>NC_054377.1:7600833-8256666 GCF_017654675.1 Xenopus laevis
CTAGAGCTGCTGTACAACAGGTGTAGCCCCAGGTGGGAGGTGATTGGCCAAATCCTAGAGCTGCTGTACAACAGGTGTAGCCCCAGGTGGGAGGTGATTGGCCAAATCCTAGAGCTGCTGTACAACAGGTGTAGCCCCAGGTGGGAGATGATTGGCCAAATCCTAGAGCTGCTGTACAACAGGTGTAGCCCCAGGTGGGAGGTGATTGGCCAAATCCTAGAGCTGCTGTACAACAGGTGTAGCCCCAGGTGGGAGGTGATTGAGCAGAATCCAGGGGCGGAGAAATGTTCCACTTCTTCTTTTTCCAACTTCTGTTTTTTCAATTTCAGGGACGCAGGTCAGAAGTGTCCGGTAGATAATGAGATTCTTATGGAGAACCAGCTGTTCCCGGACAACTTCGCCAAGAGGGAAATCCTTTCTTTAAAGGTGAAGTGCCCCAGCCAGGGCTGCACAGAAACCATGGAGCTGAGACACCTGGAGGTGAGGGAAAACGTTGCTTCTTGTAGTTCCATCGACTCACTATGAGGACAGGCCTTAAAGGAGTGGTTTACCTTTAAGTTAACTTTTACTATGATCTATTCTAGAGAGTGATATACTGAGAGAATTTGCAATTTGTTTTCATTTTTTATTATTGAAGGTTTTTGAGTTATTTTGCTTTTTATTCAGCAGCTCTTTAATTTGCATTTTAAGCAATCTGGTAGCTAGGGCATAAATTCCCCTAGCAACCATGCATTGATTTGAATAAGAGACTGGAATATGAATAGGAGAGAGTCTGAATAGAAAGAGGAGTAATAAAAAGTAGCAATAACAATACATTTGTAGCCTTACAGAGCATTTGTTTTTTAGATGGGGTCAGCGACGCCCATTTGAAAGCTGCAAAGAGTCAGAAGAAAAAGGCAAATAACTAAAACTATGAAAAATGAAGACTAATCGAAAAGTTGCTTAGAATTGGCCTTTCTATAACATAATAAAAGTTACTTTAAAGGTGAACCACTCCTTTAAGTTATCTTTTAGCATGTTACAGAATGGGCAATTCCAAACTTCTTCAGTTGGTCTTTATTATTTATTTTTTATAGTTTATTTATTTGCCTTCTTCTTCTTCTGATTCTTTCCAGCTTTCAAATAGGGGGTCACTGACCCCATCTAAAAACAAATGCTCTGTAAGTTCACCTTTAATTTTTATCTTGATAAGTTACATTATGCCGTATTCTTAGCAGCTTATCAATTGATCTTCATTTTTTTATAGTTTCAGAATTATTTGCCTTCCTCTTCAGGCTCTTTCCAGCTTTCAAATGGGGGTCACTGACCCCGGTAGCCAAAAATATATTGCCCTCTCCTATTCATCGTCCAGTCACACCATTGGCTAGTTGCTATTGCGAATTAATTTATAGCAACCAGATTCCAGCTTCTGAAATTCCAAATTGGAGAGGTACTATACAAAAAGTAGTTTAAAAAAAATACACAAAAAGAAAAGTCAAGTGTAAAAAAAAAAAACATAATTTTTTTTAGTTTAATTTTAGTCCATTTTAAAGGTGAACTACACCTTGAAAGAGAACATTTATACTAAGTATAAGTGGATTTTCTACCAGCACCCACCACCCTGTTTAAAAATAACATTTTATAGTCTCTACACTTCCATCCTCATAAAATCCCCATGATGGTAGATGGTTTCTCTGTTTATAATTAACATTTCTTATTGTTCTTACTGTAATTCTACTTGGTGTAAACCAGGTCTGTGACCTATACACGTCTTGTTCTGTTATATGGGTATATAGAGTATTAAAGGGGTAGTTTGCCTTTAAATGAACTTGATATGAAGTAATATATTGAGACCATTTGCGGTTGGTCTTCATTTTATATTTTCCTTGTTCGATTATTTAGCTTTCAACAGCTCTCCAGCTAGGTATCTGGTCGCTAGGGTCCAATTTAACCCCTGACAGAACACACAAACACACACACATTTATGATATTGGCAGTGTACAATTGCTAATATCATGAAAAAGTAAATAAAAATATATCTTTACAATGCAAAAGTGCTCCTAGGAGCAGATGGGTACATGACAAACCTTGTCTTTTGTTGGAAAGCAAATATCTGTGGTTATTTATCTCTAGAGCAATTTACTTTCATGGGTTGTGCTTGAAAAGTCCGTCTCTATATGAATTCATTTTGCAGCGTCACTTGGGGCAGTGCCAGTTTGCCAGCGTTGAATGTAGCCAGTGTCAGGGCTCCTTCCCAAAGTCTCGCCTGGAGAAGCACATGGAGCACGAATGTGGAAGGAGGAAGATATTCTGCGATAATTGTGGTCTGGCCATGGCGTATGAAGACATGTCGGTATGTACTTCTTAGAGCTGCCTCTAGGGGGAACTTAGATTGGGATCAATGCTGCGGATTATGGGTGGAGCTAAAACTGTCATAAAGAGTGACTGAAGTTTATCAGAGCACAAGTCACATGCCTGGGGGCAGCTGGGAAACTGACAATATGTCTAGCCTCATGTCGGATTTCAAAATATGAAAAAAGCTGTTTGCTCTTTAGAGAAATGAATTTCAGTGCAGAATTCTGCTGGAGCAGCACTATTAACTGATTCATAAAAAAAAATAAAAAAAAGTGTCCCTTTAAAATATCAGTGGTGTGTTGGTCACAAGTTGTACCTTTCCTGCAGTTGTAGTTAAACCAGTCGTAGTTCTCCCCAGGCAGCAGTTCCCACGAATGAACCTGATCCCAAGTGAATATCTAGAATCCCTGCCATAAAGCGAGCCAGGGACTGCTGTGTTTTGACTAGAAAGAAAGTAGAGGCAGTCAAATAGCTTCCTGGAAATAAATATATATAGTGTGGCTCATTTATAAACATTGGTCAAATTTGCACCTGGGCAGTAACCTATGGCAACCAATCAAAGGTTTGCTTTTATTATCCAACCGACAGCTGCCTGTAAAAAGCCAGTTACTGATTGGTTGCTATGGGTAACTGCCCAGTTTTTATAAATGAGCCCCAGTAAGTTAGTTAGGTCTCACTGTGCTTTCTCTCCATTGTTTTCCTCTCTCACCCTTTTGTTTTTCCTGTGTTTTAGGGACATGAACTAATATGCCCTCTGGCCTATGTGACGTGTGAATACTGTCAGACCAATCTCATCCGAGAGCAGGTAAGTGACTCTTTGCAGAAACAACAGCAGGAAAATGAATTGGTGTTTTAGAAGGGTTAGATCAGCTTGCAGTCCAAACAGATGCAAGATCTACTACACACAGTGACCCCAGACCTAGTCAAATTTAAAGGGCACCTGTTGGGCAAAAATATTATCCTCAAACAAAAGTGCAGGCTAATAGAGCCAGCGCTCCGATTGGGGGTAACAGTAGTTTTTTTTTAAATTGCCCACTGCCGACACTAGGCCACTCGCTTCATGGGGGAGCTCCCCGTGTGAGCGGCCATGTTTTATATAGTGCATAATGCGCGACTTACGTCTCACGTAAGTTGCAACATTTTGCTCTTTATGTACATGTGTGTGCCCCAACATGGCCACTTGTACTGGGAGTTGCCAGGGAGTGCGGGCTCTGTTATCCTGCACTTTTGGTTGGGGATAATATTTTTGCCCAACAGGTGCCCTTTAAATTTGACAAGGGTCCCCCTATTTTGTGTCCCGACTGCACCAGAGTATAGTGTTTTAGTGCTGCTAAAGCACCAACAGTTGGGAAATACCAGCCCAGCCTCCCTGGTTCCAAGAGGAATTCTCTGCATTTAGAATGGATTTATGTTTTCGACCCTCAGGTCCCTCAGGGATGTTGGGGAGTTCACAGTCGTTGGGTTTACTCCAAATCTATCCCTCCTCCTGCATTATGTAGAGCTAAACTCCGTATATTTCTGCTTTGCTTACAGATATTGGGGGGTGTTTGTGTTTCAGATGCCGTCTCACTACAGTATGGACTGCACCATGGCTCCAATCCCCTGCATGTACTATGAGTTTGGATGTACAGAAAAGGTATGTTACTTTTTCCCTTCATGGTAGAGTCCTGCAGTGGGTCGGGTAAAAAAAAGGGGGCACCTTACAGAAATAGGGGGGGATTTTCAGGTGCCGGGTATAGATGTGAGTTTTGTTGCGGGTCTCATCTAAATTTCTTATGTAATATTGTCTATATTTTACTCCTTTTTAAAGTTTCTGTCCGTCTTTTGTTGATGTCACTTCCGGTTTGCAGCAACATCACTTCCTGTTTCATGGTGGTCAGTGGGTTGCGGGTCAGGTTGCGGATAAGGCTGTTGTGGGTCCGGGTCGGGTAGCGGATCAAAGTGGGTAAATATGCAGGTTCGGGTTTTAGAAATTGGTTCCGCACAGGACTCTACTTCATGGTATTGGGTCAGTATGTAGTGAGCATGGGCCTAAACATTTAATTTGCATATGCTCCTGTTAATTCCCCACCCCCATAAATGAGCTGCAGCGGCAACACTAAAGGGATCAAGTTCATTCCCCCGACACTGGGAGGGGGCGTAATACTAAAACATTTCCACTTCTCCTCCTGAAAATTCAAGAAACAATCTTCTTGACTTCTATTTAACTTATTTACTTTACAGCATCACGCCACATCATTCTATAATGATCTCTTCTCTAAGATCTCTTCTCTGATCATTCTATAACGATCTCTTCTCTAATCATTCTATAACGATCTCTTCTCTAATCATTCTATAACAATCTCTTCTCTAAGATCTCTTCTCTAATCATTCTATAAAGCTCTCTTCTCTAATCATTCCATAAAGATCTCTTCTCTAATCATTCTATAAAGATCTCTTTTCTGATCATTCTATAAAGATCTCTTCTCTAATCATTCTATAAAGATCTCTTCTCTAATCATTCTATAAAGATCTCTTTTCTGATCATTCTATAAAGATCTCTTCTCTAATCATTCTATAAAGATCTCTTTTCTGATCATTCTATAAAGATCTCTTCTCTAATCATTCTATAAAGATCTCTTCTCTAATCATTCTATAAAGATCTCTTCTCTAATCATTCTATAAAGATCTCTTTTCTGATCATTCTATAAAGATCTCTTCTCTAATCATTCTATAAAGATCTCTTCTCTAATCATTCTATAAAGATCTCTTCTCCGATCATTCCATAAAGATCTCTTCTCCGATCATTGTATAAAGATCTCTTCTCCGATCATTGTATAAAGATCTCTTCTCTAATCATTCCATAAAGATCTCTTCTCTAATCATTCCATAAAGATCTCTTCTCTAATCATTCCATAAAGATCTCTTCTCTATTCATTCTATAAAGATCTCTTCTCTCATCATTCTATAAAGATCTCTTCTCTAATCATTCTATAAAGATCTCTTCTCTGATCATTCTATAGAGATCTCTGATCATTCTATAGAGATCTCTGATCATTCTATAGAGATCTCTGATCATTCTATAGAGATCTCTGATCATTCTATAGAGATCTCTGATCATTCTATAGAGATCTCTGATCATTCTATAGAGATCTCTGATCATTCTATAGAGATCTCTGATCATTCTATAGAGATCTCTGATCATTCTATAGAGATCTCTGATCATTCTATAGAGATCTCTGATCATTCTATAGAGATCTCTGATCATTCTATAGAGATCTCTGATCATTCTATAGAGATCTCTGATCATTCTATAGAGATCTCTGATCATTCTATAGAGATCTCTGATCATTCTATAGAGATCTCTTCTCTGATCATTCTATAGAGATCTTTTCTCTGATCATTCTATAAAGATCTCTTCTCTGATCATTCTATAATGATTCCTAGTGGCCAGAAAAAAGAACTGCAGGACATGCATCATAGTGGTTCATTTACTCCTGTGTTGTGGAACAGGATTTTCTCCCTATGGATACAATAAAGGGATTCTGATTTTTATGGTGTAGTTTTTATTTCTAAATGATTCTGTTTATATTGTAAATAATTCACTCTACAATATAAAATTTCATTCCTGAACCAGCAAGTGTATTTAGTTATAATATTGGTGTGTAGGTGCATCTCAGTTCATTTTGCCTGGTCATGTGATTTCAGAAAGAGCCAGCACTTTAGGATGGAACTGCTTTCTGGCAGGCTGTTGTTTCTCCTACTCAATGTAACTGAATGTGTCTCAGTGGGACCTGGATTTTACTATTGAGTGCTGTTCTTAGATCTACCAGGCAGCTGTTATCTTGTGTTAGGGAGCTGCTGTCTGGTTACCTTCCCATTGTTCTGTTGTTAGGCTGCTGGGGGGGGGGAACTGACAATATGTCTAGCCCCATGTCAGATTTCAAATTTAAATATAAAAAAAATCTTTTTTTTTTCTTTTTTTTTTTGAGAAACTGATTTTAGTGCATAATTCTGCTGGAGCAGCACTGTTAACCCTTTAAAGTACTAGTTAAAGTGTTTCAGATGTTAATCTAGCGGTGTCTTTTCTTTTGTTTAGATGCAAAGGAATGATCTAGCCCGGCATCTGCAAGACTTCACCCAGGCTCACATGCGCATGATGTTCCAGACCCTGCGAAGCTTCAGCACCACTCCCACCAGCCATATCTCCGATATCTCATTCTGTGACCCCAACCAGTTTGAGCCTGTACCCCTGTCCGTAGCACCCGCCCACCCTTCCCATATGCCTTCTCATCAAGACTGCAGTCAGGAGACCAGGAACCTGCGGGAGACCATTGAGCAGCTGGAGGGACGCCTCGTCAGGCAGGACCACCAGATCCGTGAGCTCATAGCCAAGATGGAGACTCAGTGCACGTATGTGAATGAACTGAAACACACCATCCGTTCTCTGGAGGATAAACTACTCGACGTAGATGGGCATCACTGCAACGGGGTCTTTATATGGAAGATCAAGGGTTTCAGTGGCCTCCAAAAAACCCAAGAAGAAGAGAAGCCGGTGGTTATTCACAGCCCGGGGTTCTACACCGGGAAACCTGGATATAAGCTTTGTCTAAGACTCCACCTCCAGCTTCCCAGCGCCCAACGATGTGCCAATTACATCTCCTTGTTTGTCCACACCATGCAGGGGGAGTATGATAGCCTCCTACCTTGGCCACTCCATGGAACCATCCGTCTGTCTATCCTTGACCAATCAGAAGGCGCCATTATCCAGGACCAAGAGGAAGTGATGGACACCAAACCAGATCTGCTGGCTTTCCAGAGGCCGACCACTCAGAGGAACCCCAAAGGCTTCGGCTACGTCACTTTCATGCACCTCAATACACTGAAGCAGCGGCAGTACGTTAAAAACGACACTCTCTTCGTGCGCTGCGCGGTGAATATTCACCTGGATGTGATCAGCCCCCGCCGGGAGGGTTTCCAGCCTCGCAGTGGAGACGGGGCCCAATAATCTAGTCTGGAAACCATTGGACTGAAGTGCAGCTTAATGATCTGCAGTTCTTGCCTGCTGCACAGTGACTTATTCACAACTGAACAAACCCAATTAAATCATAGTGGCAAATTTACATAAATGCAGATTTTTTTTTTTCCGTCTTACTGCCTGATACTCAATATTATACCGGCCTACTGGTGTATAGATATCAAGGTGTTCTATTACCCAAAGGAGTCTGTAAGATATGACTACTGTCTGGCACTCGTATTTAAAGGGATACTGTCATGGGAAAACTGCTGTACTGCAAGTTGGAGTGATATCATCCCCCACCCCCAACAGTTCCTGTTGCTTACCTTATTTTCCGTTGCATCCGACTTGACGCCTGCGTTTTGGTGCTGAGCGTTGGATCCGGCACAATTGCGGTAAGATCGCCCATGTAGGTGTACCCTTAAGGTGGCCATAGATGTAGAGATCCGCTCGTTTCTCTCCCTGATATGACCACATTTAAGTGGGTGATATTGGGCTGATCCGATCGTGAGCCCTAGGGCCCAATGATCAGATTATAATGGATCCGATACGGGCAGTCGGATCGCGGGACCACATAAACGCACAGATGCACCCACGATCCAACAGGATTTTTTAATCTGCTCGATCGAGATCTGACCGACTTTCAGGCAGATATTGATCAGGAAAGCCCATCAGATGGCCCCACACACGGGCCAATAAGCTGCAGACTCAGTCTGTTGGCAGCTTTTATCGGCCCATGTATGAGAGCCTTTACAACAGAACAATGGGAAGGTAACCAGATAGCAGCTCCCTAACACAAGATAACAGCTGCCTAGTAGATCTAAGAACAGCACTCAATAGTAAAATCCAGGTCCCACTGAGACACATTCAGTTTCATTGAGTAGGAGAAACAACAGCCTGCCAGAAAGCAGTTCCATCCTAAAGTGCTGGCTCTTTCTGAAATCACATGACCAGGCAAAATGGCTGCCTACAGACCAATATTATACATTTAAAAAAATACACTTGCAGGAATGAAATTTTATATTGTAGACGAAATTATTTGCAGTGTAAACAGTGTTATTTAGAAATAAAAACTACATCATAAAAATCATGACAGAATCCCTTTAAATAGGATTTATCATCTTTCCCATTGGAAACGATATACTACTGGACTCTTTAGTGGAATACAATAAGGATCATTTACTGAACTGGGAGGTCTGTGGCTCTTTTCAGGCCTTTGCAGATTGCAGTTTGTTGCTGTGATTGGAGGCTAGACAGGGGGTAACTATAGAGGAAGCAGACCCTGAGGCTGCAGGAGGCCAAGAGGTATAGGGGCCCCATCCGGCCCTAATTCTTATACAGTTTCAATAAATATTGGTAAAACAAGTCAACCTCTAGACATTTTGGGGGCCTGAAAAACAATTTGCTGTGGGGCCCAGTAATATCTAGTAACGTCGCTCCCATTTAAGAAGTCCCAAGTGGACAGAATAACATGTAAAAGTTTTTTTTTTTTTAAGGGTCGTTTCACCTTTAAGTTAACTTTTTAGTATGTTATAGAGTTGCCCATTCTAAGCAGCTTTTCAGTTGGTCTTCATTATTTATTTTCTATAGTTTATTTAATTATTTGCCTTCTTCTTCTGACTCTTTTCAGCTTTCAAATGAGGGTCACTGACCCCATCTAAAAAACAAATGCTCTGTAAGGCTACAAATGTATTGTTATTGCTACTTTTTAATTCTTATGTTTCTATTCATGCCCCTCCTATTTATATTCCAGTCTCTTATTCTAATCAATGCATGGTTGCTAGGGTCATTTGGATCCTAGCAACCAGATGGCTGAAATTGCAAACTAGAGAGCTGCTGAATAAAAAGCTAAATAACTTAAATAATAAAAAAATAAATAAAAGGCAATTATAAATAGTCACTCACTCCATCATACTTCAAAGCTAATTTAAAGGTGAACAATCCCTTTAATGTTCCAAATAGGTAAAGTACATAGTTTCCAGGCAAATAAAACAACACTTTATATATTGATGATCTTGTCTCTTTAAACAGAGTAGTTAGACAGAACTCCATATATTGTAAAGATCTTTATTGTATTCATTTTATAAGAGAGTTGTAATTTATTAAGTACTATCAGGGCCGACATTAGAAATCACGGGGCCCCATATATCAACATTTTCTGGGCCCCACCCACCCTGGCGCCCAAGCCCCGCCCATTCCTCATCACAGTTAAAAGACCACACAGACATCAGCGATAAGAAAAAGGAACCCCCCTCCCACACACAAGCTATAAAAAGCTATTGATGGTCAGGGCCCCCTTATAAGTAGGGATGCACCGAATGCAGGATTCGGTTCGGGATTCGGATTTTTTCACTAGGATTCGGCCAAACCAAATCCGAATCCTATCCTAATTCTATTTATATACGCAAATTCGGGCGGAGAGGGAAATCGCGTGACTTTGTCACAAAACAAGGAAGTAAAAAATGGTTTCTCCTTCCCACCCCTAATTTGCATATGCAAATTCGGATTTGGTGGGGGTTCGGCCGAATCCAAAATAGTGGATTCGGTGCATCCCTACTTATAGGTTTTAAAAACAACTATTGGCGCCAGGGCCTCCCATAAAAGTTTTTTTTTTTTTTTAAAAAAGCATTAATGCCAGGGTAAAAAAAAATTGGGGCCCCAAAAAAATATTTTTTAAAAAAAACATTGGTGGCAGGGGCCTATAGAATATTAAAATAATACATTGGTGGCCAGGGGATTAAAAATAATTTAAAAAAAAACACAAATTGGTGTTGAGAGGAATTGAACTCGTGACTTTGGGTCTTTTCGCCTCTTTGGGAGTTCGGCTTTTCGGCACTTCCACATTTTAGGCTGTTGGGATTCAGAAATGGCTGCAAATTTTCGGCACTCACAAGGGGGGGGGCTGGTTCTTTTATAAGTGCAGCACGGCCGGGCCCCCCTTCATGCCCGGTTCCCTCTTTCCACCCCTGATGGCGGCCCTGAGTACTATACATACAGTTGCTTTATAGGTTCCATCAAATACAGTTTCCTTGTTCAGCCCATTTTCGGGAGGTGTAATTTAACATTCAGTCTGCAGAGGGCAGCAGATACTATTGCATTATTGAGATTTTTATTCAGCAGTCTGGTAGCTAGGGTCCAAATTATCCTAGCAACCATGTATTGTCTTGAATAAGAGACTGCGATATTAATAAAATAGGACCTGAATAGAAAGAGGAGTAATAAAAAGGAGCAATAACAATTATTGTGTGGCATTACAGAGCATTTGTTTTTAGATGGGGTCAGTGACCCCCAGTTGAAAAGCGACAATTCAAAAACTATAAGAAAAAATGAAGACCAATCAAAAAATTGCTTAGAATTAGCCATCCTGTTACATACTAAAATGTAACTTAAAGGTGATCTCTTTAAATCCTCACCCTAAATCAGCAGATTATACAAGTGCTGGCTGTGTGCTGCACTGGTTTCTTTGTCGCCATGCAGTATACATCTGAACCAATTAATAAATCCCTATACTTATTACATGTTTGATTTATAGAGACGATTGCAATTCCTGTGCTGAGAGACGTGGAAAAAGACTGTGGTGGAGAGTATATAGTGGATAATGTACCCCCTACTGTAATTTATAAAGATATCATGTCACCGAGGAGTTATGTGACCATATAAAATTCGGCCGAGTGCTTTTATACAGTTCACATAACTCCGAGGTGACTTCTAATATCTGTATAAATTACAGTAGGGGTTACATTATGCATTATCTACATTTTGTGTGAAATGGAGAGAGGGGGGTGGAGGGGTAGGCGTCCAATTCGGCAGCTGGGGACCCCTGTTATAAACGGTACTTTCTGATGTCAGAACGCGCCGTTTATAAGGATATAATTTACAGTCTGGTCCCATAGGGAAATGACCAGACTGTAGATAGTGTATATAGTGAATAAAGTGCCCCCTCTTGTAAATTATAAGGATATTATAAATTACCGAGGAGTTTCATGACCATATAAAAGTACGAGGTCACAGTACATGGAACTCTGAGGTAACTTCTAATATCCTCATATTTTACAACTGGGGGTACTTTATTTATTATAATACACACGTTTTAGTGAGTCATGTGACAAATGACATCAGAACTCACCGTTTATAACTGATGACATCAGAACTCACCATTTATAAGGATATAATTTACAAGATAGTCATGGCTTTTGTGTATTATATAGTGAATAAAGTACCCCCTCTTGTAAATTATAAGGATATTATAAGTTACCGAGGAGTTTCATGACCATATAAAAGTACGAGGCCGAAGGCCAAGTGTTTTTATACAGGTCATGGAACTCCGAGGTAACTTCTAATATCCTCATATTTTGCAACTGGGGGTACTTTATTTATTATAATACACAAGTTTGAGTGAGTCATGTGACAGAAATGACATCAGAACTCACCGTTTATAACTGATGACATCATTACTCACCGTTTATAAGGCTATAATTTACAGGATATTCATGGCTTTTGTGTATTATAAAGCTATAAATGACCCCCTGTATTTAACCCCTTCCCTTCAGTTATACAGTGGTGCCAGTACTCGGTATTACCAGAGCAGGCGCTGAATTAAAAGTAAAAATTAAAAGTAAAAGTGATATGAAGAACTATTTGGCCTGATACACAAACATAGATATAGATTAATAAGGAGACATCTCATTCCTCCCACTGCTCTCTCAGTATTAGCGGTGCTGCTGGGAGGAGCAACACTCCGTTGGCAAGACTTGCAGGAACAGGAAACGCTGCAATACCACAAATAAAGTCTCGAACATCAGATAAACCGGCCCTGGATTTCCCTTCTGACTCGTTTGTTTCGGAGAAACCTGCAAACCCCACGCGTCTGGAGGATGCGAGTATCAGGCGGCTGTTTGTGAAGGCGGAGTCACAAGTACCTCCCCCCCCATATCAGCCAATTGGTGCAACTTACCCCAACTGTTTGCCCATTTAGGACACACTACCATTGGTGCCTATGGATTATATTGTCCCACTATACAAATTCACTCATTGATAAAAGTTTAGAATGGCCTATTTGATATAAAATATTAAAGGGGTGATTCACCTTTAAGTTAACTTTTGGTCTGTTATACAATGGCCAATTCTAAGAGCTGCTAAATAAAAAGCTAAATAACTAAAAAAACACAAATAATGAAAAATGAAAACCAATTACAAATTGTCTCAGAATATCCCTCTATACATCATATTAACTGTTAATTTAAAGGTGAACAACCCCTTTAACTACATTTAAACTACAGTACCAATTCCATGTATAATACCCCAGAACACACAGCAGGATAAATACAGTGCCAATTCCATATATAATACCCCAGAACACACGGCAGGATAAATACAGTGCCAATTCCATATATAATACCCCAGAACACACAGCAGATAAATACAGTGCCAATTCCATATATAATACCCCAGAACACACAGCAGGATAAATACAGTGCCAATTCCATATATAATACTCCAGAACACACAGCAGATAAATACAGTGCCAATTCCATATATAATACCCCAGAACACACAGCAGGATAAATACAGTGCCGATTCCATATATAATACCCCAGAACACACAGCAGGATAAATACAGTGTCAATTCCATGTATAATACCCCAGAACACACAGCAGATAAATACAGTGCCAATTCCATATATAATACCCCAGAACACACAGCAGGATAAATACAGTGCCAATTCCATATATAATACCCCAGAACACACAGCAGGATAAATACAGTGCCAATTCCATATATAATACCCCAGAACACACAGCAGGATAAATACAGTGTCAATTCCATGTATAATAACCCCAGAACACACAGCAGGATAAATACAGTGCCAGTTCCATATATAATACCCCAGAACACACAGCAGATAAATACAGTGCCAATTCCATATATAATACCCCAGAACACACAGCAGATAAATACAGTGCCAATTCCATGTATAATACCCCAGAACACACAGCAGATAAATACAGTGCCAATTCCATGTATAATACCCCAGAACACACAGCAGGATAAATACAGTGCCAGTTCCATATATAATACCCCAGAACACACAGCAGATAAATACAGTGCCAATTCCATATATAATACCCCAGAACACACAGCAGATAAATACAGTGCCAATTCCATGTATAATACCCCAGAACACACAGCAGGATAAATACAGTGCCAATTCCATATATAATACCCCAGAACACACAGCAGATAAATACAGTGCCAATTCCATGTATAATACCCCAGAACACACAGCAGGAT
Organism: Xenopus laevis; assembly: GCF_017654675.1. Classification (NCBI taxonomy): domain Eukaryota; kingdom Metazoa; phylum Chordata; class Amphibia; order Anura; family Pipidae; genus Xenopus; species Xenopus laevis. The sequence continues at coordinate 7,614,456 of NC_054377.1, forward strand.
AAATACAGTGCCAATTCCATATATAATACCCCAGAACACACAGCAGATAAATACAGTGCCAATTCCATGTATAATACCCCAGAACACACAGCAGATAAATACAGTGCCAATTCCATATATAATACCCCAGAACACACAGCAGATAAATACAGTGCCAATTCCATGTATAATACCCCAGAACACACAGCAGATAAATACAGTGCCAATTCCATATATAATACCCCAGAACACACAGCAGGATAAATACAGTGCCAATTCCATATATAATACCCCAGAACACACAGCAGATAAATACAGTGCCAATTCCATGTATAATACCCCAGAACACACAGCAGGATAAATACAGTGCCAATTCCATATATAATACCCCAGAACACACAGCAGATAAATACAGTGCCAATTCCATGTATAATACCCCAGAACACACAGCAGATAAATACAGTGCCAATTCCATGTATAATACCCCAGAACACACAGCAGATAAATACAGTGCCAATTCCATATATAATACCCCAGAACACACAGCAGGATAAATACAGTGCCAATTCCATATATAATACCCCAGAACACACAGCAGATAAATACAGTGCCAATTCCATGTATAATACCCCAGAACACACAGCAGGATAAATACAGTGCCAATTCCATATATAATACCCCAGAACACACAGCAGATAAATACAGTGCCAATTCCATGTATAATACCCCAGAACACACAGCAGATAAATACAGTGCCAATTCCATATATAATACCCCAGAACACACAGCAGATAAATACAGTGCCAATTCCATGTATAATACCCCAGAACACACAGCAGGATAAATACAGTGCCAATTCCATATATAATACCCCAGAACACACAGCAGATAAATACAGTGCCAATTCCATATATAATACCCCAGAACACACAGCAGATAAATACAGTGCCAATTCCATATATAATACCCCAGAACACACGGCAGGATAAATACAGTGTCAATTCCATGTATAATACCCCAGAACACACAGCAGGATAAATACAGTGCCAGTTCCATATATAATACCTCCATCTGCCAATGAGTGGGGGTATTTGGGAGGTGCCGTTTATCAACAGCCCAGGGGATCTTTAGTTTGAACCACTGTGTGAGCTCTGCAGCCAAGGGTCCTTTTAGTTGAACATTTTCATCATATACTGCAGCTCATACATCAGTCGTATATTTGAGAACTACAATTACCCAGCAACTCGTTGGCTTCTAGGGCATGCTGGGAGTTTATGTAAATGTCTGCGCTGCTAGGGGCCCCTATTCTCAGAATTCTATTCCTGATTATACAAAGAGAGATTTTCCTGGAGAAGGGGCCCCCGGACAAGTCACTTATTGTACCTTCAGACCCGTTTCCCAGTTTCCAGGGTGAATTGAGAGCGTGAGCTGCGGGGGCATTAGATGTGCAATAAAACATTGAGCTCAGACCCCCGGCCCCTCTCATTCCAGCTGTTCCTTTCTCTGCTCCATGTATTAATGTGTTGTCTCCCTAATCCCCAGCTGCACTCGTGCCCCCCCCATCTCTCTGCAGATCGTTGCTATGGGCTGTTGCTATGGGCTGTTGCTTTTGGAATCAAAGGGAAACTGCACACACATTGTAAAAACTATCCATATTATCCATACGCCCGACTAGGGAGGTGGGACATTTGAAGTTCTGCTTTTTCGGCTTTCCAAAGCCGCCCGAAGTTTCCTCGTGAGGCAACTTTGGGCGACTAAAGAAAATGAAGTGTTCCGAGTGCCATCCCGCTGGCGATTTTCATTCTAGCTGGTGGGAGGGCAGTTCGGGGAGATCAGTCGTCCAAAGAAGAAGTGATTTGTCGCTAGGCGACTAATCTCCCGAAATAGCAGCGTGTGTCTCTGCCCTTATGCGAACTTTTAATATGTTATAAGATGGTCATTTCAAAGCAACTTTCCAATTGGTCTTCATTATTTATTTCTAATAGTTTTTTTTTAATTGTTTGCCTTCTTCTTCTGACACTTTGAAATGGGGGTCACTGACCCCATCTAAAAACAAATGCTCTGTAAGGCTACACATTTATTGTTATTGCTACTTTTTTATTACTCATCTTTCTATTTAGGTCCTCTCCTATTTATATTCCAAATCAATGCATGGTTGCTAGGGTAATTTTGACCCTAGCAACCAGATGGCTGATCTTGTAAACTGCAGAGCTGCTGAATAAAAAGCTAAATAACTGAAAAACCACAAATAATAAAAAATGAAAAACAATAGCAAATTGTCTCAGAATATCCCTCTCTACATCATACTAACAGTTCATTTAAAGGTGAACAACCCCTGGCGTGTGTTCTGGGGCATTATACGTGGAATGGCCCTGTAGTTTAAATGTAGTTTAAAGGGGTTCTGCCCCTTTAAATTAGCTGTTAGTATGATGTAGAGAGTGATAATCTGAGACAATTTGCTATTGTTTTTCATTTTTTATTATTTGTGGCTTTTGGGTTATTTAGCTTTTTATTCAGCAGCTCTTCAGTTTGCAATTTCAGCCATGTGGTTGCTATGGTCCAAATTCCCCTAGCAACCATGTATTGATTTGAATAAGAGACTTAAATATAAATAGGACAGGCCTGAATAGATAGAGGAGTAATAAAAAGTAACAATAATAATACATTTGTAGCCCAATTGTATTAGATGGGGTTCAGAAAGCTGGAAAGAGTTAGAAGGTAAAATATTCAAAAACTATAAATAATGAAGACCGATTGAAAAGTTGCTTAGAATTAGCCATTCTATAACTTACTAAACGTTAACTTAAAGGTGAACCACTCCCCCTTTGAGGCCACACCTTTGATTGATGGCCAGTAACACCCAGACAAGCCCCACCCACTTTCTGCTAAGCCAAACCTTCTTCGGGATGTGGGGGATTCCAGACAGTCCGGCCTAAATCTGGAAACGTAACCGTCACTGACTGGTCCACTTTGAGGAGGCATGGGGGGGTATATGTTATGCTATAGCTTTTTTTCAGTAGATTATAAACTCGCCCTGTGCCCCCCCCCCCCGTTGCTGCCGTGGAATAAGCCGCAGGCTGCACCGGTGCACAACACAGCGCTAACAGGATAGGCGAGACTATTTGTTCATCTGACGGGAAGTCGCATCTCATAACATTTATATAGATGGAAATGTCATCAAACCACAACTGAACCATATCTGCCCTAATTACTAGAACTAATGTTATTTCCTGCTGATTGTGTGTCCGGCACCCCCACCTTATGTGCCCCCCATATATATATATATATAAACACACACCGTATATACAAGTTTCACTGGTTAGTTACAGTGTATGGACTTTATACTATATTATTCATTGTTTATGGCTGCCGAAAAACCCAAACCCAGAGGTCCAGCCGTCCTATAACAGTAATGATTGAGATCTTCAAAGTTGCCTTCAGCAGCTCCCCATCTTGGATCTTGTTAGGCTTCTCTTGTGAGTCAGTGGCACTGCACATGCTCAGTGGGCTCTGATTGGCTGTTGAGAAGCTAAGCTTAGGGCTCGTCACTAATTATCCAGCAGAAAATGAGCTTCCCTGGCTGTAATATAAGCTGATGTTACAGGTTTGCTGATTATTAAATTCTGATGCTAATTGCACTGGTTTCTGTGCTGCCATGTAGTAATTATGTGTATTAATTACTAATCAGCCTTATATTGTGACATTTCTATTCTATGTGTACTGTATATTGTGAGTGGCTCCCTAAGCTCAGTAAGTGACAGCAGCACAGAGCATGTGCAGTGAATCAGCAGAAAAGAAGATGGGGAGCTACATCTATAGGAGTCACATACCTCCCAACTGTCCCGTTTTGAGCAGGACAGTCCCGCTTTTGACAGCTCAACCTGCAGTCCCGGATTTGTACCGATATTTCCCGAGTTTTTGATCTGCTGCACTGAACAGCCAGAAAAAGATACAAACTTTCGAACTTAATTGGCTCTTGGCAGAGAGCCCAGAATAGATACTTAAAGGGGTTTTTCACTTTCAAACAACTAGTTGTTTTCAGATAGATCACCAGAAATAACGAGTTTTCCCAATTACTTTCTATTTTTCTAATATTAAAGGGTAAAGTGTCATTTTTCACCTGCTAAAGCAGCTCTGGGAGGGGGGGGGTCGCCGACCCTGATACATTTCTTATCTTTGTCCCTGCTGAGCAGAATCTCTGGGTTTCATTACAGGCAACTGTTAGACTTGATACAATAGTTGCTAATACTCCAGAGATGCTGCTGAGAAATGGATCAACTCAGTGTTGCAAAATTATAACAGTTTAGAGTCTGCGCCTGATGAACATTCAACTTTAAACGAAGATTTTGGATTACAGTAAAAAATAAATAATGAAAAGTAATTGAAAAAAGTCGTTATTTCTGGGGAACAGACTGGAAACAACTGAACTGAAAAAAGTGTTTGGAAAGTGGACCACCCCTTTAAGATACTTTTGTTACATTTTCAGATAAGAGCGAAGACTCGCAGCTTAAAGGGCAATTCACCTTCATTAGCAAAACTGTAATAACGTCGCCACAAAAAAACTGCAAAACTGTAATAACGTGGCCACAAAAAAACTGCAAAACTGTAATAACGTGGCCACAAAAATGGACGTGGTCAAATGTTTTTGTCCCTCTTTCTGTTTCCAAAATGTTGGGAGGTTTGCTGAGTAAGTAAACTGGATTTGCTGTATTTTTTTCTCTTGAAGACTTCTCCGACTTGCTTTAGCCCAGAGCTCACTGAGCATGTGCAGTGCCACTGACTCACAGGAGATGCCTAACAAGATCCAAGATGGGGAGCTGCTGGGAAACAAGTCCTGGGTCATTCCTGTTATAGAACTGCTGGATCTCTGGGCTGGTACAGTAAGTTCACTATATAAAATACAGCATTTGTACTTATACAGGGGATTGCTCACACATGGGTGGGATATTATTCCGTCTCTGGATACAACACTAGCACCCCCCCCCCCATACCTTAACATTTAAAGGTACAGATTCCCTGCTAACGAGCTGAGGGCCTTGGGCTGGTACAAACCCCCAAGGCATAAGGTGCAGCCCAACTCTTTGTCGAGGTTTAGTTCTCCTTTTAAAAAAGCAATTTACCTTAAAATCATGAGTAGAATATGGGAGATATTGACTACTGGTGCACAAAAGATTGCGCCGCAGCACATGGGCATCTCCTGGGAAGCCTTGTATTTGCCATCAGCCTATGGTGCAGCCACAAGTGCTCTGTGTATGGGCTCTAAGGTGATATTTTGTGCCCTTAGCACTTGCACCCGGGGCAAAGATCAGTGTTACAAGTAGAGTTGCCATCTGGCTGATCAGTATATATATATATATATATATATATATACATGTATGTACTAAACCCACCTAGTGTTATGTCTCCTGCACAGGACCCCCTCCCAAACGGCTACAATCTCCATTTCTGGCCACTTCATTTCTGCCTGGAAATCATTGAAAAAGAATCTTCTAAAAGGGGATCTGCTCTTGACTTCTGGTGTAGTGATGTGCGGGTTATTAGGGTCGGATGCAGGTGCAAAGGGGCAGGTTAAGGTTGGTTTCAGGTGCAAAGGGGCGGGTTAGGGTCGTTTTCAGATGCAAAGGGGCAGGTTAGGGTCGGATGTGGGTGCAAAGGGGCAGGTTAGGGTCCCTATTTCACTATCAAGTGCACATGCCGCTGATCAGAGATTGGTACAAGGGAGCGAAAGTGAGTCGCCCATCATGGCAGCTCTGCCTTAGGAAGGCAGTCCAGGGGCCCCATGTTAGCTGCTGGGGTTACTTCCCCTTTAAATCACAAAACAATTAGATAAATCGGTCACAAATGATTAGCTAATAGTTTTGTGTTAAAAACAAACATTCTGGAGTGAAGGTGCTCAGTTCTGTGAGAATACGCGATTATTCCCCGTTGTGAGACATTTTCGTGTTATGTTTTGTGGTTTCTGTGGCCGCTGAGCTGGGGGGGCTGAACCACGTTCTTCAGTCAGTGAAGTTGCTGAGTGCACTTAGTTCTGCACAACCACAAACAGCATCACACTTACTCATATTAATGGCGCTCGCCTTAAAGGGACACTGTCGGCATAATTATAGTCCTGGCTATTGGTGGGGGGCTGATCCCACAATCCTTGGGATTTATGTGGGTATCACACAATATCTGTTGAGTAAATCCTCTGATCAGAAGTGAATCCAATCCAAGCCTCTCCCAGTAGTAGTCCATCTATAGAACCCTGGTTTTCAGTACTTCCTTCTCCTGGGCTGCTCTCCTTCCCATTGTCTGGAAGGGGGCGGGGCTTCCCAGTGCATTGATATCTGAGTAGCACCAAAATCACTGTGCAGAAACTTAAAGGGGCAAACACTCCCTCTAGCTGGAGGAGCAAAGTCAACCTGCATTATAACTGCTCATGGATCCTCATTTGAAACAAGCTCCGCCCTCCTGCAGACCTGGGGGAAGAGAGCAGCCAGAGTGGGGAAGCAGAAACTCATTGGTATATTCATATAATAAAAAATGTTATCAGTCATATCTGAGCCCCCTGCATTTATAAGGGGGAGGTTCAACCCAAAATGACTTAAACTAATGGAACTGCCAGCGGGGGCGTTAGATATACCCATAAAACAATATAAAACCGAGGATAAATAATTACGACTTCGAGACTTGAAATATATTCTTTATTGCAGTTGACCGTGTTGCTCATGTTCTCCCATTGGCCACTTTCTATTCCATTGGAAATGTCTCTATACAAACGTAGCTGGACCTCCAGGCTGGTCAGCATATCAAATACAGCAGATTCTTTTTTTAAGGGTCAGTTCTCCTTTAATGCTTTGCTGCGCTTTATTATTATGGAGCTACAACAGGAAGTCATGAGCAGCTTCATGTTCCGCAGGAGAGGAAGTTGAATAATAACAATGAATAGATGTTCCAGATTGTCCACGACCAGCGACATATAGATTGTAGCTCTTGTGGGAAGGGTCCTCATTATCTAATGTATCACTTTGTATGTCAGTTATGTACCCTCATGTACAGCGCTACAGAATAGGTTAGCGTTTAATACATAAATGTGTCATAGTCTGTACAGAGAGATCCCATAAAACTATGGCAGCATAGGTATTCCGTGTACTAAGCACAATTCAGCAGGAACAGTCCCCTAAGTTTGCTCATAGTCTGTACAGAGAGATCCCATAAAACTATGGCAGCATAGGTATTCCCCTGTACTAAGCACAATTCAGCAGGAACAGCCCCCTAAGTTTGCTCATAGTCTGTACAGAGAGATCCCATAAAACTATGGCAGCATAGGTATTCCCTGTACTAAGCACAATTCAGCAGGAACAGTCCCTAAGTTTGCTCATAGTCTGTACAGAGAGATCCCATAAAACTATGGCAGCATAGGTATTCCCTGTACTAAGCACAATTCAGCAGGAACAGCCCCCTAAGTTTGCTCATAGTCTGTACAGAGAGATCCCATAAAACTATGGCAGCATAGGTATTCCCTGTACTAAGCACAATTCAGCAGGAACAGACCCCTAAGTCTGCTCATAACATCATGATATAAAGCTGCTTGTCACATAATACCATTTCTAAAACATAAGGACTGTTCCGCTGCTCCAGTGCATTTACTCAACCGCCTCCAATCAGATCTTTGCTTTGATTTTATAACTTGCAGAATAATAATGAAAGTTTCTTGTTGAAGAATACAGATGAGGTGTCGATCTTTCTGTGTTGCTGACTGCCCTGACTACACTCACTAGGTGCCAATCAGAATGGCTGGCCAAATGCAAGGTCACATGGGGGAACAATCCACTGAATATGCGGAGTCTTGTTTTATCCTGCAGCATTGTGGGAGAAGTGGTTTCCGTTGACCTATATGCTCCAAGTCCCCATGACATTTCTCCACAGCACCAGCCCACTGCTCAAATTGTCCCATGCCAGACCCTGTAGCTGTGCCGTCAGCTGGTGGCGGTGCATTTCTGCTCTGACGTCTGTTCGGGGGAGGCCCCGAGAAGCTCCGCGGGGGCGTCGGCTATGTTGGGCTCACTGCTGCACTGTCGCTGGCTGAACGTAGGCTGAAGTAGCAGACATTGTTCATCAAGCTCCGCCTCTTCAGACCTCCCTGGGTGTAGGATGGAGGCCATTGCCAGAAGCTGGATGTCCGTGTGTGCGTTGGCCACCGTGTGCCTCCGAATGCTGCCGCACTTTTCCAAGTAGGCTTCTCCATCTTGTTCTGTGAGGGGGGACAGGGAACGTTGGCTGGCCAATGAGCTTGTAGCGTGTGGGGAGTATGGCATGGTCTCTGTTCTTGAGTGACACCTGGAGAGGCGGGACTCTGGGGGGGACAGAAAGCAAAGATGGCTTAGTAATCCTGGACTCCATCTACTCCTAGGAACTTGCCCCTGATAATGTCATGCCTGTAGAATTCTATTACCTGGGCCTGGACCGCTAGAGCTTTCACCATATTAAAACACAATAGGATGTCTATGGGAGGCAATATGAAAGCCTATGGTCAGCTGATCTTTATAGAAAGCAAGGATCCGCCCCTATGCCCCGACTACAGCTCGTAGAATTCCCTGTGATAACTTAAAGGGCAACTAAAGTCTAAAATAGAATACGGCTAGAAATGCTAAACATAAACATGAACTATAACAAACAGGGGAAAGTTGTGCTCACCACTAGTTTTTAAAATCATTAAGCGGGGGTGCAATGAGGGTGTGACCACAAAAAACATATAGATAAATAAGAGATTCCTCTGCACTCAACCCATTATCAATATATTTAAGACAGAGACATTTTGTGCATACTGCTACTGAAAAATGCCTTACCCTTTAAACAAAATGTCGCTGTCTTAAATATATTGGTAATGGGTTGAGTGCAGAGGAATCTTGTATTTATCTATATGTTTTTTGTGGTCACAGCCTCATTGCACCCCCGCTTAATGATTTTAAAAACTAGTGGTGAGCACAACTTTCCCCTGTTTGTTATAGTTATACAGGAGCAGTGACCAGCTCCATGTTGTAGCTCCAACTATAGTCAGGTGATCCCACTGGTGTCTAATAAAAGGGCAGCCAAGTTTGGGAGTTTTACTTTGTAAGCAGCAAGTAAGTTGCAGGTAAAACGTATTCGTCCCTTTTATAAAATGTATAATTAAACCATAGAATTCTTAATGAATCAGATGAAAATTGAGCATAGGACTGGCCAGATATGGGATGACTTTGACGTAGTTGGCCAGCTTAAATATATTGCAATATATGGACAAACAATCCCTGTTTTGTTTAAAGGGTAAGGCATTTTTTAGTAGCAGTAGCACAAAATGTCTCTGTCTTAAATATATTGATAATGGGTTGAGTGCAGAGGACTCTTGTATTTGTCTATAAACATGAACTTACTGCACCACAAGCCTAATCAAGCAAATGATTTATGCTTTCAAAGTTGGCCACAGGGGGTCACCATCTTGTAACTTTGTTATACATCTTTGCAAGACCAAGACTGTGCACATGCTCAGTGTGGTCTGGGCTGCTTAGGGATCATCATAAATGATCAAAACAGCACAAGTCAAATAATATCTGTCAGAAGCGGATACAGCAAGACTGATTAATAATCAGAATATACAGACTGCACTGGGTCCTGTGTTGTCATGTAATCTAATGTGGATTTTATAGTTTTTGTATTGTTTAATACAAACTTTCTCCAACTCTGCAGAACCAGTGGCTGCAGCAAAATAATCCCCCAAATAGAATCCCAGTTTATCTGTTTAAATCTGGCTCCATGATCTTTGTCCCTGCAGCTGGAGTTGGAAACAGTAAAGGGGATGTAAAGGCAAAAATAAAATCCAATACAAATCTCTACACAGTCGCCGACTGCTCTACAGGGAAACAAACAAAGCTGCTTGAGTTCTGCATGGCTGGGAAGTAAGGCGGGGGCTCCCCCTGCTGTTCATAAGTATGATTGTTTCCCTGCAGAGCAGTTAGGGACCGTCTGACAATTCCTATCCACAGCAGTAAATGAAGGGAGAATTTCACTGCATACAGTCAGGTTTCTTATAAAAACGGTACAAATTTTTTAATTAAAGTATATTGGAGATAGGTTTCTTTTTCATTAAAGAAAGTAAAAATTGGATTTTTTTTTATGCCCTTTAAAGGGGAACTATCGCGAAAATGAAAAATGTATAAAAGCTTCATCATACTCAAATAAGAAACTTTCTAAATACAATCAATTAAATATTCTGCATTGTCTCTGAAATAATCAAGTTTATCTTCACTATTCCTCTCTCAGAATCTGTTTCTCTTCATTCTCTCTTCATGCAGCAGTTGGGTGTCAGATATTCACTGACAGTTAGATCCAATATATCTTATAGGGGGGCTCCTTTTGCCTAGAAGATGTATTAGAGCTCACTCTATTAAACTCACCAGACATCATGTCTCTCTACATGTAGAATTTATGCAAAAGGCAGTTATTTTGTTAGATTTTGTTTGTACTGGAATCAGTTATTTGAATTGTGAAAGTCGGAGCTGATAGTGCAGAGGGGCAGGAGTCGCAAACAATGAACTTTTCAACTCAGCAGTCGGCCTGAGCTCTACGCGTCCAAATACTGCAGGAAAAAAAGTGAAATTCCAGGGGATTTTCTCCTGTACGGACATGGTCTGTTTGACAAGCCTCGGGGTAGGAAATTATATGGGGTTATAGTAAGTTTCATACAGACACAATTACTTGTTGAGGATGAACACGGTGTTTACATGGATTGAGTAGCGAGGGGGAGAGGAGCAAATAAATAGGTCTATTAAAGGGGAACTAAAGCCAACACATTTGCTTTGTTAGTGTGTATCAGTGTATAGAGCTGCTGTATTATATAACATATACATCAGCCAGTTATAGCACAAGAATAACCACCTTTGTTATTGCTACTTTTTATTACTCCTCTTTCTATTCAGGCCTCTCCTATTCATATTCCAGTCTCTTATTCAAATCAATGTATGGTTGCTAGGGTAAATTGGAACCCTAGCAACCATATTGCTGATATTCAAAACTGGAGAACTGCTGAATAAAAAGTGAAATAACTTAAAAAAACACAAATAATGAAAACCAATTACAAATTGTCTTAGAATTTTACTCTCTACATCATACTAACAGTTAATTTAAAGGTGAACAACCACTTTAATGAGATCCTGACTGATTTGCAGATTACTGCCCCCAAATTATGGTCGAGAGGGAGCCCCTAAAACTGTCCTGTGCTTAAACCACTGCTTTAAAAATGAATGAACAAATATTGTCCTTTGGGTTCATTCCCCCTTTAACTGATTTACAAGCCTTTGGTTATTAAAGGCACAGATGTCCTTTTCCAGTGTAATAATAAATATAACTAAATAGCTTGTGATTTCCAAAGAAGTCTGATAGAATGAGAGCGGGATCCCTCAGTCAGATCAGACGCGGGGACGGATCTCATAGTGTGTGATGGGAATAGGTAGAAACACCAGTTTTAGGGTACAGCTCTTGCCCCAGGCTCCCAGAATCAGGGGGGAAAAAATGTTGTCCCTTGCAGTTCCACTTCTCACACTCTGTTGGGAGAAGGTGATTCTTTTCTATAGAACAGCGCCACTAGCTAGAAATGCTGCAATATTGGATTAACGGCAATTAAAGGACATGCAAAGGCAAAAAAATAAAATCCCATTTTTACTTTCTTTAATGAAAAAGAAACCTATCTCCAATATACTTTAATTAAGAATGTGCTTTGTATTTATAAGAAACCTGACTGTATGCAGTGAAATTCTCCCTTCATTTACTGCTGTGGATAGGAATTGTCAGACTGTCCCTTCCCAGCCATGCAGAACTCAAGCAGCTTTGTTTGTTTCCCTGTAGAGCAGTCGGCGACTGTATAGAGATTTGTATTGGATTTTATTTTTGCCTTTACATCCCCTTTACTGTTTCCAACTCCAGCTGCAGGGACAAAGATCATGGAGCCAGATTTAAACAGATAAACTGGGATTCTATTTGGAGGATTATTTTGCTGCAGCCACTGGTTCTGCAGAGTTGGAGAAAGTTTGTATCAAACAATACAAAAACTATAAAATCCGCATTAGATGACATGACAACACAGGACCCAGTGCAGTCTGTATATTCTGATTATTAATCAGTCTTGCTGTATCCGCTTCTGGCAGATATTATTTGACTTGTGCTGTTTTGATCATTTATGACGATCCCTAAGCAGCCCAGACCACACTGAGCATGTGCACAGTCTTGGTCTTGCAAAGATGTTTAACAAAGTTACAAGATGGCGACCCCCTGTGGCCAACTTTGAAAGCATAAATCATTTGTTTGATTAGGCTTGTGGTGCAGTAAGTTCATGTTTATGTTTAGTATACAAAATACAGCATTTCTAGCCTTATTCTATTTTACACTTTACTTCCCCTTCAACTGGCTTCCCCCATAGGCTTCTGGAGACTGTGGGTGGGTTTATAATTAACATTTACCCCCATGTGACCTCTATAACCCTAATCTGAGCACCACGTCCCTCTTTCCCCCTCATTCCCACACACCTTCCCTGTTGCCCCTGGGCCATGAACATTCCACATCACTGACCTGGCTAATTATTTCTCAGTAATTAGCACAAAGGAACCACATTTCCCATTTCGTTACTACACTGTGGTTAATAGAAGACGAATATAAAGGTTTCATGGCGTGAGAACATCCACGGCCCGGGTACAAATGTATATATATATATATATATATATATATATATATATATGTAATAATATATAAATGATTTCTAGTATCAGAAATCATCAGACCAGCAAGGAATTTAAAGGGAAACTACAGCTTGATCTAAGAATTCCAAAGAAGAGGAAGGTTTGTAATTACACTTAAATCCCTTAATAACTTAAATTATTTGGATTTAAGAAAACTGGATTCCCAGGGAGCAGAAGGTGAGGGGAGGGGGAAGGATGGGAAATAACATATGCCATAATGCGGGGGGGGGGGGGGGGGGGGTAAATGTGTTAACCTAAAGCTATTTTGAACAGGACCTTGGAATTTCGTGATACCATGAGCAAGTTCTTTAACATTCTCAGTAAGTGTCACAAGTCCAGACATGAAAGATTATACAGCCCACTGGGCCAAGGGGATACTTGGGTAATTCCCACCAATACAGCAATGTTCAAGAAATTACCTTGGGCTGGTAAGGTTCACATACAAGGGCATAGTGTTTTTCTTCCCCTTTAAATAACATTTAAGACTGTGGAGCGGAGCCATTAAAAAGCAGCAGTTTTCTGCAAAATAACCGTAGTGGTTTAGTTGTCCTTTAATCAGAGCCATTCTTAAAGGGGTGGCAATTAGGAGCTCTGTGTTTGAGAAGGACAGTGGGATGGACAATGTTGAGACAGCCTGACACCTTTCGCCATGGAGCCGCTGGAAGCAATACTCCCTGTACCTCCCCGTAGCCCTGCCCGCACTGGATAGCTATTCCTGGGCCCCTTAAACGCTGCCCTGTTATTTGGCCCAAATACAAGTGATCCTGCCAAAGGTTTCATCTCCCTAACAAAGCTGTATCATGTGAGAGGCTGGGACTAGTGATGTGTGGTAGTGATGTGCAGGCTGACCCGCTACCCGCGGTTCGGGTCAACCTCGCACTGCTCTTCACTGGTGGTGGGCTTCAAATGCCAGCTTCATAGCCGCGCGCCTGCTCGCCCCGCCCCTTTTGTGACGTCATTGGCGGGGTGGCGCTGGTCTATAAAAAGGCTCGGGTGCGGGTCGGGAAATCACTAATTTGCGGGGCCAACCCCATACGGGTCGACCTCGCCCCGCCCTTTTGTGATGTCATCGGCGGGAAGGCTCGGGTCTATAAGTGCAGATGTGGGCAGGCCAAGGGAGGGCGGGTTAGGGTCGTGCCTGACCTGCTCATCACTAGCTGGGGCGTTTCTGCTGGAACAGGAGATGTAAGTAAATCTTAGGCGAGGTCAGAATGGACCATTGGGGGCCCATCGAGTTCCAAACTTTCAAACTGGGGCCCCACATAGTGCCAATGCTCAAATGCCACCGCTCTGTATTTAATATTTTACGGCGCCAAGCGATCGGGGAGAGGGTCTGGGCCCATGAGGGCCTACAAGGGTTTTTCCAGGTGTCTCGGCCCAGTCCGACCCTGATCCAAGGTCAGAGTGAGAGAGAGAGGGGGGGGGAACTTACCATGGATACTAGAGGCACCCATAGAATTGTAGTTCCTCTCTCCATAGGCACCCACATACGGCGACACCACCATCTTCACCAGCTCTTCCAGCCTCAGGAAACTTTCATTGGGGCCCGAGGGCTCGTGTACACTCTGGAAGAGAGACGTAAACACTAGACAGGGATGTGAACACCACAACAACTACAAATCCCAGCAACCTTAGCGAGACACTGGTGCCTGAGAAGGCTGACGTTTGTATTTGTGATGGCACTAATACTTAATAACGGGGGATACCATACAGAACACTGTACTACTGGTGTCTGCTATAGATAAATATATCTCACACTGGAAGTCGTTGGAAGATATCTCGTTACGCCTGCTGCTGAATTCTGCCTGTGCTTGGCCGCAGAGCTAATTTGATGCCATCGTAAATTAGTGCCAGGAATGCTTAGAGCCAAGGTTCCTAATGTGAAGGCCATATATAAGTGACCACTCTAGAGCCAAACTGTCCCCTCTTGTCATTATATGCTATTGTGTCCCCTACCTGAAGGACCAGTAGCATCTGCAGGATAGAGGGCGGGACCTGGGAAGAGACCAATGACAGCGCTTTGGCCAGATTCACTTTCAGCACAACGGAATCCCTGAAGCCAAGCAGAGCGATCTGACGGATGGTCAACTCCTGCCCCTGGAAGAAACACAAACAGGGTCACATCGGAATCATAGGATCATAGTCATCTGGCTTTTAAAAATACACCTAAATACACATATATATATATATAATCAATGAAGGCGGTAACATCCATCTAATTGTTGTGAGAGCGGACCCAGGATTCCAGATTCTCTGGTGGCCCCTAAGAGGCACCCTGGATGGCAGGTTCTCTGGTGGCCCCTAAGAGGCACCCTGGATGGCAGGTTCTCTGGTGGCCCCTAAGAGGCACCCTGGATGGCAGGTTCTCTGGTGGCCACTAAGAGGCACCCTGGATGCCAGATTCTCTGGTGGCCCCTAAGAGGCACCATAAATGCCAGATTCTCTGGTGGCCCCTAAGAGGCACCCTGGATGCCAGATTCTCTGGTCGCCCCTAAGAGGCACCCTGGATGCCAGATTCTCTGGTGGCCCCTAAGAGGCACCCTGGATGTCAGATTCTCTGGTGGCCCCTAAGAGGCACCCTGGATGGCAGGTTCTCTGGTGGCCCCTAAGAGGCACCCTGGATGGCAGGTTCTCTGGTGGCCCCTAAGAGGCACCCTGGATGGCAGGTTCTCTGGTGGCCACTAAGAGGCACCCTGGATGCCAGATTCTCTGGTGGCCCCTAAGAGGCACCATAAATGCCAGATTCTCTGGTGGCCCCTAAGAGGCACCCTGGATGCCAGATTCTCTGGTGGCCCCTAAGAGGCACCCTGGATGCCAGATTCTCTGGTCGCCCCTAAGAGGCACCCTGGATGCCAGATTCTCTGGTGGCCCCTAAGAGGCACCCTGGATGCCAGATTCTCTGGTGGCCCCTAAGAGGCACCCTGGATGCCAGATTCTCTTGTCCAAAGCTGCTACTTGGAGTCCCAAGGCACCTGCATCTTTATTGAATGTACTAAACAGGCCGGGTCTCTATTTCCCATTGCAGGGAACTGTAATTAACCAGTGTTTACTTCATCAGCTAATCATTAATGTGTAAGGGGGAGAATGCTAGCGCTAACATCGGAGCCTCGACGGGAGAAAATATGATTTAGTGTTAATTAATAACTTCAGTCAACACAAACAAAGCCATTAATGAGGGTCATTTCTTCCGGGCTGGATATAATGAGCCGTTTAAAGGGTAAATACGGTTTATTGAACAAGTAGAGTTTGTCTTCCATTGAATTCCCCTTAAAGGAAAACTATACCCCCCAAACAATGTAGGTCTCTATTAAAAGATACTGAGTAAAACAGCTCATGTGTAAAACCCTGCTTCATGTAAATGAACCATTATCATAATAATATACTTTTTTAGTAGTATGTGCCATTGGGTAATCATAAATAGAAAATTTCCATTTTAAAAAATAAGGGCCGCCCCCTGAGATCGTAAGATTCACTGTGCACACATACAAACCACATGTAAGGTCACATGAGCCAATTAACAGACAGAGTTCTGCCTTTTGCTTCCTCACTTCTTCCTGTTACAGTTAGAGCTGTAGTATTTCTGGTCAGGTGATCTCTGAGGCAGCACAGATAGAGTCACGAAATGGTGGTTCAAGGCAAGAGATGTAAAAGGGCAATATTTATGTAAATATATATTCCAGTTTGGTAAGATTCTTTAATATGTCATTCAATTTGATATAAACTATCTGTTGCTTAAGTATTCATTTTGGGGGTATAGTTTTCCTTTAAAGGGGAACTATCACAAAAATAAAAATTTAATATAAGCTTCAGCATACGGAAATAAGAAACTTTCTAAATACAAATAATTAAATATTCTGTACCGTTTCTGAAATAATCAAGTTTATGTTCACTATTCCTCTCTCAGCATCTGTTTCTCTTCATTCTCTCTCCATGCAGCAGTTGGGTGTCAGATATTCATTGACAGTCAGATCCAATATATCTTATAGGGGGGCTCCTTTTTTCTAGAAGATGTATTAGAGCTCACTCTATTAAACTCACCAGACATCATGTCTCTCTACATGCAGGATTTGTGCAAAAGGCAGTTATTTTGTTAGATTTTGTTTGTACTGGAATCAGTTATTTGAGTGAGCTCTAATACATCTGCTAGGAAAGGAGCCCCCCTATAAGATATATTGGATCTAACTGTCAGTGAATATCTGACACCCAACTGCTGCATGAAGGGAGAATGAAAAGAAACAGATGCTGAGAGAGAAATATTGAAGATAATCTTGATTATTTCAGAAACAATGCAGAATTTTTAATTGCATTCAGAAAGTTTCTTACTTCAGTAAGAGGAAGCTTATATTAAATTTTCATTTTTGCAATAGTTCCCTTTAAGGGGAATTTAATGGAAGGCAAAACTCTACTTGTTCAATAAACCGTATTTACCCTTTAAATGGCTCATTAGATCCAGCCCGGAATAAATGACCCTCATTAATGGCTTTGTTTGTGTTGACTGAAGTTATGAATTAACATTAATTTTCTTTTCCGCGAGGCGAACGTCGCATGTACAGAGCCGGGATATGAAAGCAACAAAGGTCGATATACAGAACATCAGTTCCCTTTAAATCCACATCCAGATCAATGAGGAAGTGAAGGTTTTTTATTTGTACTCTCAATAAAAACAGGAAGTCTTCTATTTCCTGTAGATCAGTGATGGATTAAGCTATTTATTCTCAGCAGAAAGCAATTTTGACTCTGGGGTCCTGAAAAAATAATATTGGGGGGCTCTTGTGATTGGTACTGAATATACTCCAGGGTCTCACATAAGTCCCTGGTTCTCCTGCTGCCCCTAAAGGAAACATACAGGGGCTTATTTATCAACACTGGGCAAATTTGCCTATGGGCAGTAAACCATGGCAACCAATGAAAGTGCTGCATTCATTGTTCATTGTTCAGCTGGCTTTAAATAGCTAACCATTGATAGGTTGCTATAGGTAACTGCCCATGGGCAAATTTGCCCGGTGTTGATAAATGAGCCCCGCAGTGTTATCTGCTCATGATGTTATAAAGGCAATGGGCATTTATTTGGGCACTTTTAGGGCCACATTTTTTTAACAGCTGGGAGGTGCTTGAAGCAGACCCCACCCCACACACACACACTTTGGACTAAAAATATTGGCGCTTAAAGGGGTGGTTCACCTTTAAATTAACTCTCCAAATGCTATAGAATTGCCAATTCTAAGGAACTTTTCAGTTGGTCTTCATTATTTGTTTTTTTTTATATAGTTTTTGGATTGTTTTCTGCCTTTTCTTTCCAGCTTTCAAACAGGGGTCACTGACCCCAACAGCCAGAAAACTATTACACTGTGAGGCTACAATTTTATTGTTATTGCTACTTTTTAAAACTGCTGCTCCTCTCTTATTTATATTTCAGTCTCTCTTTCAAACAACTGTCTGGTTGCTAAGGTAATTTGAACCCTAGCAATTAGGGATGCACCAAATCCACTATTTTGGATTCGGCTGAACCCCCGAATCCTTCACAAAAGAATCGGGCGAATACCGAATTGAATTTGCATATGCAAATTAAGGGTGGGAAAGGGAAAACATTTTTTTTACTTCCTTGCTTTGTGACAAAAAGGCACACAATTTCCCTCCCTCGCCCCTAATTTGCATATGCAAATTAGGATTCAGATTCGGGCAGAAGGATTCGGCCAAATCCGAATCCTGCTGAAAAAGCCCGAATCCTGGATTCGGTGCATCTCTACTAGCAACCAGAGAGAGCTGCTTAACAAAAAGTGAAATAATAAAAAAAAAACTAATAACAAAAATGAAGACCAATTGCAAATTGTCTCAGAATATCACCCTCTACATCATACTAAAAGTTAACTCAAAAGTGAACAGTCCCTTTAAAGGGGTTGCTCACCTTTACATTACGAGTAATAAAAGTAACAATAACAATAAATATGTAGCCTTATAGAGCATTTGTTTTTTAGATGGGGTCAGTGACCCCCATCTGAAAGCAAGAAAGAGTCAGAAGAAGAAGGCAAATAATGCAAAAACAATAGAAAAATAAAAAATAAAGGCCAATTAAAAAGTGTTATCTTAAAAGCGAACTGCCCCTCTAAAGGAGAACTAAACCCTAAAAATGAAAAGGGCTAAAAATGCCATATTTTATATAGTGAACTTATTGCACGAGGCTAACGTTTCAGCTTGTCAATAGCAGCAATGATCCAGGACTTCAAACTTGTCACAGGGGGTCACCATCTTGGAAAGTGTCTGTGACACTCACATGCTCAGTGGGCTCTGATTGGCTGTTGAGAAGCTAAGCTTAGGGCTCGTCACTAATTATCCAGCAGAAAATGAGCTTCCCCTGTAATATAAGCTGATGCTACAGGTTTGCTGATTATTAAATTCTGATGCTAATTGCACTGGTTTCTGTGCTGCCATGTAGTAATTATCTGTATTAATTACTAATTAGCCTTATATTGTGACATTTCTATTCTATGTGTACTGTATATTGTGAGTGGCTCCCTAAGCTCAGTAAGTGACAGCAGCACAGAGCATGTGCAGTGAATCAGCAGAAAAGAAGATGGGGAGCTACTGGGGCATCTTTGGAGACACAGATCTTTACTGCTAAAGGGCTGTGGTTGCCTTGGGCTGGTACAGAAGCACAAAACATCATGTACAACAGTTCTAGCTACTTCTTTAGTTTAACTTCCCTTGACCTTTTAAACAGTCCCTAATAGAATGCTTTGGACTAGCTCATGTATCTTTTTAAGCACCATTTGATGATTTTATATGGGAGAGTTCAGAACTGAGAGGCACAGGAAGTGCAAAGCGGGGTCAAGAGTGCTAAATCCCCATTTAAATTCCCATTTATGTCCTTCCTGAGTCTTCCTGTTAATGGACCAGTCTGGTTCCAAAATAACTCACCTGAACAGGGTAAAATATGGCCTGTAACGTGGGCAGAATCTCCGTGTAGAAGTGATCCCACAGCTCGGACAGGATCGCAATGCGGTTTTCACCTTAAATATAGAGAAGCAATGAAATCATTTTGTGTGGCAGTTACACAATTATACAAACGTTAATGATTAAAGTGATAGCTGCTGAATGCTGTATTTGTTTGTGCCTTTCTGTTCTTTGGTTCTGACTCCCGAAACAATGTAGCCAGCTTCTACTATGCTGTTTCAAGAGTCAGAACCATAAGAAGTGCAGCCAGAGAAATACAGGTATGGGGTCCCTTATAGCAATGCCATTTTCAAACAACCTTTGAATGAATGTACAGTATATTGGAAAGTTGTTTAGAAATAATAACATACTGTATATACCAGTAATGCGTGCAGCTCACTTTGATAAGCAAATGAGTCCTTGGTATAAAAAGGCTTCTTTATTCTTAAAGGGGAACTGTCACTGGCTCATTCATAAACACTTCTGCTTTTGCTACATTCTTGGTTGTTACATTGCGCTTGGGAGTTGCGGTTCAGCGAGATCTTGACGGCCACATGTTCACTATTGATGCTCTGCTCTGGATGTAATTACTGGTTTGTGTTGTATCTCTGCTGCGGGACTGAGTGGTAACACCAAAAGTCCCACAGCAGAGTTCTGACTCATGACGTGGCTGCAGGTTTGTTATAAGTATCTTCCTGCCCCGATGATACAGAGCAAAACCGCTCTCCCCTCGACGTGTTCTCACCTTCATACAGCTTCACTTTCTCTTCCATATAGGTCAGACCTTTAGCCAGCAGCTGGTTCTGCAAACAGACAATCGGGTGTTAATCAGAATAACCCCTCCCCCCAATTAGGGGAAATACAAATTAATCTGCCAGTTTCCAGCATAGGCTTCCTCTTTCTCAATGTCCTGACACAACCAACTGACTGATGCTATTTGTTAGAGGCTATAGTCAGGGCCACCATCAGGGGGGCACATTTGTACGGGGCTAAAGGGGGGCCCAGCTATGCTGCACTTTCGAATTAGCTGGGCCCCCGTTAACAGCGCCAAACCGCTGAAGACCCAAAGTCCCAAATGGAGCCGAAAGCCACGAAAAGACCCAAAGCCAAGAAAAGACTCAAAGCTGTGAAAAAAAACCCAAAGTTGTGAAAAAACCCAAAGCAAAGAAAAGACCCAAAGCCAAGAAAAGACCTGAAGTTGAAGTCCTGAAGCCGCAAAAAGACCTGAAGCCAAAAAAAGACCCAAAAGCCAAGAAAAGACCCAAAGCCAAGAAAAGACCCAAAGCCAAGTAAAAACCCAAAGCCAAGTAAAAACCCAAAGCCAAGAAAAAA
This sequence comes from Xenopus laevis, assembly GCF_017654675.1. Lineage (NCBI taxonomy): Eukaryota > Metazoa > Chordata > Amphibia > Anura > Pipidae > Xenopus > Xenopus laevis. Next base: position 7,635,443 of record NC_054377.1, read on the forward strand.
CCCAAAGCCAAGAAAAGACCCAAAGCCAAGTAAAAAGTCAAAGTCAAGAAAAGACTCAAAGCCAAGAAAAGACCTGAAGTTGAAGTCCTGAAGCCGTGAAAAGATCAAAAGGCACGAGAAGACCCAAAGCCAAGGAAAGACCCAAAGCCAATAAAATATCCTACGCCAAGAAAAGACCCAAAGTTGAAGTCCTGAAGCTGTGAAAAGGCCAAAACGCATGAGAAGACCCAAAGCCAAGGAAAGACCCAAAGCCAAGAAAAGACCCAAAAGCCAAGAAAGGACCCAAAGCCAAGAAAAACCCAAAGCCAAGAAAAGACCGGAAGTTGAAGTCCTGAAGCTGTGAAAAGGCCAAAAGGCACGAGAAGACCCAAAGCCAAGGAAAGACCCAAAGCCAAGAAAAGACCCAAAGCCAAGAAAAGACCCAAAGCCAAGAAAGGACCCAAAGCCAAGAAAAACCCAAAGCCAAGAAAAGACCCGAAGTTGAAGTCCTGAAGCTGTGAAAAGGCCAAAAGGCACGAGAAGACCCAAAGCCAAGAAAAGACCCAAAGCCAAGAAAAACCCAAAGCCAAGAAAAGACCCAAAGCCAAGAAAAGACCCAAAGCCAAGAAAGGACCCAAAGCCAAGAAAAACCCAAAGCCAAGAAAAGACCGGAAGTTGAAGTCCTGAAGCTGTGAAAAGGCCAAAAGGCACGAGAAGACCCAAAGCCAAGGAAAGACCCAAAGCCAAGAAAAGACCCAAAGCCAAAAAAGACCCAAAGCCAAGAAAAGTCCCAAAAGCCAAGAAAGGACCCAAAGCCAAGAAAAGGTCCCTGGCGCCAATTTTTTTTTTAACTTATAGTGGAGCTCCAATATTTTTTAAAGAAAACTTTTATGTGGGACCCTGACCGCCAATGTTTTTTTTTAACTTATAATGGGGTCCTGAACATCAATGGCTTTTGATGACTTGTGTGTGGGAGGGGTTTACTGTTTTTAGCACTGCCTTTTTACTGTGGTGTGGGGTGGGATCTGGGGAGGGACATGGGCGGGCGGGGTCCAGAAAACTTTGTTGTACGGGGCCCCGTGATTTCTGATGTCGGCCCTGGCTATAGTCATGAGTCAGTTGGCTGTACATTTTAACTAAGCTAATCATTTTATCTCCCCTTTAAAGATGTGGGGCAAATTAACATGTCTACTTTGCAATTAGGCAAAGCTGCAGCTCAGACACAACTACTAGACTGATGATTCATCATGGCTGAGATAGACGGCACAAGACTTTTCCAACGGTGAAACTACAGGACACAACTGCAGCGAGTCGAGCAGACGTATGAGATGTAATTACTGTTACTTACCTGGAAGTAATCTGTAATAAATGGTCCCAGGTCGCTTTTCAGCAAGTGCCTGACAGAAAAAGAAAAGACAAATGTTGAAGTCCTCCCTAGCGGTCCGTGTGTCAGTGGAGCTTTCAATCTATTCGACCTCAGGCCCAAATACAGGTTGGTTTAAAGGAGAACTAAACCCAGGTACAGATTGGCTTCCATTGGGGTTTATGGAATGACAATGAAGTGGCTGGGGAGAATGAAGGGAGCCCTATGGTTGGGGTTTAGTTCCCCTTTAACCTATCAATATATTTAACCCACCAGCACAAAAGAACCCCAGTGGTGTCTATGGACACAAGGGAATCAATGGCGTGATTCAGCAAGGCTCCCCATCAAATATATTGAAGGGGTTGTTCACCTTTACATTTACTCAGTTCGAGTGAAGGAATAGAATAAAAAAAACTTTGAATTTCGAATGGCTACTTCGACCATCGAATTGGCTACTTCGAATCGAACGATTCGAACTAAAAATCGTTTGACTATTCGACCATTCGATAGTCAAAATACTGTCTCTTTAAAAAAAACTTTGACCCCCTACTTCGCCATCTAAAACCTACTGAACCTCAATGTTAGCCTATGGGGAAGGTCCCCATAGGCTTTGCAAGTTTTTTTTGGTTCGAAGGATTTAATGGATTTTTCGTTCGTTTTAAACGTATTGCGGAAAATCCTTCGACTTCGAAGTCGAAGGATTTACTTTCGGCAGTCGAATTCAACCGTAAATCTGCCCCTAACTATTAGTATGATGTAGAGAGGGATATTCGGAGACAATTTGCAATTGGTTTTCATGTTTTATTATTTAAGGTTTTTGAGTTATTTGGCTTTATATTCAGCAGCTCTTCAGTTTGCAATTTCAGCAATCTGGTTGCTAGGGACCAAATTTCCCCAGCAACCACACCCTGATTTGAATAACAGACTGGGAAATGAATAGGTGAGGCCTGAATAGAAAGAGGAGTAATAAAAAGTAGCAACAACAATACATTTGTAGCCTTACAGAGCCTTTGTTTTTTAGATGGGGTCAGTGACCCCCATTTGAAAGCTGGAAAGAGTTTTAAGAAGAAGGCAAATAATTTAAAATCCATAAAAAATAAACAATGAAGACCAATTTAAAAGTTACTTAGAATAATCCATTCTATAGCAACTTAAAGGTGACCCACCTCTTTCATGAAAGATCCTCCATCAGTGCTTTCCTGCACCCTCAGTTTCCTTATGCTGCACCTAGGATTGCTGCCTCACCCCTTTAAAACCGAACACATGTGGAATCCACAGCCTGCATGGCTAATTAGCAATTCATTTAGATGCATGACGCAGACTGAACTGATTTATGTGCAGCCATGCATCTAAATGAATTGCTGATTAGCCATGCAGGCTGTGGATTCCACATGTGTTTGGTTGCCTGCACCTCAGTTATGAGCAACAGGCACAAGGGAAATCAGCATGACTATTATTTAGCAGTTGGGCGGGTGCCTTGGCAGGAGGGTGCAAGAAGGGACACCTGTGTGTTGGATTGTGGTGTGAATGTGTCAGGCTGATGTTTGGGGAGCACACATACACACACACACACACACTAACCTGATGTTCTCGTTCAAAGTGTAGAGTTCGTTGACTTGCAGGCCCCCTCCTCGGAACACGTTTATAACCGCCGTTTGCACACTGGGGAGAGGAAAACTTCTGCTTATTCAGCTTGTTACATCCCGTCTCATACATCACAGCCTCATGCACAGAGACAGCAGAGCGACACAGAGACAGGGGATCGGCACAGAGACAGCAGAGTTACACAGAGAAAGTGGAGCAACACAAAGATAGCAGAGTTACACAGAGACAGCAGAGCGACACAGAGACAGGGGATCGGCACAGAGACAGGGGATCGGCACAGAGACAGGGGATCGGCACAGAGACAGCAGAGTTACACAGAGAAAGTGGAGCAACACAAAGACAACAGAGTTACACAGACAGCGGAGCGGCACAGAGACAGCAGAGCAACACAGAGACAGCAGAGTTACACAGAGACAGGGGAGCAACACAGAGACAGGGGAGCAACACAGAGACAGGGGAGCAACACAGAGACAGGGGAGCAACACAGAGACAGGGGAGCTACACAGAGACAGGGGAGCAACACAGAGACAGGGGAGCAACACAGAGACAGGGGAGCAACACAGAGACAGGGGAGCAACACAGAGACAGGGGAGCAACACAGAGACAGCGGAGCAACACAGAGACTGGGGAGCAACACAGAGACAGGGGAGTTACACAGAGACAGGGGAGCAACACAGAGACAGCAGAGTTATACAGAGACAGGGGAGCAACACAGAGACAACAGAGCAACACAGAGACAGGGGAGCAACACAGAGACAGCAGAGTTACACAGAGACAGGGGGCAACACAGAGACAGCGGAGAAACACAGAGACAGGGGGGCAACACAGAGACGGCGGAGCAACACAGAAACAGCGGAGCGGCACAGAGACAGCCTAATCCTAATTTGCATATGTAAATTATGGGCTGAATAAAAAACGAAATAACTCAAAAACCACAACTAATAAATAATGAAAACCAATAGCAAATTGTCTCAGAATATCCCTCTCTACATCAGTGATCCCCAACCAGTAGCTCGTGAGTAACATGTTGCTCTCCCACCCCTTGGATGTTGCTCCCAGCGGCCTCAAAGCAGGTGCTTATTTTTGAATTCCAGGCTTGGAGGCGAGTTTTGGTTGTATAAAAACCAGATGTTCTGCCAAACAGTGCCTCAATGTAGGTTGACAATCCACATAGGGGCTACCAAATGGCCAATCACAGAACTTATTTGGCACCCAGGAACATTTTTCATGCTTGTGTTGCTCCCCAACTCCTTTTACTTCTGAATGTTGCTGATGGCTTCAAAAGGTTGGGGATCCCTGATCTACATCTTACTAACAGTTAACTTAAAGGTGAAAAACCTCTTTAAAACCATTGAAGTTCTGTGATAAACTTATACTGGAGGTTGCTTAGAATTACATTTTCTTTCATTAGGCAACAAATGAGTTTTGGGGTGTATTTCCCCTTTAGAAACACAATCTGCCTTTTAAGTGATTCATTGATCTAGATTTTTAAGCCATTGTGTATTGTTAAGAGTCTGCATTGAGCAGTCGCTATCAGCAGATAAACAGCTCCCAGATCTGTCTGCATTTTGGGCTAAAAAAAGATGTGTTTATTGGTAAAATCCCATCTTAATCCTATGAGATAAGGTTACATTAAGGGCAGTTGGTGGCACAATGCAGGGCGGGATTAGTCTGTGTGTTTTGAAGTCCATTCAATGAGAAGCAAATAAAAACACAAGGTTACAAATTCAGATCACAGTGTTGTACATTGCCCCCCCCCCCCAACATTTAGATAGTCAGCCATGCGTACTGAGATTTCATGGGGAAAATGGAATAACTATAGGGGCCTGGAGAGAGAGGTGGAGGGGGTGGGGATGGAGTTCTCTGTGAATGGCAATTTAAAGGCCATTCTCGATCGGGCACATTAAAGTGGCCATAGACATCTGCTCGTTTGTCAATCACCAAACTAGCGGATTTGTCCCCGATATGCCCACATTGAGGTGGGCGATATTGGGCTGATCCGATCGTGGCCCCTAGGGTCCAACGATCAGATCATAATGGATCCTATATGGGCGGTTGGATTGCAGGACCCCATAAACGCACAGATGCGACCGCAATCCGGCGGGATTTTTTAACCTGCCCAATCGAGATCTGCCCGACTTTCAGCCAGATATCGATTGGGGAAGCCCGTCGGATGGCCCCACACACGGGCCAATAAACTGGTGACTCGGTCTGGGGGCAGCTTTTATAGGCCTGTGTATGGGGTCCTTTAAATAAATCCCTTCGGATCGCAGCCGCATCTGTGCATTTATGCGATCCCGTTATCCGACCGCCCGTATCGGATGCATTGTGATCCAATATTTCACGATCGGATCAGCCCGATATCGCCCACCTCAGTGTGGGCATATGGGGGAGAGATCCGCTTGTTTGGTGACATCGATCTCTACGTCTATGGCCACCTTAAGAGTTGTGTGTTGAGAGTTGAGGGATCCAGGCCTCCAAAGTTACGGCCCTGCATGGGGGGGATTAATTCTAAATTCAATAAGATGTAGCTCTCCCCTCCCCTGGGGGGCTCTGTAAATGTCCACTATAGAGAGCTACAATAAAGGGTTGATTTACGTAGACCCTGGAAGGATGTGCAAGAGAACTAAAGGTGGCCATACATGGGCAGATTAAAGCTGCTGATATCGGTCCTTTAAGGTGGCCATAGACGTAGAGATCTGCTCGTTTGGTGATTTCGCCAAACGGGCCCACATTGACGTGGGCAATATCGGGCTGATCGGATCGTGGGCCCTAGAGCAAACTTGCGAATTTCTTCGCCAGCGGCGAAACGCAGAAATTCGCAGCGAATTTGCGACTGGCAAATAAATTTGCCCATCAGTAGTCAGGAGAAAGAAAGAGGCTGCTCTGATGTTCTTCTGCTTAGGAAAGAGTTGAGAAATGTTTCTAATTTTATTCCTAAGCAGAAGAACATGAGAGCAGCCTCTTTCTTTCTCCTGACAACTTCCTTGACTACTTGCTGGTCAGACTGGTGGGAAAATGACCAGCAGGTGGCGCTGTTGTAACACAATTCATTTGTGCTAATAGTACATTACTGATCTGCGGATCGGGTTTTTCCCGCCGCCACCCACAACCGACTTCCGGGTTCCTTTTATAGACCTGCATCGCCCTGCCGATGATGTCACAAAAGGGGTGGGGCGAGCAAGCGTGCGTCTATAAAAGTTCAACCCGGAAATCGGAAGCCGGCTTATATAGAAGGTCACTCGAAAAGGGGGGTTGCGAGGTCGGCCCAAACCTGCCCGAACCGTGGGTAAACCCGTGGGAATCATCCCGCCCACAAATCACTACAGTACATGGATCTTTTGATATCGTGGAATTACAAAATATATAAATAATGAATGTACATTGCAAAAGTGCTTAGAATAGCCCCCTCGTCAATTTTACATTCACTTATTTTTAAGTTTTACTCATCCTTTAAGGATTACCCAGTGCCCGTATAATGCAGCCCCAGGTTAAACACTACTTTGGCTAAAGATTAAACTTGACCATAGATTCTATAACGCAGTTACAAAAAGGTAGACTGTTGTATATTGGATTTGGTACTTTACCTGTTCCACATGGCGCTGGAGTTCAGCTGTACCGCCTGGCGACCGGCGTAGAACCGCGGCAAGTCACTGAGAGCCGGAGAGCTCATGAACCGCGGCCTGGGCCGCTTAAAGGAGCCCATCTTGTTGAAGTGGACCCCAAAGTACGGCAGCAGAGTCTGACTCCCAGTCATACGGACAGGAGGGTGTTCGGTGCCGGATGAGGAAAGCTGAATGCTGGAGCACAGGCTACTGGCAATAAACTGTGGGGAAGAAGCACAAAACAGTGTTACTTTGCTGTCCTTCCTTCCTACAATAACAGTTCAGGAATTAGTAGCACAAATATATTACTCACAAACATGCCCTGAGACTCCATCACTGCTCCTCTCCCAGGGAACCACTGGACTCACTGCATGGCCTGGGAGGAAGTGGATGTGTATCCCCCCCAAGTGTGAAAATGCAAAGTACATTAGCCTCCCCCTGCTGTGTCCCCTAAATTAGAAACAATAGATTCAACTCATTGTCTGACACCCTCCCACCAGTTCTATAAGGGTCCTGGAGAATACAGTCTATACAGCAAACATAGGGGGCTGTTCCAACTGAATTGTGCTTAGTACAGGGGATACCTATGCTGCCATAGTTTTATGGGATCTCTCTGTACAGACTATGAGCAAATTTAGGGGACTGTTCCTGCTGAATTGTGCTTAGTACAGGGAATACCTATGCTGCCATAGTTTTATGGGATCTCTCTGTACAGACTATGAGCAAACTTAGGGACTTTTCCTACTGAATTGTGCTTAGTACAGGGGAATACCTATGCTGCCATAGTTTATGGGATCTCTCTGTACAGACTATGAGCAAACTTAGGGGCTGTTCCTGCTGAATTGTGCTTCGTACAGGGAATACCTATGCTGCCATAGTTTTATGGGATCTCTCTGTACAGACTATGAGCAAACTTAGGGGCTGTTCCTGCTGAATTGTGCTTAGTACAGGGAATACCTATGCTGCCATAGTTTTATGGGATCTCTCTGTACAGACTATGAGCAAACTTAGGGGCTGTTCCTGCTGAATTGTGCTTAGTACAGGGAATACCTATTCTTCTATGGTTTCTATGGTTTCTTCTACAAGGGCCTCCCATTAGATCATATGTGAAAGAACTAGCACAAGAGAGCCCCCAGGCTAAAGAGACCCCTTGAGACATTGTGCTGTGGTTGGTTCCATAAATTAGAGGGGTTTATATCTTATAAATGAATGGCACTGTACCTCTAAGCCAGATTCCTAAAAATTCTACCCTGCCTCCCCCTAAGGGTGACCCAAAGCAGTGGATAAGGAGGAAACTAGGATAGCAAACTGCACAAAATGTAGCATGATAAATATAAAACGATATATCTTTAACCTTATTTGGTACCCGGGGCCTCAAACCACTAGTTGGACCTTTGAGGGTGGGGTTGAACCTCAACAAATTTGAAAAACCACAGCCCTAGGCTGTTCAGCAATGTTTTTCAAGCCAACCACAGAACCCATACCTCCCCATGCTTTCTGCTTTGTAGTATTTCAGAGGCGTCTATGATCTGGGCAACAGAGCATCCTCCTGTCAGTTAAATCTCCTGGAGAGGAAGTCCCACCCTCAACACACTACACAACAGGAAGTGCACTTTGCATAAACACATGTCACATATATGGTGAGCTTTTAAAACTCCGTATTTCAAATGAACCTGCTGACAATTTAAGGGACTTATTATGGGTCTGTTGGTGTCTTTCTTTTAGCTTTATCAGTATCACTTTAAGAGTCTAAAATTTTCTCCTAGACAGAGTGTGAAGGGATCAAGCAGAGGTTTGCATAATACATAAGCTCATATTATACCTGTAGTTAGGTAATACAGTGTATTCTGGATTACTGATAATTTAAAGGCCCAATCTCATTATCAGGGGCATGGGATTTACACGTGCCTCACACAGGCGCGTGTAGGCGCCGAACGCAGGTTGAGACGCAACATGCTGCACTTTTCCTGCGTTCGGCGCCTACACACGCCTGTGTGAGTACAGCCCCATTGAAAAAAGCTTAATGCGTCTATTCCTGCGCAGGGGAGCGCAGCTTCAACTGCTCGTCAGTAAGAGCCCTAAGGGTAGGACTACACGGACGTTTTTGGCACGATGCAACAAAACGCCGGTGTCACAGCGTTGATCCGAAGCGACACGACTGTCGGATGCATATGCATCGTCTGAATACGCATCGTCTGCATACGCATCGTCTGCATACGCATCGTCTGCATACGCATCGTCTGCATCCGACAGTCGTGTCGCGTCGGATCAACGCTGCGACTTCATCCAACAATGCATTCACTTACCTTATTTCTGTTGCATGCAATTTAACGCCGGCAGTTTTGTCGCAGTGCGTCAGATCACGCCGAAAACATCTGTGTAGTCCTACCCTCATACCCAAAAAAAAGGCAGTATAGGTTCCAGGCACAATGCCACAGATAATATGCCATGATAAACCCAAAATATAAACTTCTTGCAAAAACTGTGCCAGGTTCATGTATAAGAACTAAAGAGCACACTGTAAGTTAAACACAACACCAATTTCAATACACAGTATCGAACAATATATTTTTCATGACTGTCCTAACTGAGAGGAGAATAAGCACGTCAAGCTGTGAAAGAATCCGTGAACTTTCCACTTGTAATTAGTGCAGAAAGTTGAACTACAACACCCAGAATACGCGGAAGGTCACAGGCATTTTCATGTGTCTGCTCCGATCTCCTCCTTCATTGCAATGATGAAACCGACCCATGGAATTTAGATTGTAAGCTCCACTGCTCAGGTACTGATATGAATCTATGATCTATGCATGCTATATATAAATACATGTAATATACTGTCCCTTTAAGAGGAAATAAATAGTAATTAAGCAAAGAGATAAACTCTAGGAAAGAGTGCCCTAATTAACTAACGTGCTGCATTACACTCACTCGCTCGCACACACATGTGGTCTCTCTGGGGGCATCATGGGAATCAGCGAGGGGATTTAGTCATCAGCAGGAACGCTCCAGACGGTGCAGAAGGGGTGACTTCCAGACACCATATGACCCAGTGAGGTGTCACAGTGCTGTGAGTGTCACAGAGGGAGGCAATATAACTTTCATAGTTGTACTTTTTGCATGAATTTGGTTATCGGTTCCTATTTTACAAAGGTTAACAATTAACCCTCGGGGTGACTTGCAGTAGAGCAGCTTCTTTATTATAAGAGCAGAGGAACTGGAACCGGGCAGAACCGATCTCCGGAAACTGCAGTGGTACTGGCTGTGCAAAGACAGAGGCCAGCACTGCACCTTTCACCCAAAATCCAAGTTCATTAACCCATGTCCTGCCAGATTAGTAGCACATGTCCCTACCTTCCCCTCTGCATTGGCATATATACCTGTATATAGATGCAGATATAAAGAGAGGGCCACACCTTGTTGTGTGCAGTATATGTGAGTGTTTAACAGACACCGCAGTTCAACAGCAAATGAAGGTGCACATGGCAGTGCCAGACAAACACAGGCAGTATTTTTAGTAACAAATCAATATGGTCATTTGGGTTCACATCACGGACATAAACTGGGGAAGACAATTACTGATATGCGGGTCGAGACCCTAACCGGACTCATCAAGACCCACCCCCTACCCTAACCCGACTCAATACCCCCACCTGACCCAACCCATCAAGACCCACACCCAACCTAAACCCAACTCATCAAGACCTGCACCCGACCCTCACCTGACTCAATACCCACACCTGACCGTAACCCAACCCATCAAGACCCACAACCGACCCTAACCCGACTCATCAAGACCCACATCCCACCCTAACCCGACTTATCAAGACCTGCACCCGACCCGCACCTGACCCAAACCCAAATCATCAATACCCGCACCTGACCCTAACCCGACTCATCAAGAACCGCAACCGACTCATCAAGAACCGCACCTGACCCTAACCCGACTCATCAAGAACCGCAACCGACTCATCAAGAACCGCACCCAACCCTAACCCGACTCATCGAGACCTGCACCCGACCCTCACCTGACTCAATACCCGCACCTGACCCAACCCATCAAGACCCACACCCGACCCTAACCCGACTCATCAAGACCTGCACCCGACCCTAACCCGACTCATCAAGACCCACATCCCACCCTAACCCGACTCATCAAGACTCACACCCGACCCTAACCCAACCCATCAAGACCCACACCCGACCCTAACCCAACCCATCAAGACCCACACCCGACCCTAACCCGACTCATCAAGACCCGCACCAGACCCTAACTCGACCCATCAAGACCCACACCCGACCCCTAACCGACTCATCAAGACCCGCACCAGACCCTAACCCGACCCATCAAGACCCACACCCCACCCTAACCTGACTCATCAAGATCCGTACCCGACTCATCAAGACCTGCACCCGACCCTCCTGACCCATCATGACCCGCGTGCTAACCCGACTCTCATAAGACACACCTGACCTGACCTAACCCGAACGTCATCAAGACCTGCAAACCGACCTTAACCCATGACCCACATCAGAACGCGCGAACCTGACCCCTAAATACCGACTCCATCATAACCCGCCGCCCGACTCTACACGGCCGCGTACCGACTCACAAGACCCGCACTCGTTCCTGGCTGCTTACTTATTGAGAATGTGTTGCATCTGTGTGATAAGTGGTATCACGTAAGTACCTTTGGATTTGGGTTGGTAGTGCGTCAGTAATCGTGGTGTGGAAGGCTTCTCGCAGATATTAGAGGGTGTGTGTATGAGATGGATGTCTTTTGCATTGTGTATTAATGCTTCATCTGTGAATATTAGAAGTCTATTGAGTCAGTCGTATCTGCGTGTCTTTATATGATTGTTAAATTCATTTTGTCGACTTCCGTTGTAACTTGTGGTTGTAGGTAGATTTGGTTGATCTAATATGCGGTGCTCTGTGATCGATATGACGTGTATCGTATTGATTTTGATGGCCATCGTATGTTATGTAGTCAAACGCGTAGTAGCTAAGACTTTGGTGGGTGTCTATTCCAGTTATCGCGAGTTAAGAGTGTCTTAGTCTGTTTTAGTGGGGCTACTCTTTTTCCGCATTTGTGCTCTTGTACGTCCTTGCTGAACAGAGTTGTAACTATAGGCTGGTCACATTCATGAGTGTGCTTTGTCACATCAACGTTCTTGTGATTCTATTCTGTAAGATGCATCGTTTTCTCGGATGCCAGTCTTTGTACTTATAGTAGATTAGAGCGTACGAAAACCGCTACTTGGATTGGTAACAGCAGAGTGGTATTATCTAATCTGAGACGTGCGAGTTTGGCCGGTAGACCGAAAATAAGGTTATGAAAATAGTCACAGAGGAGAATCGAGAACATAGTGCTTGGTGTTATTCGCTTTATAATTCCTGTCAGATATGTGCGTTGTAGGACATGCGTTAAATATTAGATTGGTGGATACTGGGGATTGATAAGTGTACCTGCTTCTTATGGCTCACGAATGTAGCATTCTTCTTTATTTCTCAGGGTATAGTTGATTTTTGTAATTTACTACCGAGTTCATCAGTCCTATGAACGTAATGTAATGCTCAGAATTCAGTAGATACGGCAGACCATCGTGTTTAGTGAGTCGAATGATATGAGTACGAACGATATTTCTAAATAAATGCAGTGAAGGTGTTATTCTATGTCCTATGATGGTTCTGTGAGGATTTACAGCTTCTCGCATTATGTAGTGAATTTTTATACATCGAGCTTGGATAGATTGTGATACTGCTACTGAGGATGGATGCAGAGAGCGTTCAAGTTAGCAGACCAGCTATTTTATATCTGCCACTTACAATGTAATTGGCCTTATTTACACATAGCATTTTGCTCTCGTCTGCAGTGATGGCAGTTCGTTTATGTTTGGATCTGTTCATGTCTTAAGTAGTGCATCTGACTCTTCCGGGCGCTGTCTAGTTTTCTCCGTGTGGATATGTAGAATGTGTAGTAGTCTTGTGATGTTCGATTGATGTATAAGTCGTGAATCTAGGCTATGGTTGTGATAATGTCATCGTAATAGATCCATCAATCTAGCGATATGGCTATATAGTATGCGATAGATTGATCATAATCGTGCGTGGCGTACTGATCGGTGATATGTTAGTCGTTTCTCTATCGAGGAAGTAGGAAGCTGGCTTAACGAGGGCTCGGCAGCGCTACGCGGCACAGCTCGATGATGAGCTGTCGTTCACATGAGTAGCGATGCAAAGTCTATTTCTCACGATATGATTTGCAGTATTATAGTATAATTTCATAGATGTGCAGGTCAGTTATTTATGTTCTGGAAGATTTGTTTGTCCGTAGTGTGAATGGCTCTACTAATCTGACGCTGAATTACTGAGATATGCATTGTTCTCTTTGTTGATCCGATATTCTGTTCCTTTGTCAATGATATGTTTGGCCTAGATAGAGATCCAGGATTGGTGCAGTGCGTAAAATGAGTGTCTTGGTATGCGATAATGATCTTGATGATCGAACCTTGTCTTAGCAAGTTCGTACCGCTAGTTTGTGGTGATATTATGCTTATTGCGCGTATCTCGATATCAGGATCTCATGTCGTATAGGGTGTCGAGAGTTAACTTTTTATGTTTTTCGCTATCTGATGTACGATAAAGTCCTGCATAGTTTGCATTTCTCACAAGATGTGTTGTTGCCACTAGCATATCTAGCGCAGCAGATCATTTCTCCATCGAGCAGTCTACATTTGTGATTCGAGGATACTTATGAACACTCGATAATCTATGGGATGAGTGTATGGACTGTTGTCTAGCGTAGTGGTGTGTTTCTACTGAGCAGCTATTGTGTGAAATATGAGTCATTTCGACGTATTGAATGTACTTGTGTTGAGTGAGTCGACGTCGTGGATAGGCGTATCTGTGCGCATCCATTAGTGCGGTTTGTATTATATCGTCGATGTGCTGTTGTCGTATAGGTCATCTATCTGAGGTTGTGATACATCTACGTCGGACGACTTTAGGGTGGTATGACTGATCGCTCTGTAGCCGTTTAGGCCGTATTCTTTAGTGTTATTGTGTAACTGATAGTTGGTCGGTCACTTCTCGGCCACTGTCGTTTTTTCGACGCGTCGTCATGCGATCAGCTGTGGGTACTGCCGGCAGAGAGGATGACTCTGGATTGTGATTTAGGTGCCGTATTAAGTAGCATTTCGTTGACGAATGTGTATCGTGATTCTCAAGCACTATATATGTGTCGTATATAGTTTTAGACTTGTGTGAGATGGAATAGCATGAATGTTATCTGATGGTATGTGACGACATTCTAGCTCGATCGATGAGTTCGATTGCTTGATCTTGCGTCAGTACGTATTATATGTGCTTTAGTAGTTCGTGTGGATTGAAGATAGCTCGTGTAAGTCTATCTTCGTAGTCACGCTGGATTTTGTTAGCTTTAGGTCGGAGGATGGTTACATCGTGTTATTACCTGACGTGATATTTCGAGATGTAGAGTGTTATGACTGTCTTTGTATGTGATCTTTTTATAGAGGTCAGCGTAATGGCGGTTTGTGTAGTTGTATAGGTAGACGCATATTATCCGTGCGGATTGTTGTTTGACTCGACTGTCGTCTTGTATCGTGTATGAGAGTTTTCGTTTACGATCGTTTGATTAGTGTCGTCATTGTGTAATTCTTAGTTTGATCAACGGTTATTTGTGTGAGGCAGTTGGGATCTAAGTGGATAACGCTCCCGATCAGGGTGTGTGTTCTGATCTGAAAGTAGTTGTGTCTCGTGGATCGTTCTCTATTGGATGGTATTTATACGTAAGGACCTATCTGGTTGATCATTCCGTTGTAGCAGTGTCCTTGCCGCGACTCATCAAGTCCTGCACCCGACCCTAACCTGACCCATCATGACCCAACAAGGCTAGACCAGTCTGTAGCCAATCAGAACTTTACAACCCAACAAGGCTAGACCAGTCTGTAGCCTGGACTTAACCTTATCATAAATCTACTATTAAATACAATGCAACACAGCAAAGGAGAAAATACATACCCTCCAAGCTGACGTTGGTTCCTTCCCCTTTAAAAATATTCAAAACACAACATAAACCACTTATAAAATAGAAATAATAAATACAGGAAAACTCAGGAAAACGCTGCAGGTGTCCCTATAAATACTGATATTTGCACACCAGGATGGGAGTTAATTATATCACATTTTGGGGGTATTTGTGACACATAGGAAATGTGTTTAGACACAGACACATTTATGGCAGCGAAGAAGTTAAACAGGCAGTTAGCAAGAGTTTTGCAACGGCCCCTCAGACCCGTGAACTTTATACTGATATTGACAAAGAGAGAGGCATCTGTATGTGCCAGATCACAGATGGGTCCCGCAGGGGCACAGGAAAGGGGGAGAGAATTGTTAAACATTTGGGATTAGGGTCAGTGACGGTTGACCTGAGGGAGCCCCCACCCCCTTCTTAAAACTGCCAAAGTACTGACACATCAAAGGAAGAGGTCACATCCTCCTGTCACATTGGTCAGCCTGTTCCTTTAAATGCACCCTGACACCACCCAAATATTTACACTGCTTCATACTTGTGCTTTTTTAATTAGCGCTGCACAGGTATCTGTCACTAAATAAACCATAAATAATCCAGGCACATTGGGCATATTCTCCACCAGCGTTTTTTTCAACTGCCAGGAAAGTGCCCAAAACTGCCGCTGTTCAGTACAGCACCAGTTTGAAACTAAGGGGTAGTTCACCTTTAAGTTAACTTATTATGTTATTAAATAGCCTATTTCTAGAAACTTTGCAATTGGCTTTCATTATTTATTTTGTATCGTTTTTTAATTATTTGCCTTTCTCTTTTGATTCTCTCCAGCTTTCAAATGGGGGTCACTGACCCCAGCAGCCAAATACTATTGCTCTGTGAGGATACAATTTTATTGTTTTTGTTACTTTTTATTACTTATCTTCCTATTCAATCCCTCTCATATTCATATTCTCTATATATAATCAGGAACAGATAGCACATCCAATTAGAGAAAAATTAATTTATTACAAAAAAAAAACGTGTTTCAACCTTACGGGTCTATAAAAAATCAAAAAAGGCAGCTTTTATCATTTGTGCCCCTGAGGAAGACCCTTAAGGTTGAAACGCGTTGGGCTCACCAAATATTATTTTGTAATGTTTAGGGATGCACCGAATCCAGGATTCGGTTCGGGATTCGGCCTTTTTCAGCAGGATTCGGCCGAATCCTTCTGCCTGGCCGAACTGAATCCGAATTTGCATATGCAAATTAGGGGTGGGGAGGGAAATCATGTGACTTTTTGTCACAAAACAAGGAAGTTAAATTGTTTTCCCCTTCCCACCCCTAATTTGCATATGCAAATTAAGGTTCGGATTCGGTTCGGTATTCGGCCGAATCCTTCACAAAGGATTCGGGGGTTCGGCCGAATCCAAAATAGTGTATTCGGTGCATCCCTAGTAATGTTTGTTTTATATATATATATATATTTTTGTAATAAATACATTTTTCTCTAATTGGGTGTGCTATCCGTTCCTGATTATATTTAGCAGCTAATTTTGGAGACCCTGATGGGGAGTCTCCTATGGATTAGCACCCCACATTCTATTTTTAGGGTGTGTGCCTTGTCTCCTAATTCTATTCATATTCCCGTCTGTTGTATAAACCACAGGTTGCCAGACTAAATAACACCCTAGCAACCAGAAAAAACATTAAAAAAATAGACCAACTGCAAATTGTCTTAGAATGCCAATGTCTACATCAAACTAAAGCTCATTTAAAGGTGAACAACCGTTTTCATGCAGGTAAAAAAACAACGATTGGGACCCCATGGGTCTGGTCTTTACATCCGCCCTTGGATAGAATACACCGAGTGCTAGTAAATACCACCAGCAGTTTCAGAACACAGAAGAGTTTGGGCAGACAAACAAAGAAGCAGTTACTGTACGTTCCTTTTTGCACCACTTTCAAGCAGGGCGCTTTAGTTTTGACTCACAACAGGCAGAAAACCCACAGACATTTCCAAATAGGGAAACCCCTAAAATGACTGCAGCGAGGTGTCTGATTTCTGCATGGAAAAAATGACAAAATCAGCAACAGCTCATCTGCATAATACTCACACAGAGATCTGAAACAATAAACATCATTAGCGTAACTACACATCCAAAGCAGTGATGTAACGCTCAGATTGCATGATGTAATTGTGTGATGTCAGAGAATACATGGAGTGCTAATTTCTGCAGCCTTGTGCCTTTATATGGTCACAGAACCCCTCAGTGACTTCTAATTTCCTTATCATTTACAGTAGGGGGTACATTATCCCTTATAATACATGAGTGATACTCAGAGTTCCCTGTATAACTCAGCCTGCAGCCTTGTGCCTTTATATGGTCACAGAACAACCCCTCAGTGACTTCTAATATCCTTAACATTTACAGTAGGGGGTACATTATCCCTTATAATACATGAGTGATACTCAGAGTTCCCTGTATAACTCAGCCTGCAGCCTTGTGCCTTTATATGGTCACAGAACAACCCCTCAGTGACTTCTAATATCCTTATCATTTACAGTAGGGGGTACATTATCCCTTATAATACATGAGTGATACTCAGAGTTCCCTGTATAACTCAGCCTGCAGCCTTGTGCCTTTATATGGTCACAGAACAACCCCTCAATGACTTCTAGTATCCTTATCATTTACAGTAGGGGGTACATTATCCCTTATAATACATGAGTGATACTCAGAGTTCCCTGTATAACTCAGCCTGCAGCCTTGTGTCTTTATATGGTCACAGAACAACCCCTCAGTGACTTCTAATATCCTTATCATTTACAGTAGGGGGTACATTATCCCTTATAATACATGAGTGATACTCAGAGTTCCCTGTATAACTCAGCCTGCCAGCCTTGTGCCTTTATATGGTCACAGAACAACCCCTCAGTGACTTCTAATATCCTTATCATTTACAGTAGGGGGTACATTATCCCTTATAATACATGAGTGATACTCAGAGTTCCCTGTATAACTCAGCCTGCAGCCTTGTGCCTTTATATGGTCACAGAACAACCCCTCAGTGACTTCTAATATCCTTATCATTTACAGTAGGGGGTACATTATCCCTTATAATACATGAGTGATACTCAGAGTTCCCTGTATAACTCAGCCTGCAGCCTTGTGCGTTTATATGGTCACAGAACCCCTCTAATTGGAAGGATACCTGTGATAAAGTGTCTTTTTAACCTTCTGTTCCCCAGAAAGATTAGTAAAGCACGACGGGGACATGAGACTCAGGCCCGCAAGGGAAATTATTCCAATTACTGTCTAGGATGATTAATTACTGTTAAAATATAAGTGGCAACCCCATTCAGAAGAGTCAGCACAAATTGTACGTGAATAAGTTATATAACGTGGCCTTAATTCTTCTTATCTCATGATAATGACGAAGGCTGAATTATTATAACTACTTTTTTTTTTTATCTAGATGACAGTTCCTGTTTGTTTCATTTCCCGCATACTGTTATTACATAGAAAACAATAATTTCTCAGCAAATGCTAAATAAATGTAGAATACGTGTGGGGGGGGGGGGGTGATTCTATAAGCTGATAATGTCACTATAGGTCTGCCAGGCATTTCAGCAGTCATTATAAGGACAGAGAGCATGCTGGGAACTCCCAGAATCCTCGCTGTCATAATAATCTGCAGTAACAGAAATAAGATGCTTCTCTATATGAATTCTTTGTTTTGCACTGATACTGCCAACAAACCTGATGTTACAATGAAAGAGATATATTAGCGAACTGGGGGGTGGTTATATGCCCCCAGCATGGTGCTACAAATGGAATATTCACCAGTGAGACAAATAAGCAACAGAATTCCCAGCAAGGTCTAACAGGGAACCTAAGGGACCCCCATAGCTATTTATATTCCCACAAGCACTGCTGCACCTGGGGGGGACGGGGGCTCCAGTTTCAGCAGCCGTTCTCTGTTAAATTCCACTGCAGCCCGGAAATCTGGCGAAGTGATATTTTCGGTCATTTCAATGGTGTTATTATTATTATTACATACAATTCACTTACCACTGATATATTTTGCATGGTTAGTCTGCAGTACAGTTGGATACATAGATAGATACACAGATTACATGTAGATACTAAATATGCTTTTATTTAATCCTATGCACCCACTAAAAAGTTCCCTCGTGTACCCACTAAATATGTACCCCATGCAATTGTTTATCCTGATCTAAGTTCTTTTGGGAGGGTCTTCTTTACCTCTTGTATTGGCTATTGTTGTTTATGTATGTAAATTTGTATATTCAAAGTATATATTATAATGTGCATCCACTAAATATTCCCCTTTACTAAATAAGTATGCACCTCCTATTAAATATATACCCCTTGCACCCACAAAATATGTCTGCTCACACACCACTTAATATACAACCCTATGAACACACTAAATATATACAAATGCAACCAGTAAATATGCACCCTCCAAGCACCCAGTAAGTATGCACCCATAAAGTATGCACCCTCCATGCACCCATAAAGTATGCACCCTCCAAGCACCCAGTAAGTATGCACCCATAAAGTATGCACCCTCCATGCACCCATAAAGTATGCACCCTCCATGCACCCAAAAAGTATGCACCCTCCAAGCACCCAGTAAGTATGCACCCATAAAGTATGCACCCAGTAAGTATGCACCCCCATGAACCCATAAAGTATGCACCCTCCAAGCACCCATAAAGTATGCACCATCCATACAGCCAGTAAATACCCTGCATGCAGCCAGTGAGTAAGTGCAGTCAGTGAGTAAGTGCAGCCAGTGAGTAAGTGCAGCCAGTGAGTAAGTGCAGTCAGTGAGTAAGTGCAGCCAGTGAGTAAGTGCAGCCAGTGAGTAAGTGCAGCCAGTGAGTAAGTGCAGCCAGTGAGTAGAATGTGCCCCCTGCACTGAGCGCCAGTGTATCTGCCCATCTCCCAGTGTAAGTCATACAATACCCAGCGCTAGGACCCAGTGCTCTCCACTCACCGGCGCCTCACGGGTTATAACACCGATTACCCACAGCACAGAATCCCCGGGACAGTCACAGTCTCCCGATAGAATCGCAGCGAGTTCAGTCTCCTGTGTGTAGCCGCTCTCCTCCCCCGAGCCGGTCCGACTCTCCTCACTCCTCCGCTCGCTGCTCTTCTCTCTCAGGAAGTTCGTACTCGCCTGTTCCCTCTGCTGAACTAGAGCGCGGGGAAGTCGCACTGAGTGAGCTCCACTGAGCTGTGTCTGTACTGCAGCCAAATGGCGCGGTGCTGCCCCTCACTGTCCGAACCCAACACCAGTGGGCTCTCTGCTCTCTGCCAACACTCACTGACCCGATGTACACTCATTCCCGCCAATATGCACTGCGCCTACATCTCCTCATGTCTCATGTCTGCCAATGACAACTTCTGCCACTTCACCCCTCATTCCTGTCACTTTGCACTGCCCCATGTCCCTCAGTTGTGCCCTGATCCATTGCACGCTCATTCCCGCCAATATGCACTGCCCCGTCCCCCTAATTTCTCAAATATTGACTGACCCCTCACACCCCTGATTCCTGTCAGTTTGCACTGCCCCGTTCCCCAATTTCTCAAATATTGTCTGACCCCTCTCACCCCTGATTCCTGTCAGTTTGCACTGCCCCATGTCCCCCTAATTTCTCAAATATTGACTGATCCCTCTCACCCCTGATTCCTGTCAGTTTGCACTGCCCTGTCCCCTAATTTCTCAAATATTGACTGACCCCTCTCACCCCTGATTCCTGTCAGTTTGCACTGCCCCATGTCCCCCTAATTTCTCAAATATTGACTGATCCCTCTCACCCCTGATTCCTGTCAGTTTGCACTGCCCTGTCCCCTAATTTCTCAAATATTGACTGACCCCTCTCACCCCTGATTCCTGTCAGTTTGCACTGCCCCATGTCCCCTAATTTCTCAAATATTGACTGATCCCTCTCACCCCTGATTCCTGTCAGTTTGCACTGCCCCATGTCCCCTAATTTCTCAAATATTGACTGACCCCTCTCACCCCCTGATTCCTGTCAGTTTGCACTGCCCCATGTCCCCCTAATTTCTCAAATATTGACTGACCCCTCTCACCCCTGATTCCTGTCAGTTTGCACTGCCCCATGTCCCCCTAATTTCTCAAATGTTGACTGATCCCCCTCACCCCTGATTCCTGTCAGTTTGCACAGCCCCATGTCCCCTAATTTCTCAAATATTGACTGACCCCTCTCACCCCTGATTCCTGTCAGTTTTCACAGCCTCATGTCCCCCTAATTTCTCAAATATTGACTGACCCCTCTCACCCCTGATTCCTGTCAGTTTGCACAGCCCCATGTCCCCCTAATTTCTCAAATATTGTCTGACCCCTCACCCCTGATTCCTGTCAGTTTGCACTGCCCTGTCCCCTAATTTCTCAAATATTGACTGATCCCCCTCACCCCTGATTCCTGTCAGTTTGCACTGCCCCAACCCCCTAATTTCTCAAATATTAACTGACCCCTCTCACCCTTATTCCTGTCAGTTTGCACTGCCCCATCCCCCTAATTTCTCAAATATTAACTGACCCCTCTCACCCTTATTCCTGTCAGTTTGCACTGCCCCGTCCCCCAATTTCTCAAATATTGTCTGACCCCTCTCACCCCTGATTCCTGTCAGTTTGCACAGCCCCATGTCCAGGCCCGGACTGGCAATCTGTGGGTTCTGGCCCCTAATTTCTCAAATATTGTCTGACCCCTCTCACCCCTGATTCCTGTCAGTTTGCACTGCCCCCATGTACCCCTAATTCCTGCCAGTGTGCACTGCCCTCTCTCCCCACTGATTCTTGCCAAAACATCCACTCAGTCTCTGTCATGTATGACAATATAAACTTCCCCCTAAACACCCCCTTTACCCCTGCTGCAAATACACATTATCCCCTGTCTCCTCTGATTATTGAAAACATAATAACAATGACATCCCATGACTGGTAAAAATCATTTTAGGACGGCCTTTAAATTTTGTGATGAAAATATATTTTACATAACAGACAATGCCCACTGGGCCCCCCCTATACCATCTCAGGCACTGGCAACGTTTGCCCCAATCTACTAACCTGCTGCTGCACTTGTACTTGTGTGTGTGGTGCACCCTGTATTTATTTCCTCCCTGGCACTGCTGGGGTTAAACTCAATTCAGTCAGGCGAAACTCATTAACACATTGATTGTATTGTACAAGGGAAAAGCTGTGTAATTTGATTTTATAGGCCCCCCCGTCCTCTTGCCTAAACTAAATTAGCAGCTTAGTGGCCATGTCCCTTGTAACTCCCTGCCACCCGCCAAGGTTACAGCTAAAGGGGTTGTTCATCTTTGAGTTAACTTCTAGACAATTTGCAATAGGTTTTAATGTTTTATTATTTTTATCCAGTTTGCAATTTCAGCCATCTGGTTGCTAGGGTCTAAATGACCCTAGTAACCATGCACTGATTTGAATAAGAGACTGGAATATGAAGAGGCCTGAATAGAAAGGTGTTTAAAAAAAAAGTTGCAAGAACAATACATTTGTAGCTTTACAGAGCATTCATTATTTTTTAGATGGGGTCAGTGACCCCCCACCCTACATTTAAAAGCTTAAAGACGTCAAAGGAAAAAGGCAAATAAATGAAAAAAACTTTAAAAATTGAAAAGTTGCTTATAGTTAGCTATTCTATAACATACCAAATTTTATCATAAAGGTGAACCACCCCTTTAATAAAAAAAATGTACCCCAGTAATGGCAGAACACTAGGAGGAGGTGGAAAAAAATAAGCTTTTATTTATATACCTCTCTTGTGTGTGTCTTAGTGGGCAGCTAAGCCTCCCTGAGCCTTTAATTTAATCCTGGGTCAGACTGTTCCCAGCAAGTCCCAGCTCTCATCTTTGCAGTGATTCTGCCCGAGGTCCCTGTGAGTTAAAAGTTCAGGCACCCCCCACCCATCCCAGTCACCCAAAAGTGCCTGGGAAATGAGTTAATATATTTGTGTCCCGAGGGCCTGTCCATCAGGGCTGTTACATAAAGCTCTGCAGACTCATCAGACTCACTTTATATGTGTCCTTTATATTAAACGCTGCTGCCTGTGTATTCAGCACTGTGCCCTGGACTTCCTGCTAGCTACTCTGTTACACCGCTGTCTGGATAGATCATGGGCACTAGGCTAAAAAGCTGGCCATAGATGTTGAGATTTTTAAAAGATCAGATCCTCATCGTGAGACCACGATTATCTCGGAACGATCGTACGAATTGACCATCAACTAAAAAGACCAATTTGCCAGGAAAACAAAGGGGAGCTGCCTGCTTGGCCCTGCAAACATAGACAGATTGCACTGGGACCGACAAAGATTTTTTAACCTGGCCAATCAATTTCCTGACAGACCAAAAAAATCGTAAGATGTACGATCGTCCAAAACTATAATTTCGAAGGATTGGTCGGACTGCGCTAAAATCGGTTGTTCGGGAAGAAAAATCTTTGCGTCTATGGGGACCTAAGTCTGCCAGACTAATAAGGGGCGCATGTCATTTTTGTGTCCAATTCATAATTGTCTCTAGTGGATTTGGGATCATGTGTATGAGGAATGCTTGCCGGGGTGTCACATGGAGCAACCGGAGGAATCGAAAGCAAAGCTGTTGTGGCGGTGACAGATATTTAGCATTTAATTAAAGCCAAGAAGATCAACATCCAACCCTAGTATTTTAAAGGGGATACTAAACTAGGGATGCACCGAATCCACTATTTTGGATTCGGCCGAACCACCGAATCCTTTGTGAAAGATTCTGCCGAATACAGAACTGAATCCAAACCCTAGGGGGGAAGGGGACATTTTTTTTTACTTCCTTGTTTTGTGATGAAAAGTCACACGATTTCCCTCCCCACCCCTAATTTGCATATGCAAATTCGGTTCAGCCAGTCAGAAGGATTCGGCCGAATCCGAATCCTGCTGAAAAAGGCCAAATCCTGGATTCGGTGCATCCCTATACTAAACAGTTCAATATATATAGAAGGCTCTCTTTTCTAAAATTTCTTCCAAGAATATTGCATGTTTTTCTGTGCTTGGTGCTGGAGAAATGGAACAGCTTTACTTCAACCCCCCACAACTAAATAAACCCCTTATTGTTTGGGTTTATCTGGATGATCTGACAATGAGCTTATACCCTACTGGGATCTATAGTGAATAGTTATACAACTCGTCGATATAATACAACACAAGAGCCACGAATATCCTATGAATTATATAGTGAATAAAGTACCCCCTTGTGTAACATATAAGGATATTATAAGTAACTGGTTTCTGAATAACCTGTATTTTACAACATGGGGTACATTATTCACTATATAATCAACAACAGGAGAAAAACAAGGATAGAACCCTTACATTTACAAGGAGCAATGGGTATGTCACAGTCCTTCAGAAGCAAGTCAGGACACGTTTAAGGGGAATGTATCACCAAAAGGCAAGTTTTCACGGAATGGTTTAGGGTCAGGTCACACAGCTGTCAGTATATGACTAGAGAACACTGCACGCTGTTGTCTGTTCAGCTGCCTTTAGGGGGTCAAAGCAGCAGGGGGTTGTCTCATATGGAGGGGTCCAGCAGAACTTCACCTGAGGTAGAAAGATGTGAAAAAATTATGGCAGGGTCGTTGCACATACAGTATATTTACCCCTTTGGGTTTATCTAAAATGCTTCCATTTGACTGGTGCTCCCTATATTTCCACAGATCTGTGACATGGGTTTATTGGCAGTATTTAGCTTGCCCTTTATATTCCACAGATAAAAAAATGCCTCCCAGATGTCTTGTTAGACACTCCATGACCATGCCTATTACCAGCCCTGTCTGTTTTCTGAGGTACTTTTTGGATGCTTTTCAATAGCAGAGGGGGTCCAAATAACAGGGAGCAGGTGACTGGATTGTTACTATGGGCAGGTGACGTGGGGATTCTTGTAGAATCTTTTTGAGTTGACATGTCAACATGTATTGACATGTATTCACCTCCCCCTCTGCCCCTACTGTGTAAAAAGTCCCCTGTAGTGTAACCCATGCATGAGGGAGGGGGTGTGTTCCTACTGGCCATGGGGTGTTATGAGTAAACCTTGGTGTGGAAAAGAAAGGGCAGCCATCTTGGATGCTGGAGGTAAAAGGCCTCAGTGAGGAAGAGCAGCCATCTTGGATTCTGGAGGTAAAAGGTTGAGGTAAAAGGCCTCAGTGAGGAAGAGCAGCCATCTTGGATGCCGGAGGTAAAAGGCATCAGTGAGGAAGAGCAGCCATCTTTGATGCCGGAGGTAAAAGGCATCAGTGAGGAAGAGCAGACATCTTGGATGCTGGACGTAAAAGGCCTAAGTGAGGAAGAGCAGACATCTTGGATGCTGGAGGTAAAAGGCTGAGGTAAAAGGTATCAGTAAGGAAGAGCAGCCATCTTGGATGCTGGAGGTAAAAGGCCTCATTGAGGAGAAGCCAAGACTATGGAGAAGTCGAGGAGAGGGACCCCATGAATAAGGGCATTAAGCTATTGTCTAGGCTCAGTCATAGCAGCTGTGAGTTAGTTATGGTGGCTCAATGGTTTAACTTAAATGTAGTGCTCAGGAAGCCCTGATTCTGTCAGGAGCAGCCATCTTGGATGCTGGAGGTAAAGGCTGAGGTAAAAAGCCTCATCGAGGAGAAGCCAGGACTGTGAAGAACGCCTTAATGGGAGTCGAAGAGAAGGATCCCATGAATAAGGCCACTTAGTTAGTGTCATCTGTGAGCTAGTTATGGTGGCTAGTTTAGAGGGCTTAAAGTTTTAACTTAACATTATTGCTCAGGAAGCGCTGACTCTCACCTATGTCCCAGCCATAGGAGGGAGGTTTTCCCAATTGGCCCCAGGGACCTTGTGACCAGTTCCTGTCCCTAATTTATATAACTAGAGCATGACTCTTTCTGGACTCCATCATGCAGGAGTGGGTTCTGCTAGAAGGCCTAAGGTGGAGGCAGGTTTCAATCTAGGGTTCTAGTGAAGCCGGGGTACTGGGTCCCATGAACGAGACATAGAAACTGGGCAGAGAGGAGAAATAGTGTTGGGTTACAGGGGTAGTTCACCTTTAAGTTAACTTTTAGTATTATAGAATGACTAATTCTAAGCAACTTTCAATTGACCTTCATTTTCTATTTCTATAGTTTTACCGTAAATGATTTTCCTTCCCTTTATGACTCTTTCTAGCTTTGCTCTGTAAGGCTGTACATTTATTGTTATGTTAATTACTAATGTTACTATTCAAATTCCAGTCTCTTCTTCAAATCACTGCATGGTTGCTAGGATTATTTGGATACTAGCAACCGGATTGCTGAACTTGCAAATTGGAGAGCTGCTGAAAAAAAACTACATCCAAAATCAAAATCCACAAATAATGAAAAATGAAAACCAATGGCAAATTGTCTAAGAATATCACTCTCTACATCATACTAGAAAAGGTGAACAAGCCATTTAATATTCCCCAGGTGACCTCTACCTTAATAAAGGGGTGAGAGTAAGCTTTGGAACCTGGAGAGCAGTAGGGTTCAATTCTGACTCCCCCTGCCACACGCAGAACCCCCTACCTGGTGCCATTCACAGTATCCAGCATTTTTCCGTGGGGCTGCCATACATATCGACGCTTATATTCCATGAACTGCACAGCACATGACTTGCCGAGTCAGAAAACAGCTGTTTACACTTTATTGCCCATGTGTCTGAGCCTGGAACATAGGCACATACCAAGCACTTGAGCGAATTATAGGCCTGGAACTGCCGCAGGATCAAGAGCCAGAGCTTGAAACACATTAAACCAGTAAGCGTCCTGCTGGAACCAGTTATTATATAATGTTATGGGTGCAATAAGTTTTTTTATTGATGTCTTTATCGCTGCACTGGCTCATTGCAACATTCATATGGAACGTGTTAATCATAGTCATAGTTATATCACCAAACTCTATAGCTCTCTGCCTGTGTGCTGAACCCTACCCACTCTTTTATTAACAGTGAAGCTTCGCAAGTCATGGATCATAGAACTCCAATCAATGTGATTTAACAAGTGCTCTACCTTCTGGACAACAGGTAGTATTGCAACTTCAAATCAAACAGAAGTAAGGCAAGGAAAACCTGTGTGTACATTGTTAAATGGCACTGCATACATGTACCTTTTGATACTGTTATCAGAATCCTGAGATATTTATGTGTGCTTATACTAAAATCTTTTGGGGGGGGGGGGTTGTCATAAATCTGCACTAAGCAGCAAATTTTAGTTTGTCACTGGGATCAAAAGTCCAGATCTAAATTAGAAACAGTATAACAAGACTCATGGCAAAATCAACAACATTAGTCTGTATGAGCCGGAGTGAATATCTGTTATGTTTTGGGTAGCCGAGGATGAGTAGAGTATAAAAGTGTTTTATTAGCAGAGTCAGACAGCCATTACACAACAGTAACTTAAACTCTAACACTCTCAAGCTGTACAGAAAGTCCTGTGTATGCACAGTATAAGTATGAGCACAGTGACACCCGCAGGCCATTTGTATAAACTCCCCCTATAGTAGGAAAGCATTTGGACAAATGTAATAAACAGCAATAATAAAACAGTATACATATTAAAGCAATAATATACATCCTTCACATCACATATTCCTGGGTCCATGCAGGTACTTTTCTGATTCTCTCAGTACGCCTTATAGGTTCACTTTCTTCAGGTCTATTTCAGTTGACATCAGGAGTAGGAAAATGTCCTTCCTCAAATGGAGTTTCTCCAAAGTCATATCTAACAGGAGCAAGTCGACTTGCATTCCATATGCGTCCATCAGACAGTTCATATCTGTATGGTCCTCACTGGGGTCTCACTTCAAGTGGTGTAGTAAATTTAGATTGTCCCTGTTTCAGTATTCCTGGTTTCTTAATTCTGACTAAAGATCCAGGCTGAAAGTGCACTTCTTTGGCACCACGTTTTCTGTCAGTATAAGCCTTGCATTTGGCTTGGTGATGTTTCACAATGTCAGCAGTAGATGATTTTGTAGGCACGGTATTTTGTGAAAGTTTGATGTCTGCAACATGTAACTTAGTGCGCATCTGTCTGCCATGTAATAATTCAGCAGGAGACAATTGGGTTGTTGCATGGCACATTGCTCTGTAGTTATGTAGGAACTCCCAGTAAGATTTGCTGTCTGTAGTGCTTCTTTCAGAGATCTGTTGAATCACTTAATTTCTCCATTTGCTTGTGGGTAATACACTGAAGATTCCCGATGCACAGTATTCCTCTCTTTCTCTCAGAAAGGATTCAAACTCATATGAGACAATATCTACAACACTGTAACCTGGTAAAGCCTAGAGCTAGCCATGCACTGACCAATTCCTGTTTGTCCCACTCAACTAACAGATGCCCCTTCCCATCTAGCACCCTAGGAAGCTGCCTACCCCTTATGATTCTGACTCTCCCTCATCAATAATTGCCATAGACTTGAGCCCAGCGAATTGGACACTTAGGGGGTTATTTACTAAACTCTGGTAGGGCTTTTTGGGTCAAAACTCAAATTTAACATTTTTTTTCCTTTTAAAAAACTCAAATTTTTCAAGATTTATTAAAGCTCGATGCAGCAAAAGCCCGAACTCGAAAATCCGCCATCTCAGACCTGCCAAGGTTTGATATAAGTCAATGGCAGAGATCCCCATCTTATTTTGAAGTTTCTATGGTCTGCACTGGAGTTAGCCCGAAAATCTGAACTTTTCAGGCAAAAATCCAAAAAATGCGGGCTTTTCAGGAAAAAGCTCAAGATAAATCAAGTGATATAGGAAAATACCCCGGAAAAATCATACGATTTGGGAAAAACCCCAGAAAAAAAACCGTATGATTCAGGTTGACGTGTTTTTACCCGAACCGATTAAACTGAGCTTCTTTAATAATAAATCAGGTAAAATTGTGTATGGGAGTTTGGTCGTGTTTTTCTTCATTTTATAAATAAGATAAATTCGGATTTTATTAAATAACCCTCCCCGGGTTATGTTCTGATCAGTTACCCTTTCTCTGACAGTTAATAAGCCGTGTTTATTATTAGTGTTACACTTATTATCTATTGCTCTTTTAATTCTATGGGGGGTATTATATATTTTTCCCTTCATGCCATATTGCAGAGAGGGGCTTAGCATTTAGGCACAAGATTTCTCACTGCTATTTTTGCTATAACACTTTAATGCCAAAATACCTATCGCTGTGTTGGGAACAAAGTATGAAGTAATACATCAAAATATATCTGGCAGCATCTTCAAGAACAGCTAAGAACTGAGATCCAACATGAGCTGTTCCGATCCGACCGGGGGTGGAAGAATTTTTCCATGCGCTCATCGCTTGCTTTGGTTTGTTGCCATTGCACAGGACTCCAAACCAGAAAGTGAGCACTGCAAACAGCAGTCCATCCCCAAAGTACTGGCAAGAATAGAATATTTAATTTAAATTGCTAGTTTGCCTTTAAATTAACTTCTAGGATGATGCGTCCAATGAGGCAATATGCAGTTGGTCTCCTTATATTTTGTGGTTGTTTTTTAAAATATTTAGCAGTTCTCCACAGTGACGTAACTAGATGTTACTGGGCCCCACAGCAAATTCATTTTAGGGCGCCCAACATATTCAGAGGTTGTCCTATTTTACCAATTTATATTGAAATTGCTAATTAATTAGGGCCTTATGGGGCTCCCAATACGACCTGGCCCCCCTGCAGGCACAGGGTCTGCTTTCTCTGTAGTTGTTCCCCTGATGGAATTGCAGCAGCTATCTGGTTGCTAAGGGCCAATTTACCCTAGCAACAAGGCAGAGGTTTGAATGGCAGACAGGGAAAGGTCTGAATAGAAAGATAAGTAATAAAAGATAATAATAATATTTTAGCCTCACAGATTAATAGTGTTTTCAGACACCCAAAATCCAACCAGGTATTTACATACCTCCCAACTGTCCCATTTTTTTCTTCGCGGGACAGTCCCGATTTTGACAGCTCCCGGATTGTTACTAAAATGTCCAGACTTTCTCTTTGCACTGAACAGCCAGAAAAAAAGATACAAAGTTTCTAAAACTTAATTGGCTTTTGGCAGAGAGCCCAGAATCCGTGGCAGGTGCACTTAGATACTTTTGTAACAATTTAAGATGAGAAAGGAACAATTGTAACAATGTAAGATAAGCAGGTCTCTTGGGGAAACTGTGACTTGCAGCTTAAAGGGCAATTCACCTTCATCAGCAAAACTGTAATAACACATAAAAACCACAGAAATGTGTTCAGACTTTCATACCCTGCCAAATTTTGTAAAATGAACATGGTAATTAGGGGGTGTGACTTTAACAGTTTGAGTGCTGTGCCAACTGGTTAAGAATCCCACTGTAACTGAAGCTGAATATCACACAAAAGGAATGTATTTCTTTATAGCAAGGGTATCGACACTGGCAGTTTTACAATGTTTAAGGGTATTTTTGGTGGAATTTATTTTCAAGTTATATTGCAGTAGATCTGCAATAAAATACAAGGGCAAAGGGCAACTTGCACATACCGCATCGTTTAACTATTGCTGCAGTGGCATAATGTAACAGAGTCAGGGGGTAACATCAAGTTTTACTAATGTAGGTGCTAAACTTGTTAACAAAAATATAATGGACCCCATCTACATATTGGGAATGAGACATTTTCATAAATATACAATATACTGAAAGTTCAGTACAGCACTGGGCTCCCAATACCTCTTGGGCACTCCAGCAGTCTCAGATCAGCTTTTTCTGTAATTATGACCCTGCCTAAAGCTGGCCATAGACGCACAGATCCTCCCTCGATTCGTACGATTTTCGGATCGTGTGTGGAGAGTGCCGACATCTTTCGTCCGGCGGAGATCGGTCGGTTGGTCGATCGGACAGGTTTGATTTTGACCCCGCCGGAGCCCATTGCACATCGTAATCGGATCGTTCGGCCATACGCCCGAACGTTCAGATTACCCCCGATATAGCCATGCTCGTTAATGGCATATCGGGGAGCGATGTCGCCAAACGAGCGGATCTTTGCGTCTAAGGCCACCTTTAATTGCAGCTTCCAGTAACAACCAATCAGCAATTAAAATTGGGGTCAAGTCAAGTGGATTTTATTGTCATTTCAGCCATATACAGTAAATACAGTACATAGAAACGAAATGACGTTCCTCCAGAACCCCCCGGGGCTATACAACAACTCTAGTACACGGTCACGCTGGGCAAAGTGGACATTTCAGTTCCTTGTGAATATATTCAGTTCAGTCCTTGGGAGTTGAGATACCTGATGGCTTGTGGAAATAGACTGTTTCGCATTCTGGAAGTCAGCGCTCGAATACTGGCCCAATAGTTGCCCTTTCATGAGTACTGCTGGATGAATGAAGTATGACATGAACACTAAAGTGCATGATGTGTTATTGGCCAATTCTAAGAGACTTTTCAAATTTTTTTTTAGGTTTTTTTTTTTTTTTGTTATTTGCCTTCTTCTTCTGACTCTTTCCAGCTTTCAAATGGGGGTCACTGACTCCATCTAAAAAAAACAAATGTTCTGTAAGGCTACAAATGTATTATTATTGCTACTTTTTATTACTTCTCTTTCTATTCAGGCCTGTCTTATTCATATTCCAGTCTCTTGTTCAAATCAATGCATGGTTGCTAGGGGAATTTGTACCCTGGCAACCAGATGGCTGAAATTGAAACTGGAGAGCTGCTGGATAAAAAGCAGGGTCGGACTGGAAGTTGTGGGGCCCACCGGGGCTAATGCCCCAGGGCCCCCCTTCGGCCGCCGCTGCCGCTCCATAGTGCTTCAGGGGACTAGTGCGCATGCGCGTGGTGCCGCGTTTGTGCGCACGCGCGCAGCGCTACCTTTTTGCGCATGCGCAGATATTTTACTCTACTGCGACCCCGAACAAAGTGGGGTCGCGCCGCCCCACTAAGTAGTGGATCTGGGCCGGCGGGGTCCACAAGAGCCCGGGGCCCACCGGGGTTTTTCCCGGTGTCCCGCCGGCCCAGTCCGACACTGATAAAAAGCTAAATAACTCAAAAACCAAAAATAATAAAAAAGGCAAATTGTCTCAGAGTATCCCTCTCTACATTATATTGAAAGTAAACAAACCCTTTAAATAAGCCGAACCCGAAAATTTCTATGGGCCCATGGAATTACTCCCAGCGCCTGTGAAAGGGAAAGTGGGAAAACTAGATCCTGGCAGCTCTGTAATATTAGTGGCCTGGTTACTGCACTCTGGGGTGAGAGATTTGGCACAGTAATTAACATTTTCTACTCAAGAATCCTTTGGAGCAATGTCTGAAATGCAACAGTTGGCAAAATAATATGTACTTTGTCTTCTCTGTGCCTTTGTGCGATGTATATGACTAAATGACAGATGTTTCTGTGTGTGTTTAGCAAACTCTTCACATAAGAACTGTCCCAAATATACTGTACATTTGTGTAAAAGGTGGAATATTCAATAAAGTGTATGACAGCGATTGTGGCTGAACTATAAGTACGGTGCAGTCTAAATGCTGTGCCAAGTGTGTGCCCCTAGGGATCACATATCCCTTTCTTGTATATGCTGCGAGACTCTGGAATAATTTGCAATTGCATATTAGACAAGCCAGTTCTGGGGATATTTTTAAAATGCGACTGAAGACTCATTTTTATATTTTGGCTTTTTAGTAGCGTGAGTCAAATCTGATGTCATATAGTGCCGCTGTTATTGATCGATGGGGATGTAATGATGAGTTACTGTGTATTGGATGTTTATTTTATTGATTTTATATTGTCTGAAAGCACTGTGTAGCTTTGCTTCGAAAAGTGCTGTATAAATAAACTTTTACTTACTTACTATCAGAATGTAACAACCATTTGCAATGTTAATTGTGATTGTAACATAGTAACATAGTAGTGATGTGCGGGCCGAAACAAGGCCCGAGGGACCCACGGGTTCGGGCCGATCACTGGACAAAATGTGCAGGTCGCGGGTGGGTGCGGGTTGAGCTCTTCTCCTGCTCTCCCCGCCCACGACCTTTATAGACTTCCACCTGCCCCGCCCCTTTTGTGACTTCACTGCGGGGCAGACGCAGGTCTATAAATAAGGGGAGCAGGGGGCCGGGTCGGATGCGGGTAGGGAGTGGACGGGTTAGGGTCTGGTGCGGGTCGAGAAATTCTCGACCCGCACATCACTATAACATAGTAAGTAAGTCCATCAATTTCAACCTTTAAAGTCTATATATAACCTGCCTAACTTATAGTTGATCCAGAGGAAGGCAAAAAACCCATTGAAGCCTCTCCAATTTGCCACAGAGGGGGACTCCAAAATGGCAATGGGACCAGTCCCTGGATCAACTTGTACTATGAGCTATCTCCCATATCCCTGTATTCCCTCACTTGCTAAACACCATCCAACCCCTTCTTATACCTATCTAATGTATCAGCCTGTACCACTGATTCAGGGAGACAATTCCACATCTTCACAGCTCTCACTGTAACAAACCCCTTCCCAATATTTAGGTGGAACCTCTTTTCTTCTAATCGGAATGGGTGACCTTGTGTCAGCTGGAAAGACCTATTGGTAAGTGGTGGCCTGTGGTCTGGGGCAATTCATTCAGTATGAATATTTTAATGTTAAATGTTTTTCCCCCAATGTCCCCAAAACTGGTTCAAAAAGTTTTTTCAATCACCTTCCATCTGTGTATAGTGCTCTCTCTCCAGTCGGGCCACACCAGCGACCAAATTACAATTAAACCACAATTAAAGTCACGTAACATCATGTGACATCACGTATGTCACGTGACATAGTAAATTAATTTGCAGCAGAGTCTGTGCATTGTCCCCAAAATTGGGACCATGTCAGACAAGCCCTTAGTCAAGGCTCGTCCACACCCATTTACACTCCAAGTAAGTTGTTCCCTTTAGTGGTCTGTGAATCAGGGCTACTCTAGAATTCTGAAAGAATGAACTGTTTCTTAAATATTTTTTAATTAAGAGGATTTTAACTATTTTTATGGTATGTGTAATTTTATTATGAGCTCTGTATTTGTAAAAAAACGAAATTGTTAACTAGCTCCACCAAATTACATAATTGGAATGCAGATGTGTCCAATTAAGTCTTTACTCGTTAAATAACACCGAATTGTTCTATGGGTAATCGCCCCTGATGAAGTACACAGTGTATATGAAATGCATTGGGCATCTTTTTACACAATAAAGTGATACTAATTTATGGTAACTAAAAAAAAGTCTGGCTGATTGATAAAATACTGATTGTAAAATACTGTTCCCACGGGATTAGCAACCAACAGAGTCCCGCATTATCAGTGCATTATATTTCCTACAGACACACAGATTACTCTTGTCAACTCATTCATTATTCAGCCTCATTAGGTAATTTTATGACCGAGCACATGAGAACAGAAAGGGCAGTTTTGCAGATATGATAGGGCCACAGGTTCTATGTTTGTCCATTCATGGGCAGCAAACGGATCAATATTATCTATCTATCTATCATATATCTATCATCTATCTATCTATCTATCTATCTATCATCTATCTCTATCTATCTATCTATCTATCTATCATCTATATATCTATCATCTATCTATCTATCTATCTATCTATCTATCTATCTATCATCTATCTATCTATCAATCATCTATATATCTATCATCTATCTATCTATCTATCTATCTATCTATCTATCTATCTATCTATCTATCTATCTATCATCTATCTATCATCTATCTATCTAATCTATCTATCATTATCTTATATCTATCATCTATCTATCTATCATCTATTATCTATCATCTATCTATCTATCTATCTATCTATCTATCTATCATCTATCTATCTATCTATCATCTATCTATCTATCATCTATCTATCTATCTATCTATCTATCTAATCTATCTATCTATCTATCTATCTATCTCTATCTATCTATCTATCTATCTATCTATCTATCTATCATCTATCATCTATCTATCTATATCTATCATCTATCTATCTATCTATCTATCTATCTATCTATCTATCTATCTATCTATCTATCTATCATCTATCTATCTATCTATCATCTATCTATCTATCATCTATATATCTATCATCTATCTATCTATCTATCTATCTATCTATCTATCTATCATCTATCTATCTACTATCTCATCTATCTATCTATCTATCTATCATCTATCTATCTATCTATCTATCTATCATCTATATATCTATCATCTATCTATCATCTATCTATCATCTATCTATCATCTATCTATCTATCATCTATCTATCTATCTATCTATCTATCTATCTATCTATCTATCTATCTATCTATCTATCTATCTATCTATCTATCTATCTATCTATCTATCTATCTATCTATCTATCTATCTATCTATCTATCTATCTATCATCTATCTATCTAATCTATCATCTATCTATCATCTATCTATCTATCTATCTATCTATCTATCTATCTATCTATCTATCTATCTATCTATCCTATCTATTATCTATCTATCTATCTATCATCTATCTATCTATCTATCTATCTATCATCTATTATCTATCATCTATCTATCTATCTATCTATCTATCTATCTATCTATCTATCCTATCTATCTATCTATCTATCTATCTATCACTATCATATCTATCTATCTATCTATCTATCTATCTATCTATCTATCTATCTATCTATCATCTATCTATCATCTATCTATCATCTATCTATCTATCTATCTATCATCTATATATCTATCATCTATCTATCTATCTATCTATCTATCTATCTATCTATCTATCTATCTATCTATCTATCTATCTATCTATCATATATCTATCATCTATCTATCTATCTGTCTATCTATCTATCTATCTATCTATCTATCTATCTATCTATCTATCTATCTATCATCTATATATCTATCATCTATCTATCTATCTATCTATCTATCTATCTATCTATCTATCTATCTATCATCTATCTATCATCTATCTATCTATCTATCTATCATCTATCTATCTATCTATCTATCTATCTATCTATCTATCTATCTATCTATCTAGCTATCAATCATCTATCTATCTATCTATCTATCTATCTATCTATCTATCTAGCTATCAATCATCTATCTATCTATCTATCTATCTATCTATCTATCTATCTATCTATCATATATCTATCATCTATCTATCTATCTATCTATCATCTATCTATCTATCTATCTATCTATCATCTATCTATCATCTATCTATCTATCTATCTATCTATCTATCATATATCTATCTATCTATCTATCTATCTATCTAGCTATCAATCATCTATCTATCTATCTATCTATCTATCTATCTATCATCTATTATCTATCTAGCTATCTATCTTATGATTATTAAGTGTACAGCTAATTATCAAATTAGATCTTAATCCTTTATTTTATATTTATTATTACAAAGACCACTCAACCATTCGCACTGTCCCTTCTCTAATGGAGCTTACAACCCCATTTCCCAGACTCATGGTTCCCAAATTGGTGGAATGTGTCATTGGTGACCCAGAACTGTGGGGGGGGGGGCAGTTAGGGTGAGATTTGGGAAGACTGACTACGGTATTTGCTGTTCTAGAAACTCCTAAAAGCCCAGTCTGATTAAAGAATGTTCTTGAACTGGCAGCAATCAGTTGGGCATAGAGACAGGAGTGCTGTTAGGGACCCATTCAAGAAGGGATCCTGGACTGCTGCGAAATGGACATGACTCCCCTCAAAATGAGTGAAGTTTGAAGGGATCAGGGGCAGAGTTTGGGTGTAGGGTGTGTGGCCAGATGGTTAATTACAGCAATTTTTTTTTCTGTTCTTATGTTTGGGCTTCCAACCTTGTAGATGTGAGGGTGCTAATGGGCAAGTTTTAGGAAAACTTTCAGCCTGTGATATTGAATATGGCCTCAATTTATCCTTCTTAGTATCCACAGACAGAAATGATGATACTGACACTAATAAATTCATTGCACAGCTCCGGGTTGGGCACAGACTGTAAAACAGCTCATATACTTTATAGGAGGTATAAAAGTTACACTCCAACGTAAAGGAACCCCCTGAGGAGGCCAAAGATAGTGACAAATATTATATTACAAGTCTAACGTTACCAACTGGAGAAATTCTTCCTTTTACTGCGGAAACTCTGGAAGCCGTTCAGAACCCCGTCCTGTGTAAAAACATGTTCCCAGCCGCCTGTCAGCCCCAAACTCAATGGAAACCCCCCCCGTGCCACTAGTTTGTATTTTCCATGCTCATGTATTAACCCTATAGCTGAAATTTGCATGCAGCCCATTAACCTGGCTGTGAAAGAAAACGGATATATATATATATATATATATATATATACATATACATATATAGTGAATAAAGTACCCCCTCTTGTAAATTATAAGGATATTATAAGTTACCGAGGAGTTTCATGACCATATAAAAGCCAATGCCGAGTGTTTTTATACAGGTCATGGAACTCCGAGGTAACTTCTAATATCCTCATATTTTGCAACTGGGGGTACTTTATTTATTATAATACACAAATTTCAGTGAGTCATGTGACAGAAATGACATCAGAACTCACCGTTTATAACTGATGACATCAGAACTCACCGTTTATAAGGATATAATTTACAAGATATTCATGGCTTTTGTGTATTATATATATATATATATATATATATATATATACACAATACTTGAATCTTCTGCACACCGTTCACTTGAAACAACCCAGCTGCCGTATTATTCATATGGCCTATTTTTTTATTTATTTTCTTATTTACAAGTGTTGCACCGTTTAATAACATTGTAGCTTCCCACTATTGTCCTGTTTTCCTTGTTGTATTTTTTCCATTCGGTTTACCTTCGATATGCAAAAATAAGTATAGGAGTATCACATGTAGAAAGCACATTCCTCCGCAGCATTTTTTTTTTTTTTGCTTTAAAGCGGACGTGCCATATTGCTTGAAAAAATTGAGGGATTTTTCATAGATTGCAATAGCAGCACCCCTAGTGGTCAGAAATATATTGGGGAAGATATTGGGGTTAGTGGGCTATCATAATGTTCCCATGCTGATAAATGATATTGACCTACATGTTCATGCTTCAGTGCTGCTGTGTGTGGGCTTTAGTCACCCGGGGGTTAAAGACAGGAGGACATGGGAATCCTGAGCCAAATCTTCCCATCAGGAAGGAAGTTTTCTCTTCCCTCCTGCATCCCTGTCAGTAAGTCCAGCCGTCAGTTCCAGGGTCCCCATGCCCTGCGCCCGAGGGAAGTGAGAAATGTGCAAGAGATTGTTGGAGACGTGTGAGAGAGGAGGGGGACAGGCAGATGTTTCCTACAGCCCCATCATTTTATTGCTTAGCACTAGGCCCAAATTGATGGGACTTCCCCAACACATCAAAGTGCAAAGTGATTTCTAATGAGCAGCAAGATGTTGCTTTAACTTCTGTGCCTGCAGGGAGTCCGTATGTAAAATCTGATGGTTCTTCAGTCTAAATATCACCTGTAACTACACTGGTGCTGTTTCGCCATTTCAAGGGCAAGGAAAGATGAATTCACAGGAGGAAACAATAAGGGATGCGCCAAATCCAGGAGTCAGCCTTTTTCAGCAGGATTCGGATTCTGGCCTGGCCAAACCAAATCCGAATTTGCATATGCAAATTAGGAGTGGGAAGGGAAATCACGTGACTTTTCGTCACAAATGGAAGTAAAACATTTTTTTCCACTTTACCATTACATATGCAAATTAGGATTCAGTTTGGTATTCGGCCTGAATCCCAAATAGTGGATTGGGTGCACCCCTAGAAGCAATATGTTAGACAACCCAATGTGAATTACATTTCTTGCTCCCTAAATGCACCAATAAAGGGGAAAAGAGGGGTGCAGCCCTTTCATCTTATTTACCTTTCTTTTTTAGTTTCTTTCATTTTAAAACAGTTCTGGCTTTAGGCATAAGCTGAGCCGTAATCAAATGGAAAACATCTCTGATTGCGTAGCTTGGAATTTGCTTTGATTGAAGTATGGGGATGTCTCAATGTTAGCTTCCCCTTTAAAAGAACATGGGATGTGGATATGTAACATCAGGTGCAATGTTGTTTACTTCACTTCTAGTAAATCGTAGCAGCGTGTTTAATAGCAAACATTTGGCTCGTTGCTATGGGTTACTAGACCTGAAACCAGCTTTTGCTGATGTGATTCCTTTCCACTTTTGTTGGAAGCTTAAAGCAAATTTCTATTTACTGCTACAGGGAGGAAACTGTTATGGACGGCAGGAAGCAGCAGGAAATGGGGAAAGTTTAAAGAATGTTTCCCTCAATAAGAAGAAAAATGGAGAATATATGACCAAGGAATCGCTACTGTAGTAACAATCACCTGATGAAAAGAAACATACAGTATACAGATTTTCAGGGTTTTCAAAATGCCAGTTATACTTTCATTCATCAACATTTAATTTTAAAATAATACAGTAAGTATTAAGCCTAATTTGTTTGCTCATAGTCTGTACAGAGAGATCCCATAAAACTATGGCAGCATAGGTATTCCCTGTACTAAGCACAATTCAGCAGGAACAGCCCCTAAGTTTGCTCATAGTCTGTACAGAGAGATCCTATAAAACTATGGCAGTATAGGTATTCCCTGTACTAAGCACAATTCAGCAGGAACAGTCCCTAAGTTTGCTCATAGTCTGTACAGAGAGATCCCATAAAACTATGGCAGCATAGGTATTCCCTGTACTAAGCACAATTCAGCAGGAACAGTCCCCTAAGTTTTCTCATAGTCTGTACAGAGAGATCCCATAAAACTATGGCAGCATAGGTATTCCCTGTACTAAGCACAATTCAGCAGGAACAGCCCCCTAAGTTTACTCATAGTCTGTACAGAGAGATCCCATAAAACTAGGGCAGCATAGGTATTCCCCTGTACTAAGCACAATTCAGCAGGAACAGTCCCCTAAGTTTGCTCATAGTCTGTACAGAGAGATCCCATAAAACTATGGCAGCATAGGTATTCCCTGTACTAAGCACAATTCAGCAGGAACAGTCCCTAAGTTTGCTCATAGTCTGTACAGAGAGATCCCTTAAAACTATGGCAGCATAGGTATTCCCCTGTACTAAGCACAATTCAGCAGGAACAGTCCCCTAAGTTTGCTCATAGTCTGTAAAGAGACATCCCATAAAACTATGGCAGCATAGGTATTCCCCTGTACTAAGCACAATTCAGCAGGAACAGTCCCCTAAGTTTGCTCATAGTCTGTACAGAGACATCCCATAAAACTATGGCAGCATAGGTATTCCCTGTACTAAGCACAATTCAGCAGGAACAGTCCCTAAGTTTGCTCATAGTCTGTACAGAGACATCCCATAAAACTATGGCAGCATAGGTATTCCCTGTACTAAGCACAATTCAGCAGGAACAGCCCCTAAGTTTGCTCATAGTCTGTACAGAGAGATCCCATAAAACTATGGCAGCATAGGTATTCCCTGTACTAAGCACAATTCAGCAGGAACAGTCCCCTAAGTTTGCTCATAGTCTGTACAGAGACATCCCATAAAACTATGGCAGCATAGGTATTCCCTGTACTAAGCACAATTCAGCAGGAACAGCCCCTAAGTTTGCTCATAGTCTGTACAGAGAGATCCCATAAAACTATGGCAGCATAGGTATTCCCTGTACTAAGCACAATTCAGCAGGAACAGTCCCCTAAGTTTGCTCATAGTCTGTACAGAGACATCCCATAAAACTATGGCAGCATAGGTATTCCCCTGTACTAAGCACAATTCAGCAGGAACAGCCCCTAAGTTTGCTCATAGTCTGTACAGAGAGATCCCATAAAACTATGGCAGCATAGGTATTCTCCTGTACTAAGCACAATTCAGCAGGAACAGTCCCCTAAGTTTGCTCATAGTCTGTACAGAGACATCCCATAAAACTATGGCAGCATAGGTATTCCCCTGTACTAAGCACAATTCAGCAGGAACAGCCCCTAAGTTTGCTCATAGTCTGTACAGAGAGATCCCATAAAACTATGGCAGCATAGGTATTCCCCTGTACTAAGCACAATTCAGCAGGAACAGTCCCTAAGTTTGCTCATAGTCTGTACAGAGAGATCCCATAAAACTATGGCAGCATAGGTATTCCCCTGTACTAAGCACAATTCAGCAGGAACAGTCCCCTAAGTTTGCTCATAGTCTGTACAGACAGATCCCATAAAACTATGGCAGCATAGGTATTCCCTGTACTAAGCACAATTCAGCAGGAACAGTCCCCTAAGTTTGCTCATAGTCTGTACAGAGACATCCCATAAAACTATGGGAGCATAGGTATTCCCCTGTACTAAGCACAATTCAGCAGGAACAGTCCCCTAAATTTGCTCATAGCCTGCACAGAAAAAATACATCGAACGGCAAAGTGCAAATTTCTGAGAGCTGAGAGCATCTCTATCAGGTGAACGAAAAGCACATCAACATACAGCTGCCCATTTAAGGACGCTGGCTGCTGCCACCTAGTGGTAATCTATGGGAATGGCACATCTTGATTGGTAACTATGGACAGGTGCAGTGACAGTATTTGTTGTGGATACAGGATCATGTAATCCAACCTAAATACACAGTTTAACAGCCATGGAATTAATGTGCCCAGAGGGACAAAAGTCATATAACCCGAGGAGACAGAGTTGATCTAAGGTTACAGATTCTCTTCTGCTATTGTTTGAGTCAAAGGGTAACAGAAATAAACAGGAACCATATTTAATTATTTGTATTAGTTTGTTCTCTTCTGAGAAATAAAGGTATTCGCTGAGTGTGACCCCTTTTATTGTTCTACCAATCTGTGGGTTCTGGCAAATGCCAGAGGGACTGCTGTAAATTGCCAAACTTGCCATAGACAGTCACTATTTATTGGGCTGGTGGGGAATTGGGCCTCTGTGTACTTTGATTCCCAGCCCAGACCAACAGGAAGTTGTGGGTACTGAGGGGAACTGGGATTGCAGGGAGTTGTTGGTACTAAATGGAACTGGGCTTGCAGGGAGTTGTGGGTACTGAAGGGAACTGGGA
This sequence comes from Xenopus laevis, assembly GCF_017654675.1. Taxonomy (NCBI): domain Eukaryota; kingdom Metazoa; phylum Chordata; class Amphibia; order Anura; family Pipidae; genus Xenopus; species Xenopus laevis. The sequence continues at coordinate 7,677,143 of NC_054377.1, forward strand.
TTGCAGGGAGTTGTTGGTACTAAATGGAACTGGGCTTGCAGGGAGTTGTGGGTACTGAAGGGAACTGGGCTTGCAGGGAGTTGTGAGCACTGAAGGGAACTGGGCTTGCAGGGAGTTGTGAGCACTGAAGGGAACTGGGCTTGCAGGGAGTTGTGAGTACTGAATGGAATTGGGCTTGCAGGAAGTTGTGAGCACTGAAAGGAACTGGGATTGCAGGGAGTTGTGGGTACTGACGGGAACTGGGCTTGCAGGGAGTTGTGAGCACTGAAAGGAACTGGGATTGCAGGGAGTTGTGGGTACTGACGGGAACTGGGCTTGCAGGGAGTTGTGAGCACTGAAGGGAACTGGGATTGCAGGGAGTTGTGGGTACTGAATGGAACTGGGCTTGCAGGGAGTTGTTAGCACTGAAAGGAACTGGGCTTGCAGGGAGTTGTGGGTACTGAAGGGAACTGGGCTTGCAGGGAGTTGTGAGCACTGAAGGGGACTGGGCTTGCAGGGAGTTGTGAGCACTGAAAGGAACTGGGATTGCAGGGAGTTGTGAGCACTGAAGGGAACTGGGATTGCAGGGAGTTGTGAGCACTGAAGGGAACTGGGATTGCAGGGAGTTGTGAGCACTGAAGGGAACTGGGATTGCAGGGAATTGTGAGCACTGAAAGGAACTGGGATTGCAGGGAGTTGTGAGCACTGAAGGGGACTGGGCTTGCAGGGAGTTGTGAGCACTGAAAGGAACTGGGATTGCAGGGAGTTGTGAGCACTGAAGGGAACTGGGCTTGCAGGGAGTTGTGAGCACTGAAAGGAACTGGGATTGCAGGGCGTTGTGGGTACTGAGGGGAACTGGGCTTGCAGGGAGTTGTTAGCACTGAAAGGAACTGGGCTTGCAGGGAGTTGTGGGTACTGAAGGGAACTGGGCTTGCAGGGAGTTGTGGCTACTGAAGGGAACTGGACTTGCAGGGAGTTGCGAGCACTGAAAGGAACTGGGCTTGCAGGGAGTTGTGGGTACTGAATGGAACTGGGCTTGCAGGGAGTTGTTAGCACTGAAAGGAACTGGGCTTGCAGGGAGTTGTGGGTACTGAAGGGAACTGGGCTTGCAGGGAGTTGTGGCTACTGAAGGGAACTGGACTTGCAGGGAGTTGCGAGCACTGAAGGGAACTGGGATTGCAGGGAGTTGTGGGTACTGAATGGAACTGGGCTTGCAGGGAGTTGTTAGCACTGAAAGGAACTGGGCTTGCAGGGAGTTGTGGGTACTGAAGGGAACTGGGCTTGCAGGGAGTTGTGAGCACTGAAGGGGACTGGGATTGCAGGGAGTTGTGAGCACTGAAGGGAACTGGGATTGCAGGGAGTTGTGAGCACTGAAGGGAACTGGGATTGCAGGGAGTTGTGGGTACTGAATGGAACTGGGCTTGCAGGGAGTTGTTAGCACTGAAAGGAACTGGGCTTGCAGGGAGTTGTGGGTACTGAAGGGAACTGGGCTTGCAGGGAGTTGTGGCTACTGAAGGGAACTGGACTTGCAGGGAGTTGCGAGCACTGAAAGGAACTGGGCTTGCAGGGAGTTGTGGGTACTGAAGGGAACTGGGCTTGCAGGGAGTTGTGAGCACTGAAGGGAACTGGGATTGCAGGGAGTTGTGGGTACTGAATGGAACTGGGCTTGCAGGGAGTTGTTAGCACTGAAAGGAACTGGGCTTGCAGGGAGTTGTGGGTACTGAAGGGAACTGGGCTTGCAGGGAGTTGTGAGCACTGAAGGGGACTGGGATTGCAGGGAGTTGTGAGCACTGAAGGGAACTGGGATTGCAGGGAGTTGTGAGCACTGAAGGGAACTGGGATTGCAGGGAGTTGTGAGCACTGAAGGGAACTGGGATTGCAGGGAGTTGTGAGCACTGAAGGGAACTGGGATTGCAGGGAGTTGTGAGCACTGAAAGGAACTGGGATTGCAGGGAGTTGTGAGCACTGAAGGGAACTGGGATTGCAGGGAGTTGTGAGCACTGAAGGGAACTGGGATTGCAGGGAGTTGTGAGCACTGAAGGGAACTGGGCTTGCAGGGAGTTGTGAGCACTGAAAGGAACTGGGATTGCAGGGCGTTGTGGGTACTGAGGGGAACTGGGCTTGCAGGGAGTTGTTAGCACTGAAAGGAACTGGGCTTGCAGGGAGTTGTGGGTACTGAAGGGAACTGGGCTTGCAGGGAGTTGTGGCTACTGAAGGGAACTGGACTTGCAGGGAGTTGCGAGCACTGAAAGGAACTGGGCTTGCAGGGAGTTGCGGCTACTGAAGGGAACTGGGCTTGCAGGGAGTTGCGGCTACTGAAGGGAACTGGGCTTGCAGGGAGTTGCGGCTACTGAAGGGAGCAGGAGACACAGGGAACATGGGCAGAGCTGTAACAAAATAAGACACGGAAGATCAGGACTTTTTGTTTATTCTTTGGGGCCCCGTGTTGCCGCTTGTTGGTACTTCCTTTTGCCCAGACAGAGGAACATTTGCAGGAAGTAAAAGTCGTTGTCATGGTAACAGAAGCTTCCTCTCCCAGAGAGCAGCGCGTAATCATGTGACAGACGTGGGATCGCGTGACGGGGAAGATGTCTTCGCTGGGGGAGAAGGAGTTCTCTGCTCTGTTGCTGCTGTTGAAGGTTGGTTCCCGTGTGTATTTGGTATTGGCCGACACTGTACTGCGCCTGGGACTGCGCCTGGGATATTGTTACATATTGCTGCTCAATTGTATTTTGTCCCCGGCCTCCCTGTCACATTGACTATATCACCCAGCATGCACTGCGAGTTATTGGTGACGGGAGCGGCTGATACTGACCAATAGGATTCATTCACTTCTCTCTCACTGTCTCAGGCGCCTTCCAAGGATGTGGTTGGGGGTCTCTGCCGGGAATCCTTCCCCAAGTCTTCAGTTGTCTCTGTGCACTTAATAGAAAGGACTTCATCCAACCTGTCCATCAGCTCAGAGGAAGCTTCCCAGGTACAGTATTATTCACCTGCACAACTACAACTCCCAGCATTCCCTGTCAGAGCTAAGTTATACCAGTCATACTGATACCTATTCTATTCCCAGCTAGTGAAGGCTGTACATAGTCTGAGCCGGCACGTGGTGTGTAAGGGCCTGGCTACTGCCGACGAAATTCTCCCAGTGTTCCCAGAAAACTTCCATCAGAACCTGAAGAACCTCCTGACCAAGCTCATCCTCGAGAATCTGTGAGTGGGAAATCTTTGCTGGAATGGTGTGAGAATAAGTGCACTTTAAATTGACTCTTAAAGGAGAAGGAAACCTCAAATCACAGGGGGCCACCACGTTTTTAACCCCCCCCCTCCCCCTGTGATTTTAGACATTCCCCAATACCAGGCCAGTGGCTCTTCATTAAAGGAGAAGTAAAACTTTAGCAATGAGTGGGTCCATCTTCAGGGGCCTCTCAACCACAACATTGGGGACCTGCTAATTTTTACTATTCATTATTATTATTATTGTTGTTTCTTTTAAAAGAACACCGTCCAATTGTAATGATACAGGGAGGCTGGATAAAAGATGTTGGCATGGTGCTCAGCATAAAGTACCCTTTGTTGATGCATTTTGGCAGGACCAGTCTAGGGTAGAAGGTGATCACTAGTGGGGTACCTAATAATAACTACTAGGGTCACTGGTGTGGTGCCTCATTACTAGCGTCACTAGTGGGGTACCTAATAATAACTACCAGGGTCACTGGTGGGGTGCCTAATTACTAATGTCACTAGTGGGATACCTAATAATAACTACTAGGGTCACTGGTGTGGTGCCTAATTACTAGCCTCACTAGTGGGATAGCTAATAATAACTTCTAGGGTCACTGGTGTGGTGCCTATTTACTAGAGTCACTAGTGGGGTTACCTAATATTTACTACTAGGGTCACTGGTGTGGTGCTTAATTACTAGCGTCACTAGTGGGGTACCTAATAATAACTACTAGGGTCACTGGTGTGGTGCCTATTTACTAGAGTCACTAGTGGAGTTACCTAATATTTACTACTAGGGTCACTGGTGTGGTGCTTAATCACTAGCGTCACTAGTGGGATACCTAATAATAACTACTAGGGTCACTGGTGTGGTGCTTAATTACTAGCGTCACTAGTGGGGTACCTAATAATAACTACTAGGGTCACTGGTGTGGTGCCTATTTACTAGAGTTACTAGTGGGGTACCTAATATTTACTACTAGGGTCGCTGGTGTGGTGTTTAATCACTAGTGTCACTAGTGGGATACCTAATAATAACTACTAGGGTCATTGGTGTGGTGCTTAATTACTAGTGTCACTAGTGGGATACCTAATAATAACTACTAGGGTCACTGGCGGGTGCCTAATAATAATAATAATAATTACTAGAGTCACTGGTGGGGTGCCTCCTAACTTGTTGCCTACTACTGATTTTAGGATTGCTTGTCCTTTAAAGACCTATTTATAAAAGGTGAACCAGGGACAGTGAATCGATGACAATTGATGAAGCTTATGCTGTGTACATTCTTACATATTTGTGATACTCCCTGAATATTTATAGTGTATATATCTCAGTGTATTTAATAAAGGCCAGTGTTTGCTCCCAGGTGTAAGGTCACCAGGACAAGTCCGTGAACATGTCGTGGGCTTAGGTTCCAAAAGCTGACACTCAAAACAGGTGTTCAGTAATTACTGCTGTGTGTTGTTGTGACTCTGTATTTGCTCTCCCTGCAGGTCGGCCTGGAGAAGTGACGTGCTGGACTCTCAGAGTAAGTCACAACTACCCTTCTCTCTCTCTCTCAGCAGCCAATAGGGATATTGACCTTCCAGCTGTTGTTGGACTACTACTCCCAGCACTCCCTGCCGGATAACACTGCTTGCTCATGCCATCACTGTGCCTGCTCACTGTCATTTGTTGACAGGATGAATGGGAGAGGAATGAAATAAACATATAGCTATCCTTTTTTTCAGATTAAAGGGGATTTTGACCTTTAAACTGACTTAACAATCGATGGACCTATTCTTAGCAACTCTTAAGTTTTTCTTTATTATGTTTAGTTATATGTGCTCTCAATTATTAGCCTTTTGTTTGGCCTGAAAGTTAATGAACGACCCCCTTTAACGTTGCTATAAGTTTTAAGGCTAAAAACTTAAATGTTGAAATCCCTCTTTATTAGAAGGATAATTATACGAGGAGGATGCACCAATACTAGAGATTCGGCGAATCCTTCATGAAAGATTCGTCTGTATACTGAACCGATTACTAACTTGCATATGCAAATTAGGGACAGAAAGGGGAAAAAGTGGAAAACATTTTTTATTTCCCTGTTTTGTGACAAAAAGTTACAATTTCCCATCCTGCCCGTAATTTGCATATGCAAATTCGGCTTTGGGTTCGGCCAGGCACAAAGATTTGCTGAATCCTGAACTAAATCCTGAATTCGGTGCATCCCTACCCAATAGCCTCCTTTTCACAGATAGTGCTCCTTCTGTGTATGAATAGAATTGTATGAGGCAGATTTTTTTGTTAAATGGCATTTGATGTCAGGATCCCGTGACTGTGACTTCTTGTTGTTTGATCCCTACTGTGCCCCGTAGACTATTCACTATGTACAGTTCCTTGGGCTGCCCCACCATATCATGAGTCTTCCCAGCAGGAGGTGGAACCAATACACAGTGTTTCATGTGGATCATTGAGAGAAGCTTCCAACTGACGAGTCTCTCTTTCCCCTCAGTCTCTTTGCCCCGTTTAGTCGACCTGGACTGGCGAGTGGACATTAAAGCCTCCTCGGATTCCGTCGCTAGGATGGCCGTCCCTACGTGTCTGTTGCAGATGAAGGTAAGCAGTGTGCACAGAGTTAAAGTCATAGCTCTGACTGTGACTATATTGCCAGGTAAATAATATGCAGATAATTATTAAAGGAGTCCAGTTGTTTTTAGATTGACCTATACTAGATATACCATGACCTGGATGAATGGAAATCTTCATAGTCATATTAAAGGAGAAGAAAAGCTACAGAAGCAGTTTATTGCCAATAGATTAGCCACAATAGTGCAAGCTATGAGACTTTATTTTGCAGAATGCTTTACCGTACCGGAGTAATCAGCTCTAGAAGCTCTCTCTGTTTGTTTAGGACAGCAGCTGCCATATTAGCTTGGTGTGACATCACTTCCTGCCTGAGTCTCTCCCTGCTCACTCATAGCTCAGGGTACAGCAGGGAGGCAAGGAGTCAGGGGGAGAGGAGCAAACTGAGCATGCTCAAGCCCTAGCCCTGGAGGTTTAAGCTGAAAACAGGAAGTCTGATACAGAAGCCCATGAGTACTCAATAGAAGGAAAGAAATGTGCTGTTTCTTTTGACAGAGGACTCAGAGCAGCATTACTTTGAGGGGTTACTGGTGTATTTATATAGACCTTTCTGATAAAGCTTACTTGGTTTTAGCCTTTCCTTCTCCTTTAAAGGGCAACTACAAGCAGAGACAAAGTTTTATGAATTTTATATTAAAGCATGAGTGATGCACATAACATATCCAGACATAGAGACCCTCTACCGTCTGGGTTTTGAGATATCTATATTGCCCCAGTGCAGAGTACTTGGGTTTTTTTGGGTTTTTTTTTGACTAGGGCTAACATTGTGTGGACACTCTTCCAGATCCAAGAGAATCCCGATCTGTGTGGATCAGAGCCGGCAATTAACACTGTAACCATGGAGATGAGCAAGGAAACCCTGGACACGATGCTGGACGGACTTGGGCGGATACGGGATCAGCTTTCAGCAGTCGCTAATAAGTAGCCTTCAGCCTCCCCCCAAAACCACAGAAACAGGACAAGCAGCAGAAGCAACTGCATTAAACTAGGGATCCAGAGAGGCCAGACACTGCTTCCAGGCACCAGCTGATGTTTAGACATGAAGACAGATATATAAATATTATGTGGGTCAGGATTGTCCAACTTCAGCCCTTAGTGAGTTCCAGGTATGTTAGACCTTCTGGAGTTGCTGGGAATGGCTGTCTTTTTTTTTTTTTTTTTTTTTATAGCGCCATAATATTCAAGATTATCTGATAAATGCTGAAAACGTCATGCTATAATTCACAGACTCTGCTTTTTTTTTATTATCAGTCACATGGCCGGTGATGTAACCATGTCTGTAATCAAATCTCCGCCCCCTGATTTAGGATGGAGTCGCACTTAACTAATAAACCATTACTGGCAGGAAAAAATCCTCTGTGGAATACACTTTTATTTGTCCAGCAGGGGGAGCTGTTTACCGTTGACATTTTTAGCCTAAAGTCTGGTTATACCAGCGCCAGTGCATTCCCGATGGATTGGAAATATTAATCAATATGTTAGGCTTAATTACCCTGAAAATAAATGGATTTTTTTTCTCTAACTATTTATGACTAATAATAGCCACGAACCGGCTGCAAGACGGAACTGTACCTTGTATAATTAGTAAGTCCTTGTGGAATAATTGGATAAATAAGCAAAAGTGAGATTTTTCATTTAATAGTATAAATAATTAATAATTATTAATGCCATATACATGTTCTCATGCTCTCCACTAAGAGCCAGCTCTTGATAAGATGTATATGGCATTTGCACTAGCTCCCTAACTGCCTCTCCTTGTGCTGAAAGGGTTACTTGGCTGTGTCATTGTTTCCCCTACTTTTCCGTTTTGGGTTGACGCTGAAACGTGGATCTGTGAGGTTAGTCTATTGAACAATGCAGCAAAAGCCGTTTGGAAAGAAACAGAACGTAGTTATAGTACAGAGCTGGTTAACAATGCGTCCTTTCAGTAGTCAGAACCAGCAGTGAGCACAGAGGATAGCAAGAGATAGAATGCGGCTGCTTTCAATAGCAATTACATTCACAAATACCCATTGAAATTCGGTAACAAATGTATATTATATATAAGTGCTTTAGATTCAATTTCTTTGTACTTTGACTGAATGCTATTTTTGAGTTTATATACCCTTTAAAAACACTGATATCGGTAAAACAAGTCAACAATGTCTGGGTCTGGGGTTATTTTAGGTGGGTGCATTTCACAAGTGCCACATACCACATGTCAGTTCCAAAATACAGAGATTTCCCCTGATGACCTGAATTCTCTCTTCTTTCTCTCTAAGAACATCAGCGGCCTGTGATTTTGTGTGTGAAATTAGTGGAACATTAGGAGAGTTGGGGGTTTGGAACATATGCTGCACTGATACTGACAGTTGTGAAGGAGAGAAGCCTATTTAAGACGCATGGTAGGCAAAGGGTTAAGTGCACTAGACTGACATCAGAGCGACAGTTGTATGTGTTGGGGAAGGCGAAGAATCTCCCCAAGTTATTTAAATCAGGTTAATGGACTACAACTCCCAGAATCTCCCCAGCAGCAGCAGAAGGCTATTAAGGGATGCTGGGGCTTGTAACTCTATAGTTAAGGGAGAGCAGAGAGTTTGATCATAAATAATTGGAAGCCACAAAGGATATTTGGCCACATTGTAGCCCTGACTACAAACAGCAGGAGAGAGAGAGGTGAGAGCTGATCCCGGGGCTCGGACTGCTCTGTGGCCGTGCGTTCACACTTCATGGAACCTGAGAATAAAGCAGACTTTTGCCTTAATCAACGATTAATAAACCCAAATCGCCAGTTCATGTAACTGTCGTCTTTCCCCCTTTCATTGTAATCTCTGGCGTATGAAATGAGAATCCTGGAAATCATTTTATTCTTTTAATGTTTGATTCTGGTAAAGTTGCTTTTTGCCATGGTGAAGAAATATACACGTTAGTGATGTGGGGGCCGGCCCAATACCCGCGGGTCCGACGGGTTCAGCCCGACCTTGCACTCTTCTTCGCGGGTGCGGGTTGAGCACTTCTTCTGCTCTCCCGCCCGCCACCATCAAATGCCGACTTCCGACTTCTTCTTTTATAGACGATGCGCCTGCTCACCCCGCCCCTTTTGTGACATCATTGACGGGGTGGTCGGCGGGGGTCTGTAAAAGGAACCCAGAAGCCGAATGGTGGCGGACGAGGGAGGGCAGGTTAGGGTCGGGGAAATCCTGACCCGCACATCTCTAATACAAGTGCTTAAATACCCCTTTCCACATCCCTGTAGCCCTTCCCACTGCTTGAGTCACAGATTCCCTGCCACACCCCTCTGTAACTACTAAGTGCTAACGTTAACAAGCTCTTGAGTATTTGGTTAAAGGACAAGTCTGCATAGGATGAACCCTTGTCTTCGAATTCAGTCGCCACCTTAGCCCCACCCACTCTAGTGCTCACCACTGTGTTTTGGGCAGTGCATAGCTTTGCACAAACATGGACCAAACTAAGCCCCGCCCCATACCTGACCACTGGATGGAGAGCAGCCCTGGAGCAGGAATTACAGAGAAACAAGGAATGTAGATTGGCTTCCATTACTCAGGGGCTTCCTAGTGACTCTAACCACCCCAGGGACACAGGTTTTATTCTTAACTTTTTATGTTCTTTTTTTTTTTTATTGGTTCGTGGAATCCTAACTGGGGTTTGCTTCTCCTTTAAATAACTTCTGTTGCAGGAGAGTTTACTCTAGGTCAATCGAGTTGATGCTTAGTAACAGCCACCCCTGTGACTGGCTTCCATCTTCCCTAATACCCATCTCTATTTCTATATATATTTATACTGTACATGTATAACAAAGCAGTGTTAGTTTGCCTTTAATGGAACAACTGGGGCTTAATAGTCGCCCCTCCAGCCCACTTGTACTTTTTTCTCAGGTTTCTGCAGGATCTGAATTTGTTTCCAGCTGCAACTTCAAATGGTGACAAGTGGATCTGTAAGTGAGCGCAACGAGGCTGCACACGGGGTCCAAATGAAAGGCTGCGGGGGAACCTACCTGACCCTTCTCCCATTGATCTCATCGCTTTGAACAGGGCCCTGATCTGCGCTGGTACATTGAGCTTCACAGAGCAGAAAAGAAATATTCAGAAGCCTCGCCGGAATAATGAGAGCGAATCACAGCAGAGGAAGGTTGCGGGGAGTTGCTGATGATGCCTGACTATACGTCAGAATGCGTCGGCTGGGGTTGAGTGATGTGTCCGACCTTGTGAGAGGTCATTCCCACCCTGCTGGGGATCTCTTGTGTCTCGGCACATTACATGGAATTCTCTCTTTCCCTCTCTCTGTTACTTTGTATCCCCAGCCTTTGGACCTCTTGTAATTTAAAGGCCCAGTGTGGAGCCCTCTCTCTTCTCAATAGTACAAAGGTCATTGTAAGATGTAACAAAAAGATTGTGCAGCTCTGTTATGTGAACCTGCACTAGCCGATACAGAACTACATCTCCCAGCATCTCTTGGTTAGGCTCAGACTTAAGCATTCATTCTAGGGTTGCACCAAATCCAATTCGGTTTGGGATTCGGCCTTTTTCAGCAGGATTCGGATTCGACTGAATCCTTGTGCCTGGCCGAACCGAATCAGAATCCTAATTTGCATATGTAAATTAGGGGCAGGGAGGGAAACCACGTGACTTTTCATCAAAAAAGATTTTATATCCCCACTTTTTCCTTCCCTGCCCCTAATTTGCATATGCGGATTTGGTTCGGTATTCGGTGTTCATCGGGGATTTGGGCGAATCCCAAATAGTGGATTCAGTGCATCCCTAATTCATTCTAATCATAGATGTCTGGCAGTGCATATTGTGCATAGGTAATGGCACATGGGCATATTGGATACGTTGGCACCTGTAATGTTTTATTGGCTCAAGAGGTGGCGCCAGATTGTCTAAATTCACCCGTCAGTTCTTGCTATGACAGTCACATTCAGACTAGTGATGTGGAGGCAGACCCGATACCCATGGGAACTCGCACGCTCCTTTCCTTCCAAATGCCCGAAGGCCCGAAGCCACGAAAGGAGCTAAAGTTGAAGAACCGAAGCCACGAAAGGAGCCGAAGTTGAAGACCCAAAGCTACAAAAGGAGCTGAAGTGGAAGACTCAAAGCCATGAAATGAGCCGAAGTTGAAGATTCAAAGTCACAAAAGGAGCCGAAGTTGAAGTGCCGAAGCCACAAAAGGAGCCGAAGTTGAAGACCCGAAGCCAGGAAAGAAGCAAGACTCTAACATTCAACTTTAAACTTAGATTTTGGAAAAACCATAAAAAATTAAAAGTAATTGAGAAAAGTCTTTATTTCTGGGGAACAATCTGAGAACAACTGAACTGGAAGCTACGGGTTTAGTTCTACTGAACACCAATGTGTTTTTTTAATTTTATTGTTGGCACCAAAGTTTTTTTTAACTTATAGGGGGGGCCATGACCACCAATGATTTTTAAAGAACTTTTATGGGGGGGCCCTTGCGCCAGTGTTTTTTTATAATTTGTGTTTGGGGGGGGGTTTACCATTTTGTAGCGCTGATGTCTGTGTGGCCTTTTTACTTTGGTATGGGGTGGGCGGGATCTGGGGTGGGGCTTGGGTGCTGGGGTGGGCGGGGCCCAGAAAATCCTGTTGTATGGGACCCCGTGATTTCTAATGGCCCTGCCCATGGTAATCAGTGTTGAACTGAGGTATCTGGGGCCCACCAGAGGAAAAGAAGCACCCCCCCTAGATCAGTGATCCCCCAACCAGTAGCTCGTGAGTAACATGTTGCTCTCCAATCCCTTGGATGTTGCTCCCAGTGGCCTCAAAGCAGGTGCTTATTTTTGAATTCCAGGCTTGGAATCCACTTTTGTTTGCACAAAAACCAGGTGTACTTCCAAATAGGACCTCCCGTAGCGTGCAAGTCCACCAAATAGCCAATCACAGCCCTTATATGGCACCAAAAGAACTTTTTGCTTGCCTGTGTTGCTCCCCAACTCTTTTTATTTTTGAATGTGGCTCCTGGGTAAATATAAAGGTTGGGGACCCCTGCCCTAGAGTAAGCTAGGGGTCCCACCAGGGAATTTCCCAGCATCCCTTTAAGCCTGACTGTTGCGGCAGGTGATGTTGAGTCAGTCCATTTTAATGTGGTCAACTTTTAGAGGAACATTTATCAAGGGTCGAATTTCAAATTCATGGGAGGTTTTTTTTTTTAAACTCTCATGAATTCCCATGAACTCGAAATTCGACCATAAAAATCGAATTTTCACCTGCGCCAATGCACTGGCGGTGCTTCGATTTCCGAAGTTTACTCATGAGGCAACTTCTTTTGACCTCGTAAATCAAAGAGCCGTGAGTGCCATTGCGCTGGCGTTTTCTCATTATAGCATTATAGGGGAAGGCAGTACGGGAAGATTGACGCCCCGCAGAACATACTAAAGGTTAACTTAAAAGTGAACCACCCCCTTTAAGCTGGGCCTAAATTATTTACCCCATTATGTAATAAATGGCACTAAGTTTGCCCAGGAGCAGTAACCCATAGCAACCTATAAGATATTTGCTTTTAAACAAGTACATTCTACTTGCTGATTGGTTGCTATGGGTTACTGCTCCTGGGCAAACTTAGGGTCTTTTATTACATTACATTATTGGCCCAAATCAGGATGATCCAATCGTTTGCCCCAGAGCTAACAACGCGCGTTTCAGCCCTGACCCTTTTTTCCCCTTTTTCGAATCCTATTCTAATATATTCTGTTCTACACCCCTCTCTCCCATGTCTTTATTATTTACAGGCAATAGCTCTGATTGGGCTCCCTGGGGACCAGTAGCATTCCTGTATGTACATTCCAGCACCAATCAGCTCGCTAGAATCCCGTAACCAGCCCAGACATCTGCTTGTCCTTAGCTTTCCCTGTACTTTGGTGTCTATTTAAAGAGAGAGAACAGTTTATTTGTCAGTGAGCTAAAATCACAGGGATAATATTATACGACTCTCTTCCCATATGGACCTGGGGGGAGGGTGTTGCTCTAATGCAGATCTGCAGCCGGAACATATTTGGGTGTGTTGTTCCCAAACCGTATCCACTCCCGCCCATGTCAGATTTTTATCTTCTGAATTGGAACAAAAATAATCCCATGGGAAATAGTCTCACCCAGTAACAGCCCAAGCCACTTCCAACTGTGGGAATCGAGAAAAAATATGGAAAATTCTGAAAGGGGTTGTTCACCTTTAAATGAACTGTTAATATGAGATAGAGAGGGATATTCTCAGACAATTTGCAATTGGTTTTCATTTTTTATTATTTGTGGTTTTTGAGTTATTTAACTTTTTATTCAGCAGCTCTTCAGTTTGTAATCTCAGGAATCTGGTTGCTAGGGACCAAATTACCCTAGCAACCATGCATTAATCTGAATAAGAGACTGGAATATGGATAGGAAAGGGGCCTAAATAGAAAGAGGAGTAATAAAAAGTAGCAATGACAATACATTTGTAGCCTTACAGAGCATTTGTTTTTTAGATGGGGTCAGTGACTCCTATTTGAAAGCTGGAAAGACTCAGAAGAAGGCGAATAATTAAAATCATATAAAAAAAAAGAAAAAAATGAAGGCAAATTGAAAAGTCGCTTAGAATTGGCCATTCTGTAATATATTAAAAGTTATCTTAAAAGGGAACCAATCCACATGTAAAGGCATAAAAATAAAATCCCATTTTTGCTTTCTTTAATGAAAAAGAAACCTCCAATCTCCAATATACTTTAATTAAAAATTATGTACAGTTTTTGTAAGAAACCTGACTGTATGCAGTGAAATTCTCCCTTCATTTACTGCTGTGGATAGGAATTGTCAGACGGTCCCTAACTGCTCTGCAGGGAAACAATCATACTTATGAACAGCAGGGGGAGCCCTCGCCTTACTTCCCAGCCATGCAGAACTCAAGCAGCTTTGTTTGTTTCCCTGTAGAGCAGTCGGCGACTGTGTAGAGATTTGTATTGGATTTTATTTTTGCCTTTACATCCCCTTTACTGTTTCCAACTCCAGCTGCAGGGACAAAGATCATGGAGCCGGATTTAAACAGATAAACTGGGATTCTATTTGGAGGATTATTTTGCTGCAGCCACTGGTTCTGCAGAGTTGGAGAAAGTTTGTATTAAACAATACAAAAACTATAAAATCCACATTAGATTACATGACAACACAGGACCCAGTGCAGTCTGTATATTCTGATTATTAATCTGTCTTGCTGTACCGGCTTCTGGCAGATATTATTTGACTTGTGTAGTTTTGATCATTTATGACAATCCCTAAGCAGCCCAGACCACACTGAGCATGTGCACAGTCTTGGTCTTGCAAAGATGTATAACAAAGTTACAAGATGGTGACCCCCTGTGGCCAACTTTGAAAGCAGAAATCATTTGTTTGATTAGGTTTGTGGTGCAGTAAGTTTATGTTTAGTGTACAATACAGGATCTCTAGCCTTATTCTATTTTACACTTTACTTCCCCTTTAATTCCAATGGTTCCAGTATTCCCTGTTGCAGGAGAACAACTGAGAGACAATAGCAGCTTAGGGAAGACTGAAACTGCAAGTGTAACTAATAGAAGGGAAATGATTATACATTATCTCTCTATCTCTCTCTCTATATATATATATATCTATATATGTGTATATATAAATATCTCACTGCACACAGATTCCATTATGTCCCGCCATCATCTAAACCCCAGAGGAAGGGATTAGTGTGAGGATCTGCTGTGAGGAAGACGTGTGGAACAGACACATAAAACTAATTGTATCGGCTCAGAGATGGTTCCGCTCGGTGTGTGACGGTGTCAGCTCATTTCTTGCACTGTCGCCTTAGAACAATGAGACACAAGCGACTTTCACTCCCCCGGGGCAACTCTTTCCTTCCTCTCTCTCTCTAATTTGTGCTCTCACTGTGTCTGCCTGGAGGGGGCGCTGTTTGCTCATTTCTGGCCCAGAGGCAGTGCGAATATTTCTGTAATATGTACAACTGCTCTAGAAATGAACTCTTACACTTAGTACCCTGCTCAACAGTGTAATTCATGGGAATTAACTCCAACTACTGCTGATCTACAAGTTCCATCACCTACTAGTAGCTCACACTCCCTTCCCAGAGACTATTATCCACTGTTACTATAGACACCATCTCTCCCTACTATACCTGCTATCCCACAGTCACACTCCCTTCCCAGAGACTATTATCCACTGTTACTATAGACACCATCTCTCCCTACTATACCTGCTATCCCACAGTCACACTCCCTTCCCAGAGACTATTATCCACTGTTACTATAGGCACCATCTCTCCCTACTATACCTGCTATCCCACAGTCACACTCCCTTCCCAGAGACTATTATCCACTGTTACTATAGGCACCATCTCTCCCTACTATACCTGCTATCCCACAGTCACACTCCCTTCCCAGAGACTATTATCCACTGTTACTATAGACACCATCTCTCCCTACTATACCTGCTATCCCACAGTCACACTCCCTTCCCAGAGACTATTATCCACTGTTACTATAGGCACCATCTCTCCCTACTATACCTGCTATCCCACAGTCACACTCCCTTCCCAGAGACTATTATCCACTGTTACTATAGACACCATCTCTCCCTACTATACCTGCTATCCCACAGTCACACTCCCTTCCCAGAGACTATTATCCACTGTTACTATAGGCACCATCTCTCCCTACTATACCTGCTATCCCACAGTCACACTCCCTTCCCAGAGACTATTATCCACTGTTACTATAGGCACCATCTCTCCCTACTATACCTGCTATCCCACAGTCACACTCCCTTCCCAGAGACTATTATCCACTGTTACTATAGGCACCATCTCTCCCTACTATACCTGCTATCCCACAGTCACACTCCCTTCCCAGAGACTATTATCCACTGTTACTATAGACACCATCTCTCCCTACTATACCTGCTATCCCACAGTCACACTCCCTTCCCAGAGACTATTATCCCACTGTTACTATAGACACCATCTCTCCCTACTATACCTGCTATCCCACAGTCACACTCCCTTCCCAGAGACTAATATCCCACTGTTACTATAGGCACCATCTCTCCCTACTATACCTGCTATCCCACAGTCACACTCCCTTCCCAGAGACTATTATCCACTGTTACTATAGGCACCATCTCTCCCTACTATACCTGCTATCCCACAGTCACACTCCCTTCCCAGAGACTATTATCCCACTGTTACTATAGACACCATCTCTCCCTACTATACCTGCTATCCCACAGTCACACTCCCTTCCCAGAGACTATTATCCACTGTTACTATAGACACCATCTCTCCCTACTATACCTGCTATCCCACAGTCACACTCCCTTCCCAGAGACTATTTTCCCACTGTTACATACAGTAGTTGCTTAAGCCTTTACTTGCCCTTTAAGTTCTGTTTATTGGAGGAATATATTGTTAACATGTTCCTTACTGAGAGCCAAGAATGTGGCAATTTGTGTGAGTCCTATTTGTAGAGTCAGTATTATATTATTGAGTAGGATGTGAGTTGCTCAGTCCAATGTGTATAGAGGCAGGAGTCCTTATTGTGCAGACACAGGTGCTGAAATTCAAAGCTTCTAGAGGAACATTTCTTTTGTCTGCCAGGAATTGAAATGTAAATTATTTTCCGCGGCGTCTCTGAGATGACAATATATTTAGCGTGTGCAGCCGGGGCCGCTGTTCCTCACCGACTTCATTGGTTTAAGAAATTTCTTTCTGATTAAATGTGAGTAAAGAAGAAGAAGATCTCGCTGCCCCTCACATCTGCTCCCAGGGCCAATCGGCGGCACAACAACAATAAGGGATTCGGCCGCAGCTTCATAAATGGAAAAAAATTAATTCACTGAGTCGCTGATTTTCTATAGAAATACTGGTTTCAATAGAAGGTTCCTGGTGGGGGAGATTTGCTTTTTTTATTCTGAGATTTCTAAGGACAGAAATATCCATCATTTAACAGAGTTTAAAGGGGTTGTTCACCTTTAAATTAACTGTTAGTAGGATGTAGAGAGGGATATTCTAAGACAATTTGCAATTGGTTTTTATTTTTTATTATTGGTGGTTTTTGACTTATTTAGCTTTTTATTCAGCAGCTCTCCAGTTCAGCCATCTGGTTGCTAAGGTCCAAATTCCCCTAGCAACCATGCACTGATTTGAAGAAGAGACTGGGAAATGAATAGGTGAGGCCTGAATAGAAAGAGGAGTAATAAAAATTAGCAATAAAAATACATTTGTAGCCTTACAGAGCATTTGTTTTTTATACGGGGTCAGTGACCCTCTATTTGAAAGCTGGAAAGAATCAGAAGAAAAAAGCAAATAATCAAAAAACTATACAATATAAATAATGAAGACCAACTGAAAAGATGCTCAGAATTAGCAGTTTTATAACATAATGTAAAGGGCAAGCAAAGCCATAGATTCAGAGAGTTCTCCTGGTAAATTAAAGGAGAAATAAACTGAAAGCACGGAAGGCCCATTTATCAAAGGTCGAATTTCGAATTCATGTGAGTTTTTTTAAAACTCCCATGAACTCGAAATTCAAACAAAATTTATCAATAATATTGAATTTTGAAGAGTTGTTTGCAGCCTTCCTGACATTAGAAAGAAACGTTTAGGAGAAAAAAAACACCAAATTGATCCCTGGACGACTCCCATTGACTAAAACAGCAATTCGGCAGGTTTTTGGTGGCGAATAGTCAGATTTGAGTTCTTAAAGGGCCAGAGTAGGATAAATCTCGAAAATCAAATTCAAATTTTTTAAAAAGAAATGGACTTGAATTTGAATGGAATCCCTGGGAGTAGGCAGGGGTGCTTCGCCAATGAGGCGAGTTGAGGCTGTCGCCTCAGGCGGCAGCGCCCCACTAGGTACCAGGGGCAGCAAAAATGCTGCACCTGGTACTTTAAGAGCGAATTTCCGGGGGAGGGGGGGCAGCAGCAACTGCTGCTGCCTCAGGCGGCGGAGGGGCCAGGATCGCCCCTGGGAGTAGGGGGGGGGGGATGATGATGGTGTACCCCTGGCTGGTGTATCTTTTAAAGAAGGTGGAGTAGAAATCAAGCAATGTTAATAAATTCGGGGCCTACGTACCCGCTCCAGCAGCTAAAGCAAAATGATGTACAATTACATCTGTTCCATTTGCCCTCGTCAACTTTTGTCCCGTTTGAAACTGGAGTTTGGTGGGAGGGGCCTAAAGACTTATTAAAGTCTAACAAATCCTCAGCAATTAAACCTCTGCTCCCCCTTCCCACCCCTCTTTCTGCAGCTTTTTCCTTGGGTTTGACCGGGTGAATAAATTCTGTAATTATGGAAACATAAATAATTCACGCCATTCAACTCTCAGCCCCGACAGAGAATTTAAGCAGCAAATTCAGGGATAAAAAAGAGGTTTAGAACTTAAAAGCTCCCGATAAAAAACAATCCAACACCCACATGTAGTGATGGGTGAATTTCTTCCATCTAAAAATTCGCGAATTTCCTGGGAAATTTGTGAAACGGCGAAAAATTTGAAAAACTCGAAAATTGACGTCCGCGTCAATGGGCGTGCAGTTTTGACGCGAGCGACTTTTCCAATGCGCGTCTAAATTTTTGTTACACATCACGGGAGTTTAGAGAATTTATTGGCCCGCGGTGAAATGCAGAAATTCGCCGCGAATTAGCGCCAGCCGAATATATTCACCCATCACTACTCACATGTACTTGTTCATTGGGCTCCAAATCTAATACTGTGTGTAAAATACACATCATGGGACATAGATTAGCTCTAATAAGGGGTCTTTGTCCTTTTCATTTGTTCCTTAAAAGGGTTGTTCACCTTTAAACTGTATGATGCAGAGAGGGATATTCTGAGACAATTTGGAATTGGTTTTCATTTTTTATTATTTGTGGTTTTCGAGTTATTTAGCTTTTTATTCAGCAGCTCTCCAGTTTTCAATGTCAACCATTTAGTTGGCAGGGTCCAAATTACCCTAGCAACCAGGCACTGACTTGAATAAAAGACTGGAATATCAATAAGAGAGGGACTAAATTGAAATTTGAAGAATAAAAAGTAGCAATAACAATACCTTTGTAGTCATACAGAACATTTTTGTTTCAGATGGGGTCAGTGACCCCTATTTAAAAACTGGAAAGAGTCAGAAGAAAAAGGCAAATAATTTAAAAACTTAAAAAAAAAAAAGACAAAGCAAAGGCCAATTGAAAAGAATTAGACATACTAAAAGTTAACTTAAAGGTGAACAACCCCTTTCATGACCTTGAGGTTGGCACTGGGAGTTCCTTCTCTACTATAGGTTCCATTTAGCAAAGTAAATTATGGGATTATGGGCAGTAAATTGGTTAATGTGAGTCGATAGATGTTAGTTATGCACGAATTAGGAGTGTGTTGGGAGGAGTCTCCTTAACTGATAAGGATTTGGGGGTTATTGTGTATAACAGACTGAGCAACTCTAGGCAGTCTCCTGGTAAGGCCTCACCTTGAGTATGTAGTAGTGATGTGCGGGATTTCCCCGACCCACACCCGATTCTAACCCGCCCTCCCTTAGCCCGCAACCTGCCCTCATCTGCGCTTCCAGCTTGCTTTTATAGACCAGCGATGACATCACAAAAGGGGCGGGGCGAGCAGGCGCAGCATCTATAAAAGATGAACCCGAAAGTCGGAAGCCGGCATTTGACGGTGGCCACCCATGAAGAAGTGTGCAAGGTCAGCCCGGACCCACGGGTATCGGACCGGCCCGCACATCACTAGTATGTAGTACAGGTTTGGGCTCGGATATTAATGAGCTGGAACAATTGCAATGAACTGGTGAACTCAATGGAACCATGAAACTAGGTGGAACCACTAAGTTGGGTTGGTCTTCCCTGGCAAATCTTTGCAAATAGGTTCTCAGGACATTTGGTATTGAGGGGGACCTTTTGGACAAGAGGATTATGAGCATCATCATTTTCACCTGAAGCAACAGAAATGGTTTTTTACCTTGAGGCCATTGAGTTTATGGAATAGCGATGTACGCTCAGGAGAAACTCAACCCGCTCTCGACCCTCACCCACAAAACCATAACCTGCCCTCAACTCAAACCTGTAAAATGTTGCCATTGTAGGACCTGCACCCACATCTTCTCACTCTGAATGTGCCTCTGGTTCCAAGACAGGGAATCTTCAGGAGCAAAGGAGGAGTGTAATTCCCCAGTCTGACCAGCACCCACCCGAACCTACAATGGTCACCCATGGGTTTTGGGTCAACCCTCACAGCATTATTGTGGAATTCCCTGCTGGATGATGTTCTGATGGCAGATTCCAAAGAAGATTGGAGATCTTCTTGGAGAAGCAAAAAGACTTCATGGCTATTCTAAGACACTTTTCAATTAGGTTTTTTTTTTTGTTAAATTTCTGTTTGGGGCTTTTGTCGATCTGGAACTCTGACTTAGACTCTCAACTACAACCATTTTACTGGTGCTTAACGAGGACTTGATGACCCGAGTGACCAGGCAACCGTTTAGAAGTAAGAACTGAAGAACAAAAGTGGAAGACCTGAAAAGACAGATGTGAAAATTTAGGGGCAGATTTATTAAGGTTTTTTTTTTTATGTTCAAAACTACCAAACTCAACTAAGGGTTTATCCATTAATGAATTCGATTTTTAAGATTTATCATACTCTGGCCCTTTAAAAATGTAAATTCGACTGTTCCCCACCTAAAACCTGCCGAATTCATGTATATGTCAATGGGAGAGTCCTAGTGACCAATTTGGAGATGTTTTTAGCCTTCCTGACATTCAAGTTTTTTTTTAGGAAAAAAAACTTGAATTGAGTTCGGTCTTATTCAAATCAAATTCAATTATAGTTTTCGTCTGTAAAATTCGTCCGAGTTTAAGATATTAAACTCAAATTGAAATCAAATTTCGAGTAACATCGAATTCATTAGAGCTAAAAAAAAACTCACATTAATTCGATTTTGATATATGTGCCTCTGAGTGCGGCAGTGTGTGTTTTTGGTTGCCAGGGTCGCAGACCCTGATGACAACCAGGCAGCGTTTTTAGTAAGGCTAAAAAGAGCCATAATAGGAAGGTCAGTCATTCACACTATTGGAAAGTTGACCAAACTAAGTTGTAGATGTAAAAATGTAATTTAAAGGTGAACATTTCCTTTAATGATATTTAGTCATCCAAAATGAGGAGATTTAGACCTAGAAGGAATATGCTGTTTATAGCTATTGATGGAATCAGAAGAATTCAGTCTCTGGCAGGGAACCCGAGCCGGTATATATTGTCCGCTAAATAAAACTAAAAGCTTTCAGCGCTGCCAAATCGCTTCATCACGCCGACATAATAAACCCTGAGAGGCTGCGGCGCGCTCTCCATCTGAGACACGAGAGCTTGTGACACAGACAATAATAAAGGTAAGTCTTCAGTGTCACATTGCTCGACGCTCAGCACACAATCTATTTGTCTTTGGAGCGGATTCCAACTGGGCACGTCCATCAACACCCCCCAGACGGGGGGAGAGAGTGAGAAGATTGGATGGAAGTGGCGGAGAAACGTCTCCAAAGAGGAGAAATGAGAAATCGGTCAAGGCACGGAGTTGTAATGAGAACTTGTCTGTTCGGCACGACTGTTTGTAATGGCTGGTGGGTGGCGTGTGGGCAAAGGTTTCTTCTGTTTGACGAGACAATGAAGCAGCAAAGACCTTAATACAAAAGACATTGTACTTACATTGTCTCTCCCGTTATTTATATGATCAAATCTGGGTTCAAGATAACACGGGGAGAGAAAATCAGAAAAAGGATTTACAGCCCTGCGCTCAATGTATTGCTGGTGGCCCCACATTAGGGATTACACCAGTGATGAGTAGGAACCTCAAGCTTCATAGTAGGACTGTTGTTTCATAGGAAGCAGACAGACAGGATTGTGATTGGTTCACTTGTATGCATGCTTAATTGATGTCGCTCCCTTTATTTATATGATCAAAACTGGGTTCAAGATAACACGGGGAGAGAAAATCAGAAAAAGAACTTACAGCCCTGCGCTCAATGTATTGCTGGTGGCCACACAAGAAGGATTACACCAGTGAGTGATGAGTAGGGACCTCAAGCTTCATAGTAGGGCTGTTGTTTCATAGGAAGCAGACAGACAGGATTGTGATTGGTTCACTTGTATGCATACTTAATTGATGTCTCTCCCTTTATTTATATGATCAAAACTGGGTTCAAGATAACACGGGGAGAGAAAATCAGAAAAAGAATTTACAGCCCTGCGTTCAATGTATTGCTGGTGGCCCCACATTAGGGATTACACCAGTGATGAGTAGGGACCTCAAGCTTCATAGTAGGGCTGTTGTTTCATAGGAAGAAGACAGACAGGATTGTGATTGGTTAGCTTGTATGCATGCTTAATTGAGAATAGGAGGAGCCTACAGCAGGAAGCCAGAACTTTGAACCATCACAGCACACAAACGAAAGCAAATAAATAATGAAAGCGCATGACAAAGTTGTTCCATTTCGTGGCAAATTTCCAATAGGCTCAAAAATATTTTAGCCTTTAGTGCCCCTTTAAATGATGCGGAAGGGCCGAGCCTGACAACACCGGCTATGAAACCCCCTAACACACGAGTGCATTTAGAGGGAAAAAGTCATCCGTGCTATTGACAGATGAAATAGTTGCTAATCCCTGCCAGGGGTTTGTTTGACAGTGAATATGCCCTCGATGACTGTCGTGTAAGTTATTATCCTCATCATCCTCTGTTATCGGTCATTATAGGCTCAGGGAGGCTCACGCAGGAGGCTTAGCGGCAGCACGAGAACAGACAAAATTGCCGTATTTATGTTGCACCCAAAGCCTGATGGCTGATATATTTAGCTCTGATAAGCTTCAAGAGCCTTAAACGTGACTGTGAATGTGCATTTTGTTTACTGTTCATGGAAAGTGCTGTATCAGGGGTGGTGTGTGTTGCTTTAAGAGCACCATCTTTCTCTACATTTTTTTGCCCAGAAGCCTCAGGTGCATCGCAGACAAGTAAGGAAACTACAGCTCAGGTGTGATTAGGGCCTTTGCCCCTGAGACAGCCTAAATCCTATTTTAGGACCCAAATTTTAGCAGCTCTCAGAGTAGTGCAAGTATATGAGTTCCACTGTGGCACACACGGCCATCTTTAATTTCTTTTGAAAACATTCCAGTTACATACCTCCCAACTGTTCCTTTTTCGGAAGGGACAGTCCCTCTTTGACAGCTCAACCCGCAGTCCCTCATTTGTACTGGAAAGTTCTCTGCACTGAACAGCCAGAAAAAGAAACAAAGTTTCTAACTTAATTGGCTTTTAGCAGAGAGCCCAGAACACCTAACAGGTGCAAATAAGATACTTTGTAACAATTTTGAGACACAAAAAACTGTTTAGATAAGGAGAAATATTTTCAAACTTTCATAACCTGCCAAATTTTGTAAAATGAACATGGTAATTAGGGGGTGTGGCCACCGAAAGGGGCGTGGCTACAACATTTAGTTATAAAAAATTTTGTACCTCTTTTTACATCCAAAATGTTGGGAGGTATGAGTAAGGGATGCACCGGATCCAGGATTCGGCCAGGACTTGGCCTTTTTCAGCAGGATTCGGGCGAATCCTTCTGCCCGGCCGTACCGAATCCTAATTCGCATATGCAAATTAGGATTTGGTTCGGTTTTCGGCCGAATCTTTCGTGAAGGATTCAGGGTTCGGCCGAATCCAAAATAGTGCATTCGGTGCATCCCTACTTCCAGTACATGAGAAGGAGGCAAGTGGTTTGGGGAGGAAGAATATTAATGGTACTTTTATTTCATTTTCTGCAGTTGATACAATGGTTATTATCCATTTTCACCAATCTTACTGCCTTGTGTGGGGTTAATGCAATGCTCTGAATTAGTTTTCTGCATTGATCTTGGTGACATATCTGAGGTTAATCTATGTGCATTATCTATTTTCTGTAGTGATCTTGCAGGCATGTCTGATGTTAATACAATACTTGTCATCTATTTTATGTAGTGATCGTTATGCCATGTGTGAGGTTACTGAGATGCTCTGAATCCATTTTCTGCAGTGATCTTGCTGGCAAATCGGAGGTTAATGCAATGCTTGTTAACTATTTACTGCTTTGATATTACTAATGTGTGGGGTTAATGCAATGCTCTGAATCAGTTTGCAGTAGTGATCTTACCGGCATGCCTGAGGTTAATACAATGCTTATTATCTATTTTCTGCACTGATCTTACTGACACGAGAAGTTAATTTTTCTTTTTTCTGCATCAAGTTTACGGATTAGTGTTAATCTTGCTGGCATGTCTGGGGTTTAATGCAATGCTCTGAATCCATTTTCTGCAGTCATCTTGCTGGCAAATCTGAGGTTAATGCGATACTTGTTAACTATTTACTGCGTTGATCTTACTGACACAAGAAGTTAATTCATGCTCTTTTTTCTGCTTCAAGCTTACGAATATGTCTGGGGTTTAATGCAATGCTCTGAATCCATTTTCTGCAGTGATCTTAACAGCATGCCTGGGTTATTATGGCTGAAGAGAGGGGCATAATACGTTTTTATTGCATTTTCTTGGGGTGCCAAAATTGACATTCAATGTATCCCCCAATATTTTGTTGATGTGATAATTGACCATAAACGTCATGAATATATATATATATCCATAATGGGAGGCAGGAAACGTGTATTTGAAGAAGATACAGTAGAATTCTTTATCACCTTTATTGTATAAAGCCGGTGTACTCCCTGGAAATCTTATATATATATATATATATTATACTGAGAATAAGGCAAATCTCCTTTCCTGGGCTCCGGGTGTTGTATCATGTGGAGCAGAGAATGTAATTTCCAGCATTGGATCAGGAACAAGAACATTAGGCACAAAGAGAAGAGACAGAGATATTACCGGCTCTATGGAATAATCAGAGATAATTCTAATGAATGCAGATGGCAGGGCTACACTGACGGGAACAGATTCTTATTAAATTAAATACCATCAGCCCTGCCGGCGGCATTTTCTAGTAGTTTCCCTGAGCTCTCACATGATTTGGGAACCCGTATCCGCTCCGGGGATTCATTCACTTCCAGCATCGGATCAGGAACGTGAAGGGAACATTAGACACAAGGTGACAACAGAGAGAGAACACGACACCAGCAATGTCAACATAGAGGGGAGTTGCGGACTACAACTCCCAGCATCCTTTGCTATTATAACATCACTACACTGCATATGCTTTATAAGTGCAACAATGTACCCCACGCAGGTGAGTCAGGGGGGAGACTTGTTACTAGGGTTGCACCGAATCCACTATTTTGGATTCGGCCGAACCCCCAAATCCTTTGCGAAAGATTCGGCTGAATACCAAACCGAATCCTAATTTGCATATTCAAATTAGGGGTGGGAAGGGGATAACATTTTTTACTTCCTTGTTTTGTGACAAAAAGGTCACGCAATTTCCCTCTCAACCCCTAATTTGCATATGCAAATTAGGATTTGGTTCGGCCAAATTCTGCTGAAATCCTGAATCCTGGCCAAAATACAGAATCGAATCCTGGATTCGTTGCATCCCTACTTGTTACCAATGCAGGGTCAGTAGGCGATGGTTATCCCCAAGGCTGCGGGTCTCTATAATTGCCCAGTCCACCACTTTAGAAGTCCTCTTGGGGCAGAAAAGGCACAACGAGTTCCTGGGAGGAGCTAAAAAAACACCTCTATATGAGCATTCTGCATTTTCCGGTATGGACCAATCAGAATGAAGGTGAGGCAAGGCACCTCTGTGAAGAAACAGGTCCAAGATGGTGGACTTCCATCAGCCATGATTGTACCTTATAAGACACTATTGCTCATTTATGTTTGATACATACTGACTGGAGGGGGGTTAAAGGAACAGTTATGTTTGCCTGAAAATCATTAATACTAGAAAACCTTTTATAAAAACGGATTTCCTTTAAATAGGAGTATTTTGCATTGACTTTGTTTCTCATGAGCATCTTCATTCTTTTTTTTTATCTCCGTAAGGAAAGGAGCTGCCATCTTGTTTCTTTTAGCTGCAATGACCAGAGTCGTACAGCCTTCCCTATGGATTAGTGATGTGCGGGCTGTGGGTTTACCTACAGGTCAGGTGGGTTCGGGCCGACCCCGCACTCCTCTTCGCGGGTGGCCACCTTCATATGCCGGCTTCCGACTTTATAGCCGCGCGCCTGCTTGACCCGCCCCTTTTGTGATGTCATTGGCGGGGCGGGTCTAAAAAAGGAACCCGGAAGTCGGGTGCGGGTTGGGAAAAACGGGACCCGCACATCACTACTACGAATGTTCATGGCCTGTTTTATGCTATTAGAGGCCAGCTGGCCAATAAACAGTACCAGGCCCTACAGGAGGGTGGAGTCTGAATCAGCTTCAACCAGGAAATAGATAGAAGGATAGAAACCAGGTAAGTACTGCAGGAAGTTAAAGGTGGTCATACATCTTATTGGCCCCTGCCCATTGATGCCTTCCTGGATCCCTGGGGCCAAACCCATCAGGAGAGGAAGGCATCAATGGACAGGGGCCAATAAGATATATGGTCACCTTTAACTGCCTGCAGTACTTACCTGGTTTCTATCCCTGTCTCTACTTCCTGGTTGAAGCTGATTCAGACTCCACCCTCCTGTAGGGCCTGGCACGGTTCATTGGCCAGCTGGCCTCTAGCAGCAGAAACCAGGCCATTAATCTCCGTAGGGAAGGATGTGCTCCACCTACTGGACGTTCTTGTCATTGCAGCTAAAAGAAACAAAATGGCAGCTACCTTCCCAACAGAGACAGAAAAATATATGAAGCTGGATCTTCCCATTTAAGGCACACAATGAACCCAGATGAGAATGAGACATTGCTGTTCCTTTGACAACCCCCGTGGCAGCTCCTACATGAGTTGCTCCTCTGAGCATTTGCAAACAATCCCCGATTATTTTCATTTTCTGATCACCTTTCATCGTTGCTGTTGGTTCCAAAGAACACGGCCAACTCTGTGCTTGTTTATTTTAATCACACACGGGAAAGTCCTCGGTTGAGAGCAGGGACGACCCTTTGAGCTCCGTGTTCTGCAGATGAGAAGAGCTAATGGGTTGTAATCTGTTATTTTTTAAAGGTTTGTCTCCCCTGCAGGGCTCCATCCTTTCTGCCAGATAATGGCTTTTGCTGCCGTCCAAACAAACCAAGCGTTGAATCGCTGGCACTGCTGCTGCATAGTAATAGCCAAGGGCCTCACTGCTGGGGATCCGGCATGTCCAATACATAGAAATAAAGGGGAAATAAAACTGCTAAAAAAATAAACATCTGGGATCTATAAAAAATATATAAGGAATAGTTGTGCCGGTAACAAGTTGCAGCAGACTGACCCATGATGCACCCAGTCTAGACCTCTGCTTCTGGGCTTGGAAGACTGTGATTGGTTGTAGCTGCCATGTTCTGTGGTTCTGTAGGGGTCTCGGGGTGCTCCGTGCTGCAGGGTGTACCCCGGGGGGGCTCAGTGCTGCCGGTGCTGGTGCAACTGCCTGTTCGGGAGCGGTAAGGAGGCAGCTCTGTTTGGCTGGTCGATTCCATATCAGAGGGGTAAGGAGGAGGCGGCAGGTCAAACCAAGGTGGGCGAGAGCTGAAAGAAGGAAGGATGATAGGGGGGTGTATAATATAAATTCTGTGGGTGTTTAAAGGGATACTGTAATGGGAAAAAGAGCAAACAATTATTTTTATATTTCATTTTGAAATCTGACATGGGGCTAGACATATTGTCAGTTCCCCCAGTCATGTCAGAATTACTTCAATACAGAACTCAAAGTATAAGAAAGATCCCTCATATTAAATGGCCACAATACCCAGAGGGTGCAAGTAGGGGTAACTGCCTTGACTGGGGCCCCAGAGAGCAAGTAGAGTAGGTCAAGTGATGGTGACAAACTGAGGCTCTTCAGCACAGCCAAAGGCTATTAGGCTACATATTAGATATAGTGGTGTGGGGGCTCTTTACAGGCTCTACCCAGTCTGATAACCCAGAGCAACCAATCAGATGTGTGAATTGATTCATTCTATCCATTGTAGACCACTAACTACTAGCTGTGATTGGTTGCTATGGATTTATGGGCTGAAAGCTTTGCAAGGTGCTCCATAACCCGAAGGTGCAGAAGGAAGTGAGAGGTAAGTGATGTATTTAAGGAAAGGCCTTCAGCACCCACCTGTGATCCAGCACGGCCTCCGTGTACGAGGGTGGGGACTCCACACTCACTGGCTGCTGGTAGCCCGGGCTTGACATGTACTGGATCCCATTGTTGACATTGTAGGTGACCCGGCAGTGGTGGGGGTGATCCAGTACCACCAGTCTGGAGAGAAGCAGCGGGTGCTGGAGTCGATGCACTGGGAGACTCATCAGATTCGTACGTTTCCTCTGGTGGTGCAGGACCAGCGCCAGGAGAGCGACCACTAGCACAAAGATGACGGAGCTTCCGATGATTGTGTAGGTGATACTGGGGTAGTAAAGCAGTTGGTTCTCCGATGAAACATACTCCTCACTGCCTGGCTCTGGGGAGAAGAAAGAAAGAAATGATAATGATAAACAACCAACAGTAACATGGAATGATCAAATAAATTACATCAGGGATATTGTACCCAATTGTAACAACATTTGCTTCTTCCTACTAATAATAGTCTCTGGGAAGGGAGTGTGACTGTGGGATAGCAGGTATAGTAGGGAGAGATGGTGCCTATAGTAACAGTGGATAATAGTCTCTGGGAAGGGAGTGTGACTGTGGGATAGCAGGTATAGTAGGGAGAGATGGTGCCTATAGTAACAGTGGATAATAGTCTCTGGGAAGGGAGTGTGACTGTGGGATAGCAGGTATAGTAGGGAGAGATGGTGCCTATAGTAACAGTGGATAATAGTCTCTGGGAAGGGAGTGTGACTGTGGGATAGCAGGTATAGTAGGGAGAGATGGTGTCTATAGAAACAGTGGATAATAGTCTCTGGGAAGGGAGTGTGACTGTGGGATAGCAGGTATAGTAGGGAGAGATGGTGCCTATAGTAACAGTGGATAATAGTCTCTGGGAAGGGAGTGTGACTGTGGGATAGCAGGTATAGTAGGGAGAGATAGTGCCTATAGTAACAGTGGATAATAGTCTCTGGAAGGGAGTGTGACTGTGGGATAGCAGGTATAGTAGGGAGAGATAGTGCCTATAGTAACAGTGGATAATAGTCTCTGGGAAGGGAGTGTGACTGTGGGATAGCAGGTATAGTAGGGGAGAGATGGTGTCTATAGTAACAGTGGATAATAGTCTCTGGGAAGGGAGTGTGACTTGTGGGATAGCAGGTATAGTAGGGAGAGATGGTGTCTATAGTAACAGTGGATAATAGTCTCTGGAAGGAGTGGACTGTGGGATAGCAGGTATGTAGGGAGAGATGATGTACTAGTAACAGTGGATAATAGTCCTGGGAAGGGAGTGTGACTGTGGGATAGCAGGTATAGTAGGGAGAGATGGTGCCTATAGTAACAGTGGATAATAGTCTCTGGGAAGGGAGTGTAACTCAGGGATAGCAGGTATAGTAGGGAGAGATGGTGCCTATAGTAACAGTGGATAATAGTCTCTGGGAAGGGAGTGTGACTGTGGGATAGCAGGTATAGTAGGGAGAGATGGTGTCTATAGTAACAGTGGGATAATAGTGTCTGGGAAGGGAGTGTGACTGTGGGATAGCAGGTATAGTAGGGAGAGATGGTGCCTATAGTAACAGTGGATTAATAGTTCTCTGGAAGGGAGTGTGACTGTGGGATAGCAGGTATAGTAGGGAGAGATGGTGCCTATAGTAACAGTGGATAATAGTCTCTGGGAAGGGAGTGTGACTGTGGGATATCAGGTATAGTAGGGAGAGATGGTGCCTATAGTAACAGTGGGATAATAGTCTCTGGGAAGGTACTGTGGCTTTGGGATAGTAGGCCCAACCTGTTGATTGTTTTGTTGAGCAGAACTTGCAGCATCCATGGCCAACTGAAGGCTCCAGGTTGGACAGTTCTACTATAAGTTGTACTATACATAAAATGATAGCAGCATGCTCACATCTAATTACACAGTTGTCCCCATTAAACTAACTATATGGTTTACTCTTCGGTCTCCTTTGGAAATCCATCTGAGGAGGAACCATGTGTTTGGAGGCATCTTGACTGTTGCAGTTTCACATTAAATTACTCAGCCCAAACTCGCCACGTTTTAATGAAGTAAGAGAATTAGAAGCAGATCTCATGGATTCATGGAACTTGAAAATGACTCCCTTGTGTCGCTGGGGACCAACCCATTTCCAGGATTCCTTAAATCAGGGTAACAACATGTCGTTTTTGGGTTTAAGGGAACTGCGTGTGCTCCATTGGCACCCCTTCCAATATATCAATTTAATTGCAGTTGGTTGAAACGAGTCTATTTGCAGCCCAAGTAACTGGTGAGGAGCAGATTCCATGAGACCAGGGCTTCATGGTTGACTTTCCTTGGATTTGTTCCTCATGAAGCCTTGAAACGTCTCCCTGGCTCCCCAGTGGCACCAGCTGTACAGGCACAATGACGAAGGAGCAGTGGGGGCTCACGATGAAGACCCTCAACCAATAATCTTTACTGGGACCCTGGAGGTCAAGTTTGGAAGGTTTAGGGGAGATAACAGAGAGGAGACTTGTGCTAAGAGACAATGGGGCTCATTTATCAACACTGGGCAAATGTGCACCTGGGCAGTAACCCATAGCAACCAGTAATCAGTGATTAGATTTTTATTTACCAGCTGCAAGGAGAACAACGAAAGCAAACGTCTGATTGGTTGCCATGGGTAACTACCCTGGTGCAAAATATCCCAGAGTTTATAAATGACCCTCAATTGACATTTTTGACGGCAGTTTTGGGAAACAGCAGATAAAGGAGCAGAATTGGGGCGTCTTTTAAATAAGCCTTGAAGGAGAACTAAAGCCTAACTAAAGAAGTAGCTATAAATGTTGTACATGATGTTTTGTGCTTCTGTACCAGCCCAAGGCGACCACTGCCCTTTAGCAGTAAAGATCTCACTCAAATAACCTTTTGCACAAATCCTGCATGTAGAGAGACATGATGTCTGGTGAGTTTAATAGAGTGAGCTCTAATACATCTTCTAGGCAAAAGGAGCCCCCCTATAAGATATATTGGATGTAACTGTCAGTGAATATCTGACACCCAACTGCTGCATGAAGAGAGAATGAAGAGAAACAGATGCTGAGAGAGGAATAGTGAAGATAAACTTGATTATTTCAGAAACAATGCAGAATATTGAATTGATTGTATTTAGAAAGTTTCTTATTTCAGTATGAAGAAGCTTATATTAAATGTTCATGTCATGTCACCTTTAATCCTGCAGCAGAAATCAAACAAGATTTAGCAATTAAGTGATGGTGTGGTCCCTTTAAGCTTTGTACAAACGAAGTAATAGGAGAGGAAAGGAGCAGAAGAAATATCTATATTATTATCTAGTTTAGCCAAGAGAGAAGATTGGATAAACCCACGGAGAATAAACCTTCCCGGGAACATTCTGTGTTATTTAATAACACAACCAGCAACACGGCACAACTGTATTTACAGGGAGAATCAGGCATTTCAGTCTGAGAAACATATCTCCTCTATTTAATGTACCCCCTACTGTTAATGATAAGGATATTAGAAGTCACTGAGGGGTTGTTCTGTGACCATATAAAGACACAAGGCTGCAGGCTGAGTTATACAGGGAACTCTGAGTATCACTCATGTATTATAAGGGATAATGTACCCCCTACTGTAAATGATAAGGATATTAGAAGTCACTGAGGGGGTCTGTGACCATATAAAGGCACAAGGCTGCAGGCTGAGTTATACAGGGAACTCTGAGTATCACTCATGTATTATAAGGGATAATGTACCCCCTACTGTAAATGATAAGGATATTAGAAGTCACTGAGGGGTTGTTCTGTGACCATATAAAGGCACAAGGCTGCAGGCTGAGTTATACAGGGAACTCTGAGTATCACTCATGTATTATAAGGGATAATGTATCCCCTACTGTAAATGATAAGGATATTAGAAGTCACTGAGGGGTTGTTCTGTGACCATATAAAGGCACAAGGCTGCAGGCTGAGTTATACAGGGAACTCTAAGTATCACTCATGTATTATAAGGGATAATGTACCCCCTACTGTAAATGATAAGGATATTAGAAGTCACTGAGGGGTTGTTCTGTGACTGTATAAAGGCACAAGGCTGCAGGCTGAGTTATACAGGGAACTCTGAGTATCACTCATGTATTATAAGGGATAATGTACCCCCTACTGTAAACGATAAGGATATTAGAAGTCACTGAGGGGTTCTGTGACCATATAAAGACACAAGGCTGCAGGCTGAGTTATACAGGGATCTCTGAGTATCACTCATGTATTATAAGGGATAATGTACCCCCTACTGTAAATGATAAGGATATTAGAAGTCACTGAGGGCTGTGACCACATCTCTACACTAAAAAAAACATGGGAGGTGTAGTTGTTGGAGATTCTGGAGTATAGGAAGCCTAACACGTTCCATTTACTTAGAATAAAGACAATTTGAAGGATAAAGAGCAGTGTGAATAGGAAACACTGTCTCTGGGGACTTTCCATTCACTTTGAGTTAGTGGAATTCAGGTTCTCAGTTGACGGGCGACTAAAAGAAGAACATAAAGCCAATTTCTCGAGACAATGCCGCTAACAACATTCCTTTCCTCCTCTCAGATTTGGATGAGCTGATGGTGCTTTCTCCGTGCCCCCCTGGCTGCCGGTCCCACGCGGGGTTAAAATAGAAATAATAGAAAAGGCGCAGATATTGGCGGCACGGAGAGTAACGGGGAGAGGCTTCAGAGTCTGGTTTCATTAAGCCCACACTGCGCTCACTTCTTAAGAACGACACATAAAATTGAGCCATTTGTGATTAAAACGGCTTCTCATTTTCTGTCACTTTAGCAAATGGACCTTTATTTAGCAATAATAGTGATGCGGGGCTGTATTAGCGGCAGATAAGAAAATGAAGCGTATTATTGCAGTTCGGCCATAAGCCGCCATTCTGGCGCAGAACCAGCCGAAAGCCCTAATTATTCCTTAAAATTCTCCTACATAATGGCTTTCTCTTCCAAGTATACTCTTTATTCTTTGGAGACAACAGAAAGGTCCGTGGCCCCAAAGTAAACCGCACACGGACCTTTCTATTATTCCATTTGTTGTGGCCGACAGCTCATACAAAACAGCGACAAAGCTGCAACACTTAGGAGAAGATTTATCAAGGGTCGATTTAAAAATTCGTAATTCAAACTTTTGTGGTTTTTTATGATCAAAACTGTCAAATTCGACTAGGGAATTATTCAATTTCGATTTGAGTTTTTCGAAATTCGATTTTCGAGATGTATCATACTCTGGCCCTTTAAGAACTCAAATTTCGACTATTCGCCACCTAAAACCTGTCAAAACGCTGTTTAAGTCAATGGGAGATGCCCAGGGATCAATTTGGAGTTGTTTGCAGCCTTCCTGACATTCCAGTTTTTTCCGGAGAAAAGGACTGGAATCGAGTTTTTAAAATTCGAGTCAAATTCGATTCAAGTTTTCGGGTCGATCCTATTCCCCCGAGTTTAAAAAAAAACAAAAAAAACATGAATTCGAAATTTGACCCTTGATAAATGTGCCTCCATATGACTTTCAGTCATGTGATGTCATATCGCCTCTATTTAATGTACCCTTCACTGTAAATGATAAGGATATTAGAAGTCACTGAGGGGTTGTTCTGTGACCATATAAAGGCACAAGGCTGCAGGCTGAGTTATACAGGGAACTCTGAGTATCACTCATGTATTATAAGGAATAATGTACCCCCTACTGTAAATGATAAGGATATTAGAAGTCACTGAGGGGTTGTTCTGTGACCATATAAAGGCACAAGGCTGCAGGCTGAGTTATACAGGGAACTCTGAGTATCACTCATGTATTATAAGGGATATTGTACCCCCTACTGTAAATGATAAGGATATTAGAAGTCATTGAGGGGTTGTTCTGTGACCATATAAAGGCACAAGGCTGCAGGCTGAGTTATACAGGGAACTCTGAGTATCACTCATGTATTATAAGGAATAATGTACCCCCTACTGTAAATGATAAGGATATTAGAAGTCACTGAGGGGTTGTTCTGTGACCATATAAAGGCACAAGGCTGCAGGCTGAGTTATACAAGGAACTCTGAGTATCACTCATGTATTATAAGGGATATTGTACCCCCTACTGTAAATGATAAGGATATTAGAAGTCACTGAGGGGTTGTTCTGTGACCATATAAAGACACAAGGCTGCAGGCTGAGTTATACAGGGAACTCTGAGTATCACTCATGTATTATAAGGAATAATGTACCCCCTACTGTAAATTATAAGGATATTAAAAGTCACTGAGGGGTTCTGTGAACACCACATAAAACATGGGAGTTTTTAGAGATTCTGGAGTATAGGAAGCCTTACAAGTTCCATTTACTTAGAATAAAGACAATAAAAAGTAACAATAACAATACATTTGTAGCCTTACAGAGCATTTGTTTTTTTTAGATGGGGTCAGTGACCCCCTTTGAAAGCTGGAAAGAGTCAGAAGAAGGAGGCAAATAATTCAAAAACTATAAAATATTAAAAAATTAATAAAAGTTGCTTAGAATTGGCCATTCTATAACACACTAGAAGTTAAAATAAAGGTGAACCATCCCTTTAATACTTGTATCTAAAGATTAGGTGCAGACATAATTTTGACACTGAGCCTAGAGCATCCAGATCTCAGTAGCCACCTCATTACAGTGGAACTGTGGGAAAGTGATGGGTTCTAGAAAAAAAATTGGCCAATTGAGAGACAGCAGGGTGAGCAACAAAATGTTCAGAATTGCTCCTCTATTAACTGTAATGAGTGCCTGGCGGTGCCCTTGTGAGTCAGATAATTATGATTAGGAAATGCTCAGTTCCAGTGCAATAGCAACGTCCTTGGTCCTTTTAATTTGGCAATTCTACAAGGAACCCGACAGACAATACAAATGGGCTGTTCCGTGGGAGCAGGAGCCGACACTGAAAGATATGGGAAGCAGCTGGAAATATCCTGATATTAGACACATAAGCGCGGACATCTGGGCTGCCTGCAAATAGGACTGGCAAGTGGCGGAGACGGAAGGTATAATTGCCCTTCCATTCAGGTTTCCAACAGCTGCCAAAGGCACTTGAAGGAGGGACTCTTGAATCTAAGCTCTTGTTCCTTTCCTTTTGTATATAGTCACTCGTCACTTATCCACCAAACGCTGCACTGCTTTTCAAAGGGCCCATATTGATATTACTAATCAGTTTAAGGGAAACGGGCCTTTTTTTTTTTTTTCATTTAAAGGAGATGTCAACCCGAACATAAAATTTTGCATAATGAAAGAAAATATCATTCTAAGGCACTTTCTAATAGCCACTCATTACTTGTTTTCATTGGTTTAAAAATATATTTGTAAATATAATGGAAATAAAAATGGCGGACAGACGTTGCTCTCAGTAGCAATTACAGGCAAACGTATATATTTAAGTGTTGGACATTTTTAATAATTATATATTGGAAAGTTGTTTACAATTTCCTTTTCTTTTATTGTGCGAAATTTGATTTGGGGGTTTACATCGCCTTTAAATGTTCCCCATTGTATCCTTCTTTTAACATACACAATAAGAATATAATTATAAGCCTTCAATCTGATCAAAAAGCTGGATTGTTTTGCTTGAGGGTACATGCGATTGCCTTGATGTAGCCAGTCTGCAAACATAGCATCTAAGTCTTTCCTACCTGCATTCTCCTGCCATAGACTTCTTCAGGTGAGACCATAAAGGACCATTGGTTAGTTGTGTTCCACTG
The DNA here is from genome assembly GCF_017654675.1 of Xenopus laevis. NCBI lineage: Eukaryota > Metazoa > Chordata > Amphibia > Anura > Pipidae > Xenopus > Xenopus laevis. The sequence continues at coordinate 7,712,873 of NC_054377.1, forward strand.
GGCCTTAGATTAGAGTCCTGCAGCAGGTTGGGTACCCGTGGGTTACCCGCAAAAAAAGTGGGCACCCTGCAAAATGAGGGGAAGATTTTCAGGTGCAGGCATATATGTGGGTCTGCAGGTCGGGTTGTGGGTCTCATCTAAATTTCTTATCGTATGTATTAATGTCTATATTTTACTCCTTTTAAAGTTTTACAAAACTTGTTTCGGCCCGCCCACTTTTGATGATGCTACTTCCGGTTTGCAGCAACATCATTTCCTGCTTGATGATGGTCGGCGGGTTGCGGGTCGGGTTTGTAGTGTTTGTATTTGTTTAGTTTGTACCCTGTTAATGTTCATAACACAAGGATTAAGATTAAGATTGTTATGATTTTTGGTTTTCTTGTTTTGTTTTTATTTGCAGTCTGTTTATGTGTAGGGATGCACCAAATCCACTATTTTGGATTCGGCCGAACCCCCCGAATCTTTCGCAAAAGATCCGGCCGAATACCGAACCGAATCCGAATTTGCATATGCAAATTAGGGGAGGGGAAAACATTTTTTACTTACTTGTTTTGTGACAAAAAGTCACAAGATTTCCCTCCCTTTGGTTCGGCCAGGCAGGAGGATTCGTCCGAATCAGAATTATGCTCAAAAAGGCCGGATCCTGGATTCGGTGCATCCCTATTTATGTGTTAAGGAAAACTATGTACAATGAGAATATATATATATATATATATATATATATATATATAAAAAAAGTTAAAAAAAAAAAACCATTGGTGGCCAGTGTCCCCCATAAATGTTCTTTAAAAAAAACCAAAAACATAGGTGGCAAGAGTCCTCCCAAAAGGATAAAAAAAACATTGGTGGCCAGGGTCCCCCCATAAAGATAAAAATAAAAAATTTGGTGGGTATGGGGGTTTAAAAAATAGGCTATTGGTGTTCAGCGGAACTTACCTTTTAAGTTTTCTTATCTTCTTCGGCTTCTGTTGTTGCCTTTGACTCACGTGGCGGCTTTGGTGGGTCTGGCTCCTACTTTGGTGGGTTTGGCTCCTACTTCAGCAGTTTGGGGCAGCTCAGCCGGACCCCCATTAACAATTAAAAGCCACCAGGACCCTTGATAACGGCCCTGTATCCATTGGGCATGCTGGAGAATCTCACCCCATGGGTCATATCAGCTCGTAATTGTGGTCAGCAAAGACCCACACCTGATTGGGTTGGCAGAGTTCCTTTTGGATCTTTCCATGTGGCTCCCCATTTCATTCCAGATCCCCAAACAGACTAGAAGGGAACAGTGTCTCCCTCTGGCTCCTTTCAATCCATAACCCCCTTATACATATTGCAGGTGCAGTTCAACATCGTTACACACAACGTTCATTAGAGAAGTGCAGGTATCCTGTGTGATTTGACCGGAGTGCGTGTGATCAGAATGCAAAGTAGTCGTTATTACACTGTAACTGACTGTACCCCTATACTCTACTCAGTATCAGGGTGCATTCTGCCTTTAACCCGGATACCAGAAGGGAGACAAATGGGACACTCAAGGTAAAGAGCAGAACAGACAGTTTACCCTATAGCAATATAAGCTCCATGAACAGAGAGAAAAGAACAGGTATCTCATTATCAGCCGGTATCATATTGAGTGCCATGCTCTGGGCCAGTGAGCAGATACAAGATCCACTCATTAAATGCACAGGTTTGAAGTCTGTTAAACTGCTCACACACACAAAAGCCAACCGAAAGCTATAGTGCAATGCATGGGGCTTTATATAGGGAATAATAACACATACTGCACTCTTTAATTGGTTGCCATGGGAAACTGCCTAGGAGTATTTCCCATTCATCATCATCACATGCTTTGCAGGACTGAAAAAGGGGATACACTCATGAACCCCTGAAAAAGGGGATACACATGACCACTGCGGGGTAACTTCTACACAAGAAAGACATTTTGGCAAAGGAAACTGTGGCATGGAAAATGTGTAGAGTAAAAAAAAAAAAATTAAATGGGAACTGCGCCTAAAACCTGTTCTTTGCCCAATGAAAGAAAATGTAATTCTAAGCAGCTTTCCAATATACATTCATTCCTTATTTCTACTGGTTTTAAAGATATCCGCAGGTGAATTTGCTTTTGAAAGCAGTTTCTCTCTCTCCATTGCTACTTCCTGTTTGTAACACTTGAAACAATGTAACAGAAATAGGTTGTTCTTTGTTTTATTGTTTCAGGAGCCAGAGATGGCCCCCATCCAGACACTGCTTTCAATAGCAGTTACCTTGGCCAATAACTTTAAAGCCATTCAGAATTTTTAATGAATGTATATTAGAAATTTGTTTGGAAAACGATTTTCTTTCATTAGGCAATAAACTTTTTTTGAGGCGGAGTTACCCTTTAAACGTCACCATGTTATTGAAACGAAGGCACAAAGAAACAGCGTGCTCCTGCAGTGCCATACGGTTACTTATATCCATGCTGAGCCTAAGTCACGATGGAAGCCAGAATAAAAAAAAATCTTGCAACAATGAATGGTTGTGTTCTGCCGAGCGGCGATTTCTCCGTTCCAGCTGAACCCTACGCACGAGGGCGGGCGGCATAATTGTATATCTGAGAACAACAAACTCAGCATTATTGGGGACTCTTTCAATTCTACCATAACGTTTGAAGTTTTTTGCTTTCCTTTGTGAAGAAAAGCGGAGCGTCTGCTGCGCACGGTGAGAGATTAGCGAAGAAAAGAACCATAGGAATCAGCAAAAAAATCTGTTCCTATTTTTAAAAAATAGCAAATTTTTCCCCCAGCGTGCCCGCCGAGCCTTGTTATATAAATACTGAGTTTTATTCTGAGATGACTCACTTTCCTCCTGTTTATCTTTATCTGAAAGGGTTAAATGTTTCCCCCCCAGAGATACGGTGATAAGAGAGAGGGGGGTAAAAAAACCAAATAATTCCATCATTTCCATTGGGCCAAACCAGAGATAGTGGGAAATGAAACAGCTTCAATTAATCTTTGCTGTAATTATATGAAAATTCAGGGTTTGTGAAAATAGTTCTTAGTGTAACATAATTAATCAGGGGAGGGGTCAGGGTAATTATGATGAATATGCATGAGGTACACAACTAGCTGCTTGCTTTATTTTTTTTCAATTGCACTCAGGGTACGGCAGCCCCACCCCAAGATTAGCAGCTCCCGGGGCAATACCTATAGAGGACGGGCAAGTCTTTAGGGGCATTCTGCCATTTACATGGTGACTAGTTGTTAGAGACAAACACATTGGTATCAGCAAATTAATAGGGGAATGCTGAATACACAACAGGAAGGTTCCTATTAAAACCCTAATTGGCTTGGAGAAGCAGGTTAGTGAGTAACATTGGCTCCTAATGAGGCATAACAAGCAAAAATGGTTCTGTATCCAATTAAAATAGGAGGTTGTGGTGTCTGCTAGTAGTTCCTGCTGGGTGGTATTAGCTTCTATTAAGACAAGTTGGTGCCAGAGCAAGTGATAATGGATTATGTTAGGCAACAAAGTATATTTCCATTGGGTCACATCTCATTAACAAGGATATGGCTTCATTCCCATTGGGTAACATTGTGTTACTGTCTATATGGCATCATTTTCATTGGGTCAAATTGCATTACAGCGGACATGGTCTCATTGCAATTGGGTGAAGTTGCGCTTCGAAGATTAGATTATCAAGGACATGGTCTCATTCCCATTGGGTAACATTGCGTTAAAAAGGTTCCCATTGGTTAACATTTCATTACCAAGTCATGGTCTCAGTTCAGTTAGTCCCATTGGGTAACATTGCATTACAGTGGATATAGCCTCCTTCCCATTGGGTAACATTGAATTAAAATGGATATAGCCTCCTTTCCATTGGGTAACATTACATTGCAATGGATATAGCCTCCTTCCCATTGGGTAAAATTGCATAAAAGTGGATATAGCCTCCTTCCCATTGGGTAAAATTGCATTAAAGTGGATTTAGCCTCCTTCCCATTGGGTAACATTGCATTACAGTGGAGATAGTCTCCTTCCCATTGGGTAACATTGAATTAAAGAGGATATAGCCTCCTTTCCATTGGATAACATTGAATTAAAGTGGATATAGGCTCCTTCCCATTGGGTAACATTGAATTAAAGTGGATATAGCCTCCTTCTCATTGGGTAACATTGCATTACAGTAGATATAGTCTCCTTCCCATTGGGTAACATTGAATTACAGGGGATATAGCCTCATTCTCGTTGGGTAACATTGTATTACATTGGGCATGGTCTCATACCTGTTGGGTAACATTGAATTATGAAGATTCCTATTGGTTAACATTTCATTACCAAGGGCATGGCCTCAGTACAATTGGGTAACATTCCATTACAGTAGATATAACTTCATACCCATTGGTTAACATTGTATTACCAAGGATATAACCTCATTGCCATTGGGTAACATTGATGTGTCTGCCTTCCAAGACACCATAGAACCCACCTACATTGTCTCTCCATGTCTTTATATAGAAGCACAATGTATAAGAAATGTACAATCATTTGATCAATACCTACCTCAGTTCTGCACCAATAGGCAACACCGTGTTACAAATATCCAGTTTGATCTAATGAGCAGCAGCAGCAGCAGTTCTGTATTGTACAGATATGAGCTAATGGTTCTACTCTCAGGTTCTCTCTGTTTGATTCCCAGCCGGCCCATATAACACAGCCCTGTCGGATGTTTTTTTTCCCTGATATTAAAGTGAAGCAGATATCTATTTCCAGCCAGACTCTTATCTAAATGGCACCACGGAATTCTGGCTTTTCAGCTCAATTTGATGGCGAGTCGGGATTTGCTGTACATGGTGTTTATGTTCTTACATGTAAACAACCCTATGCTGGCTGGAAGGAATAATCATAGCTTTGTATCTGTAGCAGAAGGTTGGGGTAAGCGGGGGGCATGGAAGAGAAGTAAATTTCCTGAACAGTATTTGGACCCTCAGAATTACCAGGCACAATGTTATTATTTCATAGAGAGCGGTTGAACACTTCAACAGTAATATCATTGAGTTCTGAAGCATCAATATCACTGACAGGTGAGGCGCTGATTTTACTGCTTTTAATGAGTGACCTTTCGCTGCCATATTGATTGCCGCCCAGAACTGCACAAGATGTGAATGAGCAACGCCGTCTGATCATCGATGTGTCCACCGTGGGGAAATGGATGTGGGGAAAGGGCAAAAATGCCACGAATCAACCCTTGTTGTGTTTTATCTCAACTAAATCCTATGTGATAATTAACGGGGATGTGCACGCAGAATGTACAATCACTGCTGGTGATTTCAATAGTATTTACACCATAGAAATATTGAATCAATGTATATTGGAAAGTGGATTGGAATTCGATTTCAACCTTATTTACCTTTTTGGCTCAAAATGTCCCGGAAAACAACCAAACTGTGTCTCTGTCATTCTGGATCAGGAAGCTGCCATCATAATGGTGCAAACCAGCAGGGGGAGCTTTCTCTAATCCAAAGTAGAGAGCAGAGTCCTGGTAAGGTCTGATTAGGCAAATCCCTGCCTGACCTGAACGGTAGAATCCTTCAGTGGGTCAGGTACTCGCAGGTTCCCCATTAAAAAAGCTGGGAAACCCTGCAGGTTGCTGGTAGGATTTTTGGAAGAGGGTATGGAAGCGGGTCTGGGTTGCAGGTCTATATTTCTTATCTTATATTCTATATTATACCCTTTAAAAACGGTTTTCTTCCCCCGGCCACTTCTGATGATGTAACTTCCAGTTTGCAGCAACAGCACTTCCTGTTTAATGGTGGCCAGCAGATAAAGCAATTGCAGGTCTGGTAGCGGGTCCAAGTGGGTAAAAATGCAAGTTTTGGGTCCAGATCAGGTCTTGCTGTGTAGACCTGCAACCAACTGGCAGACCTACAACCCAAATGTTTTTACCTGCCCATTACCCGTTCCAACCCGCAACATCATGACCCACTGGCCGCCATTAAAAGGGTAAAAACTTAATTCGTCCATCACGGCCCATAGTTAGAGGCCAAACCAGTGCATGACAGTTCTTGGCCCCTTCACAAGGGCTAGGGCTAAGATTGGCACAGAACCAGGAAGTGGGGCAGGGAGGGAGGCAGTGACTGAATTCAGGTGAGTACTGCAGGCTCCAGGAAGTGGGGCAGGGAGGGAGGCAGTGGCTGAATTCAGGTGAGTACTGCAGGCTCCTAGAAGTGGGCAGTGACTGAATTCAGGTGAGTACTGTAGTCTCCAGGAAGTGGGGCAGAGAAGGAGGCAGTGACTGAATTCAGGTGAGTATGGCAGGCTCCAAGAAGTGGGGCAGGAAGGGAGACAGGAACTGAATTTAAGTGAGTACTCCAGGCTCCAGGAAGTGGGGCAGGAAGGGAGGCAGGAATTGAATTCAGGTGAGTACTGCAGGCTCCAGGAAGTGGGGCAGGAAGGGAGGCAGGAACTGAACTTAAGTGAGTACTGCAGGCTCCAGGAAGTGGGGCAGGAAGGGAGGCAGGAATTGAATTCAGGTGAGTACTGCAGGCTCCAGGAAGTGGGGCAGGAAGGGAGGCAGGAACTGAATCAGGTGAGTACTGCAGGCTCATTAGAAGCCAATCAGTATTCATTATACCCTGGACAGCAGAGTTTAAGCTGGACCTTGAGACACTTTATGTGTTGGTGATATAGGTCCCTAACCTGCACAGTGCTCCCTAGGAGCTGACAATCAATTAAGGAGACACAGTTGTTTCCAGGCGAGTGAGACAAAGGTAAGTGCTGCTACAGCTGAAGCTGATGGGGTTCCATTATCCCATTTGAACACGGGCCAGAACTCTCTTAACAGCAGCAGAAAGAGTTACCCCGCGTCTTGTCTCTAGAAACAGGATCGTCAGACAATGGAAATTAAGTCTGTCGAGTACACCGAGAGCTTTTCTGCTTTTACTGCTGTATTTAATTACACTATTAATTATCTGAGTGGCGCTCTCTGTACTGCGCTCCCATCCCACCACGCCTCATAAAACCCTTCCTCTATGGGCCACACAGCAAAGCAAATGTTAGCTCTTGGCACCGCTCCTGCTCCGCACACACTGGGAAAAGCAGAGCAGAGACAGAGCAATTACATGGGCTGTGCAGAGCCTCTCAGAGGTGGGAGAAAAGCTTGAGAGCATCAGGGAGAATAAGAGAAACATCTGCAGAGCATTGAAACGTATCACTGACTAGCTCACCCCCACCCCATATAAACAAACCCAAACCTTTCCCCATTACTGCCTGTTCCTTTGTCTTATAGAACATAAAAGTACTTTCAATGTCCCTGTTCTGCACTGCAGCTAAAATAAGCCAGACACAATCAGTACAAATGCAGGTGTATATTACCCCTATTAACCGACTTTGCTAACAAGGAGCTGCCATGCTGCCTGTGTGTCTGATACAATCCTGATAGACAGAAACAGAAATAATGTGGCTAGTGGGTTTTCTAATGAAAGATGCTACAATGTAGTCACACTCGGACCTGGCTACATTACTGCATGTTACTCCTCTCACTTCTGCCAATATTCCTACTCCATACTACTCCCTGCACCTACTCCCTGCACCCACTGCTATAATGAAGTGTTGACTCTGCCCTCAAGCCTCTTCTTCATCAGAATCATTTGGCACAGATCCCGGGGGCCGTTGGTTTCAGAAGTCTTACAGTATAAAAAACAGGCTTTTAACCATTCCAGTGCCAGGCTTCTCTGCAGAGCAATAAAATAATCTTTGGAATCATGGCGACTGTTACCCCAATGTTTCTATATATCTGTAACCTTGTTATGAGCTAAGGGGGCCCAGTCTGAAGGTCAGTTAGGGGGAGATTTGGGGTGAGTGATTATTTGTACCCTGGGTACCCCTGGAACTATAGCAGGGTGACACCCCAATGTTTCTATATATCTGTAACCTTGTTATGAGCTAAGGGGCCCAGCCTGAAGGTCAGTTAGGGGGAGATTTGGGGTGAGTGCTTATTTGTACCCTGGGTACCCCTGGAACTATAGCAGGGTGACACCCCAATGTTTCTATATATCTGTAACCTTGTTATGAGCTAAGGGGGCCCAGCCTGAAGGTCAGTTAGGGGGAGATTTGGGGTGAGTGCTTATTTGTACCCTGGGTACCCCTGGAACTATAGCAGGGTGACACCCCAATGTTTCTATATATCTGTAACCTTGTTATGAGCTAAGGGGGCCCAGCCTGAAGGTCAGTTAGGGGGAGATTTGGGGTGAGTGCTTATTGCAGTCTGGGAGATGGGGGTTGAATCCCAACATTTAGATCCCGGGATCAGTTGGACAGTTCCAGATCCGCTGCTGTTCACTGGAGCTCCTGCCTCAGCCATGGAATGTAAGAAATCTCCTTCTCATAAATAGACACATAAATGAGCAGTGAGGGAATATTTAGAGGACACAGTAATCCGTGCCTCATACGTTACTGCTCATGTAACGAGAAATAAACTGATTATAGGTCCTGCTTATAAACAGGGTTATTCTCCCTTCTCGATTTCAGTGTCGCTGGTAACTTTAATGAGGCGGCTGATGTGCAACTGTAACCCCCTCCCGCCCTGAGATCCTAGTGGGAGGTATTTTAATGAATCCAGTTTGTTCTCAGGAACAAGGTTTAACCCTCCACTGTCACACGGGTGTAGGAACAAGGGAGTTTGGAGGGAATGTGCTTGAGAAAGGAGTGTGCCTTTCTACACAGTGAGACAAAAAATCTGCTGTGTTTTATTAAAGGGCAACTGTACCTAAGAATGTATCTTATGGATTCTGCTTAGTACATAATATCAATGAGAAAACTTAGGAGACTGTTCCTGCTGAATTGTGCTTAGTACAGGGGAATACCTATGCTGCCATAGTTTTATGGGATCTCTCTGTACAGACTATGAGCAAACTTAGGGGCTGTTCCTGCTGAATTGTGCTTAGTACAGGGAATACCTATGCTGCCATAGTTTTATGGGATCTCTCTGTACAGACTATGAGCAAACTTAGGGACTGTTCCTGCTGAATTGTGCTTAGTACAGGGAATACCTATCCTGCCATAGTTTTATGGGATCTCTCTGTACAGACTATGAGTAAACTTAGGGGACTGTTCCTGCTGAATTGTGCTTAGTACAGGGAATACCTATGCTGCCATAGTTTTATGGGATCTCTCTGTACAGACTATGAGCAAATTTAGGGACTGTTCCTGCTGAATTGTGCTTAGTACAGGGAATACCTATGCTGCCATAGTTTTATGGGATCTCTCTGTACAGACTATGAGCAAACTTAGGGACTGTTCCTGCTCTCTCTATTAGCAGACATGTACCATGCCTTCCTTTATAAACTGTATGTTTACCTCTCTCTCTTGTAGTCAGGTTCTTACAAGAAATCTCACATCCACCAACCCTTTTTATTCCTTCTGGGCGTCTCGCTGATTCAGGAGAATGCGAGTGAATATGCTACTGATTGCCGGGGATCACTATATGGCAGCAAATTTGCTGGTAACGGCAGGTAACTATTTTGGCAGGAGCCGCTGGGCGACAGATTCATTCATTTTCTTTGTTTTGTATTTGCCTGCGGAGGCTCAGAGAAACACAGCAACCAAAGCTATGAGATAAAGCGCGTCTCCTCCTGTGTTTGAAGAAATGCCCGTCCAATTACCCCTTGCCCCCTGGACTGACTCACTCACTTACCCAATATAAAAGAGAAGAAATAGGAATGCACCAAATCCAGGATTCGGCTCGGGATTTGGCCAGAATTCGGCCTTTTTCAGCAGGATTTGGCCGAATCTTTGTGCCTGGCTGAACCGAATCTGAATCCTATTTTGCATATGTAAATTACACGCGGGAAGGGAAAACACGTGACTTTTCGTCACAAAACAAGGAAGTCATTTTTTTTCCTTTCCCACAACTAATTTACATATGCAAATTTGGATTCGGTTTCAGTTCGTTATTTGGCCGAATCTTTCACAAAGGATTCAGCCGAATCCCAAATAGTGGATTCAGTGCATCCCTAGAAAGAACAACGAGCGTTGAACGCAAAAACAAGGGAAACTAAACCAAACTGATAAAAAACACTTAAGAACACAGCCGCAAGATGCGTTTATGGCAAACAGAATCTGAATCCTTAAAGTCAATATAAATTTGTAGACAGCCATCTAGGGTGCTCAGACCCTTTATTTAGGAACTCTTGCATCAGAGCTCAGCTGGATGGAGAAGACTTGTAGGAGTCATTTATTATTCAGTACTATTTCAGGCGCAATTCTGCAATTTTATTTTTTTTAAAACTCAAAATTGAATGTTTTTTCTGCAATGGAGTTGCATCTGATACAATTAGGACCAGGTGTACTTCTAATTGCACTTGGCTTTTAATGTTTATGAAGAATGATTAGGTTGCGCCAAGCAGTATGGTAGCTCACACCCTTAAGTATAAATAGAATTAGGCATATTCTTTGCTTACTTTCTTTACTGATACAAAGGAGAACTAAACCCTAAAAATTTATATGGCCAAAAATGGCATATTTTATATAGTGAGCTTATTGCACGAGGCTAAAGTTTCAGCTTGTCAATAGCAGCAATGATCCAGGACTTCAAACTTGTCACAGGGGGTCACCATCTTGGAAAGTGTCTGTGACACTCACATGCTCAGTGGGCTCTGATTGGCTGTTGAGAAGCTAAGCTTAGGGCTCGTCACTAATTATCCAGCAGAAAATGAGCTTCCCTGGCTGTAATATAAGCTGATGCTACAGGTTTGCTGATTATTCAATTCTGATGCTAATTGCACTGGTTTCTGTGCTGCCATGTAGTAATTATGTGTATTAATTACTAATCAGCCTTATATTGTGACATTTCTATTCTATGTGTACTGTATATTGTGAGTGGGTCCCTAAGCTCAGTAAGTGACAGCAGCACAGAGCATGTGCAGTGAATCAGCAGAAAAGAAGATGGGGAGCTACTGGGGCATCTTTGGAGACACAGATCTTTACTGCTAAAGGGCTGTGGTTGCCTTGGGCTGGTACAGAAGCACAAAACATCATGTACAACATTTCTAGTTACTTCTTTAGTTAGGTTTCTTTTCATCCTTTAAGGAAGTATAAATATCTATACATGAGCTTCTAAAATAGTGACTTTGTTTGCCTTATGCTGCCCTGGAAGAGTACCATAGGTTTAGAGATTTTATAAATATTTTGGGAATGTGACAGCTGGCACCTTTGCCAGCAATAGCCACAAATATTCTCTTCACACCCATGTCAAAAATTAAAGGGTTATTAAAAATTAGGGTTTGCATGCACTTATTCTAACCTATTTTTATGTATTTAACATATACTGGCATAGGCCATAGGGTATTTTGCCCAGGGAGCCATATCGATCTACATTTTTGCAAGTATCCATACAACTGGGAGCAGCCATGATTGCTCAGACATGGAAACAATACTAGAATTATTAGACTTATATAATAAACAGTGACCTCTAGTGGTCAAAATGAGAATTGTTTATTACACTGAAAAAAGTCTCAAAATATGTCCTCTTTGCTAAACTCACACTTAGTCAGTGTCCCTTTAAGCTCTCTGCCCCTTCATCGCAGGTAGCCATTTCAGTGCCAGCGACAGAGTCATCCAGTTAAAATAATCTAAAGCCGGTTTCATTAATGACCCAAAGGTGACGCTGAAGTTGTTCCAAGTGGATTGATGTCCCCTTGGGACCTGTAGGAATTCTCCGAAATTGCTCAGGCAAATGTGACCTGTTTGCAGTCATGTGTAATTATGGCTGAATAATCGCATCAAGCCCATGGGCTGTGAGTCTGAAAGCGGCTCCTCGATTGCCGGGCCAAGGTGCAATTACTCCTCATAAAGATGTGTCTTGTTTCACTCGTAGAATATTAAGGAGACTTAGAAATCTTCACCAGAAAAGACAAAATAAGCGGAAAATTGGAACCTTATATCTACTGAGCTCAATTTATATGTTCAGGAGTGGCTGGCCAATGTTACTGAACTACATTTCCCAGCATCCTTTGTCTGCACCAGTGTTCTAGATCAGGAGATCCAAATGCTTCCAGAGAGAGAATAAATGGAATATATGGAAGCTTCACCTCTGACTGCTCCTCCCTATATGTATATATCTCCTCTCTGTGCCGCTGGTGGGATGTCTCTTGTTATTAGCAAGGGGAGAAGCAAACCCTTCCAACATGTGAGCAGGAGGTGGAAACAATAGGCTGTGTGTGTGGGTGTTAATTTAACCCCTTGATATTACTGTGTGCTTTAATGAAATTTGTCAAGAAAATACACAATAATGAGTTACTTCATGGGATAGTGGGAGGAAGAAATACTCATCACTGAAATGTCTCTACATTCAACGTATTGTCCTAAACATCACCATCTTGCTTCCCTTACTTTCTCCATCTTGTCCTACTCTCTCCGTCTTGGCTTACTTTCTCAATCTTGGCTTACACTCTCCATCTTGGCATTCTCCTACATCTTGGCTTACTTTCTTCATCTTGGCTTACTCTCTCCATCTTGGCTTACTCTCTTCATCTTGCCCTACTCTCTCCATCTTGGCTTACTTTCTCCATCTTGACCTACTGTCTCCATCGAGCCCTACTGTCACCAACTTGCCATTCTGTCTCCTTCTTGCTCTGTTGTTACATCTTGTCCTTCTTCCTTACTGCCTCCATCGTGTCCTACTGATACAAACGTGCCCTACTGTCTCCATCTTGTCCTACTGTCTCCATCTTGCTCTACTGTCTCCATATTGACCTGCTGTCTCCATCTTGTCCTACTGATATAACCGTGCCCTACTGTCTCCATATTGCTCTGCTGTCTACATCTTGTTCTACTGTCTCCATCTTGTCCTACTGTCTCCATCTTGTCCAACTGATACAAACTTGCCCTACTATCTCCATCGTCCCTTACTGTCTCCAACTTGCCATTCTGTCTTCATCTTGCTCTGCTGTTACATAATTGTCCTTCTTTTTCCTTACTGCCTCCATCTTATCCTACTGATACAAACTTGTCCTACTGCCTCCATCTTGCTCTACTGTCACTACCTTGCCCTGCAGCAGAGCCATCTTGTACTACTATATCTGCTTTTTCATCGAACACATGCTGGTCCTTACTAGGGATATCATCCCCTCTCCAAAAGAAATAATTTTATATTCAACCCTTGTGGTTCAATATTCAGTCCCAATTTCACCCCAAGCTCACAGTCTGGGGGAAAATACATTAATGCAATTCCTATTAACTCCTCTCTATTACAGCACATCTAAATAGGTGAATGCAAGACTAAAAAGCTTCCTGAAATGGATATTATACCAAATTCACAGAACATTGAAAGTCCAAGTATATAAAGACATGGTAAGAACTGATGTCAAGATGCCATATGTAAAGCAGCAATGCAAACTACTGTCATGTCAGTTGAACTTCCCCTTTAATATCTGTCCCACTCATGCTAGGGTAGGGGTGCAGAAGAAATCATGGGTGATAACCAGAACATTCAGCCCTTTTTGGTACAAAAGGAACGATGTAGATGAGACAAACAAACAAGTGAATATGTGTCTGACAGCACTTTCCGACTCCCCGTAATTAAACAAGGAAAATCATCCAAACACTGCCGAGCGATGCATCGATTTCATGCTAATTCTGCTCCTGAGTCAGAACAGCCATGTCGGCTTAACCGATTGTGGTAATGGAAAGCTTTTAACACTACAGGGGGGGACAGAGTAAAATGTTTCTTGGGGGGGGTTGAGAGTGCACAGAATTGCTCACGCTGTTGGTCGCAGTGGCCCCGAGACCCTTGGAAACAGCAAGAAAGGAATTAGAATGGAAACGAGGCCGAGGGGGTGCACTGCCCAAAAGCTACAGAAACGCTGGTCCGGTTTCCCTGCAGAGCTTACTGTCATTCCCTGGATACAATGTAACAAACGTTAATTATGTTGCACTCGTCTCTATCCCCACTCCCTGCAGGTGGCTGGGTAATTGGAAGCATAACTCATTCTCATTCCTGCAACAGAATCTATTGGGGGAATAACCCGTTGCACTCCAAACTCTTTACCAGCGCCTAGGGCTGATATTAATGCAGAGAGAGTCTGTGCCCTGGGACCCAAGCCTGGGGCCCCTCAGACATAGAATATTCTTAGTAAAAACCCAAATAACATGGACACTACCAATACTGCTTAGTGACACAGTCCTTTTTAAGGAAATGGATTTAAACTGTGGGAATATACAGTATTCAAAGGGTTAATCTTCCTTCCTTTCTCTCGTCCAGTCGGTGGTTCTGTTTTGCTTTTTGACAGAGATTCTATTTATCGTAAAGGGGTGGTTCAGCTTTCGGAATGGCCGATTCTCAGCAACTTTTCAATTGGTCTTCATTATTTATATTTTATAGCTTTCGACCAATTTGCCTTCTTCTTCTGACTCTTTCCAGTTTTCAAATGGGGGTCACTGACCCCATCTAAAAAGAAATGCTCTGGTATTGGGTTGGTATAGGGGGTAGGATCCCTTTATGGGCCAATAAGCTGCACTTTTCTATGCACCCAATGCTGGTGTAGTGATTTGGACTGGTTAGTTAAAGGGGTTGTTCGCCTTTAAAATTAACTTTTAGTATGTTATAGAGTGGCTAAAGCTAAGCACCTTTTCAATTGGTCTTCATTGTTTATTTTTTTATAGTCTTCAAATGATTTCCCTTCTTCTTCTGACTATTTCCAGTTTTCAAATGGGGGTCACTGACCCCATCTAAAAAAACCAAATGCTCTGTAAGGCTACAAATGTATTATTATTGCTACTTTTTATTACTCATCTTTCTATTCAGGCCTCTCCTATTCATATTCCAGTCTCTTCTTCAAAACAATGCATGGTTGCTAGGGTCATTTAGACCCTAGCAACCAGATTGCTGCAACTGTAAGCTGGAGATCTGTTCAATAAAAAGCTAAATAACTCAAAAACCACAAATAATAAAACATGAAAACCAATTGCAATTTATCTCAGAATATCCCTCTCTACAGCATACGAAAAGTTAATTTAAAGATGAACAACCCTTTAAGAAATCTGGGGCCATGCCATGGATGGGAGGACATATTTGTCCATTTGAACCATTTTACCCATCCCAGTTTTCAAATGGGGGTCACTGACCCCATCTAAAAAACAAATGCTCTGTAAGGCTACAAATGTATTGTTATTGCTACTTTTTATTACTCCTCTTTCTATTCAGGTCTCTCCTATTCATATTCCAGTCTCTTATTCAAATGAATGCATGGTTGCTAGGGTAATTTGGATCCTAGCGACCATGCTGGAAAATGAAAACTAGAGAGCTGCTGAATAAAAAGCTAAATAACTCAAAAACCACAAATAATAAAAAATGAAAACCAATCGCAAATTATCTCAGAATATCACTCTCTACATCATACTAACAGTTAATTTAAAGGTAAACAACCCCTTTAAAGAAAAGGGGGAATGTTGGGACACACTGTCTGTATCTGGGAGAATTGTTACAGCAAATCACAGAATTGACTTTCAATCCTCCCCCCACCTTGGGAGTGAGCAGAACACATTGCTATCTGTGTATTACAATCCCCACTGAGACTGTGGAACAAAGCACAAGATCAATAGCATCTAACCCTTGGCGGGGGCACGGGCAGCCATAAGATTAATGGAAATCCACCAAGTAAATGGGCTGGTCCTCTCTTTGTAATAGTGGGTGTAGTTGATAGGGAAATTAGATTGTAAGCTCCACAAGGGCAGGGACTGATGTATAATCTCTATACAGCGCTACAGAACATGGCGGCGCTATATAAATAAAGGATAATAATTTGCATCTTTAAGGTGACCCGACAGACCCCAGGAAGACCCTGCCGAACGCTCCTTAATTTCACATTGGCTGCAAAAAACTTAAAGGGAAAAAAAAAGCTGTTTCCATAGCAACTGGGGCAATTTGGAAGGGATCCGACCGAGCAGAGAAAGGCTTTCCCTGGCCCCGTGTGTCAGATATGAAAATAGAAAGAAGCTTTCGGATTTAATAAGGTCACGCAAGGAGCAGGGGAAGCGAAACATTCATTTGTCCTAGTCGGGGGCTGCTGTATACAACGTAGGGACGAAAGATTCGGCCGAATACCAAACCAAATCGTAATTTGCATATGCAAATTAAGGGTGGGAAGGGGAAAACATTTTTTACTTCCTTGTTTTGTGACAAAAAGTCACGCGATTTCCCTCCCTGCACCTAATTTGCATTTACAAATTAGGATTCGGTTCGGCCGAGCAGAAGGATTCGGCCGAATCTGAATCTTGCTAAAAAAGTCTGAATCACGAACTGAATCCTGGATTTGGCTAGTTACCCCCCTCTGTATATACAGTGAATAAAGTACCCCCTCTTGTAAAATATAAGGATATTATAAGTTACCGAGGAGTTTCATGACCATATAAAAACACGAGGCCGAAGGCCGAGTGTTTTTATACAGGTCATGGAACTCCAAGGTAACTTCTAATATCCTCATATTTTGCAATTGGGGGTACTTTATTTATTATAATATACAAGTTTCAGTGAGTCATGTGACGGAAATGACATCAGAACTCACCGTTTATAACTGATGACATCAGAACTCACCGTTTATAAGGATATAATTTACAGGATATTCATGGCTTTTGTGTATTATAAGTTAATACTCAATAGGTTTGATTAGTGACACGGGGATGGGTCAAATGGTTCAGAATCTGGCATAACAAATATGTCCTCCCATCCATGGCTACTGGGTATCAGCCCCCTCCTCCCAGATTTCTTAAAGGAGAACTAAACCCTAAAAATGAATGTGGCTAAAAATGCCATATTTTATATAATGAACTTATTGCACGAGGCTAAAGTTTGAGCTTGTCAATAGCAGCAATGATCCAGGACTTCAAACTTGTCACAGGGGGTCACCATCTTGGAAAGTGTCTGTGACAGCAGCACAGAGCATGTGCAGTGAATCAGCAGAAAAGAAGATGGGGAGCTACTGGGGCATCTTTGGAGACACAGATCTTTACTGCTAAAGGGCTGTGGTTGCCTTGGGCTGGTACAAAAGCACAAAACTAGTGATGGGCGAAACGGCGCAAATTCGCCCATCACTACACAAAACATCATGTACAACATTTCTAGCTACTTCTTTAGTTTCTTGTCCTATAAGGTTCCATGTTGTCTCCTTGCATTTCTGGACCCTTAAAAGGGCGGGTCACCTTTAAGTTAACTTTTAGTATGTTATGGAATGGCCAATTCTATGCAACTTTATATAGTTTTTAAATCATTTGCTTTCTTCTTCTGACTCTTTTCAACTTTCAAATGGGGGTCACTGACCCCATCTAAAAACAATATGTATTGGGCGTATCGGAGGAAACCTACAAAGACACGGGGAGAATTGGCAACTTTCTACACAATGTCACACATTAAAGGGGTGGTTTACCTTTAGGTTAACTTTTAGTATGTTATTAGAATGGCTAATTCTAAGCAACTTTTTAATTGGCCTTCATTTTTTTCTTTTTTATAGTTTTTGAATCATTTGCCTTCTTCTTTCCAGCTTTTAAATGGGGGTCACTGACCCCATCTAAAAAACAAATGCTCTGTAAGGCTACAAATGAATTGTTATTGCTACTTTTTATTACTCATCTTTCTATTCAGGCCTCTCCTATTCCTATTCCAGTCTCTTATTCAAATCAACGAATGGTTGCTAGGGTAAATTGGACCCTAGAAACCAGACAGCAAACTGGAGAGCTGCTGAATAAAAAACGAAATAACTCAAAAACCACAAATAATAAAAAATGAAAACCAATTGCAAATTGTCTCAGACTATCGCTCATTACATTATACTAAAAGTTAACTGAAAGGTGAATAACCCCTTTATGATTTATATGGCTGCTCAAAAGTGGATGACCCACGGCCTGCAAGCAACAAAAAAGGGATCTGTCTCTTCACTGTAAAAGATAATAAACAGGCCCCAAGGAGCATTCTGTACAAGTATTTACACTAGAAGAGAAACAGTATACATTTTCCCTTTAAAATGTGTGCTCATCCATTCAATGCCCTGGGCCTTAAATAATTCGTAATGGAAACAGAAGTTATTCCTGCAGATAGCCACTGATAAGCCTTCCTGATGAATATAGCCATGGGTAGCAGTCTCAATCCTCTCCATGAGTCTGAAAAGGCGTAAGAGTTAGTAGTCGTATCCAGCAGTGTTGGGAAATGTCAGTTTTTACATATATACATATTTATTATTTTTGCATATATATATATATATATATATATATATATATATATATATTTTTTTTTTTTTCTGACCAGCACCTGGGTCTCTACTCCAGTAAGTGTGTGCCACAGCCTTCCACATATATATATATATATATATATATATATATATATATATATATATATATTTATTTATTAACTATTCCTTATCAGGAATGAGGTATGGAAGAAAGGACTCCCACTGAGGTTCTATGGAAATACTGTATATATACATATGACTCAGTCTGCAGTTCGGTGGTTTTGTTTCCCTTTTAATGTCATTCTGAAATATCTTCTCCTCTCTCGCACTTCCCGCTGTCAGTAGATCTGAGGAGCTGCCACACTCACTATCATTTCTTCCCCAACGAGAAGAGACAGCTGGCACACTGTGAGAAGGGAGTAGTCTCAGCCTCCCAATATTTCTGTCTCTCAGGGGACAGCTGACATGACAAGCACTGCCAGGCACAGTGACGGAGAAGAACTGTACCCGCTATTAACATTGGGCTGTAGGCAGGGTACCTATTTAAAGGGACCGACAATAGTAGGGCTTATGAAAGAATATATTTGCATTTTTTGACTTATTTAGCTTTTTATTCAGCAGCTCTCCAGTCTGCAATTTCAGCCATCTGGTTGCTAGGGTGCAAATTACCTTGGCAACCATGTACTGAGTTGAATGACTGGAATATGAATAGGAGAGGCCTGAATAGAAAGATGAGTAATAAAAAAAAAGTATACAGCCTTACAAAGCATTTGATTTTTAAATGGGGTCAGTGACCCCCATTTGAAAGCCGGAAAGAGTCAGAAGAAGAAGGGAAATAATTGAAAAACTATGAAGAAAGAAGACCAATTGAAGAGTTGCTTAGAATTAGCGATTCTATAACATATTTAAAGATAATGTGGCTGGTTGGGATAACAGGTAAGATTATATATATATAATCTTCAAAGTGGACCAGCACACCAGATTTTCAATCAAAGAAAAGTTTATTCAAACATCACTGTGTGAAGATTATAAGCCTTGATTGACCAAGCACCCACCTCTGCCTAACAAGGAAGGAGTGAACTTATATATATATATATAATACACAAAAGCCATGAATATCTTGTAAATTATATCCTTGTAAAAGGTGAGTTCTGATGTCATCAGTTATAAACGGTGAGTTCTGATGTCATTTCTGTTCAATGACTCACTGCAACTTGTGTATTATAATAAATAAAGTACCCCCAGTTGCAAAATATGAGGATATTAGAAGTTACCTCGGAGTTCCATGTACTGTATAAAAACACTCGGCCTTCGTGCTCGTGCTTTTATATGGCCATGAAACTCCTCGGTAATTTATAATATCCTTATATTTTACAAGAGGGGGTACTTTATTCACTATATATATATATATATATATATATATATATATATATATATATATATATATATATATATATATATATATATGTATATATATATATAAAATACACAAAAGCCATGAATATCTTGTAAATTAAATCCTTATAAAAGGTGACTAGTGATGTCATCAGTTATTAACAGTGAACAGTGATGTCATTTTTTTTCACATGACTCACTAAAACTTGTGTATTATAATAAATAAATTACCCCTTGTTGGAAAATATAATGATATTAGAAGTAACCTCGGAGTTCCATGACCTGTATAAAAACACTTGGCCTTAAGCCTCGTTCTTTTATATGGTCATGAAACTCCTCTGTGACTTATAATATCCTTATATTTTACAATAGGGGGTACTTTATTCACTATATATATATATATATATATATATATATATATATATATATATATATATATATATATATATATATATATATATATTATATCAGTATGAAAGAAGGGGGGCACACTTTTCATACAAAGGAATGGGCTGCACCCCTGTTCATTGCCTGTGTTAGCTACTCCAAAAGGGGTGTAGTTCACTAGAAGCTGTATATAAAGGAGGGAAAATGAATAATATGAAGGAAGTGTGCCAGCACCCCAAAGAGAGAGAGTCGCTTCTTATTGGCTGGTTGTTCTATGTGGCTCCTTTCTGGCAAGTTCTGTAATCGGCATCACATTCCGACGTGGCTCATTCTGCACAAAGAAAGCTTTTAATTGCAGGCAACAAAAGGCAACGGTTAATGGAGTCTCTGTCGGGAGACAGTGGGGGAGGGGGGATTAAGGGACAGAGAGAAACCCTTGGGGGGGAGCTGGGTCCTTACTGTACGCAGGACGATATCCGAGTATCCAGGAGAGAGAGAATATAGGTTAATGTTCAGCTGACACAAAGAATTATCTGTGCCGACAGAGAGAGACTGGAACAAACACCCTCTGGGGGGTAACTGCACCCTGCCCAAACTTGGCAGGTGCCCCAGGTGCTCTACTCTCATGGGGGGAATTATGTGTGTCGTTTCATGTATTACTCTACAAATAATAACTGTCACTTCAGGAATTTAGTTTCTGTCACGATTTTTATAATGTTGTTTTTATTTCTAAATGACACAGTTTACACTGCAAATAATTCACTCTACAATATAAAATTTCATTCCAAACCCAAAAAATCTATTTATTTAGTTGTAATATTGGTGTGTAGGTGCATCTCAGGTCATTTTGCCTGTTCATGTGATTTCAGAAAGAGCCAGCACTTTAGGATGGAACTGCTTTCTGGCAGGCTGTTGTTTCTCCTACTCAATGTAACTGAATGTGTCTCAGTGGGACCTGGATTTTACTATTGAGTGTTGTTCTTAGATCTACCAGGCAGCTGTTATCTTGTGTAAGGGAGCTGCTATCTGGTTACCTTCCCATTGTTCTGTTGTTAGGCTGCTGGGGGGAAAGGGAGGGCGGGATATCACTCCAACTTGCAGTACAGCAGTAAAGTAAAGTGACTGAAGTTTATCAGAGCACAAGTCACATGACTGGTTGCAGCTGGGAAACTGACAAAATGTCTAGCCCCATGTCAGATTTCAAAATTAAATATAAAAAAATCTGTTTGCTCTTTTGAGAAACGGATTTCAGTGCAGAATTCTGCTTGAGCAGCACTATTAGCTGATGTAAAACATGTTTTCCCATGACAGTATGCCTTTAAGGTGTGTGTTTTCAGGTTGGGGGTTGGTATATCTGTATTGGGGGGGGTTAATATTTTTTACCCCTCCAAAAAAAGCATCCAAACCTTTCTTAAAACTATCTACTGTATCTGCCGCTTCAGCCCCCACTGTAAAAATCCCATTCCTAGTTTAAAATGAAGTATCCTTACTTTTGATCTTATGGGGTGCCCCTCATGTTGGCATGTTGCACAGATTGC
This sequence comes from Xenopus laevis, assembly GCF_017654675.1. Classification (NCBI taxonomy): domain Eukaryota; kingdom Metazoa; phylum Chordata; class Amphibia; order Anura; family Pipidae; genus Xenopus; species Xenopus laevis. Next base: position 7,734,381 of record NC_054377.1, read on the forward strand.
ATGGCACCCTTCTCGTGGGTTATCCACGCCATAGCTGCAGGAGACATTTCAAGCTTTTAAGGCATTAAGCACAGGGCTTCCTTGTCCCAGTCACCATTGTGTTCTGCACCATATGACAGATGCACCATTAACTGGCACGAGGGTACAGAATGCAGCTGCTATGCCCCGGTGCCAGGAACACATTGAGCTTTAAAGCTTGGTGCATATCCTGCTCTACGTTTGCAGCTGGCACAATAATTATTCAGATTTAAGGGAGCCCTTGGGCTTTTGGATTGCCTAGGGGAGGCTATGGATTAGCCTAGCATTAGACAGGATAAATAGTTCTTTGAAATGGGAAATCTATTGCGTTACTTATAGATAACCATTATGATGTTGATAATGTAAGGTGTTAAAGAAAAGGCTAAAACTAAGTAAGCTTTATCAGAAAGGTCTATATGAAAACACCAGTAAACCCTCAAAGTAATGCTGCTCTGAGTCCTCTGTCATTTCTTTCCTTCTATTGTGTACTCATGGGCTTCTGTATCAGACTTCCTGTTTTCAGCTTAAACCTCCAGGGCTTGGGCTTGAGCATGCTCAGTTTGCTCCTCTCTCCCCTCCCTGCTGTAATCTGAGCCCAGAGCTATGAGTGAGCAGGGAGAGACTCAGGCAGAAAGTGATGTCACACCAAGCTAATATGGCAGCTGCTATCCTAAACAAAAAGAGAGTTTCTAGAGCTGTTTACACAGGTATGGTAAAGCATTCTGCAGAATAAATATAGTCTTATAGCTTATACTATTGTGGCTAATCTATTGGCAATAAACTGCTTTGATAGCTTTCTTTCTCCTTTAATCACCCGCCTCGCCCGTACCCCCACGGATCATTATAACGGCACTGCTCTGACTGATTACAGACTTAAATCTGCTTTGCCACCTTTCAGCACCACTCGATAACATAACACAGATTCTTGGAAATGAAGAATAAGAGAGATGGCTATAGTGTATAATGAGCCCGTATATGTCACCTCTACGGACGCAAGGGGCTCTGGGTAATAAACTGCCTCCATGAGAAGCCTGAGATGACTCGAGGGATTAGCAATAATAACCTGCTTTGAGTCATAAGTGCTCACACATTTCAGGAGGTGGCGGCGAGGGACGCCAGATAATAACCTTCTTTATCACATTGTCTCAGCCGAGCGCCAAACATCAGAGAGGTGGCCAGAAGCCTGACGATGACGAGGAGATGTCATTTAGCGAGGTTGTCGGCGATAAAACAGAGGCCACATTTTTAAAATGGGATACTGAATGCGAGAGTTATGTGCTGAAAGGGCTATGCAAAAGCATTCGAATCATATGAAATGGTGCAGCAAATTAGATCTGCAGTTATTTAGCTTTTTATGCAGCAGCTCTCCGGTTTGCAATTTCAGCAAACTGGTTGCTAGGGTCCAAATTGCCCTGGCAACCACACACTGATTTGAATATGAGCCTGGCATTTGAATAGGAGAGGCCTGAATAGAAAGATCAGTAATAAAAAGTAGCAATAGCAATACATTGGTAGCCTTACAGAGCATTTGTTTTTTAAACCCCCATTTGAAAGTTGGTAGAAGAAGGTCAGAAGAAGAAGGCAAATCATTTGGATAAATAATGAAGACAAATTGAAAAGGTGCTTAGCATTAGCCATTCTATAGCGTACTAAAAGTTAACTTTAAAGGTGAACCACCCCTTTAACTAACCAGCCCAAATCACTGCACCTGTATTGGGTACATAGAAGAGTGCAGATTATTGGCCCATAAAGAGAGCCTACCCCCAGAACCAACCAAATACTTAGAAAATTCTGTTGACGACGACTGTGTGGGGAGCATTGTTACTGTCCTCTGGTGACTGGTCTAGATAAAGAGCAAAAATGATCATATCATAAAAATGTGGCCCCGTGGTCAAATCGGGCAAAGATCCACTTGTTTTGGCAATGGCAATCTCACCAAACGAGCAGATCTTCCAGTGTGTGCCCAGCTTGGTGTAAGGTGAATAGACCCCTTGATATACACTACCTATGTTGCATGCACAGAAGCATTATGGGTTCGGGATGCACCGAATCCACTATTTTGGATTTGGCCGAACCCCCGAATCCTTTGAGAAAGATTTGGATGAATACCGAACCGAATCTGAACCCTAATTTGCATATGCAAATTAGGGAAGGGGAAAACATGTTTTATTTACTTGTTTTGTGCCAAAAAGTCACGCAATTTCCCCCCTCATCCCTAATTTGCATATGCAAATTAGGATTTGGTTCTGCCGGGCAGAAGGATTCGGCCGAATCCTGCTGAAAAAGGCAGAATCCTAGCCGAATCCCGAACCGAATCCTGGATTCGGTGCATCCCTATTATGGGTAAGAGTCTGCTGACAGGTAGACAATACACGCTGAGCTTAATTCACATTAATAAGGTTGGCACTAAGGATCTCTGGATCCAGACGGTACCTTGTGGGCTCTGGCACTTCTCCTCGTCGCTGTTATCCAGGCAGTTGTTCTGTCCGTCGCACACAAAGCTCTTATCGATGCACAGGTTGTTCTTGCAGTGGAAGCGAGAGGTGGAGCAGAGCAAAGGGTGGGCAGCTGAAAAAGACATTAAAGAAATGGTTATGCTTCTTGTGTAGGGGGTATATGCTGTAACTGCTTTATATCACTAGCTGCCATCCCCAGTGCTCCTGCAGGGGGCAGTCTTTGACTGCAGAGGCAACAAAATTAAAATAGTTCCCCCATTGAAGTGGGGCGATGGGTGTTGGGAGGGCCAAGTCGCTATGTCTCACCCCAGCCTAAAGGTGGCCATAGACATAACAATTACGATCTTTCTTGGAAAAGATCTTTCATAGAAAGATCGTTTAGTTCAATACGCACGTGTAGAGATAAATGGTCAGATATACATATAGAAACAATAGAATTCTACCTGTATCTGACCATTCAGCACTAACAATGGCCGATGTTTGGGTCCCTTCAAAGGCACCCAATCAAAATTTTCCGTCCAGCCCAATCGACGAGTCGACCAATATCCGTCTTCTGCCGATATTGGTTGGCTCTTTTCCCACTACACACACCGAATATCGTACAAAAGTTTGTTTCATACGATCTGTTTGTCTATGGCCACCTTAAAGGAGAAGGAAAGCTACGGAGGTATTTTATTGCCAATAGATTAGCTGCAATAGTGCAAGCTAGAATGCTATATTTATTCTGTACAATATTTTACCATACCTAAGTAAAAAGCTCTAGAAACTCTCTGTTTGTTTAGAATAGGAGCTGCAGTATTAATGTGGTGTGACATCACTTCCTGCCTGAATCTCTCCCTGCTCTGGGCTCAGATTACAGTAGAGAAGGGAGGGGGGGAGGGAGAGGAGCAAACTGAGCATGCTCTTGCCCAGGGCAATGAGGTTTAAGCTGAAGGCAGGAAGTCTGATACAGAAGCCCATGTGTACACAATAGAAGGAAAGAAATGCAGTGTTTCTTTTGACAGGGGACTCAGAGCAGCATTACTTTGGGGGTTTGCTGGTATATTTAGATGGATCTTTCTGATAAGGCTTACTTAGTTTTAACCTTTCCTTCTCCTTTAAGACTGAAAGTTCTATCAATACAGGGCAAGCTGTGCATTTCCGTACATTGGCCGATGCTGACAGTTTTAGTTTAGCGAGAGCGGACGTGCTCCGCATTGCAGATCCCTAAGAAAGAGCAGTTTTACCTCTGCCCTATAATCCCCAGCTCACAGAACAGAAGAATAAATGACTTCAGGCTTTCATGTCTGAACTTGCCTGTGGGTGTTCAGAACTTGCTGGGTGGTAGCTGGAGGGATTAGTTATGGTCTGTTTAGGGACACTGAGCTTAAAGCATTGAGTACGCCTCCGCAAAAAGTAAACCTTAAAAATAAGTGAATATAGAATTGATGTGGGGGCTATTCTAAGCACTTTTGCTATGTTCATTCATTTTTTTTTAATTATAAGATATTAAGGCATGTTGCTCTCCAACCCCCCCTGGATGTTGCTCCCAGTTGCCTCAAAGAAGGTGCTTATTTTTGAATTCCTGGTTTGGAGCACGTTTTGGTTGTATAAAAATCAGGTGTCAAACAGAGCCTCCTGTAGGCTGACAGTCCACATAGAGACTACCAAATAGCCAATCACAGCCCTTATTTGTCATCCCAGAAACGTTTTTGTGCTTGTGTTGCTCCCCAACTCTTTTTACATCTGAAGGTTGCTCATGGGTAAACAAAGGTTGGGGATCCCTGTATTAAGGGATACATGTACTGTTAATATGAATGAATGTTGTTACAACAGCGCCACCTGCTGGTCAGTTTCCCACCAGTCTGACCAGCAAGTAGTCAAGGAAGTTGTCAGGAGAAAGAAAGAGGCTGATGTTCTTCTGCTTAGGAAAGATGTGAGAAAGGTTTCTATTTTGTTTCCTAAGCAGAAGAACATCAGAGCAGCCTCTTTCTTTCTCCTGACAACTTCCTTGACTACTTGCTGGTCAGACTGGTGGGAAAATTACCAGCAGGTGGCGCTGTTGTAACAACATTCATTCATATTAACAGTACATGTATCCTTTAATATCTTAGAATTAGAAAAAAATAATAATGAATGTACATTGCAAAAGTGCTTAGAATAGTCCCCTCATCAATTTTATATTCACTTATTTTTAAGGTTTACTTATCCTTTAAGCCAAACTGCACATTCCTGGAGTTGAAGGTCCAGAAGAGCTTGGAGGCTTTCATACAACATCATGGAGTATTTGTTTTAACTTATGCTCTTCACTTTGGGGGGGGGGGGGGTTAACCACAAAAATACCTTTAATCATTTAATCACTATGAGCTCCATAAGCCTTATGGTCTGTAGGACATCTGGGCAGTGACCTTGGCCTGCCATCCTGCAAAATGTTCACAGTCTTCATTTCCATTCTGTTTATATGAAGGTACATATTTATGTATGGTGTAAGGTTCAGAAAACTTTTGGGACTACAATGTTCCTTTAAAATGCATATAAAGGCAAAAAAATAAAATCCCATTCTTACTTTCTGTAATGAAAAAGAAACCTATCGCCAATATACTTAAATTAAAAAATGTTTTTATAAGAAACCTGACTGTATGCAGTGAAATTCTCCCTTCATTTACTGCTGTGGATAGGAATTGTCAGACGGTCCCTAACTGCTGTGCAGGGAAACAATCATACTTATGAACAGCAGGAGGAGCCCCCGTCTTACTTCCCAGCCATGCAGAACTCAAGCAGCTTTGTTTGTTTCCCTGTAGAGCAGTCGGCGACTGTGTAGAGATTTGGATTCTATTTTATTTTTGCCTTTACATCCCCTTTACTGTTTCCAACTCCAGCTGCAGGGACAAAGATTTAAACAGATAAACTGGGATTCTATGTGGATAATTTATTTTTTATGCATAATTCATTTTTTTAAATTTATTTCTGTTTTGATAATTTGTGATGATCCCTAAGCAGCCCAGATCACACTGAGCATGTGCACAGTCTTGGTCTTGCAAAGATGTATAACAAAGTTACAAGATGGTGACCCACTGTGGCCAACTTTGAAAGCATAAATCATTTGTTTGATTAGGCTTGTGGTGCAGTAAGTTCATGTTCATGCTTAGTATACAAAATACAGCATTTCTAGCCTTATTCTATTTTAGACTTTACTTCATCTTTAACAAACAGCTTTTATTGGGGGTCATCTGGGGTGTGATACATTCCCTGTATAACCCAACATGCCACTGAACTACAACTCCCAACTGAGTGCATGGACAGTGTCTCATAAAGAGATACGTCCAATGGTCTCCTTTGATAAATGAGCCCCTATGTATCTTTCCCCGAGTGTGTGTACGAAATGCGTTGTTCATCCTAATGTCCCTACTCACTGCAGTTCTCCTCGTCGCTCCCATCCGGACAGTCCTCGAAGCCGTTGCACTGAAAGCGGCCTATGATGCAGTGGATGCCGCTCATGCACGGGAAAAAGTTTGGTCCACACTTGGATTTGGCTTTGGCTGTGGGGACAAGAACAGGCAGGTGAGCATGAAAAGGAAACGAATAGGAAAGGTGTAATGGAAGAATGGAAGAGGTAAATTTATTATTAATATTATAAGTACTAAGGGAGACACTAATGGTTCTTTAATCATTGAGATTCAGATAAATTTTGTTCATAAGGCTGCTATAAAAATTCTCAAATACAGCCGACCCAGGCAGTGCCCAGTCAAGTGGTGCATGTAGTGAGGCACCTGCCCTGCCGAATCTCTAATAAGCCATTTTCTGTCCAACTTCCTCCAAATTCATTTTCTCTCCCTCTGGAACTTGGAAACATTTCAGCATCTCATCTTATTTGCTCTGGCACCAAAGAGAGAAAACAAGGCCCTGGCAAAGCTTTATTTGGATCACAGAGAAGACGACAGAGATCACTTTCATGGAAGGTTTTAGCTTCAGCTGCAGCTCTCACAATCCACTGACCTCTTACGACAAAAATAAGACAGAGAGAGGGACCAAGGGAAGGAGAAGGAAGCCAAGTTGCTCTTTTAGAACAAGCCAGAATTGCTAATCCCTGGCCATAAAAGGATTGACCCCGCAGCTTTTCTCATAAATAGAACAGATCTGAGAGGCTACAAGTGACAGGAGACAAAGTCTTCTGTAGGTCCTGACGTGTATCAAAGTAGAGAGGTTGGACCTCTAGGGGTACACACAACTTTGACTGGGGTGGTCAAGACTTAAGGTTATTTAGGATAAGATGTGGAAAGAATTTGCTTCCTTAGATACTCCTGGAAGCTTATTATATTTCAGCTGAACCCGAATCATTTGTTAAAGATACCTGACTGAATTCAAACCCTAATTTGCATATGCAAATCAGCGAGGGGGAGAGAAAACATGTTTTACTTCCTTGTTTTGTAATGAAAGGTGACATGATTTTAAGAATTCAGATTCGGTTCGGCCAGGCACAAGGATTTGGCCGATTCTGAGTCCTGCTGAAAACGGCTGGATCCTGTCTGAATACCGAACCGAATCTTGCAATTCCAATTCTGTCTTTTATCTGTTCATATGGGTGGGAGATGCCTTTAGACACTATACAGACATTGGAAGATGTAAGCATGCTGGACAATAAATGTTAAAAGTTGGGGTGAATGTTTATTTACTTGATATTTCCAGAAGCCCAGCCTGAAGGCCAACTGGGGGGCAAAATGTCTTTGCTGCTCCTGAATATTCCTGAAATTAGAGCTGGATGAGGGGCATAAGGGCTTTTTTTATTATATAAGCTTAAATAGATTCTAAAACCTAAATTTAAACAGCAAAAGCACCCTCCCACCCACTCAGCAGTAAATGTCAAACGTTTTCCAGTTCAACCCCACTTGAAGGTCTTCTCTTTAGTCAGGGTCCTGTCCCCCTCCATAAGATGAGTTCATATAAAGGAAAATATCAGTGTATCAGTTATTCAGCCATAGTTCAAGAATATCTATGGCAGCAAATACAGTCACCCCAAATATCACCCTAACTGACCTTCCAGTGGGGCTTTTGTGTGTATCAAGGAAAGCAGATGAACGTTCTTCTCAATTCTTTCCCTAGGCTGAGCCCCCTTGTCACTGCTCCAAGCCCAAAGCAGGGGGCAAACCCCACAGTTTGTTATTACTTCCCTAGTTGTGGAAGCTGATGCCATTCCACTGGGGTCTATAGTAAATACCTTTGGCAAGACAACAGTGGCAGCATTGGAGCAGAAAGGACTTGTATGGCAACTCGGAGCGCTTTGTTTTCCAAAGTCGCCCGAAGTTGCCTCACGAGGAAACTTCGGCGACTTCTGAAAACGAAGCGCTCAGAGTACCATCCTGCTGGCGATTTACAGATTCTAGCTGGCGGGACGGCATTGCGGGGAGATTAGTCACCTGAAGAAGAGGCAATTTGTCGCTGGGCAACTAATCTCCATCAAATAGCATTGTGTGCTTCTACCTAAAGACCATTATAAGCCTAAGGGCAGTGACACACGCTAAGATTCGTGGAGATTTAGTCGCCAACCGACAAATCGCATCTTCTTCGGCGATTAAATCTAAATCGCCGGCGGATGGCACTCGGAGCAATTCATTTTCCCAAGTCGCCAGAAGTTTCCTCACGAGGCAACTTCGGAAACAAAGCACTCCGAGTGCCATCCCGGGGATTTAAATTTTAGCTGGCTGGAAGGCATTGCCGGGAGATTAGTCGCCCGAAGTGGCTTGGTGACTAAATCTCCCCAAATCTTAGCATGTGTTGCCACCCTTAGGTTTATAAAGCATATCTCCCAACACTTCTGAAACAAAAAAGTTGGCGTGCGTTGCGTGGGGAAATGTTTTTGACCATGCCCCTTTTTTGTGGCCACATCCCCTAATTACCATGTTAATTTTACAAATTTTCACAGGTTATAAAAGTTTGAACATTTCTGTGGTTTTTTTCAGTTATTACAGTCTTGCTAATGAAGGTGAATTGCCCTTTAGGGTTAGTTCAGACGAGGAGATTCTGGGAGATTTTGTCGCCTGGCGACTAATCGCCTCGTCTTCTGAGCGACAATCTCCCCGAACTGCTTCAGCGTGTTTTCCCATAGGCTATAATGAAAAGTTGCCTGCGCTAAAGCACACGCGGCGTTTTGTTTTCCATAGTCGCCCGAAGTTGGCTCACGCGTGTGCTTTAGCGCAAGTGACTTTTCATTATAGCATATGGGAAAACACGCTGAAGCAGTTCGGGGAGATTGTCACTCAGAAGACAAGGGGATTAGTCGCCAGGTGACAAAATCTCCCCGAATCTCCTTGTGTGAACTAACCCTTAAGCTGAGTCTAACTTTTCCCAAGGCACCTGTTGTCATATATTGTTAAAATTACTTATCTAGATACCTTTGAATTGTTACAAATTTATCTTATCTTCTGTTGTGGCTGTTTTGGGCTCTCTGCCAAAAGCCAATTAAGTTAGAAACGTTGTTTCTTTTTCTGGCTGTTCAGTGCAGAGAAAAACAGGAATTTCCAGTACAAATGAGGGACTGCGGGTTGAGCTGTCAAAAGAGTGACTGTCCCTCTAAAAACGGGACAGTTGGAAGGTATATATAAAGGTCTTTAAGGCTAAGGCCACACTAGGCGATAGCGCCGCGATTTGACTCGCGGCGACTTTTCGCCGCGACTTTTAAGCCGCAATCGCTGGGAAACTTTTGCGCTGGCGTCTATGGGGAATCCAGCGTAAAAACACACGCGGCGATCTTTTTTCTATTGTCGCTCGAAATCGCCTAGCGAGGCAATTTCGAGCGACAGTAGAGAAAAGATCGCCGCGTGTGTTTTTACGCTGGCGATTTTTCGCGATTCCCCATAGACGCCAGCGCAAAAGTTTCCCCAGCGATTGCGGCTTAAAAGTCGCGGCGAAAAGTCGCCGCGAGTCAAATCGCGGCGCTATCGCCTAGTGTGGCCTTAGCCTAAAGAAAAGAATAATCTGTTCAGCTAATAGATTTCTCACCGAGCTCTTGGCACCACCGGATATTAAGTCATTACGGCACTTTATGGCTCTTTGCTTCGGTGAATCGCCACCGGCCATTCTAAACTGAATTAACAAGGGTAAAAACTAGATAAGCCATGTATATGCCATGTAGTGGGGAAACCCCCCCGAGCCTGGCACTTGTAGTTACCCTGGCATCACCACTCCCTGCCTATCTGTGTGACGTCCAGTGGGAAAATGAGGGCAGGAGCCTCTATGACTGAGAAATGATCGTGGGATTGCCCATTGTACATAGACAGGGGGATCTCTCTTTCCTTTGATGTGGATTTGAGTGTCTCAGTATGTCAGAGCAGGCTAATCCCTCCCCCTGCTGTGGCAGACATAAAAGCCTGGATCTAACATGTCTGCCTGGTCACATGACACTGCACCAACATGAAGTGTGTTTATGTGAGCTTAGCTGCCTTTCTGAACAAGGGGAGGCATCATAAATCAGTTCTCTATGGGCCCTTGTTACAAGTTAAGCCTCACATGGGCTCCTGATGTGAAATTCCATCCCCAGAGACTTTCCCTTCTTGCCCACAGGCCACTCACATACTGACCTGCAATGGCGGCCATTATCATGGCCCTGAAAATAAACACTACACTCTGTCTCATATTGTACAAACAGGACATGTGCTATTTACAAGGGGTCTCATGTCTCAGCCTCCAGGGTTTTAACTGTTTACAAACAGAGGTGTCTGTGGGGGGTCCATACAGGGGTGACTCCTGCAATGTTGGTGGGCACCGGCCTGTGAGAAATGAATCCTGAGGTAAATAGTCTCCATATTGGAGGTTATCTGTAGTACTGTGGCTTGGCAATGATATGATTCTTGAGGGAACTGAGGCGTTAAGGGCAGAGACACACGCTGCTATTTCAGGAGATTAGTCGGCCAGCAACAAGTCGCTTCTTCTTCGGGCGACTGATCTCCCTGAACTGCCTTCCCGCTGGCTAGAATGTAAATCGCCGGCGGGATGGCACTCGGAACGCTGCATTTTTCAAAAGTTCACTATATAAAATATGCCATTTTTAGCCACATTAATTTTAAGACTTCAGTTCTCCTTTCAGCACGATTTTGCTTTGAGATGACCAACCAGCAAGTCTTCAGTGATATCCAGTATCCTTATATTTTACAGCAGGGGGTGCATTATTCCATATATATATATATAACAGACAAGTCATGCAGGGTTCGGTGCAGGAAATAACTGAATGGTACTGAACATGCATTGCTATATGACCTATAAGTGAAAAAAGATCTGGGGGAGGCTATTCACCTGTCAGCATGGATCTGATTCGCTTGTGCTGTGCCTCTGCTGCTGACCCAGATAAAGACAAAGAGGAAAGAGAAGAACTGGAAGTGAATGATGATAGCTGAGCCAGAGACATCGAGCCCAGAGCAATGACAGATATTAAATTCTACATGCAAGAAATGCACAGCCTTTTGTGTGGGTGTTATGGGAATTCTGTATTTCAGACACTGTAAAGGATAATAATCCAGTGTTTCTGCCAAGTGATATTAAGGAGAATATTGCCCTTCTGCATCAGGGCAGCGTGTGATCCTTTGTCCTCTGCACAAAATAATCCCATGGGGGCTCAGTGTGATCAAATTGCACCATTGCATTAGGAGGAATGCTGCAGGCTGCACTAGTTGTGTCCAGCCATGTAACCCACATCCAAATAAGGTTGCCACTTTTTTTGGAAAAAAATACTGGCCTTTCTATATATTTATCATTTTTATCAATAACATTGAGATCAACCATCATTTTTACCCGGCCAGGTGGCAATCCTACATCCAACTGAAGTGCCAATTTGCCATTTAGATTTAAAAAGTGTCCGGTTTTACAAGGTGGAGATGGTAACCCTACGGGGTAAAGATTGGGACCCTGTGCTATACTCATAGATCATTTTCTGGCCCCCATTATATTATAAGACTACACACAATGGTGGGTTTATATATGAGATCAGGGGAACAGGCCAAGGAGCGGTTGGGGAAGTGACCAACTTGAGAATGCATGTTAATATATAAATCTATTGCAGCTGATATCACTACATTTTCATTATTTTCCAAATATGTATGTGGGTGAACTTTTACCATTGGAAGGTACATAATAGTCAAAAATCCAAATATATATATAAATAGCATCACAAATAGCATGTGTATGTTTGCCCCATACACCGAAATCTTGGGAATTTATACGCATTCCTGCACAGGCTCCATCTGCTCAGAACAACATCCCAGCGTGTGCTGCGTTCTGAATCTTTAACTCATTAACCCTTTCAGCCGGGCAACCAACAACCACTTAATACACTGTCGATGCAGTAAGCAAGGATGCTGGGAGTTGTAGCTCTCAGTAGGGAGGAAGACTGCAGAGGTAACTTTCCGCACATAAAAAATATATAAATATATATTTAACTGTGCTGGTGCCTAAAGAAGCTTTATACATTATAGCTCTACTGTAATAACAGCTATATTGTATTATTGCCACTTCTGGTAGATTACTTTCAATTGGATTGCAAGCTCTTCAAGACAGGAAACTTATTATTTTTATGTCTCTTAAATGTAGCACTTTTCTTACATGTACAGCACCACATATACTAGACGTGTGAAATATAACCAGATATACATACCCGGTCCATGCATTATGGCTAATAGTGTGCAGAGGTCTGCTGCAGTTCAGAGCTTGACCAGAAGAGGCAGTAGTAGCATGTGCCTTACACAATATGGGCATAGAACAGGCAATATAATACCATGTTCAGTGACAGGGCTGATCCTTTCAAATGTGGGGCCCAATTGGGACCATGTTGGCGGGGCCCCTAGACAAAGTGTTGCTGGCTACTGACACACCAAGTATTTAGGAAAATAAGGGCATACAGGCACAAAATAGAAAGGAAAGGGGCAGACAAGGTAAGAGAGTGAGAGGGATGAAATAGGGGCACATAATAGGGGCACACAGGGTAAGAGAGAGGGGGAGGAAATAGGAGAGTGGACTGGGCCAATTAGTTTGGGGCAGGCTGGGCCGATTCAGCTTGGGAGCAGGCTTGGTTGAATTGGGGCAGGCAGGGCCTATCAAGGTTGGAGGAAAACTGGGCCAATGAGAGTTGGGGGATAGGCTGGTTTATAAGAGTTGGGGGTGGGCTGGACCTATGGATTTGGGGATGGGCTGGACTCTCAAAGTTGGGGGCAGGCCAGGCAGCATCATGTGCTAAGGGAAATATCTGTGCTGCCCTGTGGTGCGGGGCCCCCAGAGGCACAGGGCCCTATTGGGCCCAATTGGTCCAATAGGCCTAAGGCCGGCCCTGTTCAGTGACATTGTCCTTCTTAACTGAAATAAATGCCCAGTCCCCTAATGACAATGGGGAGGAAAGCAGCCCAGAAACGTAATTGACGGCAGGTAGGGAATGAAAGGTCTATGCTGTGGGTAGGAGAAGAGGGATTCCAACTGTTAATACAAAACAAGCAATAGAAAGGGAAGATAAGTTGTTGGGGCGACTTACGGCATTCTTTCTCGTCGCTCCCATCGAAGCAATCTGGGTTCCCGTCACACTGCCAGCCTCCCGGGATACAGTGCCCGTCACTGCACATGAAGTTGCCCGGGATGTTACACTCGGTAGTGTAGTTATTGCCGGGTAAAAGCTGGCTCTCTGTAGGAAAATAGACAGGGGTAGATGTTAGCATGTGTCCTCTTGTAAACTACAACTCCCAGCAAGCTTACAGGGGTTGTTCACCTTTAAATTAACTGTTCGTATGATGTAGAGAGGGATATTCTGAGACAAATTGCAATTGGTTTTCATTTTTTATTATTTGTGGTTTTTGAGTTATTTAGCTTTTTATTCAGCAGCTCTCCAGTTTATAATTTCAGCCATCTGGTTGCTAGGGTCCTAATAATCCTAGCGACCACGGACTGATAGGAATAAGAGATTGGAATATGAAAAGGAGAGACCTGAATAGAAAGGTGAGTAATAAAAAGTAGCAATAACAATAAATATGTAGCCTTACAGAGCATTTGTTTTTCAGATGGGGTCAGTGACCCCTGTATGAAAGATGGAAAAAGTCAGAAGGAGAAGGCAAATAATTAAAAAACTATAAAAAAATGAATAATGAAGACCTTTTGAAAAGTTGCTTAGAATAAGCCATTCTATAACATACTAAAAGCTTAAAGGTGAACCACCCCTTTAAGAAGCAAACTGCCCATATACAATAACTGTCAGGTAGTCTGGTTTTTGCAGGGTGTATCCAGCTCACAAGCACTCAACCCAAATCTTCCCCTAACTGGCTTTTGAGTGGACCTAGCTCAAATGAGCTTACTGGCATGTCTGGTGTTAATACAATGCCCTGAATCTGTTGCCAGGCAGAAATAGACCCTAATATCAGAAGGAATAAAGCGATGTACATAAGATCACACTCTATTTTCATACATAGCACCTCCCATTCCCAGGGCACTGATACATTTCTGTTAAAGGAGAAGGACTTAATAATTAAAAACAAAAAACAGGACCGATTGAGGATAAGTAATAAAAATCCCGGCTCATTTAATCATTACCATGCAATCTGTTGCACACCATATAGAAGCACGGAAGCGAGAGCGCAGCTTTATACCGTATGAATATTTTACGGGATGTAAGTTAAAATGGAGGTTCCTGGAACAAACTGTCAGCTGCCCATCTGTCGCCAGTTAAAGTGACAAAATACCAACTTCAGCTTCCTCCTACCCAAACACTGAACAGATTTCAAAGGGAATGTTATGTTACGTGCAATGTCATTTTGGTTTCGCCGTGATTTACCGTATTGATGCGTGTGTTCATAATGAGGCGGTTAAAGGGTAACTAAATTCTCTGACTTATAGCTTGCCTTTTTTTGTATTTTTTTTTATTCATTATATATTCTCTGCAATGAGCTTACTGGCATGTCTGGGGTTAAAGCAATGCTCTAAATGGATTGTATGCAGTGATCTTCCTGGCATGCCTGCAGTGAATGCAATGCTCATTATCTCAATGCTCAGCAGTGAGTGAGCATACTGGCATATGGGAGGCTGATGCAATGTTCTTTTTTTTAAATTAATAATTTTTATTGAATTGTTTCAATTATATTCATAGCGGTTTTGGCACAATGTGCAGTGATATATATGTATTGAAGACAGTGATCTATATTGCATGATGCTGATATCTGGCCAAGCCCCCACCAAATATTGTTCAGAAAGGCCATGGTTTTGGTTACCTGAACAGGTCCTGGAGCTGATTGCTTAGTTTAACCTGCTTTCAGGAATATTATAGTCCTTTCCAATTGAACTATAACACTTGGGGGCAGATTTAATCAAAGGTCTGGGTACATTTTCAAATTCCAAAAAAAAAAAATCAAATTTCAAGCTATTTTTGTGTACTTCGACTAGGGAATATTCCAAATTTGATAAAGATTCAAAAATTCGAATGTCGACTTTTTTCATGTACTGTCTCTTTAGAAATTCGCCATTTAAAACCTGCCGAATTGCTGTTTTAGCCTATGGGGGACCTTCTAGAACAGTGATCCCCAACCAGTAGCTCGTGAGCAACATGTTGCTCTCCAACCCCTTGGATGTTGCTCCCAATGGCCTCAAAGCAGGAGCTTATTTTTGAATTCCAGGCATGGAGGCAAGTTTTGGTTGTATAGAAACCAGCTGCACTGCCATACAGAGTCTCAATGTAGGTTGACAATTCACACAGGTGCTACCAAATGGCCAATCACAGCACTTATTTTGCACCCCAAGAAAATTTTTCATGCTTGTGTTGCTCCCCAACTCTTTTTACGTTTGAATGTTGCTCACGGGTTCAAAAGGTTGGGGATCCCTGTTCTAGAACCTATTTGGAGTCAACTGGTGGACTTTGAAAAAAGTTTTTTTGGGGAAAAATTCCGATTCGAATTCGATCGAATATGCTCTTACTTTGATGCATACGATTCAAATTCGTACGATTCGAATTCGGCCGAATACGGACCTATTCAATCGAAAACGGACCTATTAGGCCAAAATAAAACGTTGACTTAATTTCAGTTGGTCTTTTTGAATTCCAATTTCTAAGTTTTTCAAATTCGAACCCTTGATAAATATGCCCCTTGTATTCTACACAGTTGAACCCCCGCATAGGACCCGCCTCCTATAGCTGACACTCACCTGTCCGACAGTAGCTACACTGACAGCCCCACGACTGACGTTACACTGTGTTGTACCATCAGCCGTCATTTCTCAGCAGGGATAATACATCACAATCTGGCACTTTATACTAATAACTGTCAGCGAATCCAACTCTCTCGCAAGAACTACTGGTGCTTCATTTCATTTGTGTCAAGGAACGATTCAGTCGAGTGTCATCCCTACAAAAAGGTTCCTTAGCATTTTCCATTTGGCCCTTCCTCTGTTGCTGAACTGCAATTCCCTACATCCCTACACAGAGTCCAGACGTCCCTGATGGAGGACGTTAGAGATGGGCGAATACATTTCCGCAAATTTCTGCGTTTTGCTGCCGGCGAATAAATTCACAAAACTTCTGCTAAAATTCCGCGGCAAAAATTCACCGGCGTTAAAAAATTTGGACGCGCGTCTGAAAAGTCGTTTGTGTGTCAAAATCAACACTGTTCGGACGCCCATTGACTATAACGCCGGCGTCAAAATTTATATGGACGTCAGTTTCCGAGTTTCACAAATTTTTCGCTGTTTTGCTAATTTCGCTGGAAATTCTCAAATTTTTTTGGCGAAACGTGAGAAATTGTCCCCACCACTAGAGGACTTGTGCTTTGATGCGGTGCATGTGCTGGGGGTACGGCAATTACATCTAATATATATAATATATTATAAGGGCCCATGTTATAGCCACTTATGCCACTGAGACTCTGTTTGACAAACAATAAGGAAACTTCACCCCCTGAAATTCCACAGCCCAACGAAGGGTCCTTTCATCTTGGCCATTAGCCAGCCCCCCTCCCATTAGCCCCCGTTAATAATTTAGCTTTTAAAAGGACTTTAATTGAAGGATTTTCTCTGTGTCCATTATCTGCCGATTCTTTCAGCCCCCCTCACCCTTGATGGACAAAGAGACATCACCTTCTTTCCCTTTAAACAATTTTCCTTTTGTTCTGGGGGTCCTTTAACTAAAGCACAAAGGTTTCTGGGTATAATCTATGAAACAATTTGAGTTTGTACTATATATATATATATATATATATATAATTATACAGGTATGGGACCCATTATGCGGAAACCTGTTATCCAGAAAGCTCCAAATTACTGAAACGCTGTCTCCCATAGACTTCATTTTATCCAAATAATCCAAATATTTAAAAATGATTTCCTTTTTCTGTGTAATAATAAAACAGTAACTTGTACTTGATCCCAACTAAGATATAATGTATCCTTATTGGAGGCAAAACCAGCCTATTGGGTTTAATTAATGTTTATATGATTTTCTAGGTATAAAGATTCAAATTACGGAAAGTTTCGTTATCCAGTAAACCCCAGGTCCCGAGCAGTCTGGTTAACAGGTTCCATACCGGTACATACTTATATAGTCTCCCCTGATTATGTAATGAGATTCTGTGATATTGTGGTATAATTCAACAACGTAGAAAGCATTACTGGCATTTCCATATCTATCCTCTGCTATAGTGTCCAACTGTCTGTGACAATATAAAGGCACAAGGCTGCAGGCTGGGTTATACAGGGAACTCTGAGTATCACTCATGTATTATAAGGGATAATGTACCCCCTACTGTAAATGATAAGGATATTAGAAGTTACTGAGGGGTTGTCCTGTGACCATATAAAGACACAAGGCTGCAGGCTGAGTTATACAGGGAACTCTGAGTATCACTCATGTATTATAAGGGATAATGTACCCCCTACTGTAAATGATAAGGATATTAGAAGTCACTGAGGGGTTGTTCTGTGACCATATAAAGGCACAAGGCTGCAGGCTGAGTTATAAAGTAACTAATTGTATTTGAAGAGGCCAGAGGCAGGGCAATAACTATATGTTCGGTCTGCAAAATCCTCACGCTGTTGTTAAAATGAATGTGCATCTTAGATTATTTAACCCACGGAAATTATTCTAGTTGATAACATTAAAATATTCTATATAAATAGATATTAAAAAACCATTGGGATATAAAAGAAAGACTGTTGCTCTGTATGGCAGAGAATGTGCACATATAAAATCCTGGAGTTGATTCGGAGCTCACATCCCACCGGGGTCGGTAGAATACATGAATATACGTTTAATATTTTAATATAGAGCTGGAGCGGCGGCACAAGAGAGATGGGGGCTGATTAAACCTGACAGCCCACTCCGCTCTGCACCTGGGGCATCTCCTCAACTTCATCCCCCCCTGCATGAATCATTAAGCTCCACTTAAAACCCCGGCTGCCGGAGCTTCGCACTATTCAGGTGTTCGTTATGCTCGTTTATTATATACAGACATGAATCAGTAAGTCACAAATCCTAATGGTCTAATTGCCTTATTGAAAGGGGCTTCTAATTCTTTCATATACGGGGACCTGTTATCCAGAATGCTCGGGAGATGGGGTTTTCCAGATAACGGATCTTCCCATAATTTGGATCTTCATACCTTAAGTCTAATAGAAAATCATGTAAACATGAAATAAACCCAATAGGCTGGGTTTGCCTCCAATAAGGATTCATTATTTCTTAGTTCGGATCAAGTACAAGCTACTGTTTAGGAAACCATTTTTAAAAATGTGGATTATTTTGATAACATGGAGCCTATGGGAGACAGTCTGTTTCTGTAATTCCGAGCTTTCTGAATGCCAGGTTTCTAGATAGCAGATCCAATACCTGTAAGCTTCCATTGGTTCTTGTTGAAGGTAAGTAGGAAATTCTGGGAGCAAAGGGTTGGACATGACTGACACAATGTAGAGAGGGATATTCTGAGACAATTTGCAATTGGTCTTCATTTTTTATTTGTGGTTTCTGAGTTATTTAGCTTTTTATTCAGCAGCCTTCCAGTTTGCAATTTTAGCAGTCTGGTTGCTAGGGTCCAAATTCCCCTAGTAACCATGCATTGATTTGAATAAGAGACTGGAATATGGATAGGAGAGACGTGAATAGAAAGAGGAGTAATAAAAAGCAATAACAATAAATATGTAGCCATACAGAGCATTTGATTTTTAGATGGGGTCAGTGACCCCAGTGCTGTTTCTGATGAAGGAGCTGCCTGAGGCGACTCCTGCAATGCCGCCCCCCCTCGTCGACTTACCTGTCGGGAGGGGAGGCAGGAACACTATTGCGGAGAGCGCAATTGCGCTCTCTCGCAATAGTACAGCCGAATTTCCGGTTTAAAAGGTGCAGGAGCGGCTTTTTGCCGCCCCTGGAATCCTCTCTGGCGCTGCCGTCTGAGGCGAGGGGCTCAGCTTGCCACATTGGCGGAGCGCCCCTGAGTGACCCCCGTAAAAAATCTGGAAAGAGTCAGAAGAAGAAGGCAAATCATTTAAAGAAAAACTAAGACCAACTGAAAAGTTGCTTAGAATTAGCCATTCTATAACATACTGTATAGTTTTAGGTAGGAAGACATCACAGCACACTAAGGGGTACCACAAAGTGGGTCATTAACACCAAAATCCAATCCCAGCACTATCAATAAGGAAGTCCCAGCTGTAATTCCTTCCCCACAGGCAGACGGGACAATCAACAAAGACGCACTCACTTGAGTCACATGCTCTTAAGAGACAAGTCTCTGTTCACATTTCGGATCGTTTTTTTCCCCCCGGAGCGGTTCTGGAACGCTATGAAAACATTTGTTGCTTTTTTCTATTTTTTTTTTTTCTGACCTACTTTTTTTTTAAGGTTTAATTTGCAACATAATAATTGTATGGGCAAATAAAAGCACTTAGCGCAGATGTAAATTACGCCGCGTTCATTCCCCATTCCGCACGACTGCGACTATAAAAAAGCGTCTGTCGTCGCACTGGGACATTAAAAACCGTTCTCTCCATCCAAAACAAGAAGGAAGGGGGGCTTATTTGCCGGGTTGGGGTAACAGATGTCTCCTGTGTGTGGCGGTACCAATGGCAGCCTGCGTATAAGTGTATTGTCGGAGCAGACGCCACATTTTAAGCTCAGTACATGATGCCATGCATGAATTTTTAATTTGGAAACAAAGCAAGTGCCATTGAAGAGCTGCTGGCGGTGACAGTTTGGAGGATGTGACTTTATCAGTTTTGGCCCGACGACTTAAAGGGATTCAGCAGTCGGAATTCAAAGCAGTGACTTCAGACTGAGAACAATGTGATACGAGGTTCAGCCTTGGGAAAGGGCTTTGATTTTACTGCTTTCCAAAATTATTGGCACCTTTTGTTTTTGCATGGGGGAATCTGTTTCCTGGTACTCACTTGCCTACTACTTCTATTTCCTGCCTGGCAAACAGCAGAAGGCCATCTTGCTTAAGGGCAAATGGGGAAATGTTGAATATTCGCTGTGGTTTTAGTACCTGGTTGGCTGGGAGATAAAAGGATTTGGCATCTGTCTGATGGGGCCCAGTGCTATTTAATGACAGAAATCATGGGGCCCTAAACTGCAGAGGTAGACGCTACCCCCAGTGGGTTGGGTTATTAGCCTGCCTGAACCCCCTGGGTGGTGGGCCTTGTCAACTAACTGGAATAGTGATCCAATGAAAAAAAAAAGCACAACTAAACCAATGACACCCAAATACACCCATGATTTCCCCAAACCTTGACCTCGCCCATTCAAGTCCCACCTGCTCGCGTGTTATTTGGTTGGGTCAGGGCCTACTGGGTTTTTTCCTGGGTGCCCCAGTCCACACAATGCTTCCCCCCCTATTACATGCAAGCAGGTGGGGCTTGCAGGTGGGGCTTGCAGGTGGGAGGAGCCTCCGCCTATACCCATTCCCGCTCCCTTTTCTGGACCATCCCTTCTCCCCCAATCAAGCTAGAAATTTCAGGAGGAGGATGGGCTGGACTCCATGAGCGTTTTTGGTCGGACAAAACGCACGAGACAAGTCAGATGGAGTCGCACGCGTAAAGATATAATTGGACTGAATGAAAAGTAGGAGGTAACAACTATATTGCATCCAATGCAACGCGACTGTCGGATGTGGATGCAGAAAGCAGCGGCTTCATCCGACAGTCGGACCACGCATATCTCCACGCATGCGACTCCATACGACTAGTCGCGTGCGTTTTTGTCGGTAGGCGTCGATCCGACTAAAAACGCTCTTGGAGTCCAGCCCGTTGATATCTGTATCCATTTAATTAACTAACGGTGGCCATACGAGATAAGATCTGCTCGTTTGGCGATGTCACCAAATAAGCAGATTTAAAACCACAGGCAGGTCGATATCCAGTTAATCCAGACATCCGGTCCTAGGGCCAAATGATCGGCTTAAAACAAAGGAAATGGGCTCCAAGGGGACAAGGACTGCATCAACTAGCCGATGAGGTCCTTGATAGCCACAAAAAATCAAACCTGCTCGATCGATATCTGCCCAATTTTTTTAAGCAGCTCTCCAGTTTGCAATTTCAGCCACCTGGTTGCTAGGGTCCAAGTTACCCTAGTAACCATGCATTGATTTGAATAAGAGACTGGAATATGAATAGGAGAGGCCTGAATAGAAAAATGAGTAATAAACAGTAGCAATAAATATACATTTGTAGCCTTACAGAGCAATTGTTTTTTTAGATGGGGTCAGTGTCTATTGAAAAGTTGCTTATAATTAGCCATTCTATAACATACTAAGAGTTAACTTAAAGGTGAACTGCCCTTTTAATGTGAAATTGTATAGAAAGTTGCCAATTCTCCCCGTGTCTGCGTGGGTTCCTCTGGGTGCTCCAGTTTCCTCCTATACTTCAAATACATACAGGCAGGTTAATTGGCTCCTAATAAAACTGATATATACTGTATATACAGGTATGGGACCTGCTATCCAGAAAGCTCGAGACCTTGGGTTTTCCAGATAACGGATCTTTCTGTAATTTGGATCTTCATACCTTCAGTCTACTAGAAAATCATGTAAACATTAAATAAACCCAATAGGCTGGTTTTGCTTCCAATAAGGATTAATTATATCTTAGTTGGGATCAAGTACAAGCGACTGTTTTATTATTACACAGAAAAAAGGAAATCATTTTTAACAATTTAGATTTGATTATAATGGAGTCTATGGGAGACGGCCTTTCCGTAATTCGGATAATGGGTTTCCGGATAACGGATCCCCTAACTGTACATGTATTTATATATAATATAAGAGCAAGAGTCGTTGGCAGGAACGAGTAACAAATGCACAAGAGCAGTTTCTCTCCAGCAAACATTCCGAAACGCGGAGCCGCATGGGGCTTGTCTGTTTGCTCATCCCAAAGTAACTGAGAGAAGACAAACAGAACGCGGAGTCGAGTCTCCTGTTGTTGGGCTGATGATGAGCTCAGGGGTATCCGTGGTTTCACGTGGGAGGGAGAGAGACGTGCAATTAAAATCAAAATGATTGCGGGGCTCGTCTCCAAAAATGTCTCTCCCAAGGCACAAGGTGTCAGAAAATGAAAAACAGAAACCGCACAGAGACTTCGCTCTTAAAGATGTATGCGCCTGAGGCTTGTGTCAGGTAGGACACCTTCCTAGGGTGATTTCCATGGCAACGTTGGCTAATCTGTGGCCCCTGAGTCCACTGAGACCCTTGCACTGGAATGAATATATGGGAAGTTATATTTTATAGGCTAGAGCAGGGGTCCCCAACCTTTATCACTTGTGAGCAACATTCAGATATAAAAAGAG
Source organism: Xenopus laevis (assembly GCF_017654675.1). Taxonomy (NCBI): domain Eukaryota; kingdom Metazoa; phylum Chordata; class Amphibia; order Anura; family Pipidae; genus Xenopus; species Xenopus laevis. Next base: position 7,756,608 of record NC_054377.1, read on the forward strand.
TTGGGGAGCAACACGAGCATGAAAAATGTTCCTGGGTGGTGCCAAATAAGGGTTGTGATTGGCTATTAGTAGCCCCTATGTGGACTGGCAGCTTACAGGTGGGTCTGTTGGGCAGTACAAATGGTTTTTATTAGGGATGCACCAAATCCACTATTTTGGATTCAGCCGAACCCCCGAATCCAAATACCGAACCGAATCCGAATTTGCATATGCAAATTAGGAGTGGGAAGGGTAAACATTTTTTACTTCCTCGTTTTGTGACAAAAAGTCACGTGACAGGCACTGACTGACAACCATCTATCACTGAAAGGCCATCTAGTATCCTGCCGAAGGTTAAGCTGGCCCTACACTGTCAGATCTGCTTGTGGGGGTCACAAAGGGTTAAACTGGCCCTACACTGTCAGATCTGCTTGTGGGGGTCACAAAGGGTTAAACTGGCCCTACACTGTCAGATGTATTTTGTGAGGGTAACAAAGGGTTAAGATGGCCCTACACTGTCAGATCTTTTTTGTGGGGGTAACAAAGGGTTAAGATGGCCCTACACTGTCAGATCTGTTTGTGGGGGTAACAGAGGGTTAAACTGGCTCTACACTGTCAGATCTTTTTTGTGGGAGTAACAAAGGGTTAAAATGGCTATATACTGCCAGGAATTCCTGCTCCAATGAGATTATTAGACCAAGTTGGCCTATAAATTGACCTCTGTATTGTCTGCTTAAAGGGGTTGTTCACTTTCACCTGACGAAACGTTGCAACCTTTTTGGCTTGAAATTAAACACGGGTAATAACCCTTGAGCAGATTACGTGTGCTGGAGTACTTTGTTTCGTATCACTTGTTGGAGGTGCCGTCCTCCTGTGCCCCACGCACCGTGTACGTTGAAGAGGGACCAGGTGTGCATCTGCATTTCACCTTTAGGGCTCTTACTGACGAGCGGTTTTACCTGCGCTCCCCTGCGTTCCATTTTTCTGCGTTCAGCCGCAGGGGAGCGCAGGAATAGACGCATTACATTTTTTCCAATGGGGCTGTACTCACACAGGCGCGTGTAGGCGCCGAACGCAGGAAAAATGCAGCATGTTGCGTCTCAACCTGCGTTCGGCACCTCCGCACCCCTGTGTGAGTACAGCCCCATTGGGGAGCGCAGGTAAAAACGCTTGTCAGTAAGAGCCCTTAGGGCAGAGACACATGCTCAGATTCGGGGAGATTAGTCGCTTTTTCGGGGTGACTAATCTCCCAGCAACTGCCTTCCCCTGCCTTCCCGCCGGCTAGAATGGAAATCGCCGGCAGGGATGGTACTCGAAGCGATTTGTTTTCCGAAGTCACCTGAAGTTTTCTCTTGAGGCAGGGGAGATAAGTCACCCGCCGGGCGACTAATCTCCCCGAATCTGAGGGTGTGTCTCTTAACTGTTAGTATTTTAGCTTTTATTCAGCAGCTCTCCAGTTTGCAATTTCAGCCATCTGGTTGCTAGGGTCCTAATTACCATAGCAACCACTCATTGATATGGGACTGGAACATGAATAGGAGAGGACCTGCATAGAAAGATGAGTAATAAAAAGTAGCAATAACAATACATATGTAGCCTTACAGAGCATTTGTTTCTTAGATGGGGTTAGTGACCCTCATTTGAAAGCTGGAAAAAGTCAGAAGAAAAAAAGGCAAATACCGAAAACTATAAAAAATAAATAATAAGGACCAATTGAAAAGTTGCTTAGAATTATCCATTCTAGCCTAATCCTCAAAGGGGCTTCAGGTACACGGAATTGTATCCCTGTCTCCAGAGCAAATAACATTATATCCGTTACACTGAGAGATACAAAGAACAGGCAATTGTCTGGGGCACTCGAATCAATCACCCTGAAAAAAGAGACAGTAATCCCACACCTTTACTCTTCATTACTAATGCGGATAACAAGCCTGAGCCGAGCTCCTTCCCCAGGTAACTGCCAGGTGGGAGGCAAGGTAGGTGGGAATCCCCGCGGCCTCAGGCAGCATCCGGGATCCGTTACAGAACTGGGAAATAGAGCCTCTGTCCTGTCTATTAACCCATACAGGGAAACAGGGTTTCTTTATAATGTAATAAAAGCTTATTACTAGTCCAACAACCAATCAGCAGGCAGTATTTCGCACATCTGATTGGTTGCCATGGGTTACTAGACCTGGGCCAGCGTTGTGCCCTTTATTCCATTACCCCATTGGTGTCACGGGCTGTTCAACCAGAACATTATAGATTGAGCTGTAAGGACTCACAAGGGAAGCTTTATCAAGGAAGAAACCCGACCCTTTATATTAATATCTCCCAGTTCTTTTCATGTTTGTCACATGCCCCCCATGTGTGCGTGAATGTTCCCAATTCAAAGCTGAAAACAATTTGGATTATTGTTTGAGTTTTTAATGAGGAAACTTGAGTTTTTAATGAGGAAACTCAAGTGCAAGAGCTGCACTTCCAACAGTTTTACAGTTCTGCCACAACACCGAATCAGTGAAACTAAGCAATTTGGGTGAATGAAGCTGTTATACAGATAGCTAGAATCTCAGCCATAAAGCAGGACAGGACTGCTGCTTACAATGGGGATCAGATAGGATCTGTGCAGCCACTGGGACAGAATGCTCTGTTATACAGATAGCTAGAATCTCAGCTGCCATAAAGCAGGGCAGGACTGCTGCTTACAATGAGGATCATATAGGATCTGTGCAGCCACTGGGACAGAATGTTCTGTTATACAGATAGCTAGAATCTCAGCTGCCATAAAGCAGGACAGGACTGCTGCTTACAATAGGGATCAGATAGGATCTGTGCAGCCACTGGGACAGAATGCTCTGTTATACAGATAGCTAGAATCTCAGCTGCCATAAAGCAGGACAGGACTGCTGCTTACAATGGGGATCAGATAGGATCTGTGCAGCCACTAGGACAGAATGCTCTGTTATACAGATAGCTAGAATCTCAGCTGCCATAAAGCAGGACAGGACTGCTGCTTACAATGGGGATCAGATAGGATCTGTGCAGCCACTGGGACAGAATGTTCTGTTATACAGATAGCTAGAATCTCAGCTGCCATAAAGCAGGGCAGGACTGCTGATTACTTAATGCTGCCAGTGACATCTGGTCCAGCGCTCCCAAAACATTGCACAAAACATTGAACGTTTCAGTCCTTGCTGGGACCTTGATAAAGAGATATACAGTGGCAATGACTTTTGGATGGAACCATAGAGAAAGCACATAAACCCCCTCAGGATGGGGCAATGGCCAGGACTGAACTCAGGACCCTAATCATAAAGACATGAGATATACACAGTACAGCAGGACTATACAAACGCAGTGCAGTCAGCAGCATTAAGTAAAATAGTTGTGTCACACTCTTTATAACAAGATGAACCAATCCCAGTCTGGAACTCCACCTGCACAACCTTTCAGTTTGCCCAATACTGTGCCTCATGAAGCCCAGGTGAGAACATAAGCACCTTTCTTCACCAACATGGGTTTGACTTAAAGTTTGACACAATAATACCAAGGGCTTCCCACCCTGGCCTTCCACTAGAGCTGGGGGCTTCCTCTATTCTGTCCTTTACTTCATTTTTTTGGATGGCAGCATGGAAATCAACACAGCCTGCAGCATGCATCTGATTTGACTGCTAAAAGCCAAGCAGGTTGCAACTATGTCCAGTTTTAAACGGACCACCATGTTAATATCCCATAATGGGTTGTTGGAATTTTAATAGAAAATGTAAAAATAGTAGGGATAGCCTGGGACTGTGCATGGGGTAGTAGGGAGATCCTGGGACTATGCAAGGGGTAGTAGGGAGAGCCTGGGACTGTGCATGGCGTAGTAGGTAGAGCCTGGAACTGTGCATGGGGTAGTAAGGATAACCTGGGACTATGCAAGGGGTAGTAGAGATAGCCTGAGAATGTGCAAGTAGTAGTAGAGAGATCCTGGGACTGTGCAAGGGCTACTAGAGAGAGCCTGGGACTGTGCAAGGGGTAGTAGGGAGAGCCTGGGACGGTGCAACAGGTACTAGAGAGAGCCTGGGACTGTGCAAGGGGTAGTAGGGAGAGCCTGGGACTGTGCAAAGGGTAGTAGGGAGAGCCTGGGACGGTGCAACAGGTACTAGAGAGAGCCTGGGACTGTGCAAGGGGTAGTAGGGAGAGCCTGAGACTGTGCAAGGGGTAGTAGGGAGAGCCTGCAACTGTGCAAGGGGTAGCAGGGAGAGCCTGAGACTGTGCAAGGGGTAGTAGGGAGATCCTGGGACTGTGCAACAGGTACTAGAGAGAGCCTGGGACTGTGCAAGGGGTAGTAGGGAGAGCCTGGGACTGGGCATGGGGTAGTAGGGAGAGCCTGAGACTGTGCAAGGGGTAGTAGGGAGAGCCTGAGACTGTGCAAGGGGTAGTAGGGAGATCATGGGACTGTGCAACAGGTACTAGAGAGAGCCTGGAACTGTGCATGTGGTAGTAGGGAGAGCCTGGGACTGGGCATGTGGTAATAGGGATAGCCTGAGATTGTGCAAGCGGTAGTAGGGAGAGTCTGTGATGTGCAAGGGGTAGTAGGGAGATCCTGGGACTGTGCAAGGGGTATTAGGGAGAGCCTGAGACTGTGCAAGGGGTAGTAGGGAGAGCCTGAGACTGTGCAAGGTGTAGTAGGGAGAGCCTGAGACTGTGCAAGGGGTAGTAGGGAGAGCCTGAGACTGTGCAAGGGGTAGTAGGGAGAGCCTGAGACTGTGCAAGGGGTATTAGGGAGAGCCTGAGACTGTGCAAGGGGTAGTAGGGAGAGCCTGAGACTGTGCAAGGTGTAGTAGGGAGAGCCTGAGACTGTGCAACGGGTAGTAGGGAGAGCCTGAGACTGTGCATGGAGTTTCCAATGGTTTAATCAGCTATCACAACCAATCACCAGGTAGCAGTTACTGATATGGGGGAATGTCACAGGGAAGTGCTACTCAAAACATAGGGTAGCAGGGGGGAACTGACCAAAACATTGAGGGTAGAAAGGGGGAACTAACCAGAAGTGTATGAGGGGCAACTGATAAGGAAACAGAGTGAAGGAGAGGGTAACAAACCAGAACAGAGATTGTGGGAAAGGGAAAATATCCAAAACTCCGAGTTTGGGGGAATGTCACTTATAGACCAACAATACAGGGTGGGAGAAGTGTTGGGTGAAGTCTTGGTAAGTGACTTGGGTATTGGGGATTTGGATGCTGCACCCCTGCCTGTAGGGTTGCCACCTGGTATTGTACCGGCCTGGCTGGTAAAAATGATGGTTGATCCCAATGTTATTAATAGCAAAAAAAAGATAAATATGTAGGAAGGCAGGTATTTTTTTCCAGAAAAGGTGGCAACCCTACCTGCCTGCCAGACTCTCTGCAGCGGAGTCCAGACTTTCTTATGCACTTATTCCCTCCAGATCCATCAGCTTGACACCCCAACATGCCCCTTACCCCCCGCTACTCACCCACAGAGCCCAGGATTAGGTACAGGAGCCACATATCCCAGGGCGTCAGCTCTTGGGGACCCACTCGGGGCTGTTGAGGAAGGCCGGGCACTCCAGATCCCACGGGCTGGCGGATTCTCAGGGTACAGGGGAGCACAGTGCTGCTCCAGTTGGGGGTTCACAGTCCAACTTGGGGGGAGAAGCATCAGCCATTCAGGGCAGGACTCCTCTGTGCACTTCCCTAGGAACTGCCCTGTGTGAGAGTGTGAGAGACAGACAGACAGACGGGGCCACTGGAGAGACACGGGCACAGTGTGGGCAAACACTCACATCCTGGGCACATGCACTGGCATCCTGGGCACACACATCCTGAGCAGATAGTCAGGGCGAGAACTGACACTGCTCCCGGAGCTCCATAAGGGCCTTTGTACAGACAGAGGCAGCAGCAGCAGCAGAAAGGGGGAGGTGCAGGAGGGGGAGGAGCACGGGGGGGTATAGAGCAATGGGACTCGGGGAGGAGGGTTAACACTGGGAGGGATCAAGGGCTGATGGGCTTAAAAGGCAAAATACACATGTGACTTTAGTTCTAACCTTGTTTTTGTTTTACAGGAAGAGGAGGATGCAACAGGACTCCAGGAGCAGCAGCAGGAGGAGAGGAGTCTGGGCCGGGCCCCTCATCACAGGAAGGACTTTAAGGGCTTAGAGGAAGGAGCGAGGAAATGATCAGCAGAGAAGCACGAGGAAAAGTCCAGTTGCTCTAGATTTACTTCTACTACATACACATGTCCTGGATGGAAACCTTCATAGGGGAAAAGCTATGGGCACCACTATGGCACGGCTATGGGCACAAAATACTTGTACCCCAGTCAGTCCCTTTCAGAGAGAGAGAGAGAGAGAGGTACTTGCCCCCATATAATCCCCTGCAATTGGACCTGGGGAAAGGCTGGCACCGTAACTTGAGTGTGACTTATCAATACAGACACCAATTTGTATTGGGCACCTGGGAATTCTGGGGAATGAATCCCTGCATTGTGGGTAAAAAACAAGGGTGGGTATAAGTGATGTGCGGGTCGGGATTTCTGAATAGAAAGAGGAGTAATAAAAAGTAGCAATAACAATACATTTGTAGCCTTAAAGAGTGTTTGTCTTTAGATGGGGTCAGTGACCCCCCATTTGAAAGATGGAAAGAGTCAGAAGAAAAAGGCAAATCATTTACAAACTATAAAAAACTAAATAATGAAGGCCAGTTAAAAAGTTGTCTAGAATTGCTTAGCCATTCTGCAACATATTAAAAGTTAACTTAAAGGCGAACCACCCCTTTACAGGAGAAGTAATTCCTAAAAATGAATGTGGCTAAAAATGGCATATTTTATATAGTGAATTTATTGCACGAGGCTAAAGTTTCAGCTTATCAATAGCAGCAATGATCCAGGACTTCAAACTTGTCACAGGGGGTCACCATCTTGGAAAGTGTCTGTGACACTCACATGCTCAGTGGGCTCTGATTGGCTGTTGAGAAGCTAAGCTTAGGGCTCGTCACTAATTATCCAGCAGAAAATGAGCTTCCCTGGCTGTAATATAAGCTGATGCTACAGGTTTGCTGATTATTCAATTCTGATGCTAATTGCACTGGTTTCTGTGCTGCCATGTAGTAATTATGTGTATTAATTACTAATCAGCCTTATATTGTGACATTTCTATTCTATGTGTACTGTATATTGTGAGTGGCTCCCTAAGCTCAGTAAGTGACAGCAGCACAGAGCATGTGCAGTGAATCAGCAGAAAAGAAGATGGGGAGCTACTGGGGCATCTTTGGAGACACAGATCTTTACTGCTAAAGGGCTGTGGTTGCCTTGGGCTGGTACAGAAGCACACAACTTAGTTCTCCCTTAAACCTTCACACTTTATTTGCGCACAGGGTTCAACTACGCTTCCATACCCAGGTACAAACACATACACACTTACACTTGTGCCCTGGAACATACTACTCCTTCAAGCAATGGTACGACCCAGTATCCATATGTTTGGTCTGTGGGACAGTCCATTTGCGTATGGTCAGCCCCTGTTTAAAGCACACATTGGTCTGGCCCTGTGATCTTTTCAGTCCTCTTACAGGGTAGGGCCTTGTCTCTGCCCCTTATTCACAGTATTGAGCAACTAAAGCAAATTACAACAGTTCACGCCCCAGAAATACGTCTAAAAATACTCTATAAAACAAACAATAGAGCAACGAAGCACAAACCCTTCTCTGCACACCTGATACGGCTGGAGGGAACTGCTCGATGAATTCCTGGAAATCCAATGGACATAAAACACATGGTTATTTGTATCCACAAGGACAGTGGTTTTGTTTGTGCTCGTCTTGCTCAGCTTTTTTTATTTTTACCCCGGTCTCACCAGACAGGATATTTCAGACATTACATGCTGGTGAGACATATTTATGTCTCAGGGAAAATACTCCAATTATTTGCACCCTTTGCTTGTATTCAGGCTACTGCTGTTTGGAAATATTGCCGTTTATCACCCTAATTATCCACTTGGCTGGAGGTCCTGGGAGATCAAATAGTCATTCGCTCTCTCGAAATAGGCATTCACCCCAACTGGCCTTCACCCCACCCCACCCCTATCCTTAGAGTCTGGGAAGTGCTGCTTTATGGTAATTAAATAATGAATATACAAGGGAGCATGAATAGACGAGCCTGGTCTAGCAGAGGTGCAATTAACTGGATTAACTCTTTCAAAGAAGGGATGCACCCGATTCGAGCAGGATTCGTCCTTTTCCAGCAGGATTCAGCCGAATTCTGCCCGGCCGAACCAAATCCGAATTTGCATATGCAAATTAGGGGTGGGGAGGGAAATTGCGTGACTTTTTGTCACAAAACAAAAAAAAAGTAAAAAAATGTTTTCCCCTTCCCACGCCTTTCAATTTTTTGTAAACGGTGGGTTGGTTTAGTAATCTAGACATGAATAAAGAGGCACGCAAGCATTTTATCTGGACCTCTGAGACTTGATTCTTGAGCATAAAAACTCATTAAAACCTCTTCGCTAAATATAATATATATATATATATATAAAGAATAGGAAACCTACCGAGGCAGTTTATTGCCACAAAAGTGCAGCTATAAGACTATATTTATTCTGCAGAATGCTTTACCATACCTGAGTAATCAGCTTTAGAAGCCCTCTCTGTTTGTTTAGGATAGCAGCTGCCATATTAGCTTGGCGTGACATCACTTCCTGCCTGAGTCTCTCCCTGCTCACTCATAGCTCTGGGCTCAGATTACAGCAAAGAAGGGAGGAGGAACAAACTGAGCATGCTCAAGCCCAAGGCCTGGAGGTTTAAGCTGAAAACAAGAAGTCTGATACAGAAGCCCATGAGTACACAATAGAAGGAAAGAAATGCTGTGTTTCTTTTGACAGAGGACTCAGATCAGCATTACTTTGAGGGTTTACTGGTGTATTTATATAGACCTTTCTGATAAAGCTTACTTAATTTTAGCCTTTCCTTCTCCTTTAAAATGAACCCTCCCCCGTGCGTTGCGGCACAATGAGGACAATCCTCAGCATCCCAACGGCAAAGTGTCAGCTGAGAAAGAGACTCTATTCAGGTAAATAAATGGGCAATGTATTAAAAGAAACCCATAGCAACCAACAGCAGGAAGAATACAAAAATCCGGTTGCTATGGGTTACAAGACCTGGGCAAACGTTTTTTTGGCCCCAGTACAAATGTGTACTGGGGCCAAAACCAATTCCCCTCTGTGTCTGCTCCACGGCCGGAACCGCCAGTGCATTTACGATTGCTCTTTTTATTTGGCTCAGCTTATTTTATGGTCTGTTTCCTTTAATTTCATCTCCCCTGTCCCGGCAGAGCCTATTCGGCTTCTATTCCCCCGGCTGAATGAAAAGAGTGCTCGTCGGATCAATAGTGGAACAAGTTCACAGATGGAGGTTCTTACACAGGATAAACCCCCCGGTGCCTATTAATAAAAATAACCAGCCAATGAATTCTGGAAAGAGCAATCGATAGCTTTTAGGCAGAAAGGAGGAGGGGGTTGCTGCTGGGTTCTGTCTATTAAAGGGGTGGTTCACCTTTAAAGGGATCCTGCCATCGGAAAAAATGTTTTTTTCAAAACACATCAGTTAATAGTGCTACTTCAGCAGAATTCTGCACTGAAATCCATTTCTCAAAAGAGCAAACAGATTTTTTTATATTCAATTTTGAAATCTGACATGGGGCTAGACATTTTGTCAATTTCCCAGCTGCCCCTGGTCATGTGACTTGTGCCTGCACTTTAGGAGAGAAATGCTTTCTGGCAGGCTGCTGTTTTTCCTTCTCAATGTAACTGAATGTGTCTCAGTGGGACATGGGTTTTTACTATTGAGTGTTGGAAAGTCCCTCTTTTCTCTGCACTGAACAGCCAGAAAAAGAAACAAAGTTTCTCACTTAATTGGCTTTTAGCAGAGAGCCCAGAACAGCTAACAGGGGCAAATAAGATACTTTGTAACAATTTTGAGACACAAAAACACAGTTTAGATAAGGAGAAATATTTTCAAACTTTCATAACCTGCCACATTTTGTAAAACAAACATGGTAATTAGGGGGTGTGGCCACAGAAAGGGGTGTGGTCAAAAATTGCTGCGCTACGTGCGGGAAAAATTTTTTTGTCCCTCTTTTTACTTCCAAAATGTTGGGAGGTATGCTATCTAGTTACCTTCCCATTGTTCTTTTGTTTGGGGAAAAGGGAGGGGGTGATATCACTCCAACTTGCAGTACAGCAGTAAAGAGTGATTGAAGTTTATCAGAGCACAAGTCACATGACTTGGGGCAGCTGGCAAATCGACAATATGTCTAGCCCCATGTCAGATTTCAAAATTGAATATAAAAAAATCTGTTTGCTCTTTTGAGAAATGGATTTCAGCGCAAAATTCTGCTGGAGCAGCACTATTAACCGATTAATTTAAAAAAAATGTTTTTTCCCATGACAGTATCCCTTTAAGTTAACTTTTAGTATGCTATAGAATAGGCAATTCGAAGCAACTTTTCAATTGGTCTTCATTATTTATTTATTTATTATAGTTTTTGATTTATTTGCCATTTTCTTCCGATTCTTTCCAGCTTTAAAATGGGGGTCACTGACCCCATCTAAAAACAAATGCTCTGTAAGGCTACAAATGTATTGTTATTGCTACTTTTTATTACTATTAATGGGCGAATAAATTTGCGTGGAATTTCCGCATTTAGCCGCTGGCGATTACGTTTTGTAAAACTGCTGTGAAAATTCGCCGGCAAATCCGCACGTCGGAAAAGTCACTCGCATCAAAACCTTAAACATTATTCAGATGCCCATTGACGCGTGCGTCAACATTCATGTTTCGTGAAATTTTCATAGTTTCGCAAATCTCACGGGAAATTCCCGAATTCTCGAAACGGGACAAATTCGCCCATCACTATTTATTACTCATCTTTCTATCTAAACCCACTTCCAGTGCCATAACTAAAGTGCACCGAGCCCCCCTGCAAAAACATCTTCAGAGCAGACCCTACAGTCTGGACCCCCCCCCCCCCCGTTCCCCGGACCCAACTCCGACTATGGGGTCTGCTTCCTCTATAGTTACGCCACTGCCCACTTCTATCCATAGTCTCTTATTTAAACCAATGCATGGTTGCTAAGGTAATTCGGACCCTAGCAACCAGACTGCTGAAACTGCTGAATAAAGAGCTAAATAACTCAAAAACCACAAATAATACAAAATAAAAAATAATTGCAAATTGTCTCAGAATATCCCTCTCTACATCCTACTAACAGTTAACTCTAAGATAAACAACCCCTTTAACACTCTCAACGCTGGAGGTGCTGCACAGGTAACCACTATGGCCCCCTATATCATCAATACATTTACATTATTATTATTTTATTATAGGCATTTATTTTTTGGGTGGTATTTATCCTCTTTCTCTAAAAAGGGGGCCGATAGCGTGCCAGTACATAATTCACGGGGACAGTTCATTATTACAAAACAAAATCCTTTTTAAAGTCGTTTCTTCCTTTGTGCTTTGTTGTAGTTTGGGTAAAAGAGACTGGAATTTATATATCATATATATACAATAATGTGTGTTTAATATAGGGATGCACCGAATACACTATTTTGGATTTGGCCGAACCTCCGAATCCTTTGCGAAAGATTCTGCAGAATACCGAACCAAATCCTAATTTGCATATGCAAATTAGGGGTGGGAAGGGGAACCGAATCCTGGATTCGGTGCACCCCTAGTTTACTATTTCAAATCCTCAATACCAAAGACTGATACAAGGGCTAAATATTTCATAATTTCCTATGTTGTTCATTCAAAGGGAAGATTCCCGAGCCCAGGAGCGCAGCACTCACCCTGCAACTGACAGTTGGGCTACTGCCCCTGGAAAGCTCCGTGTCAGAGGAAGGAAGTGTCTGGTTTCAGCTAATGATACGACTGATGTGTAGCCAGGGGCAGCCAAGCTCAGATTCAATTACCTGCTGCCTCTGTCTGTCTCCTTCCTACACGGGCTCAGTCTGAACCATGTGCGACACTAACCCAGCCAGGATTTAGTGATGATACAAAATGGGCTTTGTAGGACCTTTATATTTATAGAATATTCAAAAGCCATGGATATCTTGTAAATTATATCCTTATAAACGGTAAGTTCTGATGTCATCAGTTATAAACGGTGAGTTCTGATGTCATCAGTTATAAACGGTGAGTTCTGATGTCATTTCTGTCACATGACTCACTGAAAATTCTGTATTATAATAAATAAAGTACCCCCAGTTGCAAAATATGAGGATATTAGAAGTTACCTCAGAGTTCCATGACCTTCGGCCCTGTGTTTTTATGTGGTCATGGAAATCCTCTGTAACTTATAATATCCTTATATTTTACAATAGGGGGTACTTTATTCACTATATAATGTAATATATATCTACTATATAATCTATACAATCTACTATACCTGCTATCCCACAGCCCCTTCCCAGAGACTATTATCCACTGTTACTATAGACCTCTCTCCTACTATACCTGTAGCCACAGTAACTCGCCTCCAGAGACATTATCAACTGTTACTATAGACACCATCTCTCCTACTATACCTGCTATCCCACAGTCACACTCCCTTCCCAGAGACTATTATCCACTGTTACTATAGACACCATCTCTCCCTACTATACCTGCTATCCCACAGTCACATTCCCTTCCCAGAGACTATTATCCACTGTTACTATAGGCACCATCTCTCCCTACTATACCGCTATCCCACAGTCACACTCCCTTCCCAGAGACTATTATCCCACTGTACTATAGGCCTCTCTCCTACTATCTGCTATCCAGGTCACCTCCCTTCCTAGAGACTATTATCCACTGTTACTATAGGCACCATCTCTCCCTACTATACCTGCTATCCCACAGTCACACTCCCTTCCCAGAGACTATTATCCCACTGTTACTATAGACACCATCTCTCCCTACTATACCTGCTATCCCAGTCACACTCCCTTCCCAGAGACTATTATCCCACTGTTACTATAAGCACCATCTCTCCCTACTATACCTGCTATCCCACAGTCACACTCCCTTCCCAGAGACTATTATCCCACTGTTACTATAGACACCATCTCTCCCTACTATACCTGCTATCCCACAGTCACACTCCCTCCCAGAGACTATTATCCCACTGTTACTATAGGCACCATCTCTCCTACTATACCTGCTATCCCACAGTCACACCCCCTTCCAGAGACTATTATCCACTGTTACTATAGACACCATCTCTCCCTACTATACCTGCTATCCCACAGTCACACTCCCTTCCCAGAGACTATTATCCACTGTTACTATAGACACCATCTCTCCCTACTATACCTGCTATCCCACAGTCACACTCCCTTCCCAGAGACTATTATCCACTGTTACTATAGGCACCATCTCTCCCTACTATACCTGCTATCCCACAGTCACCAGTCCCTTCCGCAGACTATTATCCACTGTTACTATAGACACCATCTCTCCCTACTATACCTGCATCCCACAGTCACACTCCCTTCCCAGAGACTATTATCCCACTGTTACTATAGACACCATCTCTCCCTACTATACCTGCTATCCCACAGTCACATCCCTTCCCAGAGACTATTATCCCACTGTTACTATAGACACCATCTCTCCCTACTATACCTGCTATCCCACAGTCACACTCCCTTCCCAGAGACTATTATCCCACTGTTACTATAGGCACCATCTCTCCCTACTATACCTGCTATCCCACAGTCACATCCCTTCCCAGAGACTATTATCCACTGTTACTATAGACACCATCTTCCCTACTATACCTGCTATCCCACAGTCACACTCCCTTACCAGAGACTATTATCCCACTGTTACTATAGACACCATCTCTCCCTACTATACCTGCTATCCCACAGTCACACTCCTTCCCAGAGACTATTATCCACTGTTACTATAGACACCATCTCTCCCTACTATACCTGCTATCCACAGTCACACTCCTTCCCAGAGACTATTATCCACTGTTACTATAGACACCATCTCTCCCTACTATACCTGCTATCCCACAGTCACACTCCCTTCCCAGAGACTATTATCCACTGTACTATAGGCACCATCTCTCCCTACTATACCTGCTATCCCACAGTCACAGTCCCTTCCGCAGACTATTATCCACTGTTACTATAGACACCATCTCTCCCTACTATACCTGCTATCCACAGTCACACTCCCTTCCGGAGACTATTATCCCACTGTTACTATAGACACCATCTCTCCCTACTATACCTGCTATCCCACAGTCACACTCCCTTCCAGAGACTATTATCCACTGTTACTATAGGCACCATCTCTCCCTACTATACCTGCTATCCACAGTCACACTCCCTTCCCAGAGACTATTATCCACTGTTACTATAGGACACCATCTCTCCCTACTATACCTGCTATCCCACAGTCACACTCCCTTCCCAGAGACTATTATCCCACTGTTACTATAGGCACCATCTCTCCCTACTATACCTGCTATCCCACAGTCACACTCCCTTCCCAGAGACTATTATCCACTGTTACTATAGACACATCTCTCCCTACTATACCTGCTATCCCACAGTCACACTCCCTTCCCAGAGACTATTATCCACTGTTACTATAGACACCATCTCTCCCTACTATACCTGCTATCCCACAGTCACACTCCCTTCCCAGAGACTATTATCCCACTGTTACTATAGGCACCATCTCTCCCTACTATACCTGCTATCCCACAGTCACACTCCCTTCCAGAGACTATTATCCCACTGTTACTATAGACACCATCTCTCCCTACTATACCTGCTATCCCACAGTCACACTCCCTTCCAGAGACTATTATCCACTGTTACTATAGGCACCATCTCTCCCTACTATACCTGCTATCCCACAGTCACACTCCCTTCCCAGAGACTATTATCCACTGTTACTATAGGCACCATCTCTCCCTACTATACCTGCTATCCACAGTCACACTCCCTTCCCAGAGACTATTATCCCACTGTTACTATAGGCACCATCTCTCCCTACTATACCTGCTATCCTACAGTCACACTCCCTTCCCAGAGACTATTATCCACTGTTACTATAGGCACCATCTCTCCCTACTATACCTGCTATCCCACAGTCACATCCCTTCCCGCAGACTATTATCCACTGTTACTATAGACACCATCTCTCCCTACTATACCTGCTATCCCACAGTCACACTCCCTTCCCGAGACTATTATCCCACTGTTACTATAGCACCCATCTCTCCCTACTATACCTGCTATCCCACAGTCACACTCCCTTCCAGAGACTATTATCCACTGTTACTATAGCACCATCTCTCCCTACTATACCTGCTATCCCACAGTCACACTCCCTTCCCAGAGACTATTATCCACTGTTACTATAGGCACCATCTCTCCCTACTATACCTGCTATCCCACAGTCACACTCCCTTCCCAGAGACTATTATCCCACTGTTACTATAGGCACCATCTCTCCCTACTATACCTGCTATCCCACAGTCACACTCCCTTCCCAGAGACTATTATCCACTGTTACTATAGACACATCTCTCCCTACTATACCTGCTATCCCACAGTCACACTCCCTTCCCAGAGACTATTATCCACTGTTACTATAGACACCATCTCTCCCTACTATACCTGCTATCCCACAGTCACACTCCCTTCCCAGAGACTATTATCCACTGTTACTATAGACACCATCTCTCCCTACTATACCTGCTATCCCACAGTCACACTCCCTTCCAGAGACTATTATCCACTGTTACTATAGACACCATCTCTCCCTACTATACCTGCTATCCCACAGTCACACTCCCTTCCCAGAGACTATTATCCACTGTTACTATAGACACCATCTCTCCCTACTATACCTGCTATCCCACAGTCACACTCCCTTCCCAGAGACTATTATCCACTGTTACTATAGACACCATCTCTCCCTACTATACCTGCTATCCCACAGTCACACTCCCTTCCCAGAGACTATTATCCCACTGTTACTATAGGCACCATCTCTCCCTACTATACCTGCTATCCCACAGTCACACTCCCTTCCCAGAGACTATTATCCACTGTTACTATAGACACCATCTCTCCCTACTATACCTGCTATCCACAGTCACACTCCCTTCCCAGAGACTATTATCCCACTGTTACTATAGACACCATCTCTCCCTACTATACCTGCTATCCCACAGTCACACTCCCTTCCCAGAGACTATTATCCCACTGTTACTATAGGCACCATCTCTCCCTACTATACCTGCTATCCCACAGTCACACTCCCTTCCCAGAGACTATTATCCACTGTTACTATAGGCACCATCTCTCCCTACTATACCTGCTATCCCACAGTCACACTCCCTTCCCAGAGACTATTATCCCACTGTTACTATAGACACCATCTCTCCCTACTATACCTGCTATCCACAGTCACACTCCCTTCCCAGAGACTATTATCCACTGTTACTATAGGCACCATCTCTCCCTACTATACCTGCTATCCCACAGTCACACTCCCTTCCCAGAGACTATTATCCACTGTTACTATAGACACCATCTCTCCCTACTATACCTGCTATCCCAGCACTCCTCCAGACTTTACACGTACTATAACCATCTCTCTCATACTGTATCCAGTCACATCCTTCAGAGACTATTATCATGTTACTATAACCATCTTCCTCCCACAGTCACACTCCCTCCAGAGACATTATCCACTGTACTATAGCACCATCTCTCCTACTATACTGCTATCCACGTCAACTCCTTCCAGAGCTATATCCACTGTTACTATAGCACCTCTCTCCTATATACCTGCTATCCCAGCACATCCTTCCGAGCTATATCCACTGTTACTATAGACATCTCTCCCTACTATACCTGCTATCCACAGTACATCCCTTCCCAGAGACATTATCCCTGTTTATGACACCATCTTCCTATATACCTGCTATCCCAGTCACACTCTCCCAGAGACTATTATCCACTTTACTATAGCACATCTTCACTATCCTGCTATCCCACAGTCACATCCTTCCCGGACTATTATCCACTTTACTATAGACACATCTCTCCTACTAACTGCTATCCCACAGCACACTCCTTCCGAGACTATTATCCACTGTTACTATGACACATCTCTCCCACTATACCTGCTATCCACAGTCACACTCCCTTCAGAATTATCCACTTTACTATGCACCATCTTCCCTCTATACCTGCTATCCACAGTCACATCCTTCCAGAGACTATTATCCACTGTACTATAGCACCATCTTCTATATACTGCATCCATCAACTCCTTCAGACTATCCTTCAAGCCTCTTCTATTACTCTTCACACTCCTCAAGTTCACTTTAACCATTCTCCCTATACTGTATCCACAGTCAACTCCTCATATCACTGACCACTTCTATCTATACCACACTCTAATCCCACAGTCACACTCCCTTCCCAGAGACTATTATCCACTGTTACTATAGACACCATCTCTCCCTACTATACCTGCTATCCCACAGTCACACTCCCTTCCCAGAGACTATTATCCACTGTTACTATAGACACCATCTCTCCTACTATATCTGCTATCCCACAGTCACACTCCCTTCCCAGAGACTATTATCCACTGTTACTATAGGCACCATCTCTCCCTACTATACCTGCTATCCCACAGTCACACTCCCTTCCCAGAGACTATTATCCACTGTTACATAGTCTCTCCCTATATACCTGCTATCCCACAGTCACACTCCCTTCCCAGAGACTATTATCCACTGTTACTATAGACACCATCTCTCCCTACTATACCTGCTATCCCACAGTCACACTCCCTTCCCAGAGACTATTATCCACTGTTACTATAGGCACCATCTCTCCCTACTATACCTGCTATCCCACAGTCACACTCCCTTCCCTGGGCAGGTGATTAATTCAGGACCAGACTGAGGCAAATCAGGTCAGCCAGCCAGTGTAAGTAGAAGTGCCGTGTATCAGAGCCAGCACTATATAAATATAAATCACCCTATGATAAGGAGATGTTGGGCCATTTATACACATGCTTAGTAGCCTTGGATCATGTGAGAACAGCTGTCACTGTATCTGCAGGAATTTCTAATATGGAAGTGTTTCCAGGTTTAGATCCCAGAGGGAGGAGGGAGTTGCAGTTGGGATTAAGGCACAGAGAGCTGCCGGCGGGACTGCATCAAACTGAACAGGAGGGAATGTGCCCCCTGGCTGGTGGGCAACTAACAGGAGATCTGGGCTCAGTGATCTGTGATGTGAGTTCAGGTGAGGACACACGAGGCATTTGCAATGTATGGGCTATTTACAAAGATATACAAACATTCCAACTTGTATAATGACACAGGGCTTGGGCCTAGGGGTGGGTGCACATTTTAGCTGCTTTACCACATTGGGTTAAAACTTTGCATCAAGCTTTGTCCTTAGCCCCTTGTTAGTAAATGTGGCTCACTGACTTCCATTACCTGCTCTTCACTAGAGGTTTTCATTTAAACAATCTGATAGGCTGTCCCATCCATGCAGGTTGAACTGTGCCCCCTAGTGGGCTGATACAGCAGTGCAAGGTAATAGAATTTAATCATTAGAGACAATTCAATTGGGGCTCATTTATAAACACTGGGCAAATCTGCACCTGGGCAGTGACCCATAGCAACCAATCAGCGATAGGAAAACAATGAAAACAAACATCTGATTGGTTGCTGTGGGCAACTGCCCAGTGTATATAAGTGACCCCCAATAAGAGGCATTACTTCCCCTTTACTAGCGATGTGTCTGTTGTGTGCGGCTCCTTCTCTCCAAAGCAAATCTTCACTTATCCAGCAGCTGCCGAGCACTGAGAGACTGGGGGGATATAGGAATTCAGGGGAAGATGCAGATCATTAGTCGCATATAAATAACGTCTCTATTTTCTGCTAATGGGGGGTAGGGTTACATTGTTATGGGCACAAATGGGGGCCCCCCCGGACACCTGGGGAAGAGGAAAAATAAAACGTAATTACACTTTAGCCACAACACCGCCAGCCATTCCCGCATATTCCCAGGATAATTCTGCAATGTCACATTGACTTTTCAGCTGCAACTCCCATCACCCTGTCGGAGGGGGGGGGGTTAAAAAATGCGAACTGAATGTCAAACAGACCTGTCGGGAGTTATCAATCTCAGTTGTGGGGCGGTAACTGGACATCCAGTAAATAACAAGAGTTATAGTTTCTCTATTAAAGGGGAAGTTAACATTTAAAGGAACAGCTTTTCATTGTTACTGGATGATATTAGAGAGCTTTACCTGTTACAGTGGAAATTGGCTTAAAAATATGCCCTTTATTATGCACAATTAGATATTATGATTAGGGATGACCCAAATCCAGAATTCGAACCAAACCCTAATTTGCATATGCAAATCAGATCGGTATTCGGCTGAATCTTTCACAAAGGATTCGGGGGTTCGGCCAAATCCAAAATAGTGGATTCAGTGCATCCCTAATTATTATATTATTAGATATACTGGGTCCCACAGCAGATTATTACCTCCAAAATGTCTAAAAGTTGACCTGTTTTACCAATATTTACTGAACTAGTACAGGTATGGGACCTGTTATCCAGAAGGCTTGGGACCTGGGGTTTTCCGGATACTGGATCTTTCAGTAATTTGGATCTTCATACCTTAAAAGGTACTTTTTATTTTTAGATAACTTTTAGTATGACGTAGAGAGTGATATTCTGAGATACTTTGCAATTTGTTTTCATTTTTTATTAGGGATCCACCGAACCCAGTATTCGGTTCGGGATTCGGCCTTTTTCAGCAGGATTCTGATTCGGTCGAATCCTTCTGCCCGGCCGAACCGAATCCGAATTTGCATATGCAAATTAGGAGTGGGAGGGAAATCAGGCAACTTTTTGTCACAAAACAAGGAAGTAAAAATGTTTTCCCCTTCCCACCCCTAATTAGCATATGCAAATTAGGATTTGGTTCGGTATTCGGCCGAATCTTTCGCGAAGGATTCGGGGGTTGGACCAAATCTAAAATAGTGGATTCGGTGCATCCCTAGTAATAATAAAACAGTAACTTGTACTTGATCCCAGGATTCAGGGGTTCAGCTGAATCCAAAATAGTGGATTCGGTGCATCCCTATTTTTTATTATTGTAGGTTTTTGAGTTATTTAGCTTTATATTCAGCAGCTCTCCAGTTTGAAATTTCAGCCATCTGGTTTCTAGGGTCCAAATTCCCCTAGCAACCATGCACTGATTTGAATAAGAGCAGGGGCGTAACTACAGAGGAAGCAGACCCTGCGGCTGCAGGGGGGCCCAGGAGGTATAGGGGGCCTATTAGGCCCTAATTAATGAGAAATGTCAATATATATTGGTAAAACAGGACAACCTCTGGAAATGTTGGGGGCCCTAAAATTAATTTGCTGTGGGGCCCAGTAGCATCTAGTTACTCCACTGAATAAGAGACTGGAATAGGAGAGGCCTGAATAGAATGATGGGTAATAAAAAGTATCAATAGCAATACATTTGTAGCCTTACAGAGCATTTGTTTTTTTAGATGGGGTCAGTGACCCCCATTTAAAAGCTGCAAAGAGTCAGAAGAAAAAGGCAAATAACTATAAAAAATAAATAAGGAAAACCAATTTAAAAGTTGCTTAGAATTGACCATTCTAGAACAGAATAAAAGTTACCTTAAAGGTGAACCACCCCTTTAAGTCTATTAGAAAATCATTAAATAAACTCAATAGGCTGGTTTTGCTTCCAATAAGGATTAATTATATCTCAGTTGGGATCAAGTACAAGCTACTGTTTTATTATTACACAGAAAAACGAAATCATTTTTAAATATTTGGATAAAATGGAGTCTATGGGAGACGGCCTTCATGTTATTCAGAGCTTTCTGGATAATGGGTTTCCAGATATGGATCTTATACCTGTATATGAATTCGGGCCTCATGTAATTAAGCCCCTGCACTTAACCCTATCCTTTCCATTGAGCAGGCGACAGTCACAATTGAGACCAATCCATTGGAGATCCGGGTGGCAGTTAATCTGCAGACAGGTGCTCGGCCTGTTCCATTGAGAAAAGCTTTCGGATACGTGGGTCCCCTTGGGCTGCTGTCTGCAAGTTCATATATTCAGGAATGTGTCTGTGATCCCCCCCGTCTGGGCCCTTAATCCTGCAGCCGAGCTCGGGGCCAACTCATTTGAGTATATTGTTTCTGGGGAAATTCCATAGGGTCTGTTCCCTCTGAATACCGGCATGTCCCACTCTGTACAGCCTATGGACAGATAGAGGTAGGCCACACCCCCTTGCTCAGCCACCCCACCCCTGAAAAAAAATCTGGGAGCGGATAGATCTGCACAATATCGAAGTAGGTCCCCCCCCTCCCCAGGTTTATTATATTGGTTTCGCCCTGAATCCCAAAGAAAAAACACATTTTCTGAAAATCAGCTTTAATTGAAATGCAGTTTTCAGCCCAAAAATAAGACAAGAACCCAATACACAATCAACAAATAAATGCTTGCAGTGACACAGCTAAGCATATGGGCATCTGATTGGTTGCCGTGGGATAATGGACCGAGATATAATTATTGCCCCAATTGGGCTTCTAGAATAACCAGGAGGATTCTGGGAGTTGTAGTCCAACAGTAGGGTGTAGGAGTTGCCTAAGCTCAACCCTAAAGACATTTAAACGAAGTTCTCTGCAAACCTGAGCGACTTCGGAAAAACAGCCTTGTTCTCTCCATGGTCGGCCTCTCCTTACAATATGGCACCTCGTTCCGACCAGGAAAACTGTTAATCATCTTTCAGGTCTCAACTAGAGATGCAAAGTGTTAATTATGCACAATCACACAAACTGTAAAACACCTGTTACCCACCGTAATTATCTTTATTTATATACAGGGGGTCACCATTCCTTCCATCACATACGGGCATCTCAGGACACCCTAAATATGTCTGCAGCTTCACCCTCTTCTTTCAGCTGTTAGTCTGAAGATCAGTTCAGGGGAGATTTGGGGTGAGTGTTTATTTGTGCCCTGGGTACCCCTGGAACTATATCAGGGTGACACCCCAATGTTTCTATATATCTGTAACCTTGTTATGAGGTAAGGGGGCTCAGTCTGAAGGCCAGTTAGGGGGAGATTTGGGGTGAGTGCTTATTTGTGCCCTGGGTACCCCTGGAACTATAGCAGGGTGACTGTTACCCCAATGTTTCTATATATCTGTAACCTTGTTATGAGCTAAGGGGGCCCAGCCTGAAGGCCAGTTAGGGAGAGATTTGGGGTGAGTGCTTATTTGTACCCTGGGTACCCCTGGAACTATAGCAGGGTGACACCCCAATGTTTCTATATATCTGTAACCTTGTTATGAGCCAAGGGGGCTCAGTCTGAAGGTCAGTTAGGGGGAGATTTGGGGTGAGTGTTTATTTGTACCCTGGGTACCCCTGGAACTATAGCAGGGAGACACCCCAATGTTTCTATATATCTGTAACCTTGTTATGAGCTAAGGGGGCCCAGGCTGAAGGCCAGTTAGGGGGAGATTTGGGGTGAGTGCTTATCTGTGCCCTGGGTACCCCTGAAACTATAGCAGGGTGACACCCCAATGTTTCTATATATCTGTAACCTTGCTATGAGCTAAGGGGGCCCAGCATGAAGGCCAGTTAGAGGGAGATTTGGGGTAAGTGCTTATTTGTGCCCTGGGTACCCCTGGAACTATAGCAGGGTGACTGTTACCCCAATGTTTCTATATATCTGTAACCTTGTTATGAGCTAAGGGGGCCCAATCTGAAGGCCAGTTAGGGGGAGATTTGGGGTGAGTGCTTATTTGTGCCCTGGGTACCCCTGGAACTATAGCAGGGTGACTGTTACCCCAATGTTTCTATATATCTGTAACCTTGTTATGAGCTAAGGGGGCCCAGTCTGAAGGTCAGTTAGGGGGAGATTTGGGGTGAGTGCTTATTTGTACCCTGGGTACCCCTGGAACTATAGCAGGGTGACTGTTACCCCAATGTTTCTATATATCTGTAACCTTGTTATGAGCCAAGGGGGCCCAGTCTGAAGGTCAGTTAGGGGGAGATTTGGGGTGAATGCTTATTTATGCCCTGGGTACCCCTGGAACTATAGTAGGACGACTATTACCCCAGTGTATTGTGTACCCAGTTTGCCACCCCAGTTTCAGTAGGGAATATACAGCCACTGCCCTGTCTACTTTGGAAGTGAGAAGAGCACTTGCAGTTTCACATTAGTAATATCAGTCACTAGGAGGCTGCTTAGGTTATTATCCAAGTTCTCCTGATCTGCAGGTCTATGGCCCAAGAAGCATTTTGCTGGTAATGATGGATTGAAACAGGACGAGCTCTGAGACCCTCCAATCAGACGTCACCTTTTGCTACACTTTTTTTTTATCATTTATACACAAACAGTGATTTAAAAAAAAAGTCACGCTAAAAACAAATAATAATACCTAAGACAGAAAGAAGAAACAAATGAATTACATTATACATAAAATAGTACTTGTTATATAAGATCCCATAACCAGGCCGAGCCCAGACCATGAAGCCTCAATGTACTGAAGATTTTCAGACGGGTCGTCCAGGCTGCGCAGAATTAAGTCTTCCGAATTTAGTGCAATCGGGATATTTACAGCCTCTTCCACAATGAGTACAAACAATTCCTATTTTTCCCCATCACTGAACAGGTTGTAGGATCTGAGGGGGGTCAAATGAAGAGGGAGCGAGACTTGTGGGACTATGAGAGAGGCAGGAGGACACTAGGGGTGCGGGTGAGAAGGGAAGAAATCCGCCGATATCTGAAAAAGAAAGGAGACGTTAAATGGATTCTGTCAGGATTGTGTGTATTTTTTTTAGATGTAATATGGATGCACCGAATCCACGGTTTTGGATTCGGCTGAACCCCCAAGTCCTTTGTGAAAGATCCGAATTTGCATATGCAAATTATGGATGGGAAGGGGAAAACACTTTTTACTTCCTTGTTTTGTGACAAATTTGCATATGCAAATTAGGATTCGGTTTGGCCAGGCAGAAGGATTCGGCCGAATCCGAATCCTGCTGAAAAAGGCAGAATCCTGAACCGAATCCTGGATCCGGTGCATCCCTCGTAATATTGGTGTGTAGGTACTCAATGTAACTGGATGTGTCTCAGTGGGACCTGGATTTTACTATTGAGTGTTGTTCTTAGATCTACCAGGCAGCTGTTATCTTGTGTTAGGGAGCGGTTATCTGGTTACCTTCCCATTGTTCTGTTGTTTGGCTGCTGGGGGGAAAAAGGGAGGGGGTGATATCACTCCAACTTTCAGTACAGCAGTAAAGAGTGATTGAAGTTTATCAGAGCACAAGTCACATGACTGGGGGCAGCTGGGAAATTGACAATATGTCTAGCCCTGTGTCAGATTTCAAAATTGAATATAAAAAAATCTGTTTGCTCTTTTGAGAAACTGGTTTCAGTGTAGAATTCTGCTGGAGCAGCACTATTAACTGATGTGTTTTGAAAAAAATATTTTTCCCATGACAGTATCCCTTTAAGACTTTATCAGTAGGCAATGAGAAGGAGACTAATGGGAATTTAATAACCCGGCAGAGGACAAAACTGTGGGACAAAGGTGACCTTCGGGGGGGGCGCTGAGGCATGTGGAGAAGCATTACATTGTGTTCTGGTTCGGGCGAGAGGGAGGTAGAGAAAAGGGAAGCAGAGGGGAAGGAAGGGATCAGGAATACAAAGTGATGATTTAGATGGAGCCAAGAAGTGGGGGGGGGGGGGGGTTGTTAGATGGGGGGCAGTTGGCAGGAAGAGGATTGGGCTAAGGGAGCAAGTGTCATTTTGCCGTCACATGACACACTAGAGAATATTACCAGCCTATAGTGAGAGTACCAAGAGTTTACACCAGGCCACGTCTAACCTGTATCATTTCATTTGATGAGGAACTACAACTACCAGCATCCCACAGCGGCCAAGAGTTGTAGGCCCAGGGGGTTGGTCTATGTATGGCTCGCTCAAGATTTCTACAATATGGAGCCAATTCCAAAAGCTGTGCTTGGTCACAGACCATATCCAATGGCATCAGACTGCTCTACATTGTACCGAGGGAAGCCATGGGAGGGGGAGGGGGTACAGCAGCCAGGGGCCCCAAGATGGATATGAATAGTTTGCAAGTTGGGAAAGGGATGGAGCTTGTGGGGGAGGGGATGAGTATTGGTGGATCATGGAAAGGTTTGGGAATAATTGGGAAGAGATTGGGGTGGATCAAAAGCTCAGCCATAAGTGTGAGGGACATTTTTTCCCATTGGTCCTATTTTACTTGTTGACAGCCAGGGGGCCAAGAGAACCAACCATTAGAACTCTACTAACCTTGTAGTATGGGGCCCCACGATTATTAATGGTGGTCCTGTGTGTATCATGGAGAGATAGTATTAATGCATTTAAATGCCCTCCCTAAAAAAAAGGCTCTTGCTCAAACCAGCAAGACGGTATTCAGAATTTGGTTAAAGGGGTTGTCCACCTACAAACACTTTTTTTCAGTTCAGCTGGTTTCATATAGTTCACCAGAATTAAATAATTTTTTCCAGTTACTTTCTATTTTCTATTTGCAATTGTTTTTCTAATATTGAAGTGTAAAGTGTAATTTTTCACCTTCCAAAGCAGCTCTGGTAGGGGGGTCGCCGACCCTCTATACTGTTCTAAACTGATACATAAGGTTGATACATTTCTTATCTTTGTCCCTGCTGAGCAGAATCCCTGAGTTTCCTTACAAGCAGTAGTGATATGCAGGCCGGGCCGATACCCGCGGGACCCTCGGATCGGGTGTGTTCGGACTGACCTCACACTCTTTTTCGCGGGCACCATCAAATGCAGGCTTTTCGACTTCCGGGTTCATCTTTTATAGACACTGTGCCTGCTTGCACGGGGCAGGTCGGTGCGGGCCTATAAAAGCAACCTGATGTCACACCTCGCTCCTCCTTCCTCAGCTGTCAGCTCTTGCGCCTCACTCCTCAGCCATTAGTCCTGGGTCCTCGCTCCTCAGCCATCCATCCTGGGTCCTAGCTTCTCCCTCCTCAGTCGTCAGTTTTTACACCTCACTCCTCAGGGTGCGCATATTCAGCCCTGACCCCTGATTATAGTTACTTCTTCTTGCCATTCCTTTTAGCCAATAGGCGTTTTGGGTTTTTTCATGGCAGCAATCAAATTCAAGCTACAGCTGATGGCTGAGGAGGGAGAAGCTAGGACCCAGGACGAATGGCTGAGGAAGGAGGAGTGAGGAGCGAGGACCCAGAACTAATGGCTGAGGAAGGAGGAGTGAGGTAAAAAGGTAATTGAAAAAAGTCTTTATTTCTGGAGAACAATCTGAAAACAACTGAACTGAAAAAGTGTTTGGAAGGTGAACAACTCCTTTAAGGGGGCTGTATACGCCTAGATTGGCCCATGCCGGTGATTGTTAATCTGGTAGTAGAAAGGAGGCAGATGCATTACACACACACTGATGGACTATTAGTAGGAGACACACACACTCACACAGCAGCTGATTGGGATGTCTCATGGGGCTGCCAACCCAGATATGGGCCACAAAGCAATCAATGTAATAGGGGCACAGCCCAATCCCTGTATCCCCAGTGCCAGCCTTTCCTGATGACTGAAGCCTGCACTAATTACAGAAATAAAAATAGTGCTCCCTATAAAGGGAACAGTGACAGATGTGTAGAAGTAATTAAGGCTGGCGTGTGCTACCTGAAGGCTGCCCGCAGGGATGTTATTCTTGCACCCCTACAGCTGCTGTCATGTGTCTGCCAAGTAGAGAAAATATACTGAATTGAAAAGCAGCTTCATCTTCAATTAATTTCATCACTAGTCAATGAGTGGCCACTAGGGGCGTTGTTGTGAAGAGCAGAGCAGGGATACGCTGAATTCATTAGGGACGTGGCTCTTTTCTTGCAGGATTGAGATTGGGTCAAAGCTAAAGATGGAGTGTATCTTTAAAGGGATACTGTCATGGGAAAAAAAATTGCTTTTCAAAACGCATCAGTTAATTCTGCACTGAAATCCGTTTCTCAAAAGAGCAAACAGAATTTTCTATATTTAATTTTAAAATCTGACATGGGGCTAGACATATTGTCAGTTTCCCAGCTGCCCCGAGTCATGTGACTTGTGCTCTGATAAACTTCAGGCCCGCTTTACTGCAAGTCGGAGTGATCTCATCCCTCCCTTTCCCCCCCCCCAGCAGCCTAACAACAGAACAATGGGAATGATGTCGCCAAATGAGCGGATCTCTCCCCGATATGCCCACTCTGAGGTGGGCGATATTGGACTGATCCGATCATGTGCCCAACCACATCAACACATCAACAAACAGATGCGGCTGCGGATTTCTAGTCCGTTCCGATCGACATCGGGCCGACTTTCGGGCACATGTCTATCGTGGAAGCCCCTCAGAGGGCCCCATACACGGGCCGATAAGCTGCCGACTTGGTCTATCGGCAGCTTTAATCGGCTCGTGTATGGCCACCATACTACAAGATGACAGCCTGGTAGATCTAAGAACAACACTCAATAGTAAAATCCAGGTCCCACTGAGACACATTCAGTTACATTTAGTAGGAGAAACAACAGCCTGCCAGAAAGCAGTTCCATCCTAAAGTGCTGACTCTTTCTGAAAGCACATGACCAGGCAAAATGACCTGAGATGCAGCTACACACCAATATTACAACTAAATACACTTGCTGGTTCAGGAATGACATTTTATATTGTAGAGTGAATTATTTGCAGTGTAAATAGTCTCATTTAGAAATAAAAACTACATCAGAAAAATCATGACAGAATCCCTTTAATGGGAATGTGTGAGTTGTGGGAAGCTCTATGGCAGCTTTAAAAGCAACAAGATACACAAACACACAAAAGGGAAAGGGAAGATGAGCTTATAAATAGGACACATTTTTCCTTGGAGGCTTGAAGCCACGTCCCATCCCCCTCATTTACAGCCCAGTAGCCATAAGGTCAGAGGCCTCCTATTCTCTGGCCTGTTTGTATTCAGCTCACACAATAGTCACTCTATCAAGCTCTATAGAGCAAGGGGCCCCTCAGTACAAATGTGATGGAGAATCGATCGGTGTAGTCACTCCCGATAGGAGAATGGTGACACCATATAGAAGGTCCCGGGCTCTAAATCAGTGACAGTGGACCGGTGCGGCTGAACTGTAACATCACAGCTAATGGCGACAATCAGTCTGTCATTCTTGTAATGGGAAGGTTTGGGGTGAAGCTCCAACTCACCTGGAAGGCGAACATCTTCACCAGGGCCCGTTGCCTTTTGGAAGATCGTGAAATCGGTGGTTGGCCGATGCATTGGTTGGGCACCGGTCCTCCCTTCAAAGAGAAAATACAAATAGTTGTGAGTAGCATACAAAAAAAATACTGATAATAGGATATAATAGCAACCAATCAGAAATTAGCACTGATCAGATAAAAAGGGGTTGTTCGCCTTTAAATTAACTTTTAGTATGATGTAGAGACAGATATTCTGAGATAATATGCATTTGGCTTTCATCACAAGATGGTGGTGGAATCCCTAATGTAATATGCTCTGAACGCAGCCAAGATAATAATCCAGCGGAAATTAACAATGGTGCCCATAATGGCTGAATGGATATCAGAAACCACTACTGATCAAAACCAATTCTTGGACGAGCAACTCTCATTTAAGATACCATCGAAGGCCGGAAATCAACTAGATACAGGTATGGGACCTGTTATCCAGAATGCTTGGGATCTTGGGTTTTCTGAATAAGGGATCTTTCCATAATTTGGATCTTCATACCTTAAGTCTACTAGAAAATCATGTAAATATTAAATAAACCCAATCGACCTCCAATAAGGATTAATTATATCTTAGTTGGGATCAAGAACAAGCTACTGTTTTATTATTACACAGAAAAAGAAAATAATTTGGACTTTTTATTTCTAAATGACTGTTTACACTGCAAATAATTCACTCTACAATATAAAATTTCATTCCTGAACCAACAAGTGTATTTAGTTGTAATATTGGTGTGTAGGTGCATCTCAGGTCATTTTGCCTGGTCATGTGATTTCAGAAAGAGCCAGCACTTTAGGATGGAACTGCTTTCTGGCAGGCTGTTGTTTCTCCTACTCAATGTAACTGAATGTGTCTCAGTGGGACCTGGATTTTACTATTGAGTGCTGTTCTTAGATCTACCAGGCAGCTGTTATCTTGTGTTAGGGAGCTGCTATCTGGTTACCTTCCCATTGTTCTGTTGTGAGGCTGCTGGGGGGGAAAGGGAGGGGGTGATATCACTCCAACTTGCAGTACAGCAGTAAAGAGTGATTGAAGTTTATCAGAGCACAAGTCACATGACTGGGGGCAGCTGGGAAACTGACAATATGTCTAGCCCCATGTCAGATTTCAAAATTAATTATAAAAAAAAAATTAGGGATGCATCGAATCCAGGATTCGGATCCTTTTGCCCAGCCGAACCGCATATGCAAATTAGGGGCAGGAAGGTCAATTGTGTGACTTTTTGTCACAAAACCAGGAAGTAAAAAAATGTTTTTCCACCCCTAATTTGCATATGCAAATTAGGGTTCGGTATTCTGCAGACTCTTTCGCGAAGGATTCGGCCGAATCTAAAATAGTGGATTCAGTGCATCCCTACAGAAAAATAAATCTGTTTGCTCTTTTGAGAAACGGATTTCAGTGCAGAATTCTGCTGGAGCAGCTCTATTAACGGATGTTTTTTTGAAAAGAAAAACATTTTTTCCCATGACAGTATCCCTTTAGAGTTAGGCCACACTGGGCGTTTTGGGGAGATTTGGTCGCCTGTCGACTAATCACCTCATCTTTGCGGCGACCTATCTCCCCAAACGCCTTCCCTGACTTTGCGCCGGCTAAAATGAAAAAACGCAGTTCGGAAAACTAATCGCCGCATGTGATTAGCGCCTATGTTTTTTTCATTTTAGCCGGCGCAGAGTCAAGGAAGGCGTTTGGGGAGATTGGTCGCCACAAAGAAGAGGCGATTAGTAGCCAGGCGACCAAATATCCCCAAAACTCCCAGTGTGGCCTTCAGAGCAGCAAAAGATAAGGTAGAGAGATGCATCTCCTTTTTGGCCAAAATCAGCCCAATTCTAAACAGGCATGGCAAGCTTTACTATGACTGCCAGGTAGGAAGAGTGAAATCATGAATAATAATAACAGTGGGAATGGGGTCACCAGGGTGAAAATGCAAATTGCTATTAAATGACGAGGTAATTAGGGGTTTAGCAAAGCAATGTAAAACCCCAAATTATAACCGTGTCACAGGCCATTAGGAAATAAATCCGTGCCGAGTAATGACAGGTAGGGACCATGGTTCATATTTACTGACGGTGGGAAAAAACAAATCTCCACCTTTTTCTACTTTTTTTTGTCCCCTGGGGGTGAAAAATAAATCACTTCCTTTTTATTTGTTTTACTTGTTTTCCCCTGAGGGAACTTTCCTCTTTCTGTAATTAACTCTTCTTTGTCAAAACATTTTGCCTGGGGGGGGGGAATGTTCCCTTTTGCAGAGTGAGAATTTTCTATAGGAAAAGAAACTGCCAAAATGTAGTATATCTTCCCCATGCTGCAGTCTGGAGGTTCAGCCATTTATGTAAATAGGGGACCACAAGTTTGGGTGAATAACCTGCGACCCCACCAGTCTGCCCTGAGAGTGATATTTAGAGACAATTTGCAATTGGTTTTCATTTTTTAGTATTTGTGGTTTTTGAGTTATTTAGCTTTTTATTCAGCAGCTCTCCAGTTTGTAATTTCAGAAATCTGGTTGCTAAGGTCCAAATTCCCCTAGCAACCATGCATTGATTTGAATAAGAGACTGGACTATGAATAGGAGAGGCCTGAATAGAAAGATGAGTAATAAAAAGTAGCAATAACGATAAATGTGTAGCCTTACAGAGCATTTGTTTTTAGATGGGGTCAGTGACCCCTATTTGAAAGCTGGAAAGAGTCAGAAAAAGGCAAATAATTCTAAAATTACAAAAAATTAAAATAATGAAGACCAATTGAAGAGTTGCTTAGTATTGGCCATTGTATAACATACTTAAAGTTAACTTAAAGGTGAACCACCCCTTTAAATCATTCAATTGCACAGACTTCTTTTAAAATCACCCTGGTATGGGATCCATTATCTGGAAACCCGTTATTCAGAAAACTCTGAATTATAGAAAGGCCACCTTCCATAGACTCCATCTTATCCAAATAATCCAAATTTTTAAAAAGAATTCCCTTCTTCTCTGTAATAATTAGGGATGTACGGTTATGCACCGAATCCAGGATTAGGTACAGGATTCGATCAGGATTTGGATTCAGCCGAATCCTTCTGCCTGTCTGAACCAAATCCAAATCCTAATTTGCATATGCAATTTAGGGGCGGGGAGGGAAATTAAGTGACTTTTTGTCACAAAACAAGGAAGTAAAAAAAGTTTTCCCCTTCCCACCCCTAATTTGCATGTGCAAAACAGGATTCGGTTCCGTATTCGGCCGAATCTTTCGCGAAGGATTCGGGGGTTGGACCAAATCTAAAATAGTGGATTCGGTGCATCCCTAGTAATAATAAAACAGTAACTTGTACTTGATCCCAACTAAGATATAATTAATCCTTATTGGAAACAAAATCAGCCTATTGGGTTAATTTCATGTTTACATGATTTTCTAGTAGAATTAAGGTATGAAGATCCAAATTACAGAAAGATCCATTATCTTGAAATCCCCAGCTCCCGAGCATTTTGGATAACAGGTCACATTCCTGTTTATCATAGAGAGTCTTTCTATGAATACAGGTATTGGATCTGTTATCCGGAAACCCGTTATCCAGAAAACAACGAATTACGGAATGACAATCTCCCATAGACTCCATTTTATCCAAATAATCCAACTTTTTAAAAATGATTTCCTATTTCTCTGTAATAATAAAACAGCAGCTTGTACTTGATCCCAACTAAGATATAATTAATTCTTATTGGAAGCAAAACCAGCCTATTGGGTTTATATAATGTTTACGTGATTTTCTAGTAGACTTAAGGTATGAAGATCCAAATTACGAAAAGATCTATTATCCTGAAAACTCCAGGTCCCGATCATTCTGGATAGGTAAGTCCCATACCTGTATAACTTTAGTAACCAAGTCAAAAGGGGTCCAACCCTGTACGGGGCTGATACCCGCAGCACAATGAATAAGCAGAGAAATGTTTTTTGTTGCTGTGGCGAAACCCTTTCCCTGCACGGGTGTCCCGACTAATTTCCATGTTATTTCGGGGAGCAGATGCACTGCCTTCCCTGCTCTTGGCTCTGGCTGTTTCATGAGGAGGAAAATGACAGGGAATTGTTAATGGAGGCATAAAACGCATGAGGGTTTCCTTTCATTGGCTCCAGACGCGTCTCTGTATGAGATGGGAAAGATCAAGCTGTGCCGGAGACATGCAGATAAAAAAGGCAGCGGCCACAATCTGCCTCTCGAGGGGAAGATGCTCCGAAGTCTAATCCTCTTCAGGCCATTTCTTTTTATCTGGGAGAAACCACAGCGCTCGCATTGATGTCGAATTGAAATCCCTCTCTGCAAAACATACGCTGCCAGAAACCCCGCATACCTGCTCAAATGGAGCCTCCCGATATAGGGCAGAGACACACGTGGAGATTCGGGGATATTTAGTCACCGCCGACAAATCTCCTCTTCTTCGGGCGACTAATCTCCCCGAATTGCCTTTCCCGCTGGCAGGATGGCACTCGGAGCGCTTCATTTTCCGAAGTCGTCCGAAGTTTACCCGTCAAAACGCTCTGAGTGCCATCCCTACAGCGATTTAGATTCTAGTTGGCGGGAAGGCAGTTCAGGGGAGATTAGTCGCCCAAAGAAGAGGCGATTTGTCGCCGGGCGATTAATCTCCCCGAATCTCCTCGTGTGTCTCTGCCCATATGCTGAAAACTTTATCCCAATCCACTTGCCCCCCAATACTTAAAGGGGTAGTTCACCTTTAAGTTAACTTTTAGTATGTTATAGAATGACTAATTCTAAGCAACTTTCCAATTGGTCTTCATTTTTTCCTTTTTATAGTAATTATTTGTCTTTTTTTCTTCTGACTCTTCCCAGGTTTTAAATGGGGGTCACTGACCCCATCTAAAAAACAAATGCTCTGTAAAGCTATAATTTTTGTTGCTATCACTATTTATTACTCATCTTTCTATTCATATTCCAGTATCTTATGCAAATCAATGCATGGTTGCTAGTAGGGATGCACCAAATCCAGGATTCGGTTCGGCCTTTTTCAGCAGGATTCGGATTCGGCCAAATTCTTCTGCCCAGCTGAACCAAATCCGAATCCTAAGGCGGAAAGGAAATCATGTGACTTTTTGTCACAAAAGAACTAAAAAATGTTTTTCCCTTCACACCCATAATTTGCATATGCAAATTAGGATTTGGATTCAGTTCAGTATTCAGACAAATCTTTTGCGAAGGATTCGGCCGAATCCAAAATAGTGGATTTGGTGCATCCCTAGTTGCTAGTAGGGATGCATTCGGTTCAGGAATTTGGCCAGGATTCGGCCAAATCCTTGTACCTGGCCGAAACTACTCCAAATTTGCATATGTAAATTAAGGGCGGGAAGGGAAATCATGGGACTTTTCGAAAAAAAAAAATGTTTCCACTTTTTCCTTTTCCGGTCCTAATTTGCATATGCAAATTATGATTCGTATTCGGTTCGGTATTCAGATGAATCTTTCACAAAGGATTCGGCCGAATCTCAAATAGCGGATTTGGTTCATCCCTAGTTGCTAGGATAATTTGCACCCTAGCAACCAGATTGCTGAAATTGCAAGCTGCTGAATAAAAAGCAAAATAACTCAAAAACCATAAATAATACAATTTGTGAGCAACTCCTTTCCATATAATCCATGTAACCTTATATATAATAGATTAAATCCCATCAGGCGAAGCTAATAATATGTACTACATTTGTTTATATGAGAAATCAGGTGTTGGTAAATAATTAAACCAATGATAGAACCTGAGTGCTCGTCTGAGATC
The DNA here is from genome assembly GCF_017654675.1 of Xenopus laevis. Lineage (NCBI taxonomy): Eukaryota > Metazoa > Chordata > Amphibia > Anura > Pipidae > Xenopus > Xenopus laevis. The sequence goes on from NC_054377.1 coordinate 7,790,698, forward strand.
CCATTGCAGGGTGAGAATTATTCCAAGTATAATACCCCAGAACACACAGCAGGATAAATACAGTGCCAATTCCATATATAATACCCCAGAACACACAGCAGATAAATACAGTGCCAATTCCATATATAATACCCCAGAACACACAGCAGGATAAATACAGTGCCAATTCCATATATAATACCCCAGAACACACAGCAGATAAATACAGTGCCAATTCCATATATAATACCCCAGAACACACAGCAGATAAATACAGTGCCAATTCCATATATAATACCCCAGAACACACAGCAGGATAAATACAGTGCCAATTCCATATATAATACCCCAGAACACATGGCAGGATAAATACAGTGCCAATTCCATGTATAATACCCCAGAACACACAGAAGGATAAATACAGTGTCAATTCCATATATAATACCCCAGAACACATGGCAGGATAAATACAGTGCCAATTCCATATAGAATACCCAGAACACATGGCAGAATAAATACAGTACCAATTCCATATATAATACTCCAGAACACACAGCAGGATAAATACAGTGCCAATTCCATGTATAATACCCCAGAACACACAGCAGATAAATACAGTGCCAATTCCATGTATAATACCCCAGAACACACAGCATGATAAATACAGTGCCAATTCCATATATAATACCCCAGAACACACAGCAGATAAATACAGTGCCAATTCCATATATAATACCCCAGAACACATAACAGGATAAATACAGTGTCAATTCCACATACAATACCCCCAGAACACACAGCAGGATAAATACAGTGCCAATTCCATATATAATACCCCAGAACACATGGCAGGATAAATACAGTGCCAATTCCATGTATAATACCCCAGAACACACAGCAGGATAAATACAGTGTCAATTCCACATACAATACCCCCAGAACACACAGCAGGATAAATACAGTGCCAATTCCATATATAATACCCCGGAACACGTGGCAGGATAAATACAGTGCCAATTCCACGTATAATACCCCAGAACACACGGCAGGATAAATACAGTGCCAATTCCATATATAATACCCCAAAAAAACATGAGAAAATGAATATAGGGCCAACTACATTTATAATACTTCTGCCAACACACACACAGAACGAGGTGGGGGGAAGTTGTGTGAATTAAAGAATGTAGATAAACTCTCCCCCAAGAATTTAAAGGCTATCTAAACCCCAATCTTTGGCTGTTATATGAGATACAGGAAGTAACAGCTGGAGGGCTGCAGGTTGGACATCCTTACTGCCACGTATATATATGCCTGTCCTGACAGCGCTCCGCATCCTCAGATTACGGACCCTCGCGTTTATGTAAAATGATAGTGAAAGGCAGTAATATCCCTCTCCCCTGGAGATATTTGATCCTCTGATGTTCCGACTAATGCTAATGTTTCCCTCACATATAATTGAGGTCTGCGGCGGAGGGAATACGCACATATTGTACTGAGTCGCTTAGTCCCTCCTGTCCCTGGGAAATTGATGGTTATTCATCTAATCTGTACTGAGATGCGAGGGTGGAGCTGGCATGTTACCCAGGAGAGGCAGTCATCTGCACAACACTGAGGGATAAGCGGAGAACGATGTTTACACGCCGACCCCCCATAGAATTCCATAAATATAGATGGAGCTGCTCTCCGAATATGTCTGTGAAATAGAAAAGAAAAGGGAAGGGGACACTCGAGTGCCATCCCGCCGGCAATTTAGATTCTAGCCGACGAGGAGGCAGTTTTGGGAGATTAGTCGCCCGAAGAAGAGCCGATTTGTCGCCGGGCAACTAATATTCCCAAATCTTCTCGTCTGTCTCTAAGGCAATTTAGGACAAACCAACGTCCACCTTGTTTCTGGTAAATCATCCTCTACCTGTAAACACCACCAGTACAGGTATGGGACCGGTTATCCAGAATGATCGGGACCTGGGGTTTTCCGGATAACGGATCTTTCTGTAATTTGGATCTTCATACCTTAAGTCTACTAGAAAATCCTATAAACATTAAATAAACCCAATAGGCTGGTTTTGCTTCCAATAAGGATTAATTATATCTTAGTTGGGATCAAGTACAAGCGACTGTTTTATTATTACACAGAAAAAGGAAATCATTTTTAAAAATATGAATTATTTGGATAAAATGGAGTCTATGGGAGACGGCCTTTCCATAACTCGGAGCTTTCTGGTTAACGGGTTTCCGTACAGGGGTGGTATCCGTTATCCAGAAACACCTTATCCAGAACACTCCAAGTTACAGAAAGCCTGTCTCCCGTAGACTGCATTTTATCCAAAGAGCAGAGAAATCTGATTGTGTCATTTATAATCTGTTTATTTAGGGACAGATTTATCAAAATCCCAGAAGTGTTCTTGGTTTTTGCTCAATTTGTCTTCATGTGTAAAAAATCCCAAGTATGGTTTCCCCTGTCTTATCACTCAGTTTTGTACATTTATTATTACAAGTATGGGACCTGTTATGCAGAATGCTCTGGACCTGGGGCTTTTCCGAATAACGGATCTTTCAGTAATTTGGATCTTTATACCTTAAGAAAATCATGTAAACATGAAATAAACCCAAAAGGCTGGTTTTGCTTCCAATAAGGATAAATTATATCTTAGTTGGGATCAAGTACAAGGGACTGTTTTATTATTACACAGAAATAGGAAATCGTTTTTTGGATAAAATGGAGTCTATGGGAGATGGGCTTTCCGTAATTCTGTGCTTTCTGGATAAAGGGTTTCTGGATAACAGATCCCATACCTGTACAAGGTACTGTTTCTGGTAAATCATTTTAGGGGTCCTCTATCTGTAAATAACATCAGTACATGTATGGGACCCGTTATACAGAATGCTCGGGACCTGGGGTTTTCCAGATAACAGATCTTTACGTAATTTGGATCTTCATACCTAGAAAATCATGTAAACATTAAATAAACCCAAAAGGCTGGTTTTGCTTCCAATAAGGATTAATTATATCTTAGTTAGGATCAAGTACAAGCTACTGTTTTATTATTACACAGAAAGGAAATCATTTTTAATAATTCTGATTATTTGGATAAAATGGAGTCTACGGGAGATGGCCTTTCCGTAAATCAGAGCTTTCTGGATAATGGTTTTCCAGATAACGGATTCCATACCTGTAATAAAAAAAACAGTAGCTTCTACTTTTGGGGCAAAACAATCCTACTGGGTTTATTTAATGTTTACATGATTTTTAGCTTACTTAACGTATGATGATTCAAATTACAGAAGGACCCTTTATCCGGAAAGCCCCAGGTCCAGAGCATTCTGCATAACAGGTCCCATACCTGTAATAACAAATGTACGAAACTGAGTGAAAAAGACAGGGGAAACCATATTTTTTACACATTAAGACAAATTGAGCAAAAAGCAAGAACATTTCTGGGATTTTGATAAATCTGCCCCTAAATAAGCAGATTATAAATGACACAATCAGATTTCTCTGCTGTTTAGTGCAGCCCAGAGACTTGAAAATCAAAGCCTAAAAGATGCAGGAATATTGTTTTGCTTTTTCATATCAAAAAGATATATCTGAGGGATAAAAATAATTTTGAAAAAATAAAATAAATAAATTATATATATATATATATATATATATATATATATATATATATATATATGAGGAAGCAGGTGAAGCCGGATCATCAATCAGCCGCTCTTCTCTCTCACTCACACAAATACTTGTCACTTATTTCACAATAGATTTAATTTGAAAGAATAGAATCCGCCGGGAGACTGGCGCACTGAGAAATATTGCACAGAATGGGGGAAAATGAAGATTTAAAGGCATACAACTGCGGAACGTCTACAGCAATGTTCAATTAGCTACACAGCACGACAGGGTTAATTTCCTAACGCCCCCCGGCCACCAGGTTCCACCCCTGCTGCCTGTTTACTGCTTAAAATGTTTTTTTTTTTCAAAAAACATCAGTTAATAGTGCTACTCCAGCAGAATTCTGCACTGAAATCCATTTCTCAAAAGAGCAAACTGATTTTTTTTTTTATTTCATTTTGAAATCTGACATGGGGCTAGACATATTGTCAGTTTCCCAGCTGCCCCAAGTCATGTGACTTGTGCTCTGATAAACTTCAGTCACTCATTACTGCTGTGCTAGAGTGATATCATCCCCTCCCCTTTCTTTCCCCCCCCCCCCAGCAGCCTAACAACAGAACAATGGGAAGGTAACCAGACAGCAGCTCCCTAACACAAGATAACAGTTGCCTGATAGATCTAAGAACAACACTCAATAGTAAAATCCAGGTCCCACTGAGACACATTTAGTTACATTGAGTAAGAGAAACAACAGCCTGCCAGAAAGCAGTTCCATCCTAAAGTGCTGGCTCTTTCTGAAATCACATGACCAGGCAAAATGACCTGAGATGCACCTACACACCAATTTTACAACTAAAAAAATACACTTGTTGGTTTAGGAATGAAATTTTATATTGTAGAGTGAATTATTTGCAGTGTAAACAGAGTCATTTAGAAATAAAAACTACACCATAAAAATCTACCCCCTATTTCCAGCCTGATCTACCTCTTTGTCATTGTCTCCACTGCTGTCCAGGCCCGGACTGGCAATCTGTGGTTTCTGGCAAATGCCAGAGGGGCTGTTATAAGTTCCCATAGAAAGTCAGTATTTAGTGGGCTGATGGAGGCTGTTAGGGCCTCTATGTGGGCTAATTGGGCCTCTATGTACCTGAAATGCCAGGGCCTATTTTAATTCTCAGTCCGGACCTGCCGCTGTCACTGCTGGAAATTCATTTGTTAAACCAACCCTATTGATGTAATAACTAGGGATGCACCAAAACCACTATTTTGAATTTGGCCGAACTGCCGAATCCTTCGCAAAAGATTCAGCTGAATACCAAACCGAATCCTAATTTGCATATGTAAGTCAGGCGATTTCCCTCCCTGCCCCTAATTTGCATATGCAAATTAGTATTCGGATTCAATTGAGCCGGGCAGAAGGATTCGGCCGAATCCAAATCCTGCTGAAAAAGGCCAAACCCTAGCTGAATCTCGAATTCGGTGCATCCCTAGTAATAACAGACACCAAGTTTGCCCTAAGTCTAGTAACCCATAGCAACCAATATGTAGGTAGCATTTACTGATCATATGAACCTTGCTTCCCAGCAACTAGGGCAGGGCCATTCCCTGAATCCCCCATGAGACAAAATTGCATCCGGAAGCATTTCGGTGGCTGCTTTCGGAAGCCTGTGCTTCCTAGTGGCTCGGAGCTCACTCAATAGTTTCCATTCATCTTGCACTGGTTTCTGTGCTGCCATGTAGTAATTATCTGTATTAATTACTAATCAGCCTTATATTGTGAAATCTCTATTCTATGTGTACTGTATATTGTGAGTGGGTCCCTAAGCTCAGTAAGTGACAGCAGCACAGAGCATGTGCAGTGAATCAGCAGAAAAGAAGATGGGGAGCTACTGGGGCATCTTTGGAGACACAGATCTTTACTGCTAAAGGGCTGTGGTTGCCTTGGGCTTGTACAGAAGCCCAAAACAATGTACAACATTTCTAGCTACTTCTTTAGTTAAACTTTAGTTCTCCTTTAATGATCCATTACACCTCTTTTTCCGGCAGAATTTATTTCAGTTTTTGATTTAAGAAAAATGTACTGTATAGATTTGAAACCGAAACAGGTTCCCGTCTTTTGTTCTATTTTTCTATGACTCCAGGCAGGCTCAACCATTCTCCGGCCCATTCATTGTTCTACAAGGTCTTCAGATTGGGGGAAAAAAAAGCTTTATTTTGACAACACTGCCTCAGCAAGGAGAAAACATGAGTCCATTAGCTGCAAGGCCGGCACTTAGTTACCGTTCCGTATGGGAAGAATGCCGTATTTATTATTTATGGCGCGGCCAATACACAGCACCGCAAGTGTAAATCAGCTCTACGGGAAACAGCTTTGCTCTCTTCCTCGCGCCATAAAAGCCCGGAATACACAAAGAAGCAGTCCTTTCCCTTTTACTGGATCCTATTTGTCTCCTTTCAGTGGCACAAAAGCTCAAAAGTGTCGGCTAATGGATAGAGGACATTAAAAAGTTGGTTCTGCTGCACCCAAAACGGACTAATGGTGACAATACGTTTGCTGCGGGAAACCTGACGGAAGCAAAAAGTTTCAGCTTTGCAGCATTTAATTGTCTGCAGCTGCAAAAAGAGCTGAAAACTAAAAGTCAGAGGGGTTGATGGGAGTTGTAGTTTAACTGCAAGTTTCCCATCACTGCATTGTGAGAAGGCTGTGGTCGGCACCCCGTGGGAAATCATTTGCTAGTTAAACTAATTCACCAAGAATCTACTTGCCAATAATTTTTTTTTAATACCCAGTGCTTCCAATTCACTCTCCCATTACATCCCACTCATTCCAGTTGGGAACTGTAACATACAAAAGGTAAATATATTTTAGATCTAGTTCCATAGAGAAACATCCGCATTCCCCTTATTACATTAAGGTGGTTATTTATTAAAGTCTGAATGCTAAAAACTCGAAAAAAAATGTGGCTTTTTTTTTTTTTTTAATATGAAATCCGAATTTTTAATGGAAAAGAAACTAGACTTTTTCGAGATTTATTATACCCCGAGGATGGAAAAAGTCAGAATCTGGCATCTCAGACCTATCGAGGTTGGATAGAAGTCAATGGGAGAGGTCTCTATCCTATTTGGAAGTTTCTTTGGTATATGGAATTAGCACGACTATTTAGGACAAAAATCTGAAAATTGTGGCTTTTTGGGAAAAAAAAAATCATACGATTCAGGATTTTTGTAATTTTTTTCCTGTTTGTCCCCGATCAGATTAAATTGAGCATTTTTAATAATAATAAGGTCCAATCGTGGATTCTAGTTTGGTTGGACTTTTTTATTTTTTTTATTTTATTAAAATAATAATAAAAATTCAGATTTTGATAAATAAGGTCCCAATTGTCTGTCCTTGCACTTCCCTTCTAGAATGTATTTAAAGGGGTTTAAATAAATGTGAGACAATTTGCAATGGGTTTCCATTTTATTAATATTTGTGGTTTCTCCATTGCTTTTTATTTAACAACTCTCCCATTTGCGATTACAGCCGTCTGGTTGCTAGGATGCAAATTACCCTAACAACCATGCATTGATTCGAATAAGCAACTGGAATATGAATAGGAGAGGCCTGAATAGAGAGATGAACATTAAAATGCAGCAATAACAATTAATGCGTTGTAGCCTTACAGAAGATTTGGTTTCATATAGGGTCAGTGACCCCCATTTGAAAGCTGGAAAGAAGAAGGGAAATAATTCAATAACAAGAAGAAAAAAAATGAGGGCCAATGGAAAATTTGCTTAGATAAAGCCATTCTATAAGATACTTAAATGAGTAGCCTTACATTTGTTTTTTTAGATGGGGTCAGTGACCCCCATTTGAAAGCTGGAAAGAGTCAGACAAAGAAGGGAAATAATTAAAAAACTATAAAATAATAAATAATGAAGACCGATAGAAAAGTTGCCTAGCATTAGTCATTCTGTTACATACTTAAAGTTACACACGCGGCGGTTCATTTTCCGAAGTCACCTCACGAGGAAACTTTGGGCGACTTTGGAAAACAAAATTAGTTGCCGCAAAAACGAGGCGATTAGTCGCCAGGCGACCAAATGCCTCAAAACGCCCAGTATGGCCTGACCCTAACAGTGAATTAGATGGACCCAACGTTCCCCTGGGGCACTTTATAATGATGTGAGCAATAATGATACAGGTATGGGATCAGTTATCCGGAAACCCATTATCCAGAAAGCTCAGAATTACGGAAAGACCATCTCCCATAGACTCAATTTTAAACAAATAATCCAAATTTTTAAAAATGATTTCCTTTTTCTGTGTAATAATAAAACAGTAGCTTGAACTTGATCTAAACTAAGATATAATTAATCCTTATTGGAAGCAGAACCAGCCTATTGGGTTTATTTAATGTTTACATGATTTTCTAGTAGGCTTAAGTTATGAAGATCCAAATTACGGAAAGATCCGTTATCCGGAAAACCCCAGGTCCCAAGCATTCTGGATAATAGGTCCCAGCCCTGTAATTATATTAAACAAAGGCAACTGCTGCAATATCAAAGGCTGAGGAGGTAGGTGTTTTTGTACGAGACAGAGAATAATTATTGAAGCAATAATTGAAACAAGGATTGTATAATAATAATAATAGAGATCATTTTGATGACCCAGTTTAATCTCATTAAAGAAGGCCTGGTTCGTTAGGAAGAAACGTATCTGTGGATATCATGCCATTCCTAACGAGCAGAGAGAAGTCACGTTTCTGGCAGCTTCGTTGAGAGAGTCAAGCAGCAATGCCAAGTTAATTAGCCAAAATCATGCAGAACGAGCAGACACCAACCCGGTGGCCCCATCAAACTCAACCTACGCGGCATTAATCATATCCCGGCCGCCAGCTCTCTCTCTTCACTTGTCCTTTAGGAGAAATAATGGCTGGCAAATGTCACAGAAGGCCACGCTAAAACGCTACCCGTAAAGCTATTGACCCGCTGCCATTTTGACTTCCCTTGGACGCATTTTGTACGATTTCCTCGCTGTCTCTACGGTTCCTGGACGTCCCACCTAAGGGATATTAAACTCACTGATGAGTCGGAGTTATCCGAAGACTCAGACGTGGGCTCAGACAGGGAGAATGTCGCAAACACTGCCCCGATTTGTCGGATATAACTGGCTTGTGCCCAAAGGGCAGGATTTGAATGATTGCAATTAAAGGAGTTCTTCCCCTTTGAATTAACTTTTAGTATGATATTACAGGGCAGATTTATCAAGGGTCGAATTTCGAAGTTAAAAATACTTCGAAATGCGACCATCGAATTTAAAGACTTCAAATTTGAATATCGAATTCGAACTTTTTTCATCAAATTCGGGTATCCTGCGGTCGAAGTAAAATCGCTAGATCGAACGATTAAATCGATCAATTTGAACGATTTTATCGTACGATCGAACGATTTTACGTTGACTCCAAAAAACGTAGAAAAATGCTGTAGAAGGTCCCCATAGGCTAACATAGCACTTCGGCAGGTTTAATTTGGCGAAGTATTGAAGTCGAAGTTTTTTTTAAAGAGACAGTACTTCGATTATCGAATGGTCGAATATTCGAAAGATTAAAAGGTGTTTTACCAGCTAGGCCGGTAAAATACCGGCCGGGTGGCAACCTTGTTATTTGTGGTTTTTGAGTTATTTCGTTTTTTATTCAGCAGCTCTCTAGTTTGCAGTTTCCACTATCTGGTTGCTAGGGTCCGAATTACCCTAGCAACCATGCATTGATTTGAATAAGAGACCGGAATATTAATAGGAGATGGCCTGAATAAAGAAAGATTACTAAACAGCGGAAGTAACAATAAGGGGGTTATTTATTAATGTCCGAATGTAAAAACTCAAAAAAAATGTAAAAAACTTTCGAGATTAATTATACCCCGAGGATGGAAAAAGTCAGAATCTGAAAATTCTCCATCTCAGACCTGAAGAAGTTGTATATAAGCCAATGGGAGAGTTCCCTATCCTATTTGGAAGTTTCTGTGGTCTGTGCTGGAATTAGCCCGTCTTTTTCTGGCAAAAATCTGACTATTTCGGACTTTTTGGGAAAAAGCCCAAAAAAATCCCCAGATAAAAAAACCCTTTTATTGCGTTTTTCCCCGATCCGATTATATCGTGCTTTTTAATAATAAATAAGGTCAAATTGTGGATTGTAGTTCGCTCTGACTTTTTAAAATAAAATTATCAGAAAAATTTGGATTTTGATAAGTAACCCCCTAAATGTGTAGCCTTAAAGAACATTTTTTTTTTAAGATGGCGTGACCCTCCTATTTGAAAGCCGGAAAGAAGAAGAAGAGTCTGATTAAGAGACTGGAATATGACTAGGAGAGGCCTGAGTAGAAAGATTAGTAATAAAAAGTAGCAATAAAAATACATTTGTAGCCTTACAGAGCATTTGTTTTTAGGTGGGGTCAGCGACCCCCATTTGAAAACTGGAAAGAGTCAGAAAAAGAAGGCAAATAATTAAAAGGCTAAAAGTTGCTTAGAATTAGCCATTCCAACACATACTAACCACCCCCAAACGACCCTTAAAAAGTGCCACCAGGAATAAAGCAAGTGGTTGTCACTTCCGAGCCCATGTTTGGCTACGGGAATCCTGCTCTGGCCTGGGTGCAGTTGTTGGGATACAAATATAGACCAGGAATGCTCGGCTACAAGGGGTATTTGACAGCTCACAGCTTGATACTCCCTGGGATTAACAAAGACTTTGATAAGGAGGAGAGAGCTGCTCAGAGTTCCCTGGTGATAGGGGAAAGTAGGGGTCAGCTGGGGATCCTATTACTGACCCGGGGGTCAGAGGTTTCCTGTAGGGGCAAATTCTTCACAGCAGTTGATTAGATAGCGACTGCTGAAGGGTGAACATTGCTGATATAAAACATTAGTACAGGTATGGGACCTGTTACTCAGAATGATCGGGACCTGGGGCTTTCCAGATAATGGATCTTCATGCCTTAAGTCTACTAGAAAATCATATAAACATTAAATAAAGCCAATAGGCTGGGTTTGCCTCCGATACGGATTAATTATATCTTAGTTGGGATCAAGTACAAGTTACCGTTTTATTATTACACAGAAAAAGGAAATCATTTTTAAAAATATGAATTATTTGGATAAAATGGAGCCCGTGGGATACGGCCTTTCTGTAATTCGGAGCTTTCTGGATAACGGGTTTCCAGATAACGGATCCAATCCCTGTACAGTCCTACACTACATCCTACTATCCTCCTCTACCTTGGATCTTCCTATGGGCACAGCTGTGGCTCCAGCATCCTCAGCAGGAGTTGTTTTTGGCTGAAATTCTGAGAAACATTATAGGATAAGCCTAGTCCCTCTACTTATGAACTCATACCTCACCCAACAACCTCTTGCATTTAAAGCTCCTCGGGGCTCCCACGGTGCTGTCCCCCCTTTGGGGAATGCTGGGACTTGTAGTCCCCCCTACGTTCCCCCCTCTGTTGCTGGGGTTCCATGGCAAATGTTCTCTTTGGCTGCCATATTGCCTCTCTGTAGAGGGAACACACTATGCAAATGCAACTAAAGAAAGCAGTATGGCAGCTCCTTTGAAACATACATATGTTACAGAATGTATTATCTATGCACATGATAAACTACTGGTGCATACCAATACACATATTCATACATACTGTTCTGTGTGTTTTCAATCAGATTCATTGATCTCAGTCCCTTGCACAGGAACAGGCTGGCAATACTGAGAATCGGTGCAATAAAAGGGAACTATTGAGGTGGATATGTACAGACACAACTCAAAGGAATGTTGTTGCATCTTTGCTTTTATCAGGCGTCAGGGAAGACTTGGTTGGTACAGAGCGGCGACAGCAGGGGTCGGATAGAAATCTCCATACGGAATGCAGCTCCAGTGTGATCTATTTTAAATCCATGTGCTGCTTCTAATGGTCTTAAAGGGGCAGTTCAACATTAAGGGTCAGGGCACACAGGCAGATTCGTCGTCCGGCAACAAATCGCCTCTTCTTTGGGGCAACTAATCTCCCCGGCTAAAATGTAAATCGCTGGCCGGATGGCACTCAGCACAATTCGTTTTCCGAAGTTGCCCGTCAGGCAACTTCAGAAAACAAACCGCCCATTCCGTCGGCTGCCAACTTCGGGCGACTTCTGAAAACGAATCGCTCCGAGTGCCATCCAGCCGGCGATTTTCATTTTAGCCGGCGGGAAGGCAGTTTGGCAAGATTAGTTGCCCCGAAGAGAGGAGACTAATCTCCCTGTGTGCCCTGACCCTAAAGGAGAACTAACCCCCCAATAAAAAAAGCCCCTACCTACTACCCTAGATAGCCCCCCACCCTGCTTCCCCCCCCCCACATAGTTCATTACCCCTGAAAGTGTCCCGAATACATTGCTCACGTATTGATGCAGAGTGAGCGCAGTGGAGCTCATGGCGCCATCTTACAGAACTTCAGTCTTCATTTGTAATTGGCGCATGCGCAGTCTTCCAGTTCATAGCTACTGAGCATGTGCAAAAAAGACAGCGCACATGAGCTCCCATGCACTTACGTTGGCCGTAGACGCACAGATAATATCATGTGAAAATTTGTTTTGTACGATTTTATCTGTGCGTCTATGGCCAGCTTAAGTGCATCGGTGTCTGGTGGAAAAAGAGCCAATTGATATCGGCAGAAGACTTGGATATCGGTCGGCTCGTCGGTCGAGCTGGACAGAAAATTTTGATTGGGCGCCTTTCACGGCACCAGAACATCGGCCATTGTTATTGCTGAATGGTCAGATACAAGTAGAATTCTATTGTTTCTCTCTGTATATCTGATGATTATAAATCTGACGAGCTCTACACATGTGTATTGAAACGAATGACCTTTCTTTGAAAGATCTTTTCCGAATAAGATCGTAATTGTTATGTCCATGGCCGCCTTTACTCTGCATCGATATGGGAGCAATGTATTCGGGACACTTTCAGGTGTAATGAACTATGTGGGAGTAAAGCAGGGAGGGGGACTATATGGGGTAATAGGTAGGGACTTTTCTTATTGGGAGGTTTAGTTCTCCTTTAACCTAACTTTTAGCATATTATAGAGTGAACAATTGTTCAGCAACATTTTCAATTGTTCTTCACTATTTCTTTTTTATACTTTTTGAATCATTTGCCTTCTTCTTCTGCCGCTTTCTAGCTTACTAATGGGGGTCAGCGACCCCATCTAAAAAACAAATGCTCTGTAAGGCAACAAATGTATTGTTACTTTTTATTTCTCGTCTTTCTATTCAGGCCCTCTCATTCATATTCCAGTCTCTTATTTAAATCGGTGTACCGTTGCCGGGGTAATTTGGACCCTAGCAACCAGATGGCTGAAATCGCAAACTGGAGAGCTGCTGAATAGAAGGCTAAATAACACAAAAACCACAAATAGTATGAAATGAAAACCAATTGCAAATTGTCTACATCATACTAAAATCTAATTTAAAGGTAAACAACACCTTTAATCTTATCATCATTATTCTTGTTAATTATTTTTATTCTGATGGTGGCACCAAGTTTTTTGATAGGCCCATAACTCTATCCCAAGGGGACTATTTGGTGGGCTGCAGAACAGTCAGACTGCATACCAACTAGTTGCCATTTTTCATTAAATTCTCTATTAGAATAACAAGATTAGGCGCTTGTCAACATAAAAAAGTTAAAATGAAGAGAAATGGTTAATATATGGTTACCTGGGAAACAGGAAGTGAAAGGAAGATACCATATGCCATATATCGGCCATGTGTTCTGTTAATATAAGGACAACTCACCGTGGGGGGGGGGAATCATTTTTTATATATAAAGAGACGAATATATTAACTTGTTGAAAAATGTGGGTGAAATTTACAAGGATAAGTGTAACCCATAACAACTATTAGCTTTGACTTACCTACTGAAGCTAAACAAGAGAACAATGATCTGATTGGTTGTTATAATATATATCAGCAATAGAAGCCCATGCCATAATATAAGGACTATATACAATGCACTGCAAGACTGATGGGGATGCACCAAATCCACTATTTTGGATTCGGGCTGAACCCCAGAATCCTTCGCAAAAGATTCGGCCAAATACCAAACCGAATCCGGATCATAATTTGCATATGCAAATTAGGGGTGGGGAGCTGAAAATTTTTTTTACTTCCTTGTTTTGTGACACAAAGTCACGCGATATCCCTCCCCGCCCTTAATTTGGATTTGGTTCGGCCGGGCAGAAGGATTCGGCCGAATCTGAATCCTGCTGAAAAAGGCCGAATCCCGAACCGAACCGAATCCTGGATTCGGTGCTTCCCTAAAGACTGATAATCCCTTACTGTGAAATTCTATTTGGTGTAACTCCATTTATGGAGCTCTAGGTCCCATTACTGTCTGACCAAGGGCATTTCTGTGATTGAGGGACAATAAGGTACAGTGACACGAGAATGTCCCCCTTTGTATGTACACAGATATTGTTTAAGTTATGTGACACTGCAGGCAACATAACGGCTTTTAGTTTGAATTTCCCCAAAATTAAATCAAGGAAAATATATTTTCTTACCTTGATTCTTCTTCTGGGTGCTGGGGAAGGAAGAAAAGTAATTTGTTAACACACCTACTGGAACTCCTCAGCATTCAACATCTATGGGGTAATGTATAAATGGTGCACCCATGTGTAGTAACCAATCAGCAGGAAGCATTTGCTGGTCAGGCGTTTAAAAGCAAACATTTGATTGGTTGTTATTGGTTACTAGACCTGGGGCAAACTTTGCGACTTTTATTTAATTCGCTCTCTAGAGAGCAAACCACCAGAGGCCAGATTCTGTTAGGAAAACTTGTAGTTTGGGATTAATGGACATTTAAAGGGGATGTTCACCTTCCAACACTTTTCTCAGATCAGCGGGTTTTTCCAATTACTTTCTATTTTCTATGTGTGACCATTTTTGTAATAATGAAGTGCAAAGTTTAATTTTTCACCTTCTAAAGCAGCTCTTGGGGGTCGCCGACTGTGTAAACTGTTCTAAATTGATACATTAAGTTGATACATTTGTTATCTTTGTCCCTGCTGAACAGAATCCCTGAGTTTCATTTTAGGCAGTTAGAATTGATACAATAGTTGCTGATACTCCAGAGATGCTGCAGAGAAATGTATCAAGTAAATGTTGCAAAACTTTAAGGGGCAGATTTAAATTTTTAAATTAAAAAAAAAATCGAATTTCGAGCTGTTTTTTTGTAGAAAATCGAAAATTCGAATTTCGAAATTTATCATGTACTGTCCCTTTAAAAATTTAACTTCAAACATTCACCATCTAAAACCTGCCAAAATGGAAAAAAGTGTTGGTTGGAAGGTGAACAACCCCATTTATTCCAAACACTTTTTGGAATGTTCCCCAGAAATAGACTTTTTTCAATTACCTTTCATTTTTTAATTTTTACTGTTTTTGCAAAATCTAAGTTTAAAGTTGAATGTTCGTGTCTCTGAGTCTGGCAGCTCAGTAATTCAGAAGCAGATTCTAAACTGTTACAATTTTGCAACATTGAGTTAATCCATTTCTCAGCAGCATCTCTGGAGTATCAGCAACTATTGTATCAATTCTAACAGCTGCCTGTAATGAAACCCAGAGATTTTGCTCAGCAGGGACAAAATACTAAATGTATCCATTAAGAACAGTTTACAGGGTCGGCGACCCCCCTCCCAGAGCTGCTTCAGAAGGTGAAAAATGACAATTTACACTTCAATATTAGAAAAACGGTCACACATAGAAAATAGAAAGTCATTGGAAAAAGTCGTTATTTCTGGTGATCTAACTGAAAACAAATAGTTGTCTGAAGCTGAACCACCCTTTAAGGAAGCCAGTGGGGTAAAGATGAATTGCTAAAGTGACCCAAGAAAGGAGAAGACTCCCCGTACCTCTGGTTTCTCCATCGCAATGTCGTTAAAGCTGTTCAGCTGCCGTGTGATTTCTACCATCTCAGTTGTGAGCTTAGCCATATGGACATTAAGTTCAGCCAAGACCTCCGTCACGTGAGCAGAAGCCACGGCCTCCTGCAGGTCCACGTAGTGAAGGGCCTTGATTTCTTCTTCCTGCACCAGGTGCCTCATGAGCTCAAACTCCTTCTGTACAAAGGCCTTCAGCTCACTGCGGCTAATCTGCGGGTGGGTTAACAAACAAGCATGGTATAGAATCAGCTAAGGTAAATACAGGATGATAGTATTGCAATTCAGTTCCACTCGATGCATTTGAACCCCTGATCCACAATCTATTTACTGAAGTCACGGACAGTCTACGGGGACGTTCCTCAGATAAGTCATTGACAGATCCGCTCATTTTGCTCATCAATAGTAATATGTGAATCTCTCCACGGCAAAAAATTTGCGAAAAATCGTGAAATCGGAAAGTTCCTGAAAAAATCGTGAAATTCTACCGTTTTCACAAAATAATCGTGAAATTCAAACGTTTTCATGAAAAAATACAGCAATTCGACCGTTTTCACGATAAAATCGGAAAATTAACGCATGTGAATTTTCGCTGGAGATTTGCAAATTTATTTGCTGGCGGCGAAACGCAGGAATTTGCTGCAAATTTGTGCCAGTGCCCGCATCCCCTCAGGGCCCCCCCAGCAGCCAGACCGCCACTGAAATGCGGGCCGTACAGAGGGGGACGGAGGCCCGGCTGCGCGTCACGCACCAGGGCCGCCCCCCTCTAGTTACGGTACTGACAAAACAAGGAAGTTAAAAAAAAAAAATTCAGCTTTATCCTTTCCATCCCCTAATTTGATTATGCAAATTAGGATTCGGTTTGGTATTCGGCCGAATCTTTTAAAGAATCGTGGATTCGGCCGAATTCAAAATAGTGGATTCGTTGTAGGGGTTCGGCCGAATCCAAAATAGTGGATTCATGCATCCCTAGTTTTTATTTCTAAATGACACTGTTTACACTCCAAATAATTCATTCTACAATATAAAATGTCATTCCTGAACCAACAAGTGTATTTAGTTGTAATATTGGTGTGTAGGTGCATCTCAGGTCATTTTGCCTGGTCATGTGCTTTCAGAAAGAGCCAGCAGTTTAGGATGGAACTGCTTTCTGGCAGGCTGTTGTTTCTCCTACTCAATGTAACTGAATGTGTCTCAGTGGGACCTGGATTTTACTATTGAGTGTTGTTCTTAGATCTACCAGGCAGCTGTTATCTTGTGTTAGGGAGCTGTTATGTGGTTACCTTCCCATTGTTCTGTTGGGGGGGGGGTGATACCACTCCAATTTGCAGTACAGCAGTAAAGAGTGACTGAAGTTTATCAGAGCACAAGTCACATGGCTGGGGGCAGCTGGGAAACTGCCAGTTTGTCTAGCCCCATGTCAGATTTCAAAATTAAATTTAAAAAAAATCTGTTTGCTCTTTTGAGAAACCGATTTCAGTGCAGAATTCTGCTGGAGCAGCACTATTAACTGATGCGTTTTGAATAAAAAAATTTTTTCCATGAGAGTATCCCTTTAAAAGTAGAAGTCACATCCATGGAAAGAGTCTGAGAATGCTGAATTAACAAGGGCCAGAGATTGAGAAACCTGGGAATATTATAAAAACCATAACATATTACGAATGATTAAGTTTTAAAAGCCCTTCCTAGCCATTAATTTAAGCTTCGCTGCCTGTCACTAGTTGGGTTTAGTTGGCCACACATGATGATTCCTCGGAGGGGGCATCACATCAAAAGTGCCCTAGGGCATCATAAAAGCTATGACTGAGCAATAACTAAATGGAATGGAAGAATCTCGTACACTAAGCTGAGCGGTCGAGTGCAAACATAGCATACAGCGGGAGTGCAGATCATACGAATGCTTGAGCCAGTAATGCAGTTAAACAGCCACCAGCTCTCACATTTCCCTGCAGAATATTTATGCTGGTGTTATGGTGATTTCTCTATAATTATTAGGAGAAAGACTAGGGAGGTATCCCTGCTAAGTGTCATTTATGGCAAATCTTCTAGGGAAGCACTGAATCCAGGATTTGGTTCGGGATTCGGCCTTTTTCAGCAGGATTCGGATTCGGCCGAATCCTTCTGCCCGGCCGAATCCTAATTTGCATATGCCGATTAGGGGCGTGAGAGAAATCGTGTGACTTTTTGTCACAAAACAAGGAACTAAAAAATGTTTTCCCCTTTCCACCCCTAATTTGCATATGCAAATTAGGATTCGGTTCGGTATTCAGCCGAATCCTTTGCGGAGGATTCGGGGGTTCGGCCGAATCTAAAATAGTGGATTTGGTGCATCCCTAAAATCTTCCTAATAGTAACATCAAACTACAGCCACGAACTGCTAGGCCGATAGGGCTTCCTGTAATGGCATAATAACACAATAGGAGGTCTATGGGGCGATAAGGAACAGAAACATAAAAAGGGCAATGGGCTTTTAAGTACTCTATGTTGTCATATGTGACTAATATGTGAATATAAGCTTAACAAATATCTGCTGAGTTTGCAGAACTGGAGCCAAATTGAATCTCATACTTCAGGGGCAAATGTAATTAAACTGTAGTGAAGACACATATGTGACTTTCAACATTAAAGGGGGTGTTGCCTTTAAATTAACTGTTAGTATGATGTAGATATGTAGATATGTGGAGACAATTTGCAATTGGTTTTCATTTTTTATCATTTGTGGTTTTTGAGTTATTTAGCTTTTTATCCAGCAGTTCTCTAGTTTGCGATTTCAAACGACCCTAGCAACCATGCATTGCTTTGAATAAGAGACTGGAACGTGACTAGGAGAAGCCCTGAATAGAAAGAGGAGTAATAAAAAGTAGCAATAACAATACATTTGTAGCCTTACAGAGCATTTGTTTTTTAGATGGGGGTCAGTGACACCCCCTTCAAAAAGCAGGAAAGAGTCAGAAGAAGAAGGCAAATAATTAACATACTACAAAAAATAAATAATGAAGACCAATTGAAAAGTTGGCCATTATAGAACATACTAAAGGTTAGAGGGATATTCTGAGACAATTTGCAATTGGTTTTCATTTTTTATTATTTGTACATTTTTGAGTTATTTAGCTTTTTATTCAGCAGCTCTCCCGTTTGCCATTTAGGCAATCTGGTTGCTAGGGTCCAAATTATCCTATCAACCATGCATTGATTCGAATGAGAGACTGGAATATGATTAGAAGAGGCCTGAATAGAAAGACTGATAATTAAAAGTAGCAATAACAAGCCTTACCGAACATGTGTTTATTTTATGGGGTCAGTGACCCCTATTTGAAAGCTGGAAAGAATCAGAAGGCGCGGGCAAATAATTAAAATACTATAAAAAATGAAAACCAATTGAAAAGTTGCTTAGAACTGGTCATTCTATCACATACTAAAAGTTAACTTAAATGTGAACCACCCCCTTTGAGGAAAGCAAGGCCAGTCATAGCATTAACTGCTTCGCCTCTCTTTGCAGCAGCTGGGGCTCCTCTCATTGTGGATTCTGCATTTCTTGGCAGCGGGATGGGGCTCCTCTCGGTTTCTTAGCGACAGCATTAACGATGCCCCACTAAACCCATTAATTATACAGAGGGAAAAAAAAAACTGCAGCAAAGTGAAAGAGGTAGAGAATTGAAATGCTAAAAGAGTCGCTTTTCACTTATTTAGGGGTGTAAGGGAGCGTTAAACATGCTGATTATAATATCTGGGGATGGGGGTGGAGCAGGGATGGGATGATGGGATTCACTGTGCAATAAGAGAATTAAAGGGATACTGGCATATCATATAATAGCACCCGTTTTTTATAATCTTGTTTACCAAGTTTGAATGGTGTTATTTTCTGGCCTATTATGGCAGGGGAACAGGGACCAATTCAGAATGCAATTCGGGCACAAAATATCCCATGTGCAGGTCCGCCTGACACTTGCAGAACCCGCGGGTTTACCCCTAGGCTGGGCAGGTTTGGGCTGACTGCCACACACATTCTGCAGGTAGTGGGTGGGTTTGGGTTGAGCTCTCCCCCCCCTGTGATCTTACTCTGTTGACTGTCTGCTCTGGCAGCCGCCATTTATAGGTGCATGCCTGCCCTAACCCCACCCCCTTTTGTGACATCAGAGATGGTTGGATCCATAAATGGAGTTGAGTTGGGAGCGGGAGTAGGCATGTAAGTTAGCACAGCTCAAGGCTGTAACTCAAATAGCAGCAATTATTTTATTACCCTGTGCTTACCACTAGGGATGCACCGAATCCACTATTTTAAGATTCGGCCAAATCCTTTGTCAAAGATTCAGCCACAGCCAGAATCCGAATTCTAATTTGTGTATGTAAATCAGGGAAACGAGGGGGTAAGAGAACCTCAGCTTTTTTGTGTGACTAAAAGTCATGTGATTTTTTGGATTCGGATGGTGTGACATCACTTCCTGCCTGAGTCTCTTCCCTGCTCATGCATAGCTCTGGGCTCAGATTACAGCAGGAAGGGGAGGAGGGAGAGGAGCAAACTGAGCATGCTCAAGCCCTAGCCCTGGAGGTTTAAAGGGGTGGTTCACCTTTAAGATAACTTTTATTGTGTTACAGAACAGCCAATTCTAAGCAACTTTTCCATCAGGTTTCATTATTTTTTTTTTTTAGTTATTTGCTTTTTTCTAACACTTTTCAGCTTTCAAATGGGCGTCGCTGACTCCCTTCTAAAAAACAAATGCTCTGTAAGGCTACAAATGTATTGTTATTTTTTATTACTGAGCCTTCTATATCAGGCCTCTCCTATTCATATTCCAGTCTCTTGTTCAAATCAATGCATGGTTGCTAGGGTAATTTGGACCCTAGTTACATAGTTACATAGTTACATAGTTAACTATGTAACTATGTAACTAGGGTCCAAATTTGGACCCTAGTTACCAGATTGGTTACGATGCAAATTGAAGAGCTGCTGAATAAAAAGCTAAATAACTCAAAAACCTTCAATAATAAAAAATGAAAACCAATTGCAAATTATCTCACAATATCACTCTCTACATAATACTAAAAGTTATCTCAAAGGTGAACAACCCCTTTAAGCTGAAAACAGGAAGTCTGATACAGAAGCCCATGAGTACACAATAGAAGGAAAGAAATGTGGTGTTTCTTTTGACAGAGGACTCAGAGCAGCATTACTTTGAGGGTTTACTGGTGTATTTATATAGACCTTTCTGATAAAGCTTACTTAATTTTAGCTTTTCCTTCTCCTTTAACAGATCTGTTGCAGCGACTATGGTTAATAAAGCAATCGATTCCAATATAAGAAGTGTTAAAGAGACAAGAAGAAGGTCCCTGTCCTGTAGAGCTTACAATCTGCTGAGTGTATATATAAAATCTCTGGCGAGACATGGCTGCAGTCTGTTTTTTGGCCAGAAATGAAGCAGCTACTTAGGAATTGGAAAATACTCTCTCCCATGCAAGAATTAAAAAGTAACTAAATTTTTCGGTTTACATCAAAATCGAAGGGACGGATGTTCACTTACCATGGGGTCCACGCACTTTGCCTTTAACCTCTCCACCATGTCGCCCATGGCCAGTTTGAGGTCGGTAGGTTTTCTGTTCTAGAGGGAGAGGAGCAAAAGGTCAGTCAGACACACAGGTCATCAAACAGCAGGGACAATAACAAGGATTGTCGGTCCTAGGGGTCGCATACATTATTTCTGTATTTCCCTGGGACAGTTAGTGTTGAGAATCAGTAGGATATTCCTCCCTGACCCAATTTGTACACATGCCTGCTTTCAGGGCAAATAAGTGCACCAATCCATGGGAAATGACCTGCAGAGTATCTCAGGGCTTGCCACTATTACCTGCGCCACATCCAGTGAAAGAGATGTGCTACTGATACATAGTAATTGTATAGTACAGCACTGCTTTAAATGCTTCTTAATGTGGCAGCGACCTGCAACCAAGCAAGCTACTGCTTAGTTGCTAGGGGAATTGGGTCCCAAGAAACCAGATAAGAATGTAAATAACAAAGCTTGATCATTCAAAACCCGCAGAAGAAAACGTTCTTACTGCTGCCTTACACCATGCTAAGAGTCGCATTCGAATTGAACTACCCCTTTAAGAACTTTCACTTTAGGTCATTCAGCAAAAACAAGTCTTACTGGTGTGACTGGGTTTAAATGGCGGCAGATAAACTTCCCCTTTTTTGACTTTGACCGATCATCTCCACATTTAACTTGAATATAAACTCAAAGTTTGATTTGTATACGAGCAAAGCTACAAAGAGGCTGCTGGTCTGTGGCAACTGGACTACAGCTCCCAGAATCCTTCAGCAGTCAGCTGGTATTACCCACTCCAACCACTGTCTGTTATAGAGAAAAAAAACTCGGTTCAAGACAGCATTTTCCATATTAAGAGCAGCACTGCTAAACAGATTAAAGTCGGCTCAGTGGTCATTAATTTCACATGGACTTGACTGCAGGGATGAGTTGTTCTTATTTTTAATCGCTTACCGTTCTTTCCAGGTCCTCTCCTTCTGACCTTGCAAACTGCTGCCTGGTTGCTAAGGTACTTAACCCTAGTAACCAGATAGCAGTTGATGCTCCATGCTTGACATTTTAAAAAGCAATAAAGAAATGACCAACTACAAATTTTCAGAACACCTTCGCTTCCCATGCCCCCGCATATAGTGGGCTCACCTTCATTTCTTGGTAGGCCTGATTGAGGGTGACGAGCTGGTGCTGCCGGTGGTCCCCCGTGACAGCGCAGAGCACGCAGATAATTTTCTGGTCCTCTCTGCAGTAGAGTGTGAGCTCCTGCTGGTGAATCTGACACCTCTTCTCTGTGTATTCCTTTTTCTTGCTCTCGCTTCCTGGCTTTTCCCCACTTTTCTCCGGAACAGGGGGCTGTGTGGTGAATTCCCTCAGGCGGTGCTCCCTGTACCGACTCCGATGCTCCTCAGCGTGGGGGCCGCAGTAGGAAAAATGGCAGTCGTCGCAGATTTGGGCCGCTTCTTTGGCTTCGTCGGGCTCGCAGGCATCGCAGGTCCCATCGGGAGGCAGCTGGATCACCTCATCTCTCTCGGAAGCCATATTGAAACTTGCCTCACGCTTGCTTTTGATTGGTTCCTCTGCTGCTCAGCATATACCCTGGCTGATTTAATTTAAATTAAGTCCTTTTACCCAATACACTTAAAGCTGCCTTCCTTGGTGACGTTATAATATAAAATTATTTCCTGATGATTATCTAGAACCCATTAGCCCCCCAAAAAAATCTAGATCTGCTACATAAGGGCCAGGCCAACTTTAATCCAATTGGTCATATGTGGTGTTGCCCCTCAATGATCAAAATAACTATAACCTGCTTACACACACAGCTGTGACCTAGTTAGTTAACAAACCAGCTACTAGTTACCTACTTACACCTACTCAGCCCCTCCCCTAACCTGTCAGCTAATATAAGGGCTGCACTGTCAGTTCTTACTCCATATAGTTCCAGCCTGATCCATTTATCCAGCACCCCCCGCCCCTTGAGTGAGCTCAACCAGGAAATTCTCCTCAGACCACTTTGTGCTGCACCTGTAGCGGCCCCGCCCACTTCTCCCTTCGCTTCCGGGAATGTGAAGCCCACAATAAACTGCAGCCTTTGCCTCGAAACGAAGCACCTTCCTTTTATTTCTCTCAGTCTCAGTCTCGGCTCCAGAGACGTTCCTACCTCCCCTCTCCTAAGCAGCAACCAGCCAACAGGCTTCTTGCTTTCTCTTTCAAGCCTTGTTGTCCTTCCTGAGTCAGGAGAGCAGGAAATGGCCTGCCTGCATTAAACCCCGGATGTACGGAAACAGCACCAACTGAGGGAAGAAAATTTTACCTCAGGAATGTACTTCCCCCCCATTTCCCTCTCGTTCAGTCCCACAGAGGAGGGTGCAACAGAGCAAAATCAAAGGGGAAATGGTTTCCATGAGGGACTGGAAGACGAAGGCTGAATAGAAAGAAAAGTAATAAAAACAAGCAAGAACTGAGGGAAGAACATTTTACCTCAGGAATGTACTTCCCCCCATTTCCCTCTTGTTCAGTAACACAGAGGAGGGTGCAACAGAGCAAAGTCAAAGGGAAAATGGTTTCCGTGAGAGACTGGAAGACTAAGGCTGAATAGAAAGAGAAGTAATAAAACAAGCAAGAACTGAGGGAAGAATATTTTACCTCAGAAATGTGCTTTCCCTGATTTCCCATTATTCACATCCAAGTCGTCGCGGCGCACTCCAAAGTCAAAGGATCGCTCATAGGTTGTTGGTTAAAAATTCATCCTTTATTGGTTACATCAGTTTAAAAAAGAAATGCTAACACATGGTCTGATTTCCCTCTTGTTCAGTCTAGGGATGAACAGAATCCAAGATTCTGCCTTTTACAGCCGGATTCGGTTTCGGCCGAATTGAATCTGAACTCTAATTTGCATATGCAAATGAGGGGAGGGAAATGTGTGACTTATTGTCACAAAACGAGGAAGTAAAAAATGTTTTCCCCTTCCCACCCCGAATTTGCATTTACAAATTAGGATTCGGTTCAGTATTTGGCCGGATCTGTCTTGAAGGGTTCGGCCGAATCCAAAATGGTGGATTAGGTGCATCCCTAGTTCAGTCACACAGAGGAGGGTGCAACAGAGCGAAGTCAAATGGAAAATGGTTTCCATGAGGGACTGGAAGACTAAGGCTGAATAGAAAGAGAAGTAATAAAAACAAGCAAGAACTGAGGGAAGAAAATTTTACCTCAGAAAGTCAAAGGGAAAATGGTTTCCATGAGGGACTGGAAGATTAAAGGCCCCCTGATAAAAGCTGCAAGAGCACCCCCCCATCACCGCTCGTATGTGCGCACTGGCTGCAAACAATTGCAGCCAGCCGGACTTTTGCAGACCGGACTGGGGTAGGCAGCAGTGAAAGGTATGTGCCTGGCACCCCTTTAAGTTATGCGCCCTAGGCACATGCCTACTATGCCTATCCCCCCTTCCGGCCCTGTCTGGTTGCTAGAGTCCAAATGACCCTAGCAACCATGCATTGATTTGAATAAGAGACTGGAATATAAATAGGAGAGGCCTGAATAGAAAGGTGAGTAATAAAAAGTAATAACAATATTTTTGTAGCCTTACAGAGCGTTTTTTTTAGATGGGGTCAATTTGGAATCTGGAAAGAGTCAGAAAAAGAAGACAACTTAACAGGTAAACCACCTCTTTAAAACTACCCCTTTAACGAAGAAAAATAAAATACTGTATTTCATTAAAATAAATCAATGAGTTGATATGCTGACTGTAAGATAATATATTTTTACCACTTGTCTCTCATTAAATGTGTCATAAAACAATGAACATGAAAACAAAAAAGAAAAAAGAACATGAATTTCCAGTTTTGTGTTTTTCTTTAAATACATGTTTATGACTCATGGGTGGTTCCATAACTATTTTGCAATATGGGCGGTTTCCTGTGCAAGGGCATTGTGTAGAGCCCTGGAGACAAGAGAACAGTTCACAAGCCGGACAGTCAGTGTCACCTGGCTCTGGCCCATTGCAGCTGTCTTTCAAAAGATTGTAATTTAACCCTGAAAGTAAGGTTGCCATCTTAAAAAAAAAAGATGGGGAGACTGTTGGGGATGAAAGGGGGCAGGGTGAAGACATAAGTGGTTAGGTCATGCCCACTTATGTGTCATACCTCTCAAAATTGCCCCTCGTGAAAACTCTTTTACATCTCCAAGAAGAACTTAAAGGGGTGGTTCACCTTTAAGTTATCTTTTAAGTATCTTATAGAATGGCTTTTTCCAAGTAACTTTTCCATTGGCCCTCATTTTTTTTTTTCTTATAGTTTTTGAATTATTACCCTTCATCTTTCTAGCTTTCAAATGGGGGTCACTGACCATATCTGAAAACAAATGTGTAAGGCTACACAATTATTGTTATTGCTAGGTTTTATGATTCATCTTTCTATTCTGGGACTCTCTCATTCATATCCCAGTCCCTTATTTAAATCAATACATGGTTGCTAGGGTAGTCTGGACTCTAGTAACCAGATGGCTGACATTGCAACCCGGAGAGAGCTGCTGAATAAAAAGCTAAATAACTCGAAAACCACAAATAACTGAAACTGAAAACCAATTGCAAATTGGCTCAGAATATCACTCTCTACATCATGCTAAATGTTAATTTAGGTGAACAAACACTTTAAGGGCAGAGACACACGCTGCTATTTTGGAAGATTAGTCGGACAGTGGCAAATCGCTTTTTCTTCAGGCCACTAATCTCCCCGAACTACCTTCCCGTCGGCTAGAATGTAAATCGCCAGCAGGATGACACTTGGATCACTTCGGCCTTCCGAAGTTGCCCAAAGTTTCCTCATGAGGAGACTTTGGGTGACTTTGGAAAACAAAGCGTTCCGAGTGCCATCCCGCCTGCGATTTACATTCTAGCCGGCGGGAAGGCAATTCAGGGAGATTAGTCGCCCGAAGAAGAAGCGATTTGTCGCTGGGCGACTAATTTCCCAAATAGCAGCGTGTGTCTCTGCCCTTATAATAGCACTGTCCAATATGTTGGTACAATATGGAGGACAGAAATAATTCCAATATGGAGGAACATAATGGAAAATGGTATATATTGTAACTTTCTTGGGCCCCCAGCATCAAGTGATTCTTCTTCTCCCCTTCTAAAAATGAGCTCTACAATCCCCACTCACCTATACATTTAGCAGGGGGATCGCAGGTCCTCACTGGGGCCCTAGCAGCTATTGGGTCTGCTCTCACCTATTGTTACACCCCGGCTGTTGAGTAGCTTGGGAGTTGGAATGATTTTGCAGGGGCGGGCTATTTTCCATAATGGTGATGATTAAGCACCAATCTTCTTTATTCAGCTGTTTGAGAGGCACGATGCTACCCAGTACTGCTTGTCTTCTGCGTTGCCTAGAATAGTTTAATTGGGCTGCTAAAATACAGTGGGAAGCTGTGACGTGTGGGAGGCGGATAGATCCAGGGATGTGATAAGTATAGATTTGCAGAAAATGTGGTAGTTTCCTCTCAGTTTTGTGTTATTTTTAATAATAATAATAATAATAATAATAAAGTTCCTTTAACAACAGGTGCACCAACACTGTGCCAACGCATGTCCCTGCTGCCAACACACTGCTTCCTAGGCCTCTTGTAGAGTTATGATTCACAATGTCAAGAAATAAATATGCTTAGTAATATGTCTCCTTACTGTAACACAACATGCATTGTATAAAGCAGAGAAGGGCAGCCCTTTTATTTTGCAGGTCTCCCCCTACTGCAGGATCAAATTCTATGTGCCCACAAGGACATCTGGGCCCTGGTGACCATTCACCCATTAATTATTTCTGTTCTCCTTATTTCGGAAATTGGGCGGGAAGGAATTGCACCGATATCGATGTCCAACAACAGGCGGAATTCTTGCTGACAATTTGCTGATAATGTTAAGAAAATAAACAGCATTAAATATGGATGAAGTAGAGGTAATATCCATGTAATAATCTTCATTTTAACCAGCATTATTTTTATTGCCAGCACAGAAACACAACATGGAGGCACGAAGGAGAAGAAAATCATTACTCGTTTATTAAAAAGCAAATCTTGTATATGCCTCCTCATCTATTCCTGCCGGCACTACCTACAGCTCACGAGCAGCAATAACAATAAAATTGCCTCTCACGAGCACTGCCATCACTGATTAGTTACTGGAATGAGAGCCAACTTATTTAGTCAGGGCTTTTCCCAGTAATGAGCTGCATTAACGCTGGAGTTGGCTTATTTGGGCAGTGTCTGGATTGTGCTTATTGGGCGTATTTCTTGCAAAGCACTCTGGGAAAATTGCATTTGGCAGGGTAGATATGAGAGAATAGAGGGATTCAGGCAATGAGAGTTCTTTTTAGGGGGTGTGCACGTAAGGGGCCCTATAAGTATTAGGGCCCCTCAAAACAACTAGCTAGAGTGTGGGATAGAAGGTTTATAAGGGCAAGATGGAGACATTAATGCAAAATAGAAACTGTAAGTCAAGATGGAAAGTGAAGGAGAAGATGTCAACAGTAGATCAAAATGGAGACAGTAGATCAAGGTGGAGATAATTTGACAAAATGGCAAGAGTGGGTCAAAATAGAGATAGTAGGACAATATAAAACAGAAGGTAAAGATAGAGATATGAGGTTAAGATGGAGGCAATAATGCAAGATGAAGATGGTAGGAAAACAAGATGGAAACATTGGGTCAAAGAGAAGACTAAAGGCAACAAGTGGGTCAAGATGTACATAGTAGGGCCAGGTAGGGACAATAGGTCAAAATCATAAGAGAGCAGAACATAATGGCAAAAGCAGGTTAAGATGGGGATAGCCGGGCAAGATAAAGACAGTAAGGAAAGCCCAAGACAATAAGTCAAGGTGGAGACACTAGAGCAAAATGGCAACAGTAGGTCAAGATGGAGACAGTAGGGCAAGACAAAGACAATAGGTCAAGATGAAAACAGAAGTAATGCAAGATGCAGATAATCGGCCAAGATGGGGACAATAGTGCAAAATGGCCACAGCTGGTCAAGATAGATGTAGTAGGACAAAATGGTAACTTCATTCTACTATAATGGCATAGTAGGGTAAGACAATAGGTAAAGATGGATACAGTAGTAGTTGTGACAGGATTAGTAATGTAGGAGATCAAGGTGGAGATAGTAGGACCAAATGGAGACATCAGGTTATGATGTACAGAGTAGGACAAGATGGCAAAAGTGGTCCAAGATGGAGACAGTTAAGCAAGATAGTAGGGCAAGACAGACACAAAAGGTCAGGATAAAGACAGAAGTAATGCAAGATGCAGACAGCAGGTCATGCTGGGAACAAAATGACAAAATGTCCATGGTCGGCCAAGATGGAGGTAGTAGAGGGGCTAAGGGAGCTAGTACACGGGCAGATTCGGGGAGATTTAGTCGCCTGGCGATTAATCGCCTCTTCTGTGGGGCGACAATCTCCCCGAACTGCCTTCGCCATGCCTGCCGCCTGCTATAATGACCAAACGCTAGCGCCAATGCACTCTCTGCGCTTTGATTTCCGAAGTTGCCTGACGAGGAAAGTAGTGCAGGATGTAGACAGTAGGGCAAGGTAGAGACAGTAGGTGGACAGTCAGTGGGTCAAGATGGAAGTAGTAGGAAATGGAAAGGACAATAGGTCAAGATAAAAAGAGCAGCAATGCCTGAGAGAGAAGATCAAAGTAGAGGCAGTAGAACATAATGGAAAGAGGTGAGGCAAGCAATATTACACCTGCCACAGAAATGTAAAGCTCCAAGTGTGCAGATAAGCAAAGACTACATATACAATACATAACATTTCCCTCTCTAAATGTCCTTTAATGTTGCTATCTGTGGGAAATATCCAGACTGACATATCACAGAGAAAAAGCAATTTCTCTCATCTTCCCAAAGCAGCTCCACTTCTAATGGGATCCCTTTGATATGAGTATACAGGGTGTATCTTAAATAGGTCACATCATATGAGTAACGACAAATGAGAAATCTGTAGCCGCCAGGCTCTTCTGAAGGCAGCGTAACAGCATTTCATTTCTACGGATAGAAAATAGATTGCTCTTCATTTAGTTTCAATCAGTGATTTAGGGACGGCTGGACTTAACGGCGCCAGGCAGGGACAGAGATGTCGCTCGTGGGATATACTGTGGGACACATAGAAACAGACGAAGAGGTGAGGTGAAAGTCATATTCGTAATTAGATTGTGACCTGTATAGCAAGGAAGGAATCATGCAGAAACTATGTACAGTACAAAATGCAACTAAATTTATATTTCCCACCCCAGTCCTAGGCCCACTAAGTTTTCTCCTGGTGATCAGCCAGCCCAGTCCAACCTGTGCAGCTCTCCAGTTTGCAATTTCAGCCTAAATGACCCTATCAACCATGTATTGATTTAAATAAGAAACTAGAATACAAATAGGAGAGGCCTGAATAGAAAGATGAGTAATAAAAAGTAGCAATAACAATAAATGTGTAGCCTTACAGAGCACTTGTTTTTAGCTGGGGTCTAGAAACCCCTATTCGAAAGTTGGAAAGAGCTGGAAGAAGATGGCAAATAATGAAGACCAATTGAAAAATTGCTTAGAATGAACCAATTCTAGAACATACTAAATTAAAAGGGTGGTTCATTTTTAGTAGGTTATAGAATGGCCAGTTCTAAGTTCAATTGGTCTTCATTATTTATTTTTTGTAGCTTTTTAATATTATTTGATTTCTTGTTCTGACACTTTCCAGCTTTAAAGTGAGAGTCACTGACCCCTTCTAAAAAAAACCATGCTCTGTAAGGCTACAAATTTATTGTTATTGCTACTTTTTATTACTCGCCTTTCTATTCAGGCCTCTCCTATTCATATTCCAGTCTCTTATTCACATCAATGCATGGTGGCTAGGGTCATTTGAACCCTAGCAACCAGATTGCTGAAATTGCTGTAGAGCTGCTAAAGAGTAAAAAAACACAAATAATTATAAATAAAAACCAATTTCAAATTATCTCAGAATATCACTTTCTACATCATACGAAAAGTTAAGGAAAGCTGACGAAGCAGTTTATTAGCCATAGATTAGCCACAATAGGGCAAGCTATAAGACTATATTTATTCTGCAGAATGCTTTACCATACCTGAGTAAACTGTTCTAGAATCTCTCTCTGTTTGTTTAGGATAGCAGCTGCCATATTAGCTTGTTGTGACATCACTTCCTGAGTCTCTCCCTGCTCACTCATAGCTCTGGGCTCAGATTACAGCAGGGAGGGGAGGAGGGAGAGGGAGGGAGGAACAAACTGAGCATGCTCAAGCCCAAGCCCTGGAGGTTTATGCTGAAAACAGGAAGTCTGATACAGACTTCCTGTTTTCAGCATAAACAGGAAGTCTGATACAGAAGCCCATGAGTACACAATAGAAGGAAAGAAATGTGGTTTTTCTTTTGACAGAGCAGCATTACTTTGAGGGTTTACTGGTGTATTTATATAGACCTTTCTGATAAAGCTTACTTAGTTTAACCTTTCTTTCTCCTTATAGGGTCAGTCCACACAAGCAGATTCGGGGAGATTTAGTCACCTGGCGACTAATCGCCTCTTCTTCTTGGCGACAATTTCCCTGAACTGCCTTGGCATGTCTTGCTGTCCGCTATAATGAAAAGTCGCTTGCGCTAAAGCACACGTGGCGCTTCGTTTTCCGAAGTCGCCCGGAGTTGCCTCACAAGGAAAGTTCGGTCGACGTTGGAAAACGAAGCGCCGCGTGTTCTTTAGCGCAGAACTTTTCATTATAGCGGAAGGCAGACACGCGAAGGTGGTTTGAGGAGATTGTCGCCCATAAGAGGAGGCGATTAGTCGCCAGGCGACTAAATCTCCCCGAATCTGCTCGTGTGGACTGACCCTAAAAGTGAGCGGGTGAACCGATCCACTTAATAACTCAGCTCCCTGGACTGGAGGGCTCTAAATAATATAAGTCCCCATTATTTCTGATGGCAGCCCTGTGCACAAAACACTAAATACATAAATTCTATGTGCATGAATGAGGGCTGCAGGAGATGATTGAATGGGGTGGATGGAGGGAGGGGGGTTGGTGCAATGTAATTTGCTAGGGGTCCTAGTGTCAGAAGGAGTTGTATGTTGATGTATAGGGAATGAGTGGGCCACGGAAGCCAGGAAATCAGATAGACATGTGGGTGTAATAGTGGAGCTGTATGATTAATGGTGAAATCACATTGCAGGATCTATGAGCTTCCAGTAAATACAAACAAATGTTCTGTTCTGCGCTCCGATGCCGAAACCCAACACACACTCTCTCTCTTGATCTTGATACGATTCGCTGGCTCCTGAGTCTCCCGCAGTGACACCAAAAGAAATAAAGTCACCGGCACTGAATGTAAAGCTCATTTCTTAGTGCAGCCAACTGGGAAGCCAAACTCAATTAGTTCTCAGCAGCCCTGCCTGAGATTGGGAGATGTAATCGGCTGATGGGCAGAGCAGGTGGGCAGCTTATTTCAGCCTTGTGCCCAGAACATACCCACTGTACAATCATGCACAATATATAGGAACCGCCTCCAAAGCCTGCAGCCAAATTAGGGACCTTTAATGTAAATGACTTAAAGGGGTTGCTCACCTTTGTGTTAACAGTTAGTAAGATGTAGAGAGCGATATTCTGAGACAATTTGCTATTGGTTTTCATTTTTTATTATTTGCGGTTTTTGAGTTATTCAGCAGCTCTCTAATTTGCAATTTCAGCAGTCTGGTCGCTAAGGTCCAAATTCCCCTAGCAACCATGCATTGATTTGAATAAGAGACTGGAATATAAATAGGAGAGGGGCTGAACAGAAAGAGGAGAAATGAAAAAGAAGCAATAACAATAGATGTGTAGCTTTACAGAGCATTTGTTTTCAGATGGGGTCATTTATTGTTGTTGCTACTTATCTTTCTATTCAGACCCCCTACTGTTAATATTCCAGCCACTGCCTGGTTGTTGGGGTAAATTGAACCCTAGCAACCAGATGACTACGGTAAACAAAAAAGCTAAATTGTTCAAAAAGCAAAAAAAGACGACCAATTGCAATTCTTTTTAGCATGCCACTGTCTCCATTATACTAAATGTGTTTTTTTAAGGGGAACTGCACCTCTGGTCTGACTTTGGACACAATGTAACAGAAGCAGCTGATTAGCAGACCTTTCTTTTGCTGGTTGAGAACAGAATTATGTCAAAGGCAGGAACACAGAAAGGGCCAAGCAGACACAGCTTTGAATAGCAACTATAATTACATGTAACCTTAAAACAAGTGCAATGAATGTATATTGGGCAATTTTTTTTTTGGAGAATTTTTGCCCAAGTTTTTGGGTTTATATCCCCTTTAAAGCAAGAAGGGCAGACTATAAATCCAGCTCAGGGTGTGTCCTGAATGATGTCTATGCGTTACTGCCACCCGTAGGGTGCCTCTGTCCCACGCTTACGGAACAATCCCAAGAACAAAGGCACCATGGGGGTCCAGCCATGAGCACAAGCCCCCAGCTTCTTTATAAACACAGAGCGAGCGTTTGCAGAAAGAGCAAATATATGGGGGTGAAATCCCCTTCCCTGCGCATCGTGTAGTTCCAGCATATTGAGGCATAGTTATTACAAAGAGGAAAAAAAAATCATTTAAAAATTGCCAATTTGTCTGCTACAGGTCTAGTAACCCATAGCAACCAAACAGCTACTAGCATTTATTGGCCTGCTGTTTGAAAGTGAATTTCTCATTGGATGATATGGGTTGCTAGACCTGAAATATATTTACTTACCAACCCCAATAGATAACATGGTGCTGACTTATTTATTCATATTTAGTCCACTTAAATATAGAGGGATTGCAGGCATCAGCAAATCGTGCAGTGAATATGGGTTTTCTTTTGTGAACAAAGCTTTAAAATTCAAACTCAGCCTGTGACTGGCTGCAAAGGTGCTTCAAAGTTTAAAGGTATTTAAAGGGGTTGTTCACCTTTAAATTAACTTTGAGTATGATGTAGAGAGTAATATTCTGAGACAATTTGCAATTTGTTTTAATTTTATATCATTTACAGTAGGGGGTACATTATCTCTTATAATACATGAGTGATACTCAGAGTTCCCTATATAACTCAGCCTGCAGCCTTGTGTCTTTATATGGTCACAGAACAACCCCTCAGCGACTTCTAATATCCTTATCATTTACAGTAGGGGGTATATTATCCCTTATAATAAATGAGTGATACTTAGAGTTCCCTGTATAACTCAACCTGCAACCTTGTGCCTTTATATGGTCACATAACAACCCCTCAATGACTTCTAATATCCTTATCATTTACAGTAGGGGGTACATTATCCTTTATAATACATGAATGATACTCAGAGTTCCCTGTATAACTCAGCCTGCAGCCTTGTGCCTTTATATGGTCACAGAACAACCCTCAGTGACTTCTAATATCCTTATCATTTACAGTAGGGGGTATATTATGCCTTATAATATATGAGTGATACTTAGAGTTCCCTGTATAACTCAACCTGCAATCTTGTGCCTTTATATGGTCACAGAACAACCCCTCAGTGACTTCTAATATCCTTATCATTTACAGTAGGGGGTACATTATCCCTTATAATACATGAGTGATACTCAGAGTTCCCTGTATAACTCAGCCTGCAGCCTTGTGCCTTTATATGGTCACAGAACAACCCCTCAGTGACTTCTAATATCCTTATCATTTACAGTAGGGGGTACATTATCCCTTATAATACATGAGTGATACTCAGAGTTCCCTGTATAACTCAGCCTGCAGCCTTGTGTCTTTATATGGTCACAGAACAACCCCTCATTGACTTCTAATACCCTTATCATTTACAGTAGGGGGTACATTATCCCTTATAATACATGAGTGATTCTCGGAATCATTTACTTCATAAACCTTTTTCCAGATGATCTCATCCCTTTGAATAGAACATGATGCCGCATGTATCAATCCCCACCGACTTTTTGTTGCTTTGTAAGTTCATATTGCTAACACAGCAAAGGGCCCTGGTGCATGGGAATCGCCTGCGGTTACTGTATTATCACTGTACAGTCGGTAAAGATTAGAGATAATAGAGAAAAAGAGAGAGAGAGATCAGATGAACAGCGCAGGGAGTGAATAGCTGGGAACATCTCCCCCACCCTGGAATGTTGTCCTACAATAGGCACCTGGGGGAATAATAATAATAATATAACCGAGTCTTCTGTTAGTGACACTCTATGGGTCAGCTCTGCATTGTGCCGTCACCCAGGAAGAATGTCTCAGTCTATAGACAAGTCTCAGCGCAGAGAGATCTTCCCATGATGTACTGCTGGGTGCTCTCCGCTGGGAACTG
This sequence comes from Xenopus laevis, assembly GCF_017654675.1. Lineage (NCBI taxonomy): Eukaryota > Metazoa > Chordata > Amphibia > Anura > Pipidae > Xenopus > Xenopus laevis. Next base: position 7,825,097 of record NC_054377.1, read on the forward strand.
ATAGTCAGGGATGTGGGAGAGAAGCAGGTATCCGAGGAATTTCCAAGGAGTGGAATGTTGTGTTTACATGGAAACAGTGTGTGGGGGTGCTAGTGTTATATCCAGAGATGGAAAATACTGTTTAATATCCCACCCATGTGTGAGCAATCCCCTGTATAAGTACAAATGCTGTATTTTATATAGTGAACTTACTGTACCAGCCCAGAGATCCAGCAGTTCTATAACAGGAATGACCGAGGCCTCCAAAATTGTCCCCCAGCAGCTCCTCATCTTGGCTCTTGTTAAAGGGGTTGTTCACCTACAAACACTTTTTTCAGTTCAGTTGGTTTCATACAGTTCACCAGAAATAAAGACTTTTTCCAATTGCTTTCTATTTTCTATTTGCGATTGTTTTTCTAATATTGAAGCGTAAAGTGTAATTTTTCACCTTTTAAAGTCGCCGTCCCTCTAAATTGTTCTAAACTGCAGCTCTGGGAGGGACCCCTCTCCCTCCTCCCCCCCAGCCTAGCTGCCCCCGCCCGGGCAATTTTACGTCCATTTCGGCACATGTGCAGTTGTTTGAAAAAACGGCAAATTGCGCATGCGCTGATTAGCCGGTCTCCGTCTCAGCTGGAATCTGAGGGGCTACTGGGGGCAGATTTAAAGGTACATCTATAGTAGTAAGTAAATAAACTGAATTTGCTGTATTTTTTCCCTTGAAGATGTTTCGCTAGTCATCCGACTTGCTTTAGCCCAGAGCCCACTGAGCATGTGCAGTGCCACTGACTCACAAGAGATGCCTAACAAGATCCAAGATGATGAGCAGCTGGGGGACAATTTTGGAGTCCTGGATTATTCATGTTATAGGACTGCTGGATCTCTGGGCTGGTACAGTAAGTTCACTTTATAAAATACAGTATTTGTACCTATACAGGGCATTGCTCACACATGGGTTAGGATATTATTCTGTCTCTGAATACAACACTAGGTACAGGTACAGATTTTCCCTGCAAAGAGCTGCGGGGACCTTGGGCCAGTATAGCAACCCAAAGCATTAGACCATCATCATCATTTATTTATATAGCGCTGACAATGTGCTTTACCTTAGTTATGACAAACAAGGAATACACAGGGGCGCGCCGCCAATGAGGGGAGCTGAGACACTTGCTTCAGGCAGCAACGCCGGAGAGGTTAACAGGGGTGGCAAAAAGCTGCTCCTGCACCTTTAAGAGCCGAATTTCCGTTTTTTAAACCGGAAAATCGGCTTTACTAATGCGAGAGAGCGCAATTGCACTCTCTGCATTAGTGTTCCTGCCTCCCCTCCCGACAGGTAAGTCGGCGAGGGGGGGGCGGCATTGCAGGAGTCGCCTCAGGCCGCCCTTAGGTAAGGATGGACACTGGGAATACATGGTGGATAACAAACAAGGGTTTAGAGTACAATAGAGGGCCCTACAAATAAGATGTAGCCTTTGAAGCCTAATTCTTTGTTGATGTTCAGTTCTCCTTTAATTACATGCATCTCGTGGAGTCAGTGCTTTTGAAATACCAAGCGATCTCTTTCATATGGCCCTCGAGCTCTTGTTGAACTAAAGCCCGCGGTTGAGGCAGAAGTGGATGAGCTCAGTTAGTTGCATCCTGGGAATTTCCCATATATATATCAGATTATAGCACCAGCTGCAGATTCCTGTTATCTCCCATAGGCTCCAATATCAAGTGCACCAAGCTGGGAATATTCTCTTGCCACATCTGGAGGTGGTCACACTTCCACACACATGGAAGGATTTCATAATGTCACCCACATTTCCCTCCCCTCCCCAAAAAATATCATAAATTGAGCTGCGGGAATGCCAGGAATTCTGGTGCTGGTGTCAGAGGTGGAGATCAAAGACTCTCCCTGGAGCCAGCACTATCCACAAACAAACAGGGGAGTCTCCACTTGTCTGTAAAGGGGAACAGATCCCACTGGTGTGAGAACATAGAGGTGTATGAGCAACAGCTGTGGCCTATCCTGCCCTTTAACTTCCTGAATGTTCTATTCATCTATTGGATCAATATGGGGGCAAGAAGAGGGTCTAAGGGCAGATGTGGAATCTGGCTCCCATTCCTCGGCATCTCTCATCCTTCTATCCTGTCCAACCGTCTGTCTCAGTGATCACAAACCAACAGAATTCCACTGGGCTGTACAGTATGGCAACCTCAATGTTGTCTTATCCGAACTTTCTTTCCAGCTGCAGTTTCCCAGTTTCTGAAACTCAGAAATAATATAAATTATGGGAGCGATTCAGGATAAAATCTGGCATCCCAGCACCTTTCTGTGAGTTCACCTGACTCCAGCAGAACAACTAATGGCTGGATGTTTATTAGCTTCTGCTGTCAGAGAATCAGCTTGTTACTGCGATTTTCATCTCCCCTCGGAATTGCGCACATAAAATGCCGGAGCCTCCGAGCACAACAAACCATCCCAGGCATTGCTCTGAGATAATTACCGGGATATGCATGACACCGCGGAATAATATTTTGTTAGAACCCAGGTGCAAAAGTGTCAGAGAATGTAAAAGCCAATATATCTAGATATGTGTCATGATTAACTACTGCAATTGTGATACCCCTCTTACCCCTCTCCTGGGCTCCACTTTATTGCTGAGATTCTAGCTATCTGTATAACAGAGCATTCTGTCCCAGTGGCTGCAGAGATCCTATCTGATCCCCATTGTAAGCAGCAGTCCTGTCCTGCTTTATGGCAGCTGAGATTCTAGCTATCTGTATAACAGAACATTCTGTCCCAGTGGCTGCACAGATCCTATCTGATCCCCATTGGAAGCAACAGTCCTGTCCTGCTTTATGGCAGCTGAGATTCTAGCTATCTGTATAACAGAGCATTCTGTCCCAGTGGCTGCACAGATCCTATCTGATCCCGATTGTAAGCAGCAGTCCTGTCCTGCTTTATGGCTGAGATTCTAGCTATCTGTATAACAAAGCATTCTGTCCCAGTGGCTGCACAGATCCTATCTGATCGCCATTGTAAGCAGCAGCAGTCCTGTCCTGCTTTATGGCAGCTGAGATTCTAGCTATCTGTATAACAGAGCATTCTGTCCCAGTGGCTGCACAGATCCTATCTGATCCCCATTGTAAGCAGCAGTCCTGTCCTGCTTTATGGCAGCTGAGATTCTAGCTATCTGTATAACAGAGCATTCTGTCCCAGTGGCTGCACAGATCCTATCTGATCCCCATTGTAAGCAGCAGTCCTGTCCTGCTTTATGGCAGCTGAGATTCTAGCTATCTGTATAACAGAACATTCTGTCCCAGTGGCTGCACAGATCCTATCTGATCCCCATTGTAAGCAGCAGTCCTGTCCTGCTTTATGGCAGCTGAGATTCTAGCTATCTGTATAACCGAGCATTCTTTCACATATTTTACCTGTAGCCCACAATTAATATAACTGCAGAATTCAGTGACGTAACTGTAGCTCCAGGTGCAAATTTTAGAATATCATAAACAGAATATCAGCTTTTGGGTGGAGTTCCCCTTTAACAAACCATTAAACATTTTAGCACAGGCCCTTGCATTCGACTCATCACTGTAATCACTCTCCTTACTGCTTACAGAAAGGGCAGCCGGTCCCAGCGGAGCCGGATAACAATTGCCTTGCACTTTTTAATAATGTAACCAGACAGTGTTCAGGATGGGAATAGCAGAGCAGGACAGAAACTGTGCTCCAGTCGGGCCCAATATTGGGGGAATGTGTGATGTGCCACTGCTGTGATATGTGTGTGGTGATATGATAAGCTTCACAATGTGCCCTGTTTGCTGGGCTTGACGGGCCCTAACACTAAAGGACTGATTTATTAAGGTTAAGGACAGAAATAACATTTCAGAGTGAATTGAAATTTACTCCCTATTTATTAATGTTTTTCTTCACCAAAAAGGACCAACAACAGGAATGGGAGTAAAGTTGGCGACTGAGCTTGTATTAGGGAGGTTTGGAGCAGAGGAGCAGGGCTGTGAGTGCCTTGGCCGGAGAGGTTGACCTGTGCAAGGTTCAAATATATGTTGACTTAGCTCATTAAGTAGGGCCTCATTGAGCCCTCTATACCTCCTGGGGCCCCCTGCAGCAGCAAGGTCTCCTTACTCTTTAGTTACTCCGCTTTACTAAGGCCTATAATTGACTTTACTAAAATGTTGACAATTTTGCCCCTATTTATGCACAGTGCAGCTATTAGGAATAAGGTGGCCCCAAATCTATTTTTTTAGAGAGGGGACCCAAGAAAGTGAAGTTAGGCCAGCGACTGCAGCCTTGACCATGGTCCAACTCAACCCACCCATACCCAACAGAAGACTAACTCTTTTTGGTCCATGAATCAGTCTGTCCAGGCTCCCTCCTGCCACTGACCCCCTTACTTGTTTCCCCAAACTACGAATGCTGTAACCACCACAAATAAACACATTCCCACTTTATGATAGAACCTCCATATACATCAAAAGGGAGGGGGGGGGGACGGAAATGTAGAATCTATAGTGTTGACAGTTAGATACTTGACAGTAGGGTTGCCACCTTTTCTTGAGTGGCAGACCAGGCAGAGGGAGGTTAGAGGGGGTGTGACCTGCGACATTGGGGGCGGAACTGGCAACATTGGGGTGGGCCCAATAATGCCAGGGGGCGGACAATCATCAATTGGCTGATCACTGCGCCATTCACTTTAAAGCCCTCCTAAAAACCGGGCTGTCCGGGTGTAAACTGGACAAGTGGCAACCCTACTTGACAGTTAGTTAAGGCATAAATGTAAGTACTGCATCCTCCTTACATAGTTACATAGTTAAATCGGGTTGAAAAAAGACAAAGTCCATCAAGTCCAACCCCTCCAAATGAAAACCCAGCCCCATACACACACCCCTCCATACTTTCCTTGGTAGGAAATACAGTAATACATGGGCACATGATCTGACTAATCAATGTATATGGTATGAGCAGTGGCGTAACCATGTCCAACATTTTGGAAATAAAAAGAGGGACAAAAAAGTTGCAGTGCACAGTGCGGTGAAGTTTTTTGACCACGCCCCTAATTACCATGTAAATTTTATAAAATTTGGCAGGTTATGAAAGTTTGAACATATTTCTGTGTTTTTTCTTTTCAGTTATTACAGTTTTGCTGATGAATTGCCCTTTACGCTGTGAGTCTAACTTCTCCCAAGAGACCTCCTTATCTAAATTGTTACATTTACTTATTTGCTTATTTCAAAATTGTTACAAAAGTATCTTATCTGCAGCTGTGGCTGTTCTGGGCTCTCTGCCAAAAGCCAATTAAGTTAGAAACTTTGTCTCTTTTTCTGCCTGTTCAGTGCAGAGAAAATCGGGACTTTTCAGTACAAACGAGGGACTGCAGTTGAGCTGTCAAAAGAGGGAATGTCCCTCTAAAAACGGGACAGTGGGGAGGTATGCGTAACTATAGATGAAGCAGACCCTGGGGAACAGTGGGGCCGGACTGGGAGTCTGCTATTCTGTAGCTAATAAGTAAACCCCCTCCTCCCCAGCCGATCTCTTACCTGCGGCGAGGAAGGGGGACTCAAGTTGGCACGGAGTGGGAGGAGTCGGGCGGCGATTGGACGGGAAGTTGGCGGGAAGATGGGGATCGGAGTGCGCTGGGCCCCTCTAAATATCTTTTTGCACTCTAGTTACGCCACTGGGTATGGGATTCATGGAAACCCATTATCCAGAAAACTTTGAATTACAGGAAGGCCATCTCCCATAGACTCAAATCTCCTATAAATTCCAATCATGTAATTCAAATTTTTTCCCTTTTCTAATTATTTTTCGTTTTCTGTGTAATAATAAAACAGTAACTTGTACTTGATCCCAACTAAGATATAATTAATCCTTATTGGAGGCAAAACCTGCCTATTGGGTTTATTTAATGTTTACATGATTTTCTAGTAGGCTTAAGGTATGAAGATCCAAATTACGTAAAGATACATTATCCAGAAAACCCCAGGTCCCGAGTATTCTGGAAAACAGGTCCCATACCTGTATATATCTTACAGGCCAGATACAGGGGGGCAAGAGTTATCTCCCGAGAGTTTTCATAGAGAAGATTAATGATCTCTTACTACCTGAAGTATCATTTCTATTGTTACTCACAAAGGCTATTAATCTATCTGCCAATATTTCCCAAAAACCCAGCTCCATCATCCTCGCCTGTAATGTGCGGTCACTCGCCCGCGTCCTCGCCCCTTAAAAGGATAAATACTTGGAATTGTTATTGCTATGAATATAAATAATGCATTTGTGGCTCCCGGAGATTAATCTCTTTTTCCTCCCCTTTGTACGAGGGTGGGGAGTTTTTTTTAATATTTACATTGGTAGAATGTGTCATTGTCTCTCACTACATGGAGATGAATGTTTCCCTGGAAGAAAAGGCTCATGGCATTACAATACGCACAATCCTTATGTTTCATCCAGACATTTCCTTATTCAAATGAGCTAATAAATTCAGAACTTGTTTAACCATATTGCTCAGCTACGGCGTTTAGGTGAAAGTGTTTGGGAGATTGCCAGGAGTGGATTAAATGAAATGTACAGATTGTGTAGGAACGTCGGATGAGGAAGGAGAGGGGAGAGCAAGGCTGCGGGTTAACACTTAGGTTCCTAGGGAGAATTCAATGTCAGGGAATTGTATTATATTCAAGTGACCCCGTTCTATTCCTCCTATAATCAGTAATAAATTTGATACAAAGACAGATAATGAGCTCTGTATAATGAGACCCACTTTTTCCCTAATTGCTACTGGTTACCAGGCTCATCTGTCAAAGGTTTCACTGGGAAGGGGAATCTGATTAAATACCCAGCATGAGACCCACCCAGAGTTGTTGCTAGTGTCTTTATATAAAGTATATATCAGAGAAGGCTAAGCTAATTTAATACTTATTTCTTCCTCCCACTACTGACGTAGGTGGAAGATGTTTGGGAGGCTAATTAAATATATCAGGGGTCATTTACACCATGGAAGGTAGGGTACAATTTTTGCACTTTTCTTGTTGAATTGCAGCATATACTCAAGGTCATCCACATGAACACAGTCCTGGCCTATCCCCTAACTTGCTCGTCATTTAGCTTTATTTTACCCATTGTAAATGTAAATGACCCCTAATTTCTACACAGATTCTTTTATAGTATCCCAGGGCTAATTCCACATATAATACCCACAACACACGGCAGGATAAATACAGTGCCAATTCCATATATAATTCCCCAGAACACACGGAAGGATAAATAAAGTGCTAGTTCCATGTATAATACCCCAGAACACATGACAGTATAAATACAGTGCCAATTCCATGTATAAAACGCAGAACACACGGAAGCATAAATACATTGCCAATTCCATGTATGATACCCCAGAACACACGTAAGAATAAATACAGTGCCAATTCCATGTAAAATACCCCAGAACACACAGCAGGATAAATACAGTGCCAATTCCATGTATAATACCCCAGAACACATGGCAGGATAAATACAGTGCCAATTCCATATATAATACCCCAGAACACATGGCAGGATAAATACAGTGCCAATTCCATGTATAATACCCCAGAACACATGATAAGATAAATACAGTTCCAATTCCATGTATAATACCCCAGAACACACTTAAGGATAAATTCTGGGCCAATTGCATATAAAATACCCCAGAACAAACAGCAGGATAAATACAGTGCCAATTCCATATATAATACCCCAGAACACATGGCAGGATAAATACAGTGCCAATTCCATATATAATACCCCAGAACACATGGCAGGATAAATACAGTGCCAATTCCATGTATAATACCCCAGAACACATGATAAGATAAATACAGTGCCAATTCCATGTATAATACCCCAGAACACATGATAAGATAAATACAGTTCCAATTCCATGTATAATACCCCAGAACACACTTAAGGATAAATTCTGGGCCAATTGCATATAAAATACCCCAGAACAAACAGCAGGATAAATACTGTGCCAATTTCTGGTATGATACCCCAAAACACATGACAGGATAAATTCAGTGCCAATTCCATATATAATACCCCAGAACACACAGCAGATAAATTCAGTGGCAATTCCATATATAATACCCCAGAACACACAGCAGGATAAATTCTGGGCCAATTGCATATAAAATACCCCAGAACAAACAGCAGGATAAATACAGTGCCAATTCCATATATAATACCCCAGAACACATGGCAGGATAAATACAGTGCCAATTCCATGTATAATACCCCAGAACACATGATAACATAAATACAGTTCCAATTCCATGTATAATACCCCAGAACACACTTAAGGATAAATTCTGGGCCAATTGCATATAAAATACCCCAGAACAAACAGCAGGATAAATACTGTGCCAATTTCAGGTATGATACCCCAAAACACATGACAGGATAAATACAGTGCCAATTCCATATATAATACCCCAGAACACACAGCAGGATAAATACAGTGCCAGTTTCATGTATAATACCCCCAGAACATATGGCTGGATCGATACAGTGCCAATTCCTTGTATAATACCCCAGAACACATGATAAGATAAATACCGTGGCAGTTTCAAATACAAAATCTCCAAACTTGTTTGTTTTTTGAAGATTCATTGATGAAAGTTTGGGGTGCTTAGCCCTCTCAGAGTTCATTAAAATCCGCCTGTGTTTGCAGAACTAAAGAGGTGGGATCATGCAGCCAATCGTATCACTGTTTTATGCAAGAAATAACATAAAGTACAGATACTTTGCAATTAAAACAGTAGGTGCACACCAGGCAATGCATTTTCAAGGCAATCCCTAATTCCCTGCCTTGCAGATCTATTGAAGAACGCGGCAGGACATTATTCATACAGAGCCGGAGCCGGTGTTTCCGCTCAAGGAGCTACTGGATGTCAAATATCTTTATTATCTGCAAAGGAGTAAAGAACCTGAAATAATAATAAAATTAATATTAATGCCATTTACGAATGTTACCCTTATACGATGTGTGTGCTGATAGAGGACAGAGACCTTGTGTTTTCTGGTGGAGGGGGGCTAATTGAAAAAGCCTTTCTCTCAAAGTTTAGGGGCCCTATAATTGTTGGGGTCCATTATCTTTTACAATGTAGTTACGCCTTTACCTTTTGCACAGGAACAGTAAAAATCCTTGCCCAGTGCTGGATCTTGTTGTAGAAGGGCCCTGAGCCAAACAAAGTGTGGGGCCCAAGTGTAGGTCAATCTGGCCTATGGCTGCCCCATCTTTCCCAACTGTCAACCTACTATTAACATCTTTTTCCTACCATGTTGCCCTAATCTTCTCCATACCAACTGCTCTTAGTGGGGCCCTATAGGCACGGTTCAGGTTAGGGTACAGAACTGCATAGGTCAAATCTGACCGTGACCTGAGCCAAACAAACTGAGGGGCCCAATCTTAAGTAGGACGATCTGACTTATGGCTGCCCCACCTTTCCCAACTGTCAACCTTCTTGACCTACCATTACCATCTTTTTCCTACCATGTTGCCCTATTCTTGTACCTACTACAACTGCTCTTAGTGGGGCCCTATAGGCACTGTTCAGGGTAGAGGACTGCACAGGTCAAATCTGACCTTCAGGGGTCCTGGATAAAATATATCAGTACAAAACGTCATTTCACCAAAGGTAGATCTCAGCCACCCATGCACTGGGCCAATCAGGGCTTAAACCATTGCAGTGTGGGACTATGAGGATCTGTTGGGCGAGGGCTGCGTCTTCCTTAACTCAGTAGGATTTTCAAACCTGTCCCAATAGATATTGGGCTGATTTTTGGCCAGAGAGTTTACAGTGGTCCCCATTTATGTGCCAATAAGATGCCAACTTGGCAGCATTTGTCAGCTCATGTATGACCCACAGGGAGACTGGTACATGTAACCAAACCATGGCCACTTCACCCATATGCAGATTCTTGTTGTCCCCAATGTTTGGCCAAACAGCACAGTGAAGCAGAGCCGCGGCACAGATTTCCATGGAGACCATGGTGCCCGGGAGCAACCAGTCGAGCGCCTTTGGATCACAATAGGAGCGGATATGAAATCCGCCATCCCTCATATATTCATCATTCCGAGAAGGAGACAGATAACAGAGACTTCATTTGTATTCAAATTTCATGGTTTTTATTCAGGGTCTCACGGCACATTCTCTGCACAAACGCACATTCCTGATAATCCCACCCAAATAGACAGTTCCTCTCTGTACATACAATACACAATAAAAGTGCAAATTGGTTTTCAGTGTAAGTTTGTGTCGAGCGGCTGATGCTCTTTATCTCCATATTGATATCGGTGCCAGTTCACGTGCCCTGGCTGATGTTATTTCAGAGAATACAGTGGGGCCCTAGCTGGGGCTCTTATATAAAATAGTATATTCTGAAGTCGTTAATAAGTAATAGGTCCCATTTAGCGGTGCATCTGGGTCTGCTGCTGCCTGAGGCTTTTTGCCATGATTAATAAAGTGCCACCTAAAGCCTCGTGGATGGTTCCATTCCAGCCAGGGCATGGGGAGACTCCCCCTATCTACATTGGTTCCTCCCACACTCCAAAACCAGGTTAACTGGCTCCTGACACAGTTGCCCCTAGTAATAGAATATAATTTAGATTGTAAGCTCCACTGGTGCAGGGACTGATGGGAATGATGTATATTCTCTGTACAGTGCCGGTGCTATATAAATAAAGGCTAATAATAATAATAATATCTAGGGATGCACCAAATCCACTATTTTGGATTCGGCCAAACCCCTGAATCCTTTGCGAAAGATCTGGCCAATTACCGAACCGAATCCTAATTTTCATATGCAAATTAGGGATGGGAATGGAAAAACATTTTTAGGGATGCACCGAAACCACTATTTGGGATTCAGCCGAATCCCGGAATCCTTGGTGAAAGATTCGGCCAAATACTGAACCTAATCCGAACCTAATTTGAATATGCCAGGGCCAGGAAAGGAAAAAGTGGAAGAAAAAAAAATCTTCTTTTATGATAAAAAGTCACATAATTTCCCTACCTGCATATGAAAATTAGGATTTGGTTCGGCCAGGCACAAGGATTCGGCCGAATCCTGCTGAAAAAGGCTGAATCCTGGCCAAATCCTGAACCGAATCCTGGATTCGGTGCATCCCTAAACATTTTTTACTTCCTTGTTTCGTGTCAAAAAGTCACACAATTTGCATATGCAAATTAAGATCCAGATTTCAGGCCGGGCAGAAAGATTCGGCGGAATTCTGGATTCGGTGCATCCCTAATATCATATACCCAATGTGGGAAGGGTTAAGAAGCAGCACAGAGCAAGTCTAAAGCCTTGGGCAGGGAGAGAATTGCTTTCCATGCACTTTCCAATAAAGATTAGCCCCCGACAAGCCGGTGACAGAGCTCTCAGTGGCTCATACGGCTACCTGACCGCAGCAGACTCCATAAATCACCCCGGTAACCTGCTCCACATGGAAATGAATGATGTCCCTATACTCGTTGTGCCGGAGCCAGCACCGGGGTCAATGGCACTTACAGCTGTTAATGAGCACAATGCTATTTATTAGGTCTGTACCAGCCAAGCTTGACCATGTTTGCGGGGGAGGGGGACGACTTACAGTTTCCCCTGTTTTATAGGAAGACATTCAGAAGGTTAAATTGTGTTACAGATGCTTTGTAACATACTCGGGGAAGGATTTGGGAGTGCACACATCACTTCCTGCGGGACACAAATTACTAGTGCACAAGAATAATGGTTCCCCCACAATTACTAGTGACATACGATTTGGCAAGAATAGGACCCCCCTGGCAGGCGAAGGGGTTAAAAGGTGGTGCAACTTGTAGCAGTATTTGGGTGGGATAAGGACAGGGTTGTGGCACAATCAGGCATGACCTGGGTGAAATAGGGGCGTGGTCAGTAACAGAACTAAACAGAACTGGGCCCCTGGGGGCCCCAGCTCACAACTTTACACCATATAAAGAGGAGGAGGGGTCTTTGCAGGGGACCATATAGAAAATAGTTGGGGGTCTTGTTTCCTGAAACTCTCCCATTTCCCCCTGTGCTTCAGCTGTATGCTAGTTACACCACTATTTATCCACGTACAGGCTTGGAGCCCCATTGTTGGCAGAGCCCTCCACCCAGGGACCCCGCCAACTAAGTAGCACGGGGACTCCTTGATTTTGATGGCAGCCCTATAGACCAGCAATCAAGGGACTTATTTATGCATCTCCCCATTGATGCTGGCTGCATGGCTAACCTGAAATCAGTATAGACTGCAGCATTATGGCAAACTAGCAGTGCAGAGAGTATATTTATTAAATGCCATGTTTTAAAAGGATGAGAAAGAAATTAAATCCCCCAGATATAGAGGTAAATCGTATTGTTTCCCATTGGTGCCAGGCAGTGTGGCTTTCTCTATAGGAAACAATGATAACAAATATACCCCTTTAAAATCAAGAATGCTTTGGAACTCCCAGTAGGAGTGTTGATGGGAAGACCCCCCACAATCTAATTTAATGGGAGCATCCAGTCCCATTGTCTGTCCGGCACATTTACCAGCATATAGTCTCACTCTGCGGATAAAGGGGAAGCGTTCATTTGTAACGACTCCCCCCCATGACCCCTACAAGTACCTACATAAGTAGGAATAATAAGGGCAAGTCGAATGTGATTCATGATTTCTTGTTGAACTGTAACTCTCAGCAGTGACAGATGCAGCCTCTGACTACTGGGGGGTTCAGCAGCACCCAGGGCAGGGGTTAAAGGGGAAAGTTTAAATTTGAACTTGGCCCTAAGGAATCAAAGGGACCCATGGAATGTACCATACTAGGGACATATATAATACTATATAACAGTTTAATAAGATAGTTTCAGTATATACAGGATGTCAAACCTGAGGGTGCTGGGAGTTGTAGTTCAACAGCAGTTTAAGGGCCAAAGACTCAACCCATAGCTTGTGGCTCCGGCTTTACATAATTGCCAGAGGCTCAAACTCCAGCCTTGGACACAGAACATTTCCCTATCTAACAGGTATATATTAATATTCATATCACGCTGCATTTACTTCCCCTTGGAAAGTACTATTTGCAGTAACAGGGCTTTTTGGTCCTGAGGCAATCTGCATACTGCTCATTCATTTTATACCCACAGGGGGGAGGAATCAGTTAAAGCGCAGCCGTAATAGCGACTTTGGCACAATGATATTGGTCCCTATGTATTTCTATGGGAGCTCTCTAGCAGGTTCATTGCTCTGGCTGTCAAAGGACTACAGCTCCCAGAATCCCTTCCTGGAACAATTAATATTGCAGGACAACGCTGTGCTACATCTGAAAACGCTTACAGTAAGACAAGGGAGTGGGAGGAGGGAGGTTTCTGGGTAATAATGCAAACCCCCCTTCCATATGCACCTGTTTGTCCCATTGTACTCGCTACTTGGCCCTTCCCTGAATAAAGTGGAAAGATCGGAGCTTCAATCTGCTCCCTAGAGCAGAGGGACGGAAGGGTTAAATCATTTAAAGGGGAACCCACCTATACATCAAATTTTAATATATTGCTGGTGGAAAAAAAATCTAAGCAATTGGACTTGCCTTTATCCTTGGGGTGCAAGAAATAAAATGTTAAAAGCTGTAAAAAAAAGGCAAAATATTTAAAGGGGTTGTTCAGCTTTAAATTAACTTTTAGTGTGATGTAGAGAATGATATTCTGAGACAATTTACAATTGATTTTGATTTGTGTTTTTTTTAAATTATTCAGCATTTTATTCAGCAGCTCTCTAGTTTGCCATTTCAGCAATCTGGTTGCTTGGGTACAAATTACCTTAGCAACCATGCATTGATTTCAATACGAGACACGAGTATGAATAGGAGAAGCCTGAATAGAAAGATGAGTAATAAAAAGTAGCAGTAACATTACATTTGTAGCTTTACAGAGACTTTTAGATGGGGTCAGTGACCCCCCATTTGAAAGCTAGATAGAATCAGAAGAAAAAGGCAAGTAATTGAAAAATGATAAAAAATAAATAATGAAGACCAATTGGAAAGTTGCTTAGAATTAGCCATTCTATAACATACTAAAATTAGCTGAAAGGGGAACCACCCCTTTTAAGGGCCAATTGCAAATTATTTTAGAATAAAATTCTCCTTTAAAAACAAAGTGACACCATTGGAGTCCTCTGACATTTAGGCTGTTGTTTATCGGCCGCTTTACGACAGTTTCTCGGAGCAGAACTGGACTTGGCATTGCTGCTTCCCAAGGGGTTCCGAGGCAGCTGAGATCTTTTAGTTTTATCTAGCAGGACACATTTCTAACCAACTTTCCCTAATCACAGCTCAGTTCTACCAGTTACCCATATTTTCTGAACTTGCCAAAAGGATTTGGTCTCACCCCAAAAACCAACCACCCCTTTTTAAATATATTATGTCCTATTTTAATTTCATATTTATAACCCTCTCCCACCCCAGCCTTAGGGAGTGTGGGAAAATGACATGGATTATTGCGCAGGAAATGCTGGTCCTTGATGTGGACATGCCCTGGCGAACACCCTGCATAGCTTTCCCTTTAATTCACATCATAATTAATGGCGGTCAGCGATTGGTCAGAATTCATCCAGCTCCATGACCCCTAAAACCTTTCCTGAATGGCTCAAATCCATAAACCCCAAAGCTTCCAGCACAAACTACCATTCCCAGTTGTAATCTAGTGTGGGAACCTCCATAATTCCACTCTAGCCGCTAAGTGCCATCCCTGTACCAACTACTCCTTAAAGGAACAGCCTTAATACCATTCCCATACAGCATATTGAGCAGAATTTAGGAAACTTTGCCCAAATAACCACATGGTGCCCCACACATATAAATGTCCCAGTAAAATCCATCATGCGCATGGCACTGGCTATGGCTGGTGTTTATTGGGGGGTCGCTCACTCCCCCTATTCAGCTGTACCTGTCCTGACAGCTTAGCATGTGTTTATACACCTGTCCCACCCTGTCCTGTAGAATCTGAGCCTGGGCCTCAGAGAGGAGACCGAGCTCCCCAGCCAGCGGCTCCTCCTGTTGGTAAAGCGCTTGCAGCTCCTGCGCAACGTTCCGCGCCAGATGCGTTTCCCGCAGTTTACGCGCCACACTCCTGCGGAACACGCACACTGTGCCCAGCAGTTGCTCGTTGTATTTGTCCCAGGTACCCAAAAGTCTGTAACCATGAGCAAAACCAGCCTCGTTATCCAGCAGAACCAGGGCCCCCTCTGGAGTGCGGTGCAGGTTATTGGTACCGCGCAGCATAATGTGTGGATCCCACTGCAGACTGAACAGATTGCTCACTAGTCGGTCAAAGTTTGCAGTCAAGTAATCAAACAAAATGAGGTCTGCCCATTGCGCCAATTCCAGCATGTTGGCTGAACCTTTGCTGAGCTCGTTGCGCAGGGGTCGGAGCTTTCCATCCTCAGCGCGCAGAGCCATAGGGGGCAATACTGAGCTTAAATTGTGCACCCAGGGTGTAAAGCTCACCAGGGCTCCTTGAGTCCATCCTGTGGCCCCTAGTTCTGTTTGTACCGGAGCCCATTGAGGGCTGCCCACCCGTGAGAGCACACAAGGCGGGACCCCGCGGAGCCCCAATAAGCGGGACAAGTAGTAGGACAGCAGCTCTCCCTGGATTTGTTCTGGGTTGATTCCATAGCGCACACACACCCGGCTCCCATCGGACAGGGTAGCCAATCGGTTAGTGCTCCGCCCGCAGCCTCTCTCTAAAGACACAATACCTGCGGAGCGAGCCGTGTTCCGCCACTGCTCCGCAGCCTCCAACTGGAACCCCATGGGCAAGGTTTGCTCCAGCGCCCGGGGCCAGAAGATCCCCTGCTCCAGGGACGAGTCAGTCGGAGACCTTGCGCTCTTCTCTTCAGATTTATATCCATTTGTAGAGGGAGAAGAACCTACAGATTGGAAAGTGGCCTCTATTGTGGGGGGCCCCTGAGTTCTTACAGAGCGGGGGGATCGATGAGCAGGGGGCTCAATGGGGTGGGCTTCCCTCCAGCTCAGTAACATGCCCCCCACGAGGAGCAGGAGGAGGCCGGAGGGGATGAGGGTTAGCGCAGCTCTCATTGTGTCTGGTGCTATTGTTGGGGCAACTCCCTGCCCAGGCGTGCGCCTTTGTTATCCATCTACTTCCCTTTAACTGCGCGTAACGTTCCTCACCCCGCGGTATCTATGCGCTTTCGGCTAAATTGACACTTTCCATCGCAGTCTCATCCAGGCGGCAGTTTTTGCGACTCTTCTGGGGCAGGAAATCCTTATGGCAACAGCGTTATTTATCCCCAGCCCAGGTCAGATAATCCTTAGGGTGATATACCCCTCCTTCATGGGGCAGTTAGTTCTGTCTTTTTATATCGCTCTCTCCGGGGTACAACAGGTAATCACCCCACTGGGGGTAAATAATCCTTATGGGTGTCATATACCTCACCCTGGGGCAGATAAGTGGTGTCTGTTTTTCATTTGCCCCATCCAAGTCTTGCAACTGTCAGTTTTGTTATCTCCCTAACCTGGGGTAGATAATGCATGTGTCCGATATACCCCAGAGTGGGGTAAATAATCCTTTTTGTGTTTAATAATACTCCAGATTAGGGTAGAGAATACTTGGGACAACAGTCTTGTTACCCCACATGCCCCAGCCTGGGGTAGATAATCCTTAGAGTCAGTTCTGAGCTGTAAATGCCCCAGCCTGGGGTAGATAATGGTTACAAGGGCAGTTCTGTAGTTATGGAATAAGGTTTGTACTCCGTTTGCCCCGGGCAGGAATGATGAAAGTCTTTGTTGTACCTCCCAGCGATGATGCTGTTGGGGCTTTGCCTGTGAATCCCCCCTGTGCGCAGTCCGAGCGTTTCCCGCAGCCTCAGACAGAGCGTTTTTTAGCGACTCCGAGCGCAACGTCCTTCTTTATTGTCCCCGGCTCTTGTGCCTCCTTGAGCCGCTGTGCGGGGCTGATCAGTGCATCCTCAGTATAGAGCTCATTCCCACACCCTCCCCGACCCCCCAGCACCCCACCGCCCCTCCTCTTAAAGGGACAGTCACCTGCACGTGGTTGGCCCATCAGTCGGTGGCAAATCAGCTGGCAGTCACTGTAGGCAGGACTCCTGATCCCCCCACACTGCCAGGGGGTTGTGAGAGGCATCAGTAACCCCTACCCAGCCAGCAAACAGAGCAGGACCTAGAAAAGCCTATCTAGTCCGGCAGTGGGAGGGTTAATGACAGAATGTTTCATTAATAATGTCCAGCCCCTTTGTCTTATTACACCTGCCCTCCTACCCCAGTGGTGGGTAAGTTGTTAGGGAGGGGTATTCTTGTAAAGATCAGGGTAGGGCTATTTAGATCATTCATTTGGGTCTGATGTATGTAGATATATCCCCCCTCCCCTAGTTCAAGAAAGGGTTAAACAGAGATTATTCTTTGCAAATCTCTCTCTCCCAATCGTCCCCTCCCATCCTTCTTTATTTCCCTATAAGGACCCTGGATTTGTTTCGGGAGCTGAGCACATGGGAGCTGAGAATACAGGAGCGCCCCCTGCTGCTCAATAAGGGGAACTGCAGCTCGAACAGGTCAGGGAAAAGTCACATTTACTGGATCATTTTATCTTTTTATTAATATTTTACTGGATCATTTTAGCCTTGCACTCTTATAGTCACATACACACTCACACACAATCATACAGTCTCACACACACACTTCCACCTGAATGGAGATCCTCTGCCCCACAGAGCTTACACTTCATAGTGCACACACTCCCACCTGAATGGAGATCCTCTGCCCCACAGAGCTTACACTCCATACCACGCACACACTTCCACCTGAATGGAGTTCCTCTACCCCACAGAGCTTACACTCCATACCACGCACACACTTCCACCTGAATGGAGATCCTCTGCCCCACAGAGCTTACACTCCTATCCATACACACTTCCATCTGAATGGAGATCCTCTGCCCCACAGAACTTACACTCCATACCACACACACACTTCCATCTGAATGGAGATCCTCTGCCCCACAGAACTTACACTCCATACCACACACACACTTCCACCTGAATGGAGATTATCTGCCCCACAGAGCTTACACTCCTATCCACACACACTTCCATCTGAATGGAGATCCTCTGCCCAACAGAGCTTACACTCCATACCACAGACACACACTCCCACCTGAATGGAGATCCTCTGCCCCACAGAGCTTACACTCCATACCACGCACACACTTCCACCTGAATGGAGATCCTCTGCCCCACAGATCTTACACTCCATACCACACACACACTTCCACCTGAATGGAGATCTCTGCCCCACAGAGCTTACACTCCATATCATTTACTGGAGACATTGACTGTTCTGTAGCTTTCTGCGGCTGGGGGGATAATACAAAGGTAAGTACTTCTACAAAGAGACATTCTTGCCATGTGAGCATGCAATCTAAAATAGGGGGTTTATCTGCAGCCTTTTCTACAGTTGTTATAATGGGTAGGTGGGGCACCGTAATTGTCTCACTTCTTATATAGTGACAACTGGGGGGAGTTAGTGTAGGGTTGATAGAGATTTGCCTTGGGATTGCCCCCCATCTTGGAATGGGAGATGGAGATAAAAGCTCAGACAGAATGGGGGTGCTATATGGCTGTCCTAGATCTAGAAGAATTCCCTTTATGGGTGTCTGAGACTAATCAAGGGGATACTAATATATTGTACAGACCCAACTGTCTCATTCACTGGCTCATAAAGAATGCTAGGAGTTGTAGCACAGAAAACCCAAAAGGTCAAAGACTGAAGAAGAACCCTGAGCCTTTAGGAAATAAAATACACTTAGTGGTGCATCTGGCACAAATAGCCAGTCCCAACTTCTGGAGCCAAAGTCAGATATTTTACTGGAAAACCCAATCGCTTTATTTCCCTATTAGGAGTCAATGTGTTCAGTAGGAACGGAGCATATTGGGGAAGCAGAGAGCAAGAGCCCCCTCTTCTGTTTACATGTAGGAACTGCAGCTCAGGGCGATATCTCTTTGTGTTGGGTTTGAATCACCCTATTTACATACAGAGCATATTTAGGGGAATATTTATAAGGCAGCGTAAAATATACAGGGGATGAGTTTGCAGTTTATATATACATCTACCTATAACTTTGGGAGCCAGTATATGTGGCACAGGGCAGTCGCCCTGAAAGATCCCGCACCCCTATTCCCTGTATAGATCTCCCTATTCCTCTGCAGCTGATCCTTAATTCCCTTTCCATCCCCAGGGTAACAGTGACTATAACATATGCCTGTGTTATTCCCTATGGGGAGGGGAGCTGAGTCCTTGTTGTTAATTTATCAGCCTGTTGTACCCTTCCTCCCAAAAATATAAATAGCAGCAGTGTGTGATCTCCCTGAATGAGGTGTCACTGCACATTTTCTCTTTGTCAGCCCCTGCCGACTGATCCAGAACTCATCTTTAGTGATGGGCAACTTTCTCCCGTTTCTCTTCTCAGAAAAATTCATGAATTTCCAGTGAAATTCATGGAAATTCGCAAAATGGCGAAAAATTCAAGCATGCGACAATTCCGACGCACATTAAAGTCAATGGCTGTGTGCACTGGGTCCCAAGTGCAGGAGGGCAAAAGCTGATAGGAGCCAACTGGACCCCTGATATTCTGGCGGAGCCTTGTGTTTACTCACTGCTCATTAAAGGATAAGTTAACCATCAAAGATTAATATAAAATTCACGAGGGTGCTAATCTAAGCACTTTTTGCAATGTACACTGATTCGTTTTTTTTATTCCAAGATATTAAGGGATACATGTACTGTTAATATGAATGAATGTTGATACAACAGCGCCGCCTGCTGGTCAGTTTCCCACCAGTCTGACCAGCAAGTAGTCAAGGAAGTTGTCAGGAGAAAGAAAGAGGCTGATCTCATGTTCTTCTGCTTAGGAAAGATGTGAGAAAGGTTTCTAATTGTATTCCTAAGAAGAAGAACATGAATGAATTTGCCATAATTTGGATGAAGATCCAAATTATGGCAAGATCTGCTATCCGGAAAACCCCAGGTCCCGAGCATTCTATATATATATATATATATATATATATATATATATATATATATATATATATATATATATATATATATATATATATATATATATATATATAATATGAATGATATATATATATATATATATTCTTTATAATTTTGAGTCAGGTCCATTGCTGAGGCTTCTGTGGCCCTATAGCACCACCAGCTGGTCACAGCGACACATGAAGTCAGAGAGCAGCAGCAGTCGCAACAGCGGGTTCCAGTATAAAAGAGAAATCTCAGTCCGAGTCAGACGCATAGTGATACTCACAGGGGCCAGTGGGTGGATTTGGTTCACTAGGGGCCCCTTCCCTCTCCCTGCAAAGCTTCTAAACAAGTATTTCTTTCCTACTAATATAACTTTAATGCACTAATTATATCAATATTACCCCACGGGGGCTCCTGTCACGCAGGGACCTTGCCTCCAAGAACTTGCACTCTAATTCTGTCGGCTGAGAGGCAGTTTACAAGTTGGTAGCAGTTTCCAATGTTCCGTGGAGCCTGAAGGAGTCATTATCCTTAATTTCATATTCTCATCAGTCCCTGTTCCAGTGGAGCTTACAATCTAAGGTCCCTATTACATCCACATTCCTATTGTCAATGGAATGAGGAGTCGATTAACCTGCCGTTAGAGGGACGTTGCTATTTTTTACCTGTTCTGCCTTAGCTGAGCTTTCATATCCCTCCGCTCCATTCTAATTCTGAGTGTCTTCATACTAGGGATGCACCGACTCCACTATTTAGGATTTGGCCAAATCCCTGAATCTTTTGTGAAAGATTCAGCTGAATAGTTTGCATATGCAAGTTAGGGTCAGGATAGTAAAAAGTGGAAAACATTTTTTTTTTACTTCCTTGTTTTGTGATGAAAAGTCACGTGATTTCCTTTCCCATCCCTAATTTACATTGCAAATTAGGATTCGGATTCAGTTCAGCCAAATCCGCATCTTGCTGAAAAATCCTGGCTGAATCCTGAACCGAATCCTGGTTTCAGTGCATCCCTACTTCCTACCATCCAAAAATCCTGGCCAAATCCTGAACTTAATCCTGGATTCAGTGCATCCCTACTTCATACCATCCTGCCATAAAGCAACACAAAACTGCTGTCTTTTGCCTGGATAAAAACAGAGACAGTCACCTGGGGGTGCCAGGAATACATTCCCCTTATAAACACATTAAGGAAAGAGACTTGTGATGCTGCTTTTTCTGAGAACTTGACTTAGAACCAGAGATGACTCTTCTCTGCTCACTAACTTAATTTTCTACCATCTGCGCTGTCAGCCAAAATGAACAACAAGTGGCGCTGTTGTTTCAAATTCATCATATTTGTTGAATGTGTAGTTCGAAAACTAGAAAAAGAAAAATACATTTCGAAAAATGCTCACAAGAGCCCTCTGAGCAATTTGACATTTCCTTCCCTGCTTTAATGACTATACCGTGTACCAAACAGGAAAATATCGGAAGAAACCGGACTGTATGCAGTGAAATTCTCCCTTCATTTACTGCTGTGGATAGGAATTGTCAGACGGTCCCTAACTGCTCTGCAGGGAAACAATCATACTTATGAACAGCAGGGGGAGCCCCCGCCTTACTTCCCAGCCATGCAGAACTCAAGCAGCTTTGTTTGTTTCCCTGTAGAGCAGTCGGCGACTGTGTAGAGATTTGGATTCTATTTTATTTTTGCCTTTACATCCCCTTTACTGTTTCCAACTCCAGCTGCAGGGACAAAGATCATGGAGCCAGATTTAAACAGATAAACTGGGATTCTATTTGGATGATTATTTTGCTGCAGCCACTGGTTCTGCAGAGTTGGAGAAAGTTTGTATTAAACAATACAAAAACTATAAAATCCACATTAGATTACATGACAACACAGGACCCAGTGCAGTCTGAATATTCTGATTATTAATCAGTCTTGCTGTATCGGCTTCTGACAGATATTATTTGACTTGTGCTGTTTTGATCATTTATGGCGATCCCTAAGCAGCCCAGATCACACTGAGCATGTGCACAGTCTTGGTCTTGCAAAGATGTATAACAAAGTTACAAGATGGTGACCCCCTGTGGCCAACTTTGAAAGCATAAATCATTTGTTTGATTAGGCTTGAGGTGCAGTAAATTCATGTTTATGTTTAGTATACAAGATACAGCATTTCTAGCCTTAATGTATTTTAGACTTTACTTCCCCTTTAAACCTGGGGCTGAACTACAACTCCCAGCACTTCATGGACAGCCCTGTGAGTTGTTGTTGTGCAACCAATTTGATCCCAGTTTTTACCCAACTAAATAATATTTTGTTTGTGACCCTTTCTGGCCGTGTCTTTTTGTTTCCAGGGCAATTCAGAAAACACAGAAGACGGTGGTGTTTATTTTCTAGTTGTTTGGGAATTCCAGGAGAGGAATGTAACATGTCTCGGGGGCCCATTGCCAAACCACGAGGAAGAGACGGGGCCCAGGCCCAAAGGGAAATGAGAGATTTATTAACAGGCACGAGTGTTAGAGACCGTTGCACAAACGCACAACACAGGGACGTGACCGCCATTGCCTCTGCCATCTTTTCTGCCTTACTCTGTGTCTGTTTGCACCTGTTGTTTCCTGTGTCCTTTTGCAGCAAAACCACTTTTCTTTACGGCAAGACTGGTCATTCCTATCTATACCCTAGCACAGCTCATAGGGAGTAATATAATAAGAGTCACATATAGCAGCCAATCAGCAGGAAGCACCTGTTTGAAAGCAAGCGTTTAATTGGTTGCTATGGGTTACTAGACCTGGTTCTGATCTTTGTTGCTTTTTTACCTCCTGGCTGCCCCTATCAACTTTCTGAAGCAGGTGGAAAATTCTAAGGGGCGGCAGCCCCTCTGACCCCCCATTTAAAAGGCTGCAGACCCCACGACTGCCGGGGGAGAGGGGGCACTGGCGGAGGGGTAGTTGGCAGGTTCTGCATGCCCACGGGTTGTGCTGATGCATTGGTGCTGCAAGTCAAGTCCCCAAGCTCACTGAACAGATAAGGGCCTGAAAGTGTTTATTTTTTTAGGGAAAGTCCGATTGCAGTAACAATGCCCCCTGACACAGGTGAAGGGTTAATTCAATTCAGATTAGTCCTGCTAGTAATTAATAATCCCTATCCCACCAAATTACCCTTGTTCCACAATACTTGTACAGGACTGTTCTCTTTCCCATGGTCAGGCAGGGCCATCTGCCTTTATGAGCGAGTTAATATAACTTTGTCCACTAGAGGGAGCTCTTGCTTCAACAGACTTTTTATACTATAGATATCAGTAACAAATGCCCCAGTCTGTTTTTTTTTCTACAAGATTCATGCTCTGCCCCCCTGTCCTATGAGCAAAGAGAACAACCCCGAAGCAGAAAATGACCTGTAAGGTAAGTACAGAGAGGAGCTTACATTAATTATTTAGGGGGAACCGATTCCCAAACTGTCGGGCCCAAAGCAGTGGAATGGGAATGGCCCAGACTGAATTTCATGGATTTGCACATTATGGTCCCACTAAGGAGGCCTCGGCTTCATACTTTGGTTTCCCTGAGCTTCTATAAATGTGTTAGTGAGTTGGCAGTTTCAGATTTGTATATCCATTGTTTAATTCTGCAGTCTTATCATAACCTTCTCCATCACCTTCCATAGCCCTGTAGTGCTATAATGGCCTTAAAACAAAGGGCTGTGCAGTAATGCATGGATACAGCCAGCCAAACCCTAAACTACAACTCCCAGAATCCTCAGCTCAATACTGTTGCCCTGTACATTGTAGGGGGGGGCAGGTAAAGGGTTATCTGGGGGCACATTGGTTGGCAATTCTATAATAAAACAGTGATGAAACAAGAGTGGCCCTAATAATAATAATAATAATAACCCCGGTAGAAAGGCAGTAGCTCATTAAATGTTTAGTCTGACTCATTAGTTGAGATTCCCATTGACCCCAGTCCGTTGGTACCAGCCCCCTGCGCCCGCATCCCCTCGCTAAGAGCCGCATGCCGTCACAATTGCGCTTTAATAGCCAATTAATTAGTCTTATTTCCCCATCCTGGCGAAGCAGAAGGATTTTTTAATTGCCGTGCTTTCTAACAGCTAATTACGCTTCAACGAGGAGGCACCGGCAGAGCGGGGGAGGGGTGGGCGATGTCTGGGCTGCCCGTCTGCTCACCTTGGCACGGCGGCATCATTTAAACGAATGGGCTGTAGCCGCGCCATCAGATGTACAAAAGCACAAGTGGTTTACATGCCCCACTGATAACCACCAGCTGGGATTCCACCGAAATAGGTTTTTTTAAAACAAGGTTTGTCAAGTATTTAAAGGGTAAGTAAAACAATGGAATCTGGTCTGGACTAGACATAAAGGGGTAAATTTATCGAAGAGTGAAGTTCCGCCACTACAGTGAAATTCCGCAGCTCTCAATTCATTTCTATGGGATTTTGAAAGGCGTATTTATCAATGGGTGAAGTGAAAGTTCGCCCTTTGATAAATACGCCTATAAAAATCCCATAGAAATGAAGGGAGAGTGGCGGAATTTCAGTCTAGATGCGGAACTTCACTATTAACGTCACTCTTTGATAAATATACCCCAAAGGGTTGATAAAGGGTACTGAACCCGCAACATGTCATGATTGCAACCACTCGGAATAAAAATTTATTTGCAGTAATTCTGCTGCAGTTCCTTCTTCTACTCTTTGGATCTCATTTAGCAGTTGCAGCACAGAGCAACCGTAAAGGAACCGGACAGAACTCCTTTAAATTTGTACTGACCACCACCCCCTTCTTCTATTTAGACATGAATAAAAAGACATTTACAGGGTCAGTTCAGTTGGGTCCTACTGGGACCCTCCACCCCAGTCAATGATCCCTGCCTTAGGGTAGGACTACATGGACGCAACAAAACGCCGGCGGCAAATTGCATACGACGGAACTAAGGACCCGGATCAACGTGCGACTTCATCTGACATTTCCATTACTTACCTTATTTCCGTCGCATGCGATTTGCAGACGGCGTTTTGTTGCAGCAGCGCCGAATTGCTCCGAAAATATCCGTGTAGTCCTACCCTTACCCACATACTGTACTTGCAGCTGTTGGGCTGCTCTCTTTCCAGGGGTCAGGCAGGGGGATGAGCTTGGGCCAAATAAAAAAGCTCACTGGGGGTTTCTAGATATCTTGATGAAAACCCCAAAAAGCCCTATAGGCCAGGGAAAAACAGTATAAAGGATAAGTAATACCTTTAAGGTGGCCGTAGAGGTAACAATTACGATCTTTCTTGGAGAAGATCTTCCCAAGTAAGATCATTTGTTTCAATAAACACGTGTAGAGCTGAATGGTCAGATATACAGAGAGAAACAATAGAATTCTACCTGTATCTGACCATTCAGCACTAAAGGCCCCCCCCATACACGGGCCGATAAAAGCTGCTGACAGACCGAGTTGGCAGTTTATTGGCCCGTGTGTGTGGGCATCCGACAGGTTTTCCCGATCGATATCTGGTTGAAAATCGTCCTGATCTCTATCTGGTTAAAAAATCCAATGTGCGTGTATGCAATCCCGTGATTCGACCGCCTGTATCGGATCCATTATGATCCGCTCGTTTTGCCCTATAAGGGAGAGATCCGCTCGTTTGTTGTCATCGCCAAACCAGCGGATGTCTATGGCCAACAATGGCCGATGTTTGGATGCCTTCAAAGGCGCCCGATCAAAATTTTCCGTCCAGCCCACGTCTTCTGCTGATATCGGTCGGCTCGTTTCCCACCATATACGCAACGAATATTTTCTACAGAAATATCTGTGCGTCAATGGCCACCTTTACAATGAAAACCTGAATGTAGATTTGCTTTTGTAAGCGCCACCTGCTGGTCAGTTCCTGTAACTGTACAGTCAAAGAGAAGCACCTTCAGGAGGAAAACCGAGACGTGTTCTGATGTTGCCTGACCAATGGAAAGAGAGCAGCCCAAGATTAGGAAGTACAGAGTCACCAGCAGGTGGTGCTGTTGTTACAAAATAAATTATATTGGCAGTAGTGATGTGTGGGACGTCCCGACACCCGCGGGACCCACAGGGATTCGGGCAGCTTCAGGTCGATGTAAATTATAAAAAATTGCACTATTTTTTTTCAAGATTTACTTTTCCTATTTTTTCCTTTTTTAATAAAGCAAGAGCTTCCTCTAGTGGCAAAAGCTCTTTCAATCTAAATGACAAAGCTCCGCCCCCTGCCTGACAGTGGGAAAGAGAGCAGCTTTCTGCCACTGATCATCACTTACATTATATCCGCAGCCTGGCGTGAGGATAAACATAACCAATATGGCTGCACTGTTACCATGTAGATTATAGGTACTTAACTAGAAAAAAAGCAAAATTGTAATTGCCCTGGGGCCCTTATTAATGAAATGGGTTCACTGAAGGTTTGATGGGGCCCCTTTACTGAATTTGCTGTGGGGCTAGTTGTGTCGCTGTAGGTAACTGTGCCTTTAAGCTGCTATTTATAGAAAACCTTCCATGAACTGCGGCGTTAACCCCTCGTTCCTTCTCCTTTATTGAGATGGATGAATTCTCCCCCAATCGGTTTTCTTGCATCGCTCCTCATTATAGAGGATGCATGTGTTTCCATGGCGACAATCCAGCAACCCCCCCCCAACACATACACAACAGCAACAAGGATGCCAACAGCAGACCCAAAAATAAAATGTGTGTGGATTTAACCCCTTTGGCGCTGGCCATGATCACAGTTTATAAGGAGCTGCTTATATTATCACGTAGGGTTAAATAAAGGGCAGGCCCTCTGTTGATTTTAGATCTCTATGACCCATGCATTTATCCAGTAAAGCACATAAATTGCATAAATAGCTCCCCAGTGTGTGTGGTCACTGAACTCAGCTCCGTTAAAGGGGAAGTAACCCCAAAAATAAAAATTTTCTTCTAGTAGTCAAAGCTTTCTTTTATTGACTTGAAAGGGAGCGTAAGGCTCTCCGATAACCAGGAGAGGGAGCTGCGTGGAACTATTTGGGAAATATCTGACCTGCTCTCCAGGAAAGTTTATCCACTTTATTTAATGGCGAGCACAGAGTGGGTTTCCCTGCCAATTCCTGAGCTGCTATTTCTGGTATTTAATGATTTCCCCAGACAAAGGCCGTGTTTATCCATTTACTGCACATGGAGTTACCCCTGCCTCCAGCAGGAGAGAAATTTAGGGAGAAATGTGAATATATATGCAGTAAATGAGCTGGTGAATTTCATTTTAAAGGAACGGTACAGACTAAAAATTTTAGCTAGGGGGTGCACCCTCTCGGCTGACGTTAAAGTAGGGGAAACTTGCAAAGGTCACATGTCAGTGTCTATTCTCCCCTTTAGGGTGCGGAGAAGTGATCCAGGCAGCGCGGGGGGAGATCATGCTGGAGAGTTACCCCTGCTGTAAGTGGAGCATCAGTGGAGCTCAGGTACAAAGTGCCGTAGGGGGAGCTTAGTGAGACAGGTTGTCAGGAAACCCATGATCCAGAAAGCTCTGAATTACAGGAAGGGAATCTCCCATAGACAGTGTTGGACTGGTCCGGCGGGACACTGGGAAAAAACATGGTGGGACCCACCGGCCCAGTCCCGGTCTTTGTGCAGAAGAGGCTTCTGAAGTCCCTCCCTGGCCACCCGCTGAAAGAAAAACAAGGTAGGATTGGGGGGCGGAAGTAGGGGGCCTGGGGCTTGTCGTGAGCCCTGAGGCAGCAGCCCCGGTGGACCCCGGACCCCCTAGTCTGATGCTGCCCATAGACTCTATTTTATTCAAGTTATGAAAAATTTATCAGTATTGGCAAAACAATCGTATTTAATTAATGTTTCATTTTTTTAATAGAGTTAAGTTATGGAGATCCAAGTATCCCTTGTAAGGAAAGTGCCAGCATTCTGGATAACAGGTCCCATAGATAACTGGCATGACTTGGGAACGAGGCAGAAGGAGTGGACCAACCGCACCCCCAGTTGTATCAGTTTATACCCACTGGGCCTTTAGCCAATGAACCCAACTCTCTATATGGGATGGAAGAATTTTTTTTTATTTCCAGCTTCAATTCAGTGGAGCTCTGGAGTAGTGGGGGGGGGGGATTCCTTAAATGAAGCGATTTAAAGAAATAAACTGCCTTGGAATCACAAGCCGGTGCAGCCTGCGGCAGCTCCTATTATGCTGATGCGCCTCATTCAGAATGATTACTGTCATTATACGACTCCATTTAACCAAATGATTCTGTAAGCTGCAAATTCAATTTAAATTTCGGGAACAAATAGACCTGGCGTTGAAATGCAATCATCCTTTTAGCGCCCCGGCAGCCAATATTTGCAGATGTTAGAATAACCCGACGTAATTTGCCTTTTATTTGTGGTTTTTCAGTTATTTAGCTTTTTATTCAGCAGCTCTCCAGTTTGCAATTTCAGCCATTAAGGTCCAAATTCCCCTAGCAACCATGCATTCATTTAAATAAGAGACTAGAATATGAATAGGAGAGGCCTGAATAGAAAAAAAGTAATAAAAAGTAGCAATAACAATAAATGTGTAGCCTTACAGAGTATTTGTTTTTTTAGATGGGGTCAGTGACCCCCATTTGAATGCTGGAAAGAGAAGCCAGAAGAAAACGGCAAATAATTCAAAAACTATTAAAAATGAAAAAATCGAAAAGTTGCTTAGAATAAGCTATTCTATAACATACTAAAAGGATTGGGTTCGGGATTCGTTTTTTTTTTCAGCAGAATTCATGTTCTACTAAATCCTAGTACCTGGCCAAACCGAATCCGCGGAGAGAAATCACATAACTTTTTGTCACAAAACAAGAAAGTAAAAAAATTTTTTCCCGCTGTTCCCCTTCCCGTCCCTAATTTGCATATGCAAATTGGGGTTCGGATTCGGCCAAATCTTACATGAAGGACTCAGGGATTCAGCCGAATCCCAAATAATGGATTCAGTGCATCCCTAACTAAAAGTTAACTGAAAGGTGTATCACCCCTTTAAATACAGGTATGAGATCTGTTATCCGGAAGCCCGTTATCCAGAAAGCTCCGAATTACAGAAAGGCTGTCTCCCATAGACTCCATTTTATCCAAATAATCCTCAATTTTAAAAATGATTTTCATTTTCTGTGTAATAATAAAACAGTCGCTTGTACTTGATCCCAACTAAGATATAATTAATCCTTATTGGAAGCAAAACCAGCCTATTGGGTCTATTTCATGTTTATATGATTTTCTAGTAGACTTAAAGGGATACTGTCATGGGAAAAAAAAAATTTCAAAATGAATCAGTTAATAGTGCTGCTCCAGCAGAATTCTGCACTGAAATCCATTTCTCAAAATAGCAAACAGATTTTCTTTTATTCAATTTTGAAATCTGACATGGGGCTAGACATTTTGTCAATTTCTCAGCTGCCCCTGGTCATGTGACTTGTGCCTGCACTTTAGGAGAGAAATGCTTTTTGGCAGGCTGCTGTTTTTCTTTCTCAATGTAACTGAATGTGTCTCAGTGAGACATGGGATTTTACTATTGAGTGTTGTTCTAAGATCTACCAGGCAGCTGTTATCTTGTGTTAGGGAGCTGTTATCTGGTTACCTTCCCATTGTTCTTTTGTTTGGCTGCTGGGGGGGAAAGGGAGGGGGGTGATATCACTCCAACTTGCAGTACAGCAGTAAATAGTGATTGAAGTTTATCAGAGCACAAGTCACATGACTTGGGGCAGCTGGGAAATTGACAAAATGTCTAGCCCCATGTCAGATTTCAAAATTGAATATAAAAAAATCTGTTTGCTCTTTTGAGAAATGGATTCAGTGCAGAATTCTGCTGGAGCAGCACTATTAACTGATTCATTTTGAGAAATTTTTTTTTTCCCATGACAGTATCCCTTTAAGGTATGACGATTCAGATTACAGAAAGATCCGTTATATGGTTATATACAGGTCCCGAGCATTCTGGATAACAGGTACCTGTATAAGAACAAATTGAAACATATATCAGAACAGAAAGTCCAAGCGGATATAAATAATGGGGCCCAATGAGCCTCTGCTTTGTCCGGGGCCCCACAAACATAGAGGGGTGAGTTACGTGAGGTTTCCATCAGCCGCTGGATCTCAATACTCTCCCCTAACAGCCCTGCGCTGCTATTAATTAGAGTGTCACTCAGCCGAGCAGTAACGATGGTGGGAATGAATTATTAAGTGACCTTGTTCCGCTTCTGGATCATTTTTTTAATCCGCGTCACATTGTCACAATATTAATAACGTGTCGGGGAGGCAGCCGAGGCGGCAAATGAAATATAACAACTGAACGGGGTCCCCCGACACCCCCAGTCTCTCCTTTTATTAAATCTACAGCTTGAAATGAATCTGTAATCCCCCCTGTCTCTCTATAGTCCAAGGTTTAACCCTCGCAATCCCAGCCAGCCAAACCATAAACACTTCCAGTGAAGGTAGCGAAAGCTAAAGGCTCTTTAAAAGGGGACATAAGCCGAAAATAAAAACATAAACTGTGTATGTGCTCACAATGTTGATTTGATTTCTAAATTACAATGTCCATCTCTGAAGGCTGAAGTTGATTAAATATGCAGATGAGACGAGAGCTGGACAGACAGGTGGAAGGAAAGAGCAATTTCTCTTCAGTTCATTATATCTTTCTAGGTCTCCCTGTCACTATCCACCCACACAGCCATCATGCTGAGACCCACTAAACTCTCCCACCCACTTTTAAGTGAGCAAGAGTATACTCAGAGGTTGGCGAACAATGATAAAGGGTGCTCCAATGTTGCTTTCTTTCCCTGCTGTCTCCATTTTGCCCTACTATCATATCATTATGATTGTTGCAATTTTGCCCTTCTGTCTCTGTCTTTTCATACTTTTTTCTTCACATCAACTGTTACCATCTTGCCCTACTGTCTCCACCTTGCTCTACTATCTCAATTTTGCTCTACTGTCACCATCTTCCCTACTGTCACCATCTTCCCTACTGTCACCCTCTTGCCCTACTGTCTCCCTCTTGCCCTACTGTCACCCTCTTGCCCTACTGTCTCCATCTTGCCCTTCTGTCTCCATCTTGCTCTTCTGTCTCCCTCTTGCCCTACTGTCACCATCTTCCCCTACTGTCTCCATCTTGCCCTACTGTCTTCATCATCCTTCTTGCCCTACTGTCACCATCTTGTCCTACTGTCTCCATCTTGCCCTACTGTCTCCATCTTTTCCTACTGTTTCCATCTTGCCTTTCTGTCTCCCTCTTGCCCTACTGTCTCCCTCTTGCCCTACTGTCACCATCTAGCCCTACTGTCTCCATCTTGCCCTTCTGTCTCCATCTTGCCCTACTATCATCATCTTCCCCCACTGTCTCCATCTTGCCCTGCTATCACCAAAAAATGTTTTGGGCCTACAAGACCCTTTATCAAGATCGATAAGGGTCTTGTAGACCTGAAACGTTGCCTTACTTTGCGTGTGTTTGGGCTGAAGAAACCTTTATTTCACAACTACAACTCACACAGTGCGCTGCTGGTAATTTTTTTTGTTTATATTGATATGGCCCGTGGCAGGTGTGGGTCCTCCAGTACATCACCTGACACCACAATAAAGTGTTTCTTGGAGGTATTAAGCTCTCCATAACAGTGGATCATCTTGCCCTACTGTTTCCATCTTTCCCTTACAATATATATTGTCCAACTGGGGCCCTTCTGCTTTTGTTGACCTACAGATCCCATCATCCCCAGAAGCCATTGTCTGACCCCGTGTCTCTGTGGTTCTGATGCAGGTTTGGGATGCTGAGCATGGGGATAATGTGGATGCAAAGATTATCAAGCGATTCTGTGGCAACCAGCACCCCCTCTCATTGCGCAGCTCTGGGAATTCCCTGTACCTTCTTTTCCAGTCTGATGGGTCCAAAAATTTTGATGGCTTCTACATCACCTAAAGGACCTGACTTAAATTCACAGTATGGCAGTAACAACCCAGGAGTTTTAGATATTATATTAATCAGTCTTGCTCCAGTATGATGTCACTAAGTCTTGCTCCAGTATGATGTCACTAAGTCTTGCTCCAGTATGATGTCATTAAGTCTTGTTCCAGTATGATGGCCGGCCTTAGCGGACCCTATAACAGCTGCACATTTTTGTTCTTTTATAGCCTGTTCTGCAACACCCTGTTTCCATGATGGTACTTGCATTGCAGAGAAGTCAGGAGCCTATAAGTGTGCGTGTCTGGCTGGGTACACTGGGAGACACTGTGAAAGTGGTGAGTACATTATGATGTGGCTGGAGACCCATCCACCCAGAGGAACGCACACAAACACCCAAGGGTGCAGCATGGAGGGAACAGATGCCTTTGCCAAAGGTTGGCCCATTCAGTGAAGATCCTTTCTATTACACCAGGGTCAATATCACAGTTTTAACATTGCTACCAGACACAATCAGTAGAAATTAAAGTTAATGAGCAGAAAAGAGTCATAGGACGTATCTCCGGTCAGTTCTCAGCAGAGGAAGATCAAACAGTTCCTTAGAGGAGGTGTTGACAGAAGCCCTTTGACTCATACTTTATTAAGAGGTTATGGAAGTGCAGGAGAAAGGGTAATGGAGTGTATTGTTGGGTACTGGGGCTTATTATGATGTTTATTTCTCAGTCTATTAAGCAAATAAACATTGCCCCCCTCTTAAGGACTCCTGGAGGCATCTAAGGATTGAAGCAAAGGGGACATTAGCTCCTAACTGGTGACCCCAAGCTTAATTCAGCCATATATGAAATTATGCTTAGGCAGAGACATATTTTGGTTGGTCTGACCATAGAGTATACACCAAACTGAGGGCCAATGAAGACATTTACGTTGGGCAGAACTTATAAGTGCCGTAGATGACATCTTGCCATAACCTCTCCCCACAACTCTTCCTAGTCCTGCCTACCACTACTGTTCTACAGGACTCCATTGTATACGTACCAGTCACCCCCAATTTGCACCCCCTAAAACGTTGTTTTGTTTAGTCAAAGTTCCCCTTGGAGGTCCATCCCTTGGTCAGAGTCCCCTTTAGCTCATAACGTAAGTCATTCAGTCATAGTTCCAAAAATATCCAGGGCAGCAGATAGATTCATCTAAAATCTTGTCCTAAACGTGTCTACAAAGCAAGTAGGCATTTCCCCTAGATCTAACACCAAGGTTGAGGCCACTCCACTGCTCATGCCTTCACCAAAGGAATTCATTGCCAGAGATTTGGAGCCACTGCTCAAGTCAAGACATTTGTATAATGGCTTCTCTACAGTCCTGTAGCTGTTGCACCACAACTCCCATCACCCCCCATCAACATTGCCATTCCCTTGGTGCCTGTGCGGTTCTAATACACGTTTGGGATGCTGAGTCCAACATATTCTTGGAACCATAGCAGGGTGACTTATAATATAATTCTTATGTGATAATCTGGGATCTAAAGAAATGTTGGACCACAATGGGGGTCTTGGACCCAAAACTGAACTACTGATACAGAGCCATGATTTCCAGCACTGAATCAGGCAGTTGCACAACTCCCAGCTCATGGAATATTAGGGCATTAATAGGGACATCACTGCACAAATATTTACATAAGTGGGAGAAGATCACCACTCCATGAGGTCTATTTGTGGCCTTGTCCATCATTCTTTAGTATGTCCCTAAATCCTTACAGATCTCTATGGATTTACTCCCCTCCGGACACTGGCAGTTGCCCATCTCTTACCATCATACTCAGCACCAGGAATGTCTATATAAGTGCGGCTCTGCAATCCCCCGTGTGCTTGTGTATATTTTATTGTGGTAGTTCTATCAATCACCAGCCGTGAGTAAATATGTCCCAGGGTTTGGCTGGCTGCTGAATAAAGAATGGCTTCTGGCTGGCAGGGGGGCATCAGGCCTTGGCATTCCTTCTGACAGCTCAAATTAAAAGGATTGGATCTTTCAGCAGAGATTTCATATTAATCGGTCTGTGTAAATGAAACATCAGAACACTGATTTGGCCCGAAAAGTATTTATGGAAGCAGCACCGCAATTCAAGGGTAGAACTCCTCACTCCTCATCTCAACTGGGCCCTAGAAGTAGTGGAGGATGAACTATAACAACTGAACTCTCATACAGAGACTTGGGCACCTGTGGTTCTTAATTAGGAACAGTAGATTTATTAAATGTAATATTGGCTCAATCTGACAGTTTAACACTCCTCTATTGTGTCCTATAATAGGAGCTACCTGTCCCCACCTGAGTCAGGGGGCCCTTATCCTCAACATCAAGGCTTAGGTCTCCCTAGGACTTAATGTTCCAACCTCAAGACAGATAGATAGATAGATAGATAGATAGATAGATAGATAGATAGATAGATAGATAGAGATAGCTTAAATATAGATGATAGATAGATAGATAGATAGATAGATAGATAGAAATAGATGATTACATAGATAGATAGATAGATAGATAGATAGATAGATAGATAGATAAATAGATAGATGATAGATAAATAGATAGATAGATAAATACATAGATGATAGATAAATAGATAGATAGATGATAGATAAATAAATAGATAGATAGATAGATAGATAGATAATAGATAAATAGATAGACAGAGAGATAGATAGATAGATAGATAGATAGATAGATGATAGATAGATAGATAGATAGATAGAAATAGATGATTACATAGATAGATAGATAGATAGATAGATAGATAGATAGATAGATAAATAGATAGATGATAGATAAATAGATAGATAGATAAATACATAGATGATAGATAAATAGATAGATAGATAGATGATAGATAAATAAATAGATAGATAGATAATAGATAAATAGATAGACAGAGAGATAGATAGATAGATAGATAGATAGATGATAGATAGATAGATAATAGATGATAGATAGATAGATAGATAGATAGATAGAAATAGATGATTACATAGATAGATAGATAGATAGATAGATGATAGATAGATAGATGATAGATAATAGATGATAGATAGATAGATAGATAGATAGATAGATAGATAGAAATAGATGATTACATAGATAGATAGATAGATAGATAAATAGATAGATGATAGATAAATAGATAGATAGATAAATACATAGATGATAGATAAATAGATAGATAGATAGATGATAGATAAATAAATAGATAGATAGATAGATAGATAATAGATAAATAGATAGACAGAGAGATAGATAGATAGATAGATAGATGATAGATAAATAAATAGATAGATAGATGATAGATAGATAGATAAATAGATAGATAGATAGATAGATGATAGATAAATAAATAGATAGATAGATAGATGATAGATAGATAGATAGATGATAGATAAATAAATAGATAGATAGATAGATAGATAGAAATAGATGATTACATAGATAGATAGATAGATAGATGATAGATAGATAGATGATAGAGAAATAGATAGATAGATAGATAGATAGATAGATGATAGATAGATAGATAGATAGATAGATAGATAGATGATAGATAAATAAATAGATAGATAGATGATAGATAGATAGATAAATAGATAGATAGATAGATAGATAGATAGATAGAAATAGATGATTACATAGATAGATAGATAGATAGATAGATAGATAGATGATAGATAGATAGATGATAGAGAAATAGATAGATAGATAGATAATAGATAGATAGATAGATAGATAGATAGATGATAGATAGATAGATAGATAGATAGATAGATATAGACAGCTAGATAGACAGATATATAGAGAGAAAGAGAAAAAGATAGATAGACAGAGAGATAGATAGATAGATAGATAGATAGATAGATAGATAAATAGATATAATAGAATAATATATTATTGGAGAAAAAAAGAAAGAGAATATAGATAGCTAAAGAGAGGATAGATGGATGAAAGAGGGAGAGAGACAAATAGATACGTAGATAGAAAGAAAGATAGTTGCTTGTTGCTGCCACTAGATGGCGCTATGTGCCGCACACTGATGTGACTGACACTAGGCTGAATGAATTGGGACAGGCGAGAAATGGATGTTTTATTATTAATGAACAGAGAATCAGATCAGTCCAGGAAAATTCTCTTCATTAATTCTCCAATCCAGATGTTTCTGTCGCTTGCTCCCTTGTTTCTTATAATTGAATATTTGATGTGACAAGCTGGAAATTAGCTCCCCCCCTCCTCCTGTGACTCCATTCCCTGAAAATGATTTGTTCCTTACTTAAAATTCTCTGACCCTTATTTACCTGGGGTACAAAGTTCTGCTCCTATAATAACCAGAGAGAGTTCCAGCACCGTGACTTACAATATGAGTTTGTTCTGGCCTTTCTGCAGGCAATTCATTCAGGATTTATAGCAAACTAGAATAATAAAGTGAAAGACAGAAGAGAATAAATCATGGCATGGGGAGTTTGCCAGCGAAATACCTTGCAAAGGGCTGAACATAGCGGAGCTTCCTGATTGCATTTAACAGCAGTGGTGCCTTGCTTGGTGGCAGGGATTCAGAGCAAAGATAGAGCAGTATCAAAAAGGCCCAGTATTATTTGCTTCACTGCTGTCTGGAGATGTCTGTGTCTGGTTTAATTATAAGAGTGGATGCAATTAATTAGCTGAGCTAAGACAGAGCAAAGAAAACCACTGAAAAGCTTTATAAAACATTAGAAAAATGTAATTAAAAAAAAGGTGGGGAAGAGGCATAGGTATTCCTCTGTACTAAGCACAATTCAGCAGGAACAACCCCTAAGTTTGCTAATAGTCTGTACAGAGAGATCCCATAAAACTATGGCAGCATAGATATTCCCTGTACTAAGCACAATTCAGCAGAAACAGCCCCTAAGTTTGCTCATAGTCTGTACAGAGAGATCCCATAAAACTATGGCAGCATAGGTATTCCCTGTACTAAGCACAATTCAGCAGGAACAGTCCCTAAGTTTGCTCATAGTCTGTACAGAGAGATCCCATAAAACTATGGCAGCATAGGTATTCCCTGTACTAAGCACAATTCAGCAGGAACAGTCCCTAAGTTTGCTCATAGTCTGTACAGAGAGATCCCATAAAACTATGGCAGCATAGGTAATTCCCTGTACTAAGCACAATTCAGCAGGAACAGTCCCCTAAGTTTGCTCATAGTCTGTACAGAGAGATCCCATAAAACTATGGCAGCATAGGTAATTCCCTGTACTAAGCACAATTCAGCAGGAACAGTCCCCTAAGTTTGCTCATAGTCTATACAGAGAGATCCCATAAAACTATGGCAGCATAGGTATTCCCTGTACTAAGCATTATCCCTGTATTGTATCAGAATAAGATCTTTTCCAGCAAGTATATTCTAGTTCTACTCCATCTCTTGCTTCTCCTTTCACTATCACAGCATATCCAGGGCAACCCCTAGTGGCAGACTGGATAACAACCAACAGTTGGACACCCACATTTATACCGTAAGTGTCATTTGCTCCCTCAGATGAACTCAGTGAGATAAATTCCCTTTAGGTAAATGTAAATGATACCCCTTAGCAACCAGAAGAGGATTACTGAGGAAGCATGGCAGCACATGAGGGGTTAAGCATTGGCAGTGCCAACCAATCCCTGTGCCCAAGCCTGGGATTCCATTTTATCCGGATTATACCCCTACAGTCCGGCAAATTGAAAGAGGGTATTTTCTGTGTAATTCCATTTCATTGCGAAATAATATGAGTGAATACGCAGATGACCGGCTTTAGTTCTGCTCACTCTGGGAATTACCTCTCCGGGATCATAATCAGCGGTGTAACTAGATATTACTGGGCTCCACAGCAGATTATTTTTCAGGCCCCCAGGTTGACCAGTTTTACCAATATTTATTTAAATTGAATATGAATTAGGACCATATATAAATATATATATATATATATATATATATATATATATATATATATATATATATATATATAGGTGTATATGGCCTGGGATGAATTCCAGTGGCACCCCTCTATCCATCAGTTTATGCAATGTGCCACAATCCCCAGTAAAAGAGCTGTCAGTCCTATAGGGGGTGCCATCTCACTGCAACAGATAGAAACCTATATATGCCCTGGGGCTGGTTCAGCTGTGTGGATATATATATATATATATATATATATATATATATATATAATCCAATCAAGAAAAACCAGCACCAAGGGACTTTAAGTATGCAAAAAAGTTGTATTTAAAACATATGTATCACCAACGTTTAGGTCCCTATTGGGACCTTTTTCAAGGTACAAATACATATAAAAATGTCCATTAAATAGAAAACACACCCCCCTCATGTGATCGTGTCTGTGACATCATGTGCATTATTAACCCCTTATAAGGCTGAATAACAGCAATAGTGCAATATAAAACTGCTAAAATTCCTCTATAAATAAGCAGTCAAAAAATTACGTATAGTGAACAGCTTCAAATTTAGGTTAAAACTCAATTTAAAACCCTGTGTTAACACATTTAAAATCATCACTGATGGATCCTTTGGACCGGTATTTATCTCTAATCTGTTATGTAACTATGTGAAAGTGACAATATTGACTTTAGATACAATCTATTCAACATAAATAACTCCAATCAGATTTTTTAGACATAAGGTTGTAACACTGTTTCATCAACCCTTCATTGAGAGACATTGGGGCTTATTTATAAACAGTGGGCAAATTTGCACCTGGGCAGTAACCCTTAGCAACCAATCAGTGATTAGCTTTTTTCAGCCAGCTGCAGGGTGAGCACTGAAAGCAATCATCTGATTGGTTGCCATGGGTTACTGCCCAGGAGCAAATTTGCCCACTGTTTATAAATGAGCCCCACTATCTTTTGTTCAAAAAGCCATTTAACTGTAGCGTAGAGTTCAGTCCTTTAGGGGAAACACATCCCAATTCGAAAGTCCAAAATGCCTCCCTCTGTAGCAATAACTGATCCACATCTCCTCCCCTACTTGAATTTATCCTTTACAAAAATTATTTTAAATTTGAGGATAAGTTTTACATCCAATTAACCGGCACTGCGATGGGATCTAATGTAGCACCCATGTATGCTAACAGTTACATGTATAAATATGAATCTGACAACATTTTAAGTCATCCCATGTTTCGTCGATTTGGTGCGTACTACATGCGCTACATCGACGACCTGTTTTTTTGTTTGGTGTGGGTCCCCAGAGGAACTGATTACATTCACTAATGATCTGAATTCGTTGCCCAATCCAGTCAAATTAACTGACCATTTTGACAAAGAAATGATTAATTATTTGGATGTAACGGTATATAAGGATAAAAGTGCAAAGAAATTGCAAACGAAAATTTATCAAAAATTGACTGACAGAAATACATTACTCCAGTATAACAGCAGTCATCCTAGGCACCTAATCCACTCACTACCAAGATCACAAATGCTTCGGGTGGTAAGGATAACAAGTGAGATGGAGGACGGAGAAATGAACTTGAGGCAATGTCCAAACAATTTTTGGAACGAGGCTATCCGGAACTGATTATATCCCAGACCAAGGAATGGGCCCTTTCTTTGGACAGGGCTACCTTACTCCAGAAAGACACTAAAACTGGAGATAAAGCTAAAAATGATTTGTTCTATATGTGTACATATGGACCTAGTACCTCATTGGTTAAAAAATCTCTTACACAGTTTTGGCCTTTGATTAATACAGATCCGGAGATGTCCAAACTAGTGAGTAGGAAACTACGTTTTGGGCACAAACGAAACAGAAATTTGAAAGAAATACTGTCAGCAGCTGATCCAGCAAGTAAATATACACAGTCAACGGGAGGCAGTTTGCTCAAACCAGGTGTGTACAAATGCAACAATTGTGTGATGTGCAAATACACTTATTTTAGGTGATAAATTTTATCATCCACATAATGGCAAATCTTACAATATTCGGCAGAGACTAACATGTCAGTCCCAAAATGTTGTGTACATTATTAAATGTCCATGTGGGATGCTGTACTGTGGAAAAACCACAAGACAATTGAGGGACAGAATCAGCATGCACCGCTCTACTATACGGGCAGCATTAGATCCTAATTATGCCAATAAAAAGATGAAGCAGGATATCTCTAAGCAACCATTGGCACAACACTGGCTAAACGCACACATTGCCTCATTCAAATGCATGCCTATAGACTGTGTGAGAATACCACGTAGGGGAGGAGATG
Organism: Xenopus laevis; assembly: GCF_017654675.1. NCBI lineage: Eukaryota > Metazoa > Chordata > Amphibia > Anura > Pipidae > Xenopus > Xenopus laevis. Next base: position 7,865,309 of record NC_054377.1, read on the forward strand.
TGGATCAGTTATTGCTACAGAGGGAGGCATTTTGGACTTTCGAATTCGGATGTGTTTCCCCTAAAGGACTGAACTAAATGGCTTTTTGAACAAAAGATAATGTCTCTCAATGAAGGGTTGATGAAACAGTGTTACAACCTTATGTCTAAAAAATCTGATTGGAGTTATTTATGTTGAATAGATTGTATCTAAAGTCAATATTGTCACTTTCACATAGTTACATAACAGATTAGAGATAAATACCGGTCCAAAGGATCCATCAGTGATGATTTTAAATGTGTTAACACAGGGTTTTAAATTGAGTTCTAACCCTAAATTTGAAGCTGTACACTATACGTAATTTTTTGACTGCTTATTTATAGAGGAATTTTAGCAGTTTTATATTGCACTATTGCTGTTATTCAGCCTTATAAGGGGTTAATAATGCACATGATGTCACAGACACGATCACATGAGGGGGGTGTGTTTTCTATTTAATGGACATTTTTATATGTATTTGTACCTTGAAAAAGGTCCCAATAGGGACCGAAACGTCGGTGATACATATGTTTTAAATACAACTTTTTTGCATACTTAAAGTCCCTTGGTGCTGGTTTTTCTTGATTGGATTATACACTAATTTTTTCCGTGCACAGGGACAGCCACAAAATGGCTTACCTGACATGAGGTGCTGTCTGCTTCGAAAATGTATATATATATATATATAAAATACACAAAAGCCATGAATATCCTGTAAATTATACCCTTATAAACGGTGAGTTCTGATGTCATTTCTGTCACATGACTCATTGAAATTTGTGTATTATAATAAATAAAGTACCCCCAGTTGTAAAATATGAGGATATTAGAAGTTACCTCGGAGTTCCATGACCTGTATAAAAACACTCAGCCTTCGGCCTCGTACTTTTATATGGTCATGAAACTCCTCGGTAACTTATAATATCCTTATAATTTACAAGAGGGGGTACTTTATTCACTATATATATATATATATATATATATATATATATATATATATATATATATATATATATATATATATATATCACAGAGATATGCTGTTGTATTTCAGCTTAAAGGAGCCAAAGGTCCCAGACTTGGTACGACAGAGAATGCTTCCATCCCTGGTCCAGTCACAGTGAGACCAACAATAACTAATGGCCCTATGGCTTTCTGCTGTTGTCATGGCAACGCTGGAATTACGCTTATTGTCGTAATGTCAGTGCTCCCTACCGAAACTCATGAAAAAAATCATGTTCCCACCCCCTAAATCATTTGATTATTATTGGGGGCAGCGCTCGCTAATTAGATATATTATTGCCAATTAAAGCGACTGTCACTCTGTCAGCACATTTTAATAAAGTTGACAGTTGCCATGAAGATGCACCCCTAATTAAGTTGACTGTTGCTCTGATTCCAGTGTGTTTTCGCGCCAATGTTTCCTAATTAAGTAGACTGTTCCTTTCACAGTTACCTAATTAAGATGATCAATAAGATGTTGTCATGACAATGCTTCCTTATTCCCTCCTTGGTAAGTTGGCTCCTACAGTGTCTACACTCCCTAAGTAAACTGACAGCTCCTAAGTAAATTGAGTGTTTTCCGATTAAACTGACTGTTACTATGACCGTGTATATTGATTAAACTGACTGTTACTATGACAGTTACTATGAACGTGTATCCTGATTAAGCTGACAGTTACTATGACTGTGTTTCCTAATTAAACTCACTGTTACTATGACAGTTGTACTATGATAGTGTTTCCTGATTAAACTGACAGCTACAGTGGCATTGTTACTATGACAGTTACTGTGATAGTGTTTCCTGATTACACTGCCTGTTACTATGACAGTGATTCCCGATTGAACTGACTTTTACTATCACAGTTTTTCTTGCCACTGCTTCCTGATGAAGCAGATTACCTCCGGCCATGCAGCCAGTGATTTGGATTAAAGGAAACTGCTTGTTGCCAGAGGTTTTACATTAAAACAGATGATTGGCTCCTTGGTCCAGTTCAGACGCTTATACTCTGGATGGAAAATGGAGAGTTTGTGCCATGAGCCTAATTCACTGAAGTCCACCATTGCCCTGTCTGTGCTTCCCGACTGACTGCTGGTCACATAGGGCTTCCCTCTTAAGGTGACAGTTGCCCTTAATCTTGTGCTACTAAAATTCCCCCTAATTAGGCCAACAGTTGTTCATGATGAACTCATCTCACTGATCCCCTCTATTCACTTAAGGAAACCCCGCTCCACCAGTTATACTTTGCTTCATTCACCAAGGAAAAGATTGACGTCTTGCCAACCAAGAAACCAGCTTTACCTCCCGGAGAGCTGCCTCCTGGCTACCACCATCTGCTCACCCAGCTGCAGTACGACTGTGTATCTCCCTTTTACCGGCGCACCCGGAGCAGCAGGAGAACTTGCTTGAAGACTGGGAAGTGGAGCGGGAGAGCACCATCTTGCATCCCTAGTATGTTTCTCTGAATTCTGCATGGGTAAACATGGCTCCTCTCCATGGAAAGGTCAACTAAACTTAGGTCATCATTGAGCTAATAATTTCTAAGACCAAACAGGTATCTCAGGCTACCCAAGTTTAGCTGCAAAGCACCATTCCTAAGATCAGCGGTTCCCAATCTGTGGGGCTGACCATGCTGAAGTGGCTTGGAGCAGTGGTAGGGGGAGCTCAGCTTGAACACCAGCTAGGTGAGAATTCAGAAGAATGGCCATCTGCTGGAAGCCGAGCTTGAAGATCAGTTGAGTTGAGATTTGGGGTAAATAGCTGTCCTAGATATTCTTTAAATTATGACTAATAGATACATACATGGAAACAGGACCCTGATCAAAGGTCGGACTTTCAAGTAGGGCTTTTTTTGATAACCATTACGTTTTCAAATGAGATGAGATGAATTCCTTTTTTAGGATTGTATGTGGTTACTGGTGCAATTGAGAACCTAGGTTCACCCACCTAGACACCTATCATGGTTTCCCATAACTAACTGCCCTGCATGGGCATGAATTGCCTAAGGTCATTGGTATTTCCACCTTTTAGCTCACTATGTAGATGGCCTCTAAGTTCTATTGCTTTGCCCCCCCCACACACACACACAAAGACCTGACTCAAGACTGGATTACAGGATCAATGATCCTGTTTAGGATGTGTTATGTAAATACTGACCCTATACCGCTATAGTTTCAGGCTGTTTGACTTTTCTTTTCCTTTCCAGTCTGTGGGAAGCTTGAGAACTTCAACATAACCCAGTTGGGAGGACAGAGGTGGCCTTGGCAGACAGCACTATACCGCAGATTGAATGGGGTGAAGAATGCCAGCCTGCGGAAGGGCTCCTGGGTATTGGTTTGCAGTGGAGCCCTACTGAATTAGCGGACAGTGGTGATGGCGGCACACTGCGTAACCTACCTTGGGAAGTGCTCAATCATCAAAGTGTCCAAGCTGAAAGTGGTCCAGGGTAAATTCTACAGAGAAGAATACACCATAGTTATCAGTGGGTGGAAGATCCTTTCTGACCCCTTGGCCTTCAGAACTGTCCCTCCTGGATTTTGTGTCCCGACCTATAGCATTGGCCACTAGGAACGTCATCCTAGGTAGTTACTTCATCCTCTCTATGAAATTACTTAGGTCAAGAAGTCTTAGGTCTTTTTCCTATGTCACTCTCTACCATGGCCAGGTAAGGGCGGAGGGCTAAGGCCTGACTGAAAAGCAATGGAAGCCACCTTGACCACTGCAATGAGAGCAGCAAGTAGAGCAAGTCTTTGCTCTAGTTTGAGAGTGGTCCCAACACTTCTGCAGCCCACCAAACAGAGGGGCCCTATTTTGTCTCAAGACACTTTGTGTTGCCACTGTTTTTCTTTGGTGTGCATTGGGATAATATAATTCTTTCGCACTGATTTGTTTGAGTACCAGAGGATTTCCTGGTGGGCCTCAGCCAAGGACGATTCCCAATGGCCCTTTTATATTTCCACCACAGGTCTATATGGCACCTATTTCATTTAGGGCTGTCTGCATCTAATTGTTGGAAGGATGGGCCCTGATGACAGGTTCTCTGGTGGGACCCTCAATGTCATGTTTTCTGGTGATCCCTCAATGTCAGGTTCTCCGGAGTTCCCTCAATGTCAGGTTCTCCGGAGGTCCCTCAATGTCAGGTTCTCCGGAGTTCCCTCAATGTCAGGTTCTCCGGAGGTCTCTCAATGTCGGGTTTTCCAGAGATCCCTCAATGTCAGGTTCTCTGGTGGATCCTCAATATCAGGTTCACTGGTGGTTCCTCAATGTCAGGTTCACTGGTGGGCCCTTGGAGGTCTCATCAGATGCTGTCATGACATGGTACAATCAGTGGTCTCGTTGTAACTTTTCAGTTAATGAATATCTCATTAAACAAGCTGATAAACAACACAAGACTTTCCTCTTCTCACTAACTTCATTAGCTGGTTCTGGTATATTTGCTGTGAGATTTATTTCAGCCTTGGGCTTTGGCCAAATTTAAGAAGCAGATTCTGTGCTCGATTGTAATAATAATAGAACAGATTAGACATAGCTCTAGGGTGTTCTATATGTTAGAGCAGAGCAACGCCATATAAATTATTCTAACATGCGAATTGTGGTTATTCATCACTGTCTTTCAAGTTTGGAAAATATCACCATAAAGTAATGGTGAATATTTTGGCTCTATAGAAAGAGAAACGAAGAAATTATTGTTGAAACCTGGAGATGTGACCAATGAATCACTGAAATGACCACAAGGTGTCAGTACGACCAAATATATGGATTTCCTTCTCATTATATGGCAGTAAATTGTCTCAATGATGTTCAAATGTAACAGTTTGTTTATTGATTCATTTTTTTGAAATTGCTTAAGAGGATCTCTATCCTTTTTATCGTCTCACCTATTGTTCTGCATATTCACCCCCTTCCCCTCTCCTCATGAGTAGCTGGTCTTATTGATGTTCCACTCTTAGACTCATTTTCTGCTTTGGCTTTTAGTGGAATTAGTTAATTACACACTGAATACAAATTCCAGAGATCTGAAATGCCCTTCTTCTAGAATCCTATGGAAATATTATAATCCATATCCAATATTCTGCAAAGTGCACCTTCTCTCGTGTGAGTAATTGCTGCCCATTATTACATATGAGACTATTATCCCACTGTTACTATAGGCACCATCTCTCCCTACTATACCTGCTATCCCACAGTCACACTCCCTTCCCAGAGACTATTATCCCACTGTTACTATAGACACCATCTCTCCCTACTATACCTGCTATCCCACAGTCACACTCCCTTCCCAGAGACTATTATCCACTGTTACTATAGACACCATCTCTCCCTACTATACCTGCTATCCCACAGTCACACTCCCTTCCCAGAGACTATTATCCACTGTTACTATAGGCACCATCTCTCCCTACTATACCTGCTATCCCACAGTCACACTCCCTTCCCAGAGACTATTATCCACTGTTACTATAGACACTATCTCTCCCTACTATACCTGCTATCCCACAGTCACACTCCCTTCCCAGAGACTATTATCCACTGTTACTATAGACACCATCTCTCCCTACTATACCTGCTATCCCACAGTCACACTCCCTTCCCAGAGACTATTATCCACTGTTACTATAGACACTATCTCTCCCTACTATACCTGCTATCACACAGTCACACTCCCTTCCCAGAGACTATTATCCCACTGTTACTATAGACACCATCTCTCCCTACTATACCTGCTATCCCACAGTCACACTCCCTTCCCAGAGACTATTATCCACTGTTACTATAGACACCATCTCTCCCTACTATACCTGCTATTCCACAGTCACACTCCCTTCCCAGAGACTATTATCCACTGTTACTATAGGCACCATCTCTCCCTACTATACCTGCTATCCCACAGTCACACTCTCTTCCCAGAGACTATTATCCACTGTTACTATAGACACTATCTCTCCCTACTATACCTGCTATCCCACAGTCACACTCCCTTCCCAGAGACTATTATCCACTGTTACTATAGACACCATCTCTCCCTACTATACCTGCTATCCCACAGTCACACTCCCTTCCCAGAGACTATTATCCACTGTTACTATAGACACCATCTCTCCCTACTATACCTGCTATCCCACAGTCACACTCCCTTCCCAGAGACTATTATCCCACTGTTACTATAGACACCATCTCTCCCTACTATACCTGCTATCCCACAGTCACACTCCCTTCCCAGAGACTATTATCCACTGTTACTATAGACACCATCTCTCCCTACTATACCTGCTATCCCACAGTCACACTCCCTTCCCAGAGACTATTATCCACTGTTACTATAGACACCATCTCTCCCTACTATACCTGCTATCCCACAGTCACACTCCCTTCCAGAGACTATTATCCACTGTTACTATAGACACCATCTCTCCCTACTATACCTGCTATCCCACAGTCACACTCCCTTCCAGAGACTATTATCCCACTGTTACTATAGACACCATCTCTCCCTACTATACCTGCTATCCCACAGTCACACTCCCTTCCCAGAGACTATTATCCACTGTTACTATAGACACCATCTCTCCCTACTATACCTGCTATCCCACAGTCACACTCCCTTCCCAGAGACTATTATCCACTGTTACTATAGACACCATCTCTCCCTACTATACCTGCTATCCCACAGTCACACTCCCTTCCCAGAGACTATTATCCACTGTTACTATAGACACCATCTCTCCCTACTATACCTGCTATCCCACAGTCACACTCCCTTCCCAGAGACTATTATCCCACTGTTACTATAGGCACCATCTCTCCCTACTATACCTGCTATCCCACAGCATTCACAGTTAAGGAATGTTCTGGGCACATAAGTTGCTATGCCGTCATGTATTGTCTAGGGAAAAATACAAACATACAGATAAGAAATATTATGGACACAATGAGCTAAACCCTCATTCTCTGATACAGTAAATCTAACTTTATGTATATTTTACTCCCTCCAGAATATGATAAAATGATAAAATGCTTAAAGGGTCAGTTATGTACAAAAACTATTTTTAAAAAGCTGTTTAAATGCTTAGAATCCATTGGTCCCTATAAACAGGCAACATAAGAATATAATACAAGTATGGGACCTGTTATATAGAATGCATGGGACCTGGGGTTTTCAGGATAAGGGTTGTTTATATAATTTGGATCCCCATACTATAAATCAACAAAAAAAATAATTTAAACATTTGATAAACCCAATTATTTTGCCTCCAATAAGGATTAATTTTATCTTAGTTGGGATCAAGTACAAGATACTGTTTTATTATTACACAGAAAAAGGAAATCATTGTTTAAAACTGGAATTCTTTTATTAAAATGAAGTCTATGGGAGATGGACTTCCCATAATTTGGGTTTCCGAATAACAGATCCCATACTTGTATAGTATATATATATATATATTTTGAATAGAAAGAGCAGAATAAAAAGGAATCATTTTTAACATCACCCCCTGTAAGGCCATAGGGCTCATCTGGTGAGGAAGAGGAGGAGGAGGAGGAGGAGGATGGGGGTTATTTTTCCAGGAGAACTTGCTGCTGCTGCAAATGATGTGATAACCTGTCATTTTATATGAAGTGTTCACCCTACGGTGCTGACAGCAGAGCTTCCCCGGCTCATTCTCTCTTTCTCTCCCCATCTCGGCGAATGCTCTTTAAAGAAGGCTGAGGGTTTAAAGAGGCAGAGCAACAACCCTGTGATGTCAGCTCTGCCTAAAATAGAGAGGGATAGAGTGCAAATCCACGGCTAGAATACTAAAACCCTTTCCAATCCCCTGCTCTAGCCGGCAGCAGGTCAGCGAGGAGCTCTGTGACAGGCAAGAAAGCAAGAAATCAAAGGGGGGAGACAAAAAAAAAAGGAAGTCCCAACCCCCCCCAAGAGTTCCACCTCCTTGTAGCTCTCACCAGGGTCTAGTCTCCACTAGAGGTGGCAGTGGAAACCTTCTAGTCATTTCAGGTCTGGATGCTGTGGACACATCAAACTTGAGGCAGTTGCAACGTTCCTTCTGGTTCTTTCCCTCGCCCCTTGGTCCTTTTTGGATTTTTTTGGGGAGTGGAAGTGTGTGGATTACAGGAGTACAGTTTATGCCACTGCTGAAGAAGCTTCCCAGGCATCTCTTTAACGGAGCCGCTCTATAGACCTTCTGGAGAAGACACAGCACCTTGGAGAACCATGGCATCAACAGACGGGTGAGAGTCTCAATGTTCCCTCTTGATGTTCTTCATAACCATTTCTGCCCCTCAAATGTATTAATGGCATGTGATATTTCATTCATTTCTCCATATATATATATATTAGTGAATTTGGTAAGATAATGCCAGGGTAGGTGCTCAAGGCTTTATTTACAGTGTACGTATAATTTATTCACATTCTCCCCCCTATGCCGTATAAATATAAAATCTTTATCAATGGTGAATATATCTTGACACCAAGTTCCCCGGGTTCCTCGTTGACGTCTTGTGGCATTGGGTCTTGCTCTCCCATTTGACGTCTGTCACTTTGCATCAGCTGTTTGTTTCTCCCTTGTAGGGGCTACCAAGACCACTTGAAAGGAAATCGTAACCCCCTCCCTCTTCCCCTCTTCTTCTCCTTTTATAAAGCCCCCTATTGTTGACATGGTTTCTTCTCCCTCCTACGGGGGGAAATCACGGCACAATAGATGTTGGTGCCTCCGTTGGATTCTAAGAAACCCAAACTGACTCCAACCCAAAAATCTAAGATTAGAGGTTTGTAAATTGAGAGATAAAAGCCCAGATTGTTGGGTATTAATAGGAGCACGTGCTCTCATTGTGTTATTACTCTCGGACTGTAGAGCGCGTCCAAAGGGTTTTTTCTTTTATTGGCTTATAAGAGCAGGGATGACTTCTGCTGGCGGATTGTCGTCAGTCTTATGGTCCCTGTAGGGTAACACAGATTGGTTCTGAATTAATTCTTCACTACCACGATTACATTGATTTAATTACTGCTTCTACCCCCTTTTAACAGACAGATTGAGCCGGTCCCTTGGGAAGGCAGTGGTATAGGGCCACAGATGATGTGCTTTTTAGCAGTCCTTTGTTAGAGTATTGGGTTGCAAATGTGCCGACTTAAATCCCGACCCGATGCCCTGCCTCATCGGTTTATTTATAAGGGAAGGGAAAGGGAAGCTACGGGGGTTACTACTTGTACAAACAGGGAGGGCATGTGGAATTTGTGACTTGATTCAGTTTGTTGCAGGACAACTCTGGAGTTCATCTTCTTCAAACTTAAATGAGGAAATAAGTTTAGTAGGAGACTCATCTTTTGTTGAGAGTGGTGGGTCCTATGGTAAAATACACCTTGCCATTCACATTTAAAAAAAAAACAATATTTAATCTTTGACCTTTTGGCTTTTGTAGAGGTACAACTACTAGTATCCCCCATCCACATCACCATATTTACCTATAGGCTGGTGATTCAACAGCAACAACTCAAGGGCCACAGGTTGAGCAACATTGGTTCTACTCTGACTAATTATCCCTACTGTAAATCCACACTCCCTTCCCAGAGACTATTATCCCACTGTTACTATAGACACCATCTCTCCCTACTATACCTGCTATCCCACAGTCACACTCCCTTCCCAGAGACTATTATCCACTGTTACTATAGGCACCATCTCTCCCTACTATACCTGCTATCCCACAGTCACACTCCCTTCCCAGAGACTATTATCCACTGTTACTATAGACACCATCTCTCCCTACTATACCTGCTATCCCACAGTCACACTCCCTTCCCAGAGACTATTATCCCACTGTTACTATAGACACCATCTCTCCCTACTATACCTGCTATCCCACAGTCACACTCCCTTCCCAGAGACTATTATCCACTGTTACTATAGGCACCATCTCTCCCTACTATACCTGCTATCCCACAGTCACACTCCCTTTCCAGAGACTATTATCCACTGTTACTATAGACACCATCTCTCCCTACTATACCTGCTATCCCACAGTCACACTCCCTTCCCAGAGACTATTATCCACTGTTACTATAGGCACCATCTCTCCCTACTATACCTGCTATCCCACAGTCACACTCCCTTCCCAGAGACTATTATCCACTGTTACTATAGACACCATCTCTCCCTACTATACCTGCTATCCCACAGTCACACTCCCTTCCCAGAGACTATTATCCACTGTTACTATAGACACCATCTCTCCCTACTATACCTGCTATCCCACAGTCACACTTTCTTCCCAGAGACTATTAACCACTGTTACTATAGGCACCATCTCTCCCTACTATACCTGCTATCCCACAGTCACACTCCCTTCCCAGAGACTATTATCCACTGTTACTATAGGCACCATCTCTCCCTACTATACCTGCTATACCACAGTCACACTCCCTTCCCAGAGACTATTATCCACTGTTACTATAGACACCATCTCTCCCTACTATACCTGCTATCCCACAGTCACACTCCCTTCCCAGAGACTATTATCCACTGTTACTATAGGCACCATCTCTCCCTACTATACCTGCTATCCCACAGTCACACTCCCTTCCCAGAGACTATTATCCACTGTTACTATAGACACCATCTCTCCCTACTATACCTGCTATCCCACAGTCACACTTTCTTCCCAGAGACTATTAACCACTGTTACTATAGGCACCATCTCTCCCTACTATACCTGCTATCCCACAGTCACACTCCCTTCCCAGAGACTATTAACCACTGTTACTATAGGCACCTTCTCTCCCTACTATACCTGCTATCCCACAGTCACACTCCCTTCCCAGAGATTATTATCCACTGTTACTATAGGCACCATCTCTCCCTACTATACCTGCTATCCCACAGTCACGCTCCCTTCCCAGAGACTATTATCCACTGTTACTATAGGCACCATCTCTCCCTACTATACCTGCTATCCCATAGTCACACTCCCTTCCCAGAGACTATTATCCACTGTTACTATAGACACCATTTCTCCCTACTATACCTGCTATCCCACAGTCACACTCCCTTCCCAGAGACTATTATCCACTGTTACTATAGACACCATCTCTCCCTACTATACCTGCTATCCCACAGTCACACTCCCTTCCCAGAGACTATTATCCCACTGTTACTATAGGCACATCTCTCCCTACTATACCTGCTATCCCACAGTCACACTCCCTTCCCAGAGACTATTATCCCACTGTTACTATAGACACCATCTCTCCCTACTATACCTGCTATCCCACAGTCACACTCCCTTCCCAGAGACTATTATCCCACTGTTACTATAGGCACATCTCTCCCTACTATACCTGCTATCCCACAGTCACACTCCCTTCCCAGAGACTATTATCCACTGTTACTATAGGCACCATCTCTCCCTACTATACCTGCTATCCCACAGTCACACTCCCTTCCCAGAGACTATTATCTTGAATGGCTCAACATAACTATCTATATCTGGCTTCTATAGGAGAACAATAAGGAATATAATAGACAAACCTAACACAGGCAGGTCTCCAGGAGCCCTTTCAGGAGCTGGCACAGTTGCACCCCAAATATTTGGGATGTTTAATAGTAGCAAGGTAAATAAGTGAAAAACACAAACAAAGAAAATCAACTACACAATCCTCCTGGCACAACATTTTTGCCCCTGGCAGGGATTTGCTTTGGAGTCCTGACTATACACTTAATAAATCATGTTCTCATGTAACTTTCCTGTGTTGGTGCCATGTTTCCAGGTGCAGACTGGTCCCATCCAATGGAACTTTCCATAAGAACAAGGTACGGAGACTTAGGGAATTGTCCTGTTGAGGATAAGAAGCTTGTTCTGGAAGTTATTTTATGGCACAGACTTGGATATGAAATGAGTGAAGAAAAACAGTAGTGTCATTGAAACAAGGTAGATACCAACATACACCTACTATTAAACTTCCTGAAGAAGGGACCTCAGCAGACTGGCCATCCTGAGTACTAACTAATCTCCTGCTGGGCCCAAGCTCAATTCTACTTCATCAACCGCTTTCTGCATCTCATGGATATTAGTGGACCCGAATGACTAATTCTGTTATGGGCCCTATGATTCTCAACAGGACTTGAGCAAACTTAGGGGCTGTTCCTGCTGAATTGTGCTTAGTACAGGGAATACCTATGCTGCCATAGTTTTATAGGATCTCTCTGTACAGACTATGAGCAAATTTAGGGGCTGTTCCTGCTGAATTGTGCTTAGTACAGGGAATACCTATGCTGCCATAGTTTTATGGGATCTCACTGTACAGACTATGAGCAAACTTAGGGACTGTTCCTGCTGAATTGTGCTTAATACAGGTGAATACCTATGCTGCCATAGTTTTATGGGATCTCTCTGTACAGACTATGAGCAAACTTAGGGGCTGTTCCTGCTGAATTGTGCTTAGTACAGGTGAATACCTATGCTGCCATAGTTTTATGGGATCTCTCTGTACAGACTATGAGCAAACTTAGGGGCTGTTCCTGCTGAATTGTGCTTAGTACATGGGAATACCTATGCTGCCATAGTTTTATGGGATCTCTTTGTACAGACTATGAGCAAACTTAGGGACTGCTCCTGCTGAATTGTGCTTAGTACAGGGAATACCTATGCTGCTATAGTTTATGGGATCTCTCTGTACAGACTATGAGGAAACTTAGGGACTGTTTCTGCTGAATTGTGCTTAGTACAGGGGAATACCTATGCTGCCTTAGTTTTATGGGATTTCTCTGTACAAACTATGAGCAAACTTAGGGGACTGTTCCTGCCGAATTGTGCTTAGTACAGGGGAATACCTATGCTGCCATAGTTTTATGGGATCTCTCTGTACAGACTATGAGCAAACTTAGGGACTGTTCCTGCTGAATTGTGCTTAGTACAGGGAATACCTATGCTGCCATAGTTTTATGGGATCTCTCTGTACAGACTATGAGCAAACTTAGGGACTGTTCCTGCTGAATTGTGCTTAGTACAGGGGAATACCTATGCTGCCATAGTTTTATGGGATCTCTCTGTACAGACTATGAGCAAACTTAGGGACTGTTCCTGCTGAATTGTGCTTAGTACAGGTGAATACCTATGCTGCTATAGTTTTTTGGATGGTGAGACATTATGGATATATGTTTATGGATATTAATGGATATATATTAGTGTTTAAAAGCTGTGGGTCCGTGATATTGGTACAAAACATGTGCTACGTCACTGGCCAATGTTGAGTTTCCCTAAAGTGTGAAACAGCAATTGATTTATATTCCCTGAGATCCAATTTTCCCACTTCCCACTCCAGAGGCTGTTGCTATGTGAGAGCTGATGTAGAAAGTGCTAATCAGGTTCTTGGTACCTGCACTTACTTTATTAGATGAGGATCAAAGGGAAAGTGTCAATTCTGCTCCAGGCAGAAAGATCACATTCTCTGCTCAGGAGAAAATGGTCCCAAATTCACTGCAAACCCACTTTACAGGAGGGGTGTGTGTATTCTGGATATAAGCTTTTCACTTGTAACATGGCATTCCAACAGGAGTAGTTACAGGGAAGGGCACAAAGGGTATTTGCCCAGGCCCTCAGCATCACAGGGGCCCCTCTTGCATTAAACTGCAATGGGTCATCCCTTCTCACAGTTTGGGTCTAGGTCTTTAATAGTTTGTCTACTTCAGATAAAGGTCCTACCATGGCACAAGGGAATTGGTATATCAGCACTGAAACATAAAGCTGATAATAAAAACCCTTTGAGAGGCCATGGAAAAACAGGCAGTTTAGAAGTAGTAGACAGGGGGTCACAAAATGCCTTAGTGACTTCTTATATCCTTATCATTTACAGTAGGGGGTACATTATCCCTTATAATACATGAGTGATACTCAGAGTTCCCTGTATAACTCAGCCTGCAGCCTTGTGCCTTTATATGGTCACAGAACAACCCCTCAGTGACTTCTAATATCCTTATCATTTACAGTAGGGGGTACATTATCCCTTATAATACATGAGTGATACTCAGAGTTCCCTGTATAACTCAGCCTGCAGCCTTGTGCCTTTATATGGTCACAGAACAACCCCTCGGTGACTTCTAATATCCTTATCATTTACAGTAGGGGGTACATTATCCCTTATAATAAATGAGTGATACATAGAGTTCCCTGTATAACTCAGCCTGCAGCCTTGTGCCTTTATATGGTCACAGAACAACCCCTCAGTGACTTCTAATATCCTTATCATTTACAGTAGGGGGGTACATTATCCCTCATTGACAGTAATACAGCTGGACCCCATGGTACATTATCCAAGCTGACCTGATGACCTTGTCGTACATCATTCCCTGACACAAATCAGATGAACAAGTTGTGATGAAGGAGAAGGGGCAGTTGTCAGACGTATGTTCCAGATTTTCGCCGCTGACCCATGTCCAACTCCCAGCCTGTCTCTTCCCAGCACACCTGCTATCTGCCTTTATGTTATCCCTTGTGGGTTGTCACTTTCTAATACTCATTGTTCTCTATATCCTGGTTGTATTTTCCAGGCGTAGGCTTGACAAATCTTGGGGGCTTAGGCTACAACCCCCAATACTCTCCATGAGCTCTATAATTTGTTATGGGAACTCCATCAGACTCCTGGGCAGTTGGTCAGTGACAATGAGAAGTCTCAGCTCAGATTCATCTTCCTTGGGTAAAGGTTGGGTCCCAAAAGGTTGTCAGTGTTTCCTCTAGGAACAACATTATTTAATTTCATTAGAGGCTACACTTCCCCTTTAATCAGCTTGGTATGCTCATGATATCTGTGCCTCTTGCACGGCAGCGCAATTTCACTTTATCCTATTTACTATTGTTAGCACAAACATTTATTTTTACATGCTTTTGCACAAACCCAATAAATGTGCCCAACAGGGGGCACCGCATACCAGCGTGTAACCAGTGAGACTCAGCACTGATCTAAAATGTGTTCTTTATAAATGTTTAATATTGTCACTTTCTGACCCCAGTTACATCCAGGTCTCATTCTGGCCCCAGTTTTGCTGCAAAAACGTCCCTTTCGCTCTTAATAGACAAGTTCTGTCTGCCATTGGCTATTGCCCAAGAGGTCATTTGGATTCATTTATTAATTGAATTAATTATTGTCATTTTATAACGCCACCTACTGGAATACCTATGGAATAGCAGCCCGACACTTTAAGCAGTGCCCTCATGCATAGCAAGGAATAAGTACTATTAATAATGTGCACCCCCTGGGGTTCCAAGTGACAAGTCAGCAAAGCCCCCGACAATGAGCAGACACAGGCCCTGAGCTAAACAGACAGCCCACGACGCGTTCCACTTGCTCAGCAGATTTCGCCACATTCAAACAGACATTTCCGTGCTCTTGATAAGAAACGCTGCACATCTCAGGGGCTGAAATGCTCTGCCATCTACTGCCCTCCCTGCACCCATGCGATAACTGTTAGTATGATGTAGAGAGTGATATTCTGAGACAATTTGCAATTGGTTTTCATTTTTTATTATTTGTGGTTTTTGAGTTATTTAGCTTTTTATTCAGCAGCTCTCCTGTTTCAGTAATCTGGTTGCTAGGGTCCAAGTTACAATAGCAACCAAGCATCAATATGAATAGGAGAAGACCTGGATACCTGAATAGAAAGAGTAGTGATGGTTGAATTTATTCGCCAGGTGCGAATTCGCCGTGAATTCTCGGGATTTGGCGCTGGCGAATAAATTCGGGGAAAATTCGCCAGCATCAAAAAAAATGGCCACCGGCGTCATTTTTTTGGATGCCGGCGTCAAAAATGAGACGTCGGCGCCGTTTCGTGAATTTCGCAGGAAATTTGCTAATTGTTCGGCGAAGCGAAATGCCCCAAATTCACCCATCACTAAGAAAGAGTCATAAAATGCAACAATAACTACAGTATAAATTTGTAGCCTTACAAAGCATTTTTTTTTATATGGGGGTCAGCGACCCTTATCTGAAAGATGGAAAAAGTCAGAAGAAGTTGGTAAATAATTAAATATTAAATATAATAAAATTGAAAAGTTTTGTAGAATTGGCCATTCTATGATATATTAAAATTTAACCCCTTTAAATCCTCCCAACTTGTGTCTGGTTTTCCAGCACTAGCAAGAGGGACCCATTGGCTGGGAGGAGTTATAGATCTGTGGTTGTCGGGAGTTGCTGGGAGTTTGTAGTAGAGTTCCCAATGCTAGGAGGGAATTCCCTACTATGGGTAGTTGTGAGACCGAGTGCCTATGTGCAGCATGTAGAGTAAGTTTAGGTTGTGCTTAGTGAATACAAAGTATCTTTCCTTGCCTTGAACTGCTGTCTGTAGAAGCAAGTCCCTGTATTCTGTATACTACAGGCAATGGAGGCTAGGGTAGAAGGGTCTAGTAACCCGTAGCAACCAAATCCTGTTAAACTATGGCATATTCATTTACCTAGGTCTGTAGTACATATGGCACTTGATCATACATGCATGAAGATGCCTCACTGGCTGGCAGTTCATGCTGGCAGTCAGCACAGACCCAATTAGGAAGACGGTTCTGTAGAATCAGTTTGGATCAGTACCCAAGCATTAACAGGGTGTCTGTTGTACCAAGAGCCACTGTTTTATATCATCTCAACTGAACTGATCCCATTTAAAGGGTAAGTCCATCCTCAATCTAAGCCCATTTGGTTAAAGTTATACTGTCATGGGAAAACATGTTTTTAGTTAATAGTGCTGCTCCAGCAAAATTCTCCACTGAAATCCATTTTTCAAAAGAGCAAACAGATTCATTTATATTTAACTTTGAAATCTGACATGGGGCTAGAGATATTGTCAATTTCACAGGTGGCCTCAGTCATGTGACTTGTGCTCTGATGAACTTCAATCACTCTTTACTGCTGTACTGCAAGTTGGAGTGATATCACCCCCCCCCCAGCAGCCTAACAACAGAACAATGGGAAGGTAACCAGATAGCAGCTCCCTAACACAAGATAACAGCTGCCTGGTAGATCTAAGAACAGCACTCAATAGTAAAATCCAGGTCCCACTGAGACACATTCAGTTACATTGAGTAGGAGAAACAACAGCCTGCCAGAAAGCAGTTCCATCCTAAAGTGCTGGCTCTTTCTGAAATCACATGACCAGGCAAAATGACCTGAGATGCACCTACACACCAATATTACAACTAAATACACTTGTTGGTTCAGGAATTACATTTTATATTTTAGAGTGAATTATTTGCAGTGTAAACAGTGTCATTTAGAAATAAAAACTAAACCATAAAAATCCTGACAGAATCCCTTTAACACAAAGAGCTCCCTGTACTTTCTACAAAGAGTTAAAGCTGCCTCTAATCTACAACCAATATGGCAGTTTAGGGGTTTGCAGGAAGAATCTTGTGCTACACAAGATAAAGAATCCCGTGCCGTTCAATTAAAGGGCAAGTGAAGAATATATAATAGATATTGTACGATGCTTTGTGGCAATACATTATATGTACTGGGGGCAAATAAACACATTTGTTTTCATGGCAGATCCCATTAAGGAATCATTTTCATGTAACACACACACACGCCATTAACTCTGACTGCGGCCTGGGTGTAAATGGCTTTTTGATAAATAAGAAACCGCTCGCTAATGATTTGTTCTTGTGGATAAATGTGGTTTGCCATATTGTTACCACTCGCCCACAGATTGTTTATTTAACCCCTTGACCTGTGGGGTAGGGAGCTTTCCTGATAAATGATGCTGCGGCTCAGTGCTTATTGGTCGGTTGATGGAGTTGGCTATTGATTGATTGAGTTGGTGTCAGTGATTCATGGAGTCATTAGATTAGATAGGAAGCTGCTTGGTAATGACAGGCAATATATCTGTGTAACTGCTTAGACTATATACTAGCCTGGTAACCCCCGAGTTTATTATGCTTCTCCCTGTATGCACCTGCACCCTTAAATGTTCCTGCTGAATTGTGCTTAGTACAGGGAATACCTATGCTGCCATAGTTTTATGGGATCTCTCTGTACAGACTATGAGCAAACTTAGGGGCTGTTCCTGCTGAATTGTGCTTAGTACAGAGGAATACCTATGCTGCCATAGTTTTATGGGATCTCTCTGTACAGACTATGAGCAAACTTAGGGGACTGTTCCTGCTGAATTGTGCTTAGTACAGGGAATACCTATGCTGCCATAGTTTTATGGGATCTCTCTGTACAGACTATGAGCAAACTTAGGGGACTGTTCCTGCTGAATTGTGCTTAGTACAGGGAATACCTATGCTGCCATAGTTTTATGGGATCTCTCTGTACAGACTATGAGCAAACTTAGGGGACTGTTCCTGCTGAATTGTGCTTAGTACAGGGAATACCTATGGTGTCATAGTTTTATGGGATTTCTCTGTACAGACTATGAGCAAACTTAGGGGACTGTTCCTGCTGAATTGTGCTTAGTACAGGGAATACCTATGCTGCCATAGTTTTATGGGATCTCTCTGTACAGACTATGAGCAAATTTAGGGACTGTTCCTGCTGAATTGTGCTTAGTACAGGGGAATACCTATGCTGCCATAGTTTTATGGGATCTCTCTGTATAGACTATGAGCAAACTTAGGGGACTGTTCCTGCTGAATTGTGCTTAGTACAGAGGAATACCTATGGTGTCATAGTTTTATGGGATCTCTCTGTACAGACTATGAGCAAACTTAGGGGGCTGTTCCTGCTGAATGTGTTCCATTATGTTTCTATGCAGTAAATACTGTAGCACTATTTTTAAGATATCTATTTTCTATAATACATTCACAGAAATACGGCTTAGGGTCTGTGTCGATATGAATGGGATTTCCATGGAAACAGAGATTGAAATAAAGGCTTGTCTCTACAATTTTCAGAGGGATAGTCTGGAATGACTCTTCAGATGTTGATAAATTATAACCCAGTTCAATGGCAGATTATTGATTTTGTAATATAATAAAACATAATGAGCTTCAGAGTAAGAGCTAATCATTAACACGGGGCTGCTTTACGGTTCTCAAATGACTGCAGCTGGTGATTGGTCGTAATACATCATGTGATTTATAGACAGCATCACTAATGTCATATTTGGGCTGGCGTAGAGCTGCTTTTGGCATAGGTAGCAATTGGCTGAATTCTCATTCCTTAAAGGGATACTGTCATGGGAATTTTTTATTTTTTTTTAAAAAAAACATCAGTTCATAGTGCTGCTCCAGCAGAATTCTGCATTGAAATCAGTTTCTCAAGAAGCAAACTGAATTTTTTATATGTAATTTTGAAATCTGACATGGGGCTAGACAGATTGTCAGTTTCCCAGCTGCCTCCAGGCATGTGACTTGTGCTCTGATAAACTTCAGTCACTCTTTACTGCTGTACTGCAAGTTGGAGTTATATCACTCCCTCCCTTTCCCCCACCAGCAGCCTAACAACAGAACAATGGGAAGGTAACCAGATAGCAGCTCCCTAATACAATATAACAGCTGCCTGGTAGATCTAAGAACAGCACTCAATAGTAAAATCCAGGTCCCACTGAGACACGTTCAGTTACATTGAGAAGGAGAAACAACAGCCTGCCAGAAAGCAGTTCCATCCTAAAGTGCTGGCTCTTTCTGAAAGCACATGACCAGGCAAAATGACCTGAGATGCACCTACACACCAATATTACAACTAAATAAATACAATTGTTGGTTCAGGAATGAAACTTTATATTGTAGAGTGAATTATTTGCAGTGTAAACTGTGTAATTAAAAAAAAAAAAACGACACCATGAAAATCATGACAGAATCCCTTTAAAGGGGATGTAAAGGCAAAAAACTAAAATCCAATTGTTACTTTCTTTAATGAAAAAGAAATCTATCTCCAATGTATTTCAATTAAAAAATGTGTACAGTTTTTATGAGAAACCTGATTGTATGCAGTAAAATTCCCCCTTTGCTCTGACTGCTGCAGATAGGAAACGGTCCCTAACTGCTCTGCAGGGAAACGATCCTACTTTCAAACAGAAGGGAACTGCTCCCCCCCACCCAGAACGCGAGCAGCTTTGTTTGTTTCCCTGTAGAGCAGTCGGCGACCGTGTAGAGATTTGTAGCCGTAGACCCAGTGCAGTCGATATAATTTATGACGATCCCTAAGATTAACCTCCCAACTTAAGCCCAGACCGCACTGAGCATGTGCACAGTCTTGGTCTTGCAAAGATGCTTAAAAAAGTTACAAGATGACAGCCCCCTGCGGCCAACTTTGAAAGCATAAATCATTTGTTTTTATTAGGCTTCTGGTGCAGTAAGTTCATGTTTATGTTTAGTATACAAAATACAGCATTTCTAGCCTTTTTCTATTTTAGACTTTACTTCCCCTTTAACAAACGCACGGCGGGCACCGAAGGAAGTCGGAAGCTGCTTTGTTTTCTCGCCCCGACAGGAGATCAATTAGGAATGAAATGTTACCAGATATATAAAGAGATGAAAGGGAAAGAATGAGGCTTTTGTAAAGCAACATTTATAGCAAGTTGGCAT
Organism: Xenopus laevis; assembly: GCF_017654675.1. Classification (NCBI taxonomy): domain Eukaryota; kingdom Metazoa; phylum Chordata; class Amphibia; order Anura; family Pipidae; genus Xenopus; species Xenopus laevis. Next base: position 7,885,830 of record NC_054377.1, read on the forward strand.
TGCCCCAGTCAGTGGCCACCTGGCACAAGCAAAAGAAAAACCTTAAGCAAAAAGCCGTCTCCATGGCAACACACAAACACGCACATAATGTGGCCCTCGCCAGTCTGCATAACAATTTCACCAGGTCACTAATGGGGCCCACAAGTGGACAATGCCCTTCTCTGCCAGTGCCAACCACTGTAGTGCCCTGACTGCTAATTCCCACACGGATAGAAAGAACACGGAGGACTCATCGCAGGTTTAAAACAGTAATAAACATCCTGCCAGTTAGTGCCCTGGCACAGCTCAATGAACTTTTATATTCGGCCGTCTCCGAAAAAAAATGACCCATTGTCTCATCGGGGTTGATAGAAATTCCAAGCATGTTCCGTCTCGGAGCTCTCGTCTGTTGGCGCTTCCTGCTCTTTGTGCCCATCGTTCCCTCGGATGCCAACGCCTCAACAATCGCTTTACCGGGAAATCAAACTGCCCCGAGGCGCAAAGGATTCTGGGAGAGGGGTTGGTTTATGGAACTGTATGTGTCTGGTTTATTGTAAATTTAATTTCTGGCCCTCCCGATTCCTGACTACATCGATTTTTTCACCCACTAAATGAATACAGGTCTCTTTATATCCTTACAGGTCCCCATTACAGTTGTTGGGATGGGCCTTCCTATTGTGACATCACTCACTCCTGTGTCCCCCTGCAGCTGCCAGATGTGCTCCCCCCAGTATTGTAGGAGGGTCCAGGCCCATTGGGGTTGCCTTATCAGGGGCCCGCACGCAGATTTGGCAGCCGCCCACAGCCAGCCTCCACCCGCCTGACCAGCATGTATCTCTTTTCTTCTATTGGTTGGGGCAGGGATAAATCATCAGGCAGATGAGAATGGATCTGGGCAGGCGGGGCCCACTATGGCCAGGGCCCACCTGGTTTTTTCCCATTGTCCCACCAGCCAAGGTCAACTCTGGCTCCCCCTATTGTGACATCACTCATTCTGGTGCCCCCTGCATCGCCCAGGTGAGCTCCCCCTATTGTGGTATCATTGATTATTGTGCACCCCTACAGCTCCAGAGTCAACTCCCCCAATTACTAAGTCATTCGTTCCTGTTGCGGCCACCACCAGATGTGCTCCCCATATTGTGACGTCACTTATTATTGTGTCAGGTACTTGTATGAGAAGGTGTAACATTTCATCAAGCCTAGGGGGGCTTCCTTGGCTGGCTGCTTTGTGTTATTAACTTTAACTGACAGGTACCAGTAAATGTTACATGCTGCCTGGTTGCTGTTGGTTACTAGACCTGGTGTATATTTGGGAACTTTCTAACATTACCCCTCTGAATCCTGGGAATCCATCAAGAGAAACAAACGCATACTAAAAATGGGGACAGGTTTAATGAATTAAAAGCAGCTGAATTGTCTGTGCTTGGCCAGCTGTTCTATTACATGTGGGTGTACTCAGACTCACACACACACTCTCTTAATTACTAGAGATTCAGGAGATGCACACAAGTAGGTTACATTGAGCAGAATCAAGAAGGAGGGGAGCCTGTTGTACGTATCATTCCAGCTATAGGCACAGGCTTCCCCAGGGAGTAATTACAGCTGCAACCACTCAGCAACTGAAATAGTCCCAGGGTGCAGGAAAAAATAGATTTAGAAAACAAGCACTGAATGTCCAGCTGCTCCAACTACTCCATAGAGCAAAGGCTATTAGCACCGAACAGTGAGCTCTGATCTCTCACTCAGGATTCACCCCCTCCATGTGCTCATGATCAACTGCATCCCAACAGCTCCAATACATGGCCAAGGCTTCAACATCGGACAGGACCTGAATTAAATGCCTTGAATTCTTCCAAACCTGCACCCACTCTCTAAATCATGAGGCAGAGCCAGGTTATCCCAAACAGGTACTTTATTCTTGAGGGAGTAAGTGTCATATATCATTTTATAGTAACAGTGGGATAATAGTCTCTGGGAAGGGAGTGTGACTGTGGGATAGCAGGTATAGTAGGGAGAGATGGTGTCTATAGTAACAGTGGGATAATAGTCTCTGGGAAGGGAGTGTGACTGTGGGATAGCAGGTATAGTAGGGAGAGATGGTACCTATAGTAACAGTGGGATAATAGTCTCTGGGAAGGGAGTGTGACTGTGGGATAGCAGGTATAGTAGGGAGAGATGGTGCCTATAGTAACAGTGGATAATAGTCTCTGGGAAGGGAGTGTGACTGTGGGATAGCAGGTATAGTAGGGAGAGATGGTGCCTATAGTAACAGTGGATAATAGTCTCTGGGAAGGGAGTGTGACTGTGGGATAGCAGGTATAGTAGGGAGAGATGGTGCCTATAGTAACAGTGGATAATAGTCTCTGGGAAGGGAGTGTGACTGTGGGATAGCAGGTATAGTAGGGAGAGATGGTGTCTATAGTAACAGTGGATAATAGTCTCTGGGAAGGGACTGTGACTGTGGGATAGCAGGTATAGTAGGGAGAGATGGTGCCTATAGTAACAGTGGATAATAGTCTCTGGGAAGGGAGTGTGACTGTGGGATAGCAGGTATAGTAGGGAGAGATGGTGTCTATAGTAACAGTGGATAATAGTCTCTGGGAAGGGAGTGTGGCTGTGGGAGGGATGCAGGTTGATCTAAATAAATTGTCCCTGTACAACCCTCTTTGCCATAGATCCTACCGGCACAGAGAACATCTGATGGGATGGAATATCGGGAGAATATGGGAGACAGATGAGTTGCACATAAATTAGTCTGCAGAGGGAAGTGAGCTGTGTGTGGGGAGCAGATGAGAGAAATAATTGTAGAAAACTCATAATAAAAGGCAACTTGAGGTTATCGTTTAATTCAGATAAGAGCTGTGTGTAATGGACTTTAACCATTTACCGTCCTGTTAACAAGTGTTAAAGACAGACAGTTGGTGGTTTTTGACCTCACTTTATTTGTATAGATCTTATCTTGGCTCATATTAAGGCCACAATTAGAGGTTCCTATTCAGATGCTTTTTTCTCCAGGGGTCACTAAGGACGTCCAATCAGAGGCAAGAACGTCAACCGCAGATACACGACTCCCATTGGCTGGAAGGAGTTGATGTGAGAAATAGCAACTGTTTTCCTGCTCAGCAAATCCTTCTACTTTTTATCCTATCATAAACATTTAAAGGGGCAGCTGCGTCCGTATACACCCAAGCATAATCTCTACAATAAACAGCATAAATGTGTTACCAACGAGTCCCATTCCATCACGTCTATATAAATATGAGCAGGTCTCAGGGTTGCATGCATGATAATCCTTAAAGTCACTTTAGGGTTTAGATTCGGTAAATCCTTCATAAATTCTACTTGTAAGCCGCTGCTTTTGTTCTGCATACATATTGCTTGAAGCATGTGCTCTGAATAAGGAAATCCGGATTTCTTCTGTGCATTGGTATTAACTGTTTAATCACCCCCCCCCCGAGAGTTAATGGGGGGTATCTGCCTATGGTTTTGGCTCCATATCAGGCCAAATAAGCTGCTGGCACAATCAAGAGTGGTTGAGTTGACAGTTAGGGTTGACCCTTTGCCCACCCAGAGACCCTTCAGTTGTTGAACTGTTCCCAATGGCCAAATGGGGTATTGTCCCCTTTATGGAGTAGTTGTTTACTATATCCAGAACAGTTTCAGAAGCCAAGCATGTGGATTCTGGCAGCCATATGTGAACCCAGAAGCATTGGCTTCCATGAAGATTTCATCTCTCAAGCAACTGTAAGGATTATTATACATGAAACCCAAAAGATCTAAGGCTCATGGCACATGGAGTATATTCTTCCCTGGCATTTTCCAGCCAGAAATGTAGCACCCCATACTCAAGAGCCTGTCATTAATATTAATGAGCATTTTCTGGCCGAAATCTTGACAGTTGCTCCTGGTGACAGGTGGCTTCTATTAAAAGTAATGACAGGCCCCTCGGGCAGGATTCGGGTTGAAAACCCCAAATTAACTGTTTAGGGCAGAAAGGGATATTGTCCTGTGTCCCAAACATAAAAGCAGAGGTGCATCAAATCCCTTCTTCAGGTCTTCCAGGATATTTGGGGACCCTAAAAAGAAGCTTTGCACCAAAGTCCCAATAACATGTATTTTTTATTTACATAGCAAATGTTAAGTTTTTGTTGTGGTTTTGGTGTGTGCCATCATGGAATTGCTGTGTAGGGAAGAGCTTACCTCTGCTGCTGTTAGGGTGGAATGTGCTGAAACTTTAAAGGGGTGCTTCACCTTTAAAAAGCTTTTGATATGTTAGCGAATACCCAATTCTAAATAAATTCAATTGGTCTTCATTATTTGTTTTTATATATATATAGAGAGAGAGAGAGAGAGAGAGAGAGAGAGAGAGAGAGAGAGAGAGAGAGAGAGAGAGAGAGAGAGAGAGAGAGATTTAAATTATTTGCCTTCTTCCAGCTTTCAAATGGGGGTTGCTGATCCCCATCTAAAAACCATTTGCTCTGTAAATCTACAGATTTTATTTATTATTATTACTTTTTATTTCTCAACTCTCCATTTAGGCCTTCTCTCAAATCAGTACATGGTTGCTAGGCTAATTTGGACCCTGGCAACCAGAGGGCTGAAATTGCAAACCGGAGAGCTGCTGAATAAAATGCCAACTAACTCCAAAACCACAAATAATAAAAGATGAAAACCAATAGCAAATTGTCTCAGAATAAAAACTGAATTTAAAGGTGAACAACCCTTTTAAACATACTATCCCGTATTTCTACTTATTACCATAACCTGTAAGTGATGCATGACCGCATAATTGATAAAACTGTAAACTAAACCTAAGAAGTGATCTTATAAATGTCAGTGGAGAATAACGCAGCCTATGTACAATATATGAAGAGTAATCAGGGCCCTTTAAATTACTTGGCCTTAGAAAAACATTTTTTTAGATTTTGGGGTTGTCCACTAAGTTGTATGTGGGCAGAGATGTCAACTCTCCTGTAAATTTAGGGCGCAGGTTGGGTGAAGTGGGTGTAATGGTATAACAGGTATCATTTATATAATATGGCACAACTGGTGCATAATGGGCAGGTTCTGGGCATGACAGGTTGTGGTCACTAATTCCCCCCCCCCCAGAAGGGTGTTTCTTTTATGGGCCATATTTATTTTTATTTAGTTACTTTTTTATTTTTACTACTGGCCCTTTAAATTGCTTCCTTCTCGTTTACAGCAGCCAAAAAACATACAAACTGGGCTCTTTATTGCAGCCCTCGGTGGATTTGTCTCTACCCGTCCATATGGCGTTTTGCTAATCAAACTGTCTGATTAACCCTTGGTTCCTCTTACTATTCCCTATTCAGTACACGGGGCATTAATTAGAGCTCACTGTGTAATATCAACAGACTCCGAGGCTTGGTACTAACTGCCGGCCAAATGTCACTGCCCTAGCCTTCTTTTCATATTCACGTTTGAAAGAGAATTTGTAGTAATAAATACATGTCTTCAAACACCAGGGGTGAAGATTAGAAAATCGGTGTAAAGGAAAATAATCAAAGGCACTGTAAAGGGGAAGTAATGGCAAGTTAAACCTTCTCCATCAGAAACAAAAAATTACAACATTATTTTGCACCAAAAATGATTAGGCAGCCAGTCAGTGTAAGGCCTGACATGATCATGACATTTGGGGGCACATATGTGCCATTTGGGGGGGATGCTGTGACATCAGAGGTGGTTTTTGGCCATATTATTGCTCAGGTTTCACAAGGCTGAAACCTGAACAGACCGTTGTGAGCCAAACAACCATAACATAAACTGAACTGTTCGGGTCAAAACCGAATTGGTGGCATTAGAATAACATGTGAATTTTATAAAATGGGATAATTGAGGCTATGCCCATTGTCTGGTTCAGCCATACCCAGTAATTTCCAAATATGCTGGAAAGGTCTGGACTGGGATTCACAATAGGCCCTATTACAAGTACATAGAGGCTCCCCACCAGCCCAATAAATAGTGACTGTCTATGGCAAACGAGAGCATCCCCTCTGGCATTTGCCAGAACCCACAGATAACCAGTCTGGGCCTGCCCCTAAGTGTCCGAAATAGTACCTACTTTCTGTAAACCCCATTATTATTGTGGTCTGTGATTTGGCACTGTCCCATCTAAATCAGGATCATTGGGAGGTATTATTCAGTTAGAATGAAAGCAACATTGGGCACAGCCATGAAGACCCCAAGAGTATAGTAAGTTTACTTGCCCACCCCTTAAATTTACCTCTTTGTAATAGGGTTTATAATAATGCAGACTGATTAGACAAAGCTGGGCCAGAAGGTACTGGAGCTCAAGGCCAGGCAGCTGCTTGTGTCATCCTGAAGCTTGGGAAAGGGTCTGTATCTCTGGAATAATTTGTGTATAACAAAGCTACTATCAGGGTAAGGAGTCTGCTACTCTAGATCAGTGGGTATAGTAGGCAAGCTGTCAAACTAACCATTAGCTATTGATAAACTACAACGTTCCAAGATATTTGGAGTTGTAGTTGGATGGGCACAGGCTAAGCTAAAAGTCAAACTCCTTATAACCCCCGGCGCCAATGATCCAGACCCATCCACTGTGTTATGAGTAAAGCACACAAAGTACCACTTGTGAGCACACCTCCTACAAGGAATTTATTTCAAGACTAGTAACTGGAATACCATCCATCCATGAGGTTTATTGAGAAAGGACCATGCTAATCACTATTCTACATATGAAGGTATTGCCTAAATAAGGGAACCCCCCCATAAGCACCCATTTGCTCCCACTAGAGGCCCTGGAACCAGATTAATTGCCTAGGAATAGCCTCCCTTGTGAATCCGATCAATGAAATGTGATTGTAACAGTTCTGTGCCGACACAGGCCAGTGGTTTCTGATCAATAATATGTTATTGTAGCTCCCCCAACCCACCATTAAGCCTGGGCCTTCACGGCAGTTAATTCGTCTATGGATCCGTCCAACATGTTCCTTGCTGGTTGTGTTCAATTCTATGAGATCACAGTGAGCCTATTGGGTTGACTGTAATGATGAACCAGGGGCTTATTAGCAATCACTGTTCAACCCACTGACTCTTAAAAATGCAGTTTCTGGATTCTGTAGGGGACGAATCTGGTGTCTCAATAATTCTGTGTGGCCTTAGTCACCATTTTTGCCCTCTGTTTTAGCCTATGCTATATTTATTAAAGTGAATTTTTAAAACAGTTTGCCTTACCCTTAACTCCCATCGGTCCCCAAACTCATCAGGACGCATTTCTACGAACCCTTCTAACACCGTAAAATGCCTTCCTATAATATTCAGTAGAGTTGCATTATTTCTTTAAAACAATTATCATCTTAAAGCTGGTGCCCAGGATAATATATATGCTTTAATAAACGAATGTCTTCATTGCATTAGGCCAGTACAGTCTATCTATCAAGACTGTCCATGCTCCCTTTCTTTCAGGCCAACCAAAAACTTAGAGGAAAATAAGAAACTGATATTTCTCTTATTAAACAAAGAAAATTCCCAGTGATGTTTAGGATGCTTTCTGTGAATAAGACTGTATTTCGGTGGCTGGATCATTCTGCTAATGAATATAAGAGAGCCTGCTGTGCAGACTACAGGCTGATGTATGTGGATATAAAGCTTCCTGAATAAATGTTTCCCTTCTCCCAAACTCGCATAGCAAATACACAAGTGTCAGGAGAGGAATGCATAAAGCGGTAAAGATATACGAGCTGGCAGTGAGGGGGGAAGAGACTCCATAAATCTCACATGCTCATGGCAGGCCCAGCATAAATAAAGATCTTTGGACTGGCTCAGGGCAGGGGTTTTAGGAAAGGGAGAGATTGTGCTCTCAACTATTTATCACCAGCCGCAGGACTTCCCGTTCCTTTTTCCCAGACTTCACGGGTCTCTTGTTCTCACCAGGGTGACTTGTGAGGTCTGGAATTTTCCTAATAATATGTCTTTTTCAATCACCACCTCCTTCCATAAGTATTAGTGCCTGACCTCATTGCAGAAAATAAGTCTACATGCAATTAAAACTGAAATGGCTTTATTTTGGAAAGTCTCGACCCTGGAACAACAACAAAAAACTATTCAGAGATAAAATAAGACCTAGGTATTGCAATTATATGGGCCCAATACTTTCTTTGCCTGTGTAGTGTCTAGCTAAGAAAGGCACCATCCGACCTCACCAAATACTCCAAACAGGTGACCCTTCTTCCTTATCAGGTTCCCGATAATGAAGTAACAAATGCAAATAAAATTGCTCACCCCTAGGGTTGCCACCTGCCCAGTATTTTACCGGCCTGGCCGGTACAAATGAAGCTTGATCCCAATGTTATTAATAGGGGTAATGTGTAAAAATATAGGAAGGCCGGTATTTTTTTCAAGAAATAGTGGCAACCCTACTCACCCCCCTTGATTAAAAAAAGTAGGGCTTATTTACAACTGTAAGGGCAGAGACACACTCTCAAATTCGGGGAGATTTAGGGTCAGGCCACACTAGCAGATTCGGGGACAAATCGCCTCTTCTTCGGGGCGACAATCTCCCAGAACTGCTATCCCCCTGCCCTCCGCTGGCTAAAATGAAAATCACCTGACTTCGGAATGCACCGAGTGTGCCTTCCCCCAGTCGGTTTTCATTTTAGCCGGGGGAAGTCAGTTTGGGGAGATTGTGGCCCTGAAGAAGAGGAGATTTGTCACTGGGGCGACTAATCTCCCCGAATCTGCGTGTGTGGCCTGATCCTTAGTCGCCCGGTGATAAATCGCCTCTTCTTCCGGGTGACTAATCTCCCCGAACTGCCTCCCGTCAGTTAGAATCTAAATCGCCGGAGGGATGGTACTCGGAGTGCTTCGTTTTCTGAAGTCGCCCAAAGTTTCCTTGTGAGGCGACTTCTGAAAACGAGGCGCAACGATGGTGCCCATCGATTTACATTCTACCCAGGGGGAGGCACTTCACGCCCAGAATCTCCCTGAATCTGACCGTGTGTCTCTGCCCTAAAGCCCTGTATTTATGGCAGCTTCCTTGCACCCTCTGCACCTTGTGCCAAATATTTAATTAGGGTTGCCACTTTTTCTGGAAAAAAATACCAGCCTTCCTATATATTTATCTTTTTTTCCCTATTAATAACATTGGGATCAACCATATTTTTACCGGCCAGACCAGTAAAATACCGGCCAGGTGGCAACCCTATATTTAATCCAGTACAAGGTGCAAAGTGCAACCCACAGGTGAAAGTGCTCAGTGGTTGATCCACTTGTGATATTAGGATATGAGCCTTTATCACATCTCTTCTTTAAAAGGGTGGTTCACTTTTAAGTTAACTTTTAGTATGTTATAGAATGGCTGATTCTAAGCAACTTTTCAATTGGCCTTCACTGTTTATAGTTTTTTTTTTTAAACTGCTTTTTTTTTTTCTTCTCTTTCCAGCTACAAAAAATTCCCAAATTTTCTATTCAGTCCCTCTCCTATTCATATTCTAGTCTCTTATTCAAATCGATGCATCGTTACTAGGGTAATTTGGACCCCAGCAACCAGATGGCTGGAATTGCAAATTGAGCTACTGAATAAAAAAGCTAAATAACTCAAAAACCCCAAATAATCAAAAATGAAAACCAACTGCAAATTGTGTCATAATAAACTCGAAGGTGAACCACCCCTTAAAGAGCATTCTATTATATATACCAGCTTTCCTGTCCTAATTAACCTTTCCCCTGCCAGAGGAAATGTGCTGTCCACTGTTAGACAGAATTCCTTTCATCTCTGGGTTTTAGGAAGGAAATTATTAATCCCACTGAATAAACACTGCAGTTTATATGGCCACGTGGCCCGAAAGTGTTACATAATGTTAGTTACTGGGATTTGCCTTTCCCGAGCAGCCCCATAGCAGATGGCACAATTGCTGTGCCGCGTTTCACACAGCGGAGAGAAGCAGCTGGGAAAGAGGATAAAAGGCTACAGTAAGCCTTTCGGACCCAAATAAACCTCCTCTTGAGATTCCTTAGCACTGGGCTTCACACTGATAATCCTTTCTATATATATATATATATGTGTATTTACATACAACATATATTCCTCCAAACCTTTCTCCACTCCTATCTCTCTGGGGGGCAGCTCTCAGGGCAAACACAGGGTAGATCTGACCTGGCATTGAATATTCAGCAGGAAGTTTCATGCTTGTGAACTGAATCCTGCCCACATATATATAGTTAAGCCTTGGTGTATATCAGCCATTCAGCCATAGTTTCATGGATTTCTGACAATTGCTCCTTAGGAAAAGTTCAACCCCAATGGGGATCTGGGGTCTTCTCATATATAATGTAATCGGCGGTGTTTACATTTGCTTTGCCTGTGCCTCAACCCCTTTAGGGCAGTGGCACACGGGGAGATTAGTCGACCGTGATTTTTAAAGGAGAGATTTGGCGACTAATATCTAATTTTGTCTTCCAAATGAGAATAATATAAATTGCCAGTGTCAAAACATATGAGGCTACTTTTAATCGCATATCGTTCCAAAACGCATAGAGACCCTTTTCTGAGCGACTTTAGTGAAATATAAATTCCATTATATTGAAATCTACCAAAGTAAAACACACTGGGAGATTAGTAGCCACAATTGTATGTAAATTTACCTCATTGACACTATGGGGTAAATTTATCAAAGAGTGAAGTTCTGCCACTAGAGTGAAATTCCGCAGCTCTCCATTCATTTCTATGGGATTTTGAAAGGCGTATTTATCAATGGGTGAAAGTGAAAGTTCACCCTTTGATAAATACGCCTATAAAAATCCCATAGAAATGAATGGAGAGTGGCGGAACTTCACTATTAACTTCACTCTTTGATAAATATACCCCTATACGTCATTTTCCTGGGCAGCAGGTTTTGAATTGTTCTGTCCCTGCGTCTTGGCGTCCATTCACCATTCACGCCGAGGAAACCAGTCGTACGAAAACACGCCAAGGAACTCACGCCAGAGTAAGCAAAATTTCTACTAAACTGCCATTTCTGAAGCATTTTTTCTATACTGATCAGGGTTGCCACCTTTTCTGGAAAAAAATACCAGCCTATATATTTATCTTTTTTCCCTATAAATAATAATGAGATCAGCCATCATTTTTACCGGCCAGGCCGATAAAATATCGGCCAGGTGGAAACCCTAATACTGATCGACTTATTGATCTTGTGGGAGGAGAAGTAGCGCATGGCATCATGGGTAGTAAATCGCTTGGGAGCTGAAATTGCATGAAATCTTTGCTTCGCTATAGATGCATGACTTGTCGCCGAAATGCAAAAAAATTAATTGCGGGCGACTAATCTCACCGTGTGCCACTGCCTTTAGAGAGTAACGGAATCTGCTTGGAGCGCAGTGACCCTCCATTAGCTTTTGCTGGCCGTGTAATTCAGAGTAACTCAATCAGCTCTCACAGCTTCTCATTCATACTCAAGAGACAGCCATGAATTAGATTCATTCGCGCAGAACAAGGCTTGGCAGGGAGTTGTAGTTAGTCTTTCGCAGCCAATGGAGGATCGGAAATCAGCCCAGTTTGTGTATGTGATGAAAGTGCTTGGCTATCTAGTAGCACAGTAGGGACAACAGGATTGCCAGCAAGGCGTGTAAAGCGATAAACAAATGTCGGTATTGCTGTTGTTTATCTTTTCCTTTCTTTTTTAGTTCTTGCTTTTGAATGCCCATAAAAAATCGCTGTACAAAGACACACCTCTCATTTTGGAATAGAAAGTTGGACAAAAAGATTTGCTGCGTGGCAAAAATTTCTGACCACACCCTAATTACCATGTTGATTTTACTAAATTTGGCAGGTTATGAAAGTTTAAACACATTTCTGTGGTTTTATGTGCTATTACAGTTTTGCTAACGAATGTGAATTGGCCTTTAAGCTGCAAGTCGCATTTTCCCTCAAGAGGCCTGCTTATCTTAAATTGTTACAATTGTTTCTTTGCTTATCTTAAATTGTAACAAATGCATTGAAGTGCACCTGTCACGAATTCTGGGCTCTCTGCCAAACGTCAATTACGTTTTACAAACTTTGTATCTTTTTCTGGCTGTTCAGTGCAGGAAATCAAAGAGAGTGTTGGGACATTTCAGTAACAATCCGTTAAGCTGTCAAAATCGGGACTGCACCGCGAAAAATGGGACAGTTTGGATGTATGTAAAGAGATGCTGAGAAAAACAACATGGCAGCTTGTGCTCATGTACATTTTGTAGAGAGAGAGGGAGGGGGGCTGCTTGGTGACTTCTGTAAAAATATTTTCGAAATGTTCCAGCAAGTAAACATTATTCTGAATTGTTTCCCTTTACCCTGAAGTAGGGGTGCTGGAATTTGACGTGCTCCCACATTTCTAACATTGGTCCTTATTATTTGACAATAGAAATCTCTGCTAATGGAAAGGAGCTTATTATTAGCTCCCCCCAAATTTGAAAAGCCGCTATCTGCCTCTGTATCTGTAATTGTGTGCTCTATGACTTCCCCTGCCTATTCTATCTGCCCTTCACCCTATGCCCCTTACATGCACCCTCTACTCTTGGAAAGTTTAAGTGCCCAACACCTGAGTGCCAGAGACAACACTGTGTGGGGAGAGAAGGAGTTGGCTGGCAGACCTGGAGCAGGAGTCACAGGGGCAGATTTACAAAAGGGCGAAGTGGCCGTCGCTAGCGAAAATTCATCAGAAATCCCATCCACAGGGACATCGGCAATTTACTAACAGGCATAGATGACAATTTGCTAGCGAAAGGGACAGTCACTAGTGTAGTATCATGCCCAGGACCGGACTAAGAATTAAAATAGGCCCTGGCATTTCAGGTACACAGAGGCCCAATCAGCCCAAATAGAGGCCCAAACAGCTCCCACCAGCCCACTAAATATTGACTTTCTATAGGACCTTATAGCAGCCTGCTATAACAGATTGCCAGTCCGGGCCTGATCGTGCCCTATAGCCAGGTGAATTTTTGCTCAGGCGAACGAATCGTAAATTCACTAAAGTGCGAATTTTACAAAATGTTACCTCTTTCGCCAGAGTTTCCTTCGTCACCTTAGATCTGGGAAACTGAAAAGATGAAGCTTCATCCTCCTCAATCTTATGTCAGTGACATCATATCCTGTATCCCGGAAAGTCTTAAACGTTATAAAAAAAAACACTGGCGTATTTTCATATTTTAAAGGAACAGTTCAGTGTGAAAATAAAAACTGTATAAATAGATGGGCTGTGCAAAATAAAAAATGTTTCTAATATAGTTAGTTAGCCAAAAATGTAATGTATAAAGGCTGGAGTGACTGGATGTCTAATAAAACAGCCAGAATCCAACTTCCTGCTTTTCAGCTCTATAACTCTGAGTTAGTCAGTGACTATAAGGGGGGCCACATGGGACATTTCTGTTCAGTGAGTTTGCAATTGATCCTCAGCATTCAGCTCAGATTCAAAAGCAACAGATATGACCCATGTGGCCCCCCCTCAAGTCTCTGATTGGTTACTGCCTGGTAGCCAGGGTAACCAGTCAGTGTAAACCAAGAGAGCTGAAAAGCAGGAAGTAGTGTTCTGGCTATTATGTTACACATCCAGTCACTCCAGCCTTTATACATTACATTTGTGCCTAACTAACTATATTAGAAACATTTTTTATTTTGCACAGCCTATCTATTTACCTAGTTTTTATTTACACACTGAACAATTCCTTTAAAGCGGGATTACCTTCAGAAGTTCAAACCATTTAAAATTTCTGTGTTAACCTATTTTTTCTACCATTTGAAGGGCATGCCACATTTGTTGTAGGGTGGGCTCATGTTTAGGACATTAGAGGGTCTCTCTTGTGTTTATTTTGCTTCCTTGGACATGTGTAATAATAGGTGGCCACTTCAAGCATTTGCACCAACATCTCTAATAAAGACATATATATATATGACCTTTATGTACCCATCCAATTCAAATTGATCTAAGCTAAAAGTACGATAGGCAGAAAAGAATGTTTTGCAAAAGTTCTCTATGAAATGCTCGCGCTGACGAATTAACGATAGTGAAACTTCGTCAGCGTTTCAGCTGCTGAGACACAACTTCGACATTTTTGTGAATTCGCATAGTGGAAGCGAATGTGTGTGTGGTGAAGCCTTCGCAGGCGAAAACTTGCCCTTTAGTGAATGTGCCTCAGAGAGGACAATTGCACTTAGAGCAGCTTTTCTTTACTTACCCTTTAACCTGTATACTAAGGATGCACTGAATCCACTATTTTGGATTCGGCCGAACCCCTGAATCCTTCTTGAAAGATTCGGCCGAATACCGAACCGAATCAGAATCCTAATTTGCATATGCGATTTCCCTTCCTGCCCCTAATTTGCGTATGCAAATTAGGATTCAGTTCGGCCAGGCTGAAGGATTCTGCCGAATCCTACTGAAAAAGGCCGAATCCCGAACCGAATCCTGGATTCGGTGCATCCCTAGTGTATACATTGATGCTAAGTAACAGTACATGCTTCCCTGTGTGTGAAAATGTAACTATAAACATATATCTCATAAGCACTGCATTAAATGTGAGGTTTGGTCCCCACACAGTAATGGATTTATCATGTTAGATGTTGGAATATTTAACCCTGCACAATAAAAGGCTGTGTGTGGCCCATGGAAGAAAATAATAAGTAAATATGCTTATTTATAGCTAGAATCAGTATCTTTTGTCTGCACATTATCTAGCCCTGTAATTGCCTTCACAGGAAGTGGCACAATGTGTGTGAGGAGGATCCACCATTTTGTGTCCCAGAATCCTCTGCTGCTTCACTTCCTGATTCCACTTTTCTGTGTTGTAGTAGCCGAGAAAAGTATTTGAAGCATAAAGTAGTGGAGGAAACCAGACCTATTTGTGCTGACAGAGGCAGTTCATAGTCTGATTTCACGTTATTGATAGTCTGTGTGTTTATATTGTTGAGGCGAGTGTGAGCAAAATGGCTGCCATGCTCATTCCCAGGGCAAATGCACAACAACCTTTAATACAGACCTTGTAACTGAGTACTTATTATTATTATAATCCTCTATTTGTAAAGGACATATTCCACAGCACTTGACAAAGGTTATACACTTATATTCACCTAAGTGACAATCTATTTCTTGGCTGTAACCAATAGCAACCAGTCAGCGATTAGAATGTTTCGGCCTCCTGCAGGTAGAACAATGATAGCAATCTTTTGATTGGTTGCCATGGGTTACTATCCAGGTGCAAATATGTCCACTGTTTATTAAAGGCGTTGTTCACGTTTAAATTAACTTTTAGTATGTTGTAGAGAGGGAAATACTGAGACCATTTGCGATTGGTTTTTATTATTGGTTCAAATCAAAGTCACATTTTATACGTAAAGTGCTGCTTTACATGGTTTATTAATTATGTTATATTTTTTCCTCTGCATCCATGCAGGTTGAATTTTTGGCTGATGGCACATAGGATGTATCTTCTGATGGTGAGACAGTGGCTGCAAATTAGGATTCGGATTCGGTTCGGCCGGGCAGAAGGATTCGGCCGAATCTGAATCCTGCTGAAAAAGGCAGAATCCCGAACCGAATCCTGGATTCGGTGCATCCCTAAAAAAAACATCAGTTTTCTGAATCTATAGTGATGTTGCTCTCAAGGCTGGGGTCGATTAGTTGATGATTATCTGATGCACCAATTCCATACATTTTAGATTCTGCTTAATAATGAACAAAAAGTTTGTCATTCAAACCCTAATCGGATTATTCAAATTTGATAAAAATTTCATAATTTGTGATTTAAAAAAGATTTCAGGTTTGTTTGTCCAGCACTTTGTAGTTATATGACTTTGATTCTGCCTGAATCTGGATCTTGCATAAATATTAGAATTTGTCTAAATCAAACAATGACTTCTGGCAGTGGCTTAAAAATGTGCTGCAACTCCCTCTGCCAATTTTTTTTTTTTTTTTTGTAAGAGGGGTCCAGCATGCACAGTCACCCCTGATCCTCCCCAGCTACCTCCCGACTTACCAGCCAATTATCGCCACTTCCCGCCAGCACTCAATAGGAAAGCTTCTGGGCAGTGGCGTAGCGAGGAAGGGAAAAGCAAGTCGGCGGGAGTGGGGGGAGTCGCATGGGAAGTGGGCAGAGTCAGGGCAGGGAGTGGTTGGGCAGAGGCGGGTGTGGTGGAGGCAGAATGGGAAGTGGGCAGGAGGATGGGGTTCGGAGTGCGCCAGGCCCCTCTGGAGATTTTTTTGCAAATAAAGAGGAACAAAAACAGTGTGGTGAAATGTTTTGACCATGCCCATTTTGTGACCACACCCCCTAATTACCATGTCCATTTTACAAAATTTGGCAGGTTACGAAAGTTTGAACACATTTCTGTGGTTTTTATTACAGTTTTGCTAATGAAGGTGAATTGCCCTTGAAGCTGCTAATCAGTTTCCCCAAGAGACTTTCTTATCTTAAATTGTTACAAAAATATCTAAGTATCTATTCTGGGCTCTCTGCCAAAAGCCAATTAAGTTAAAAACTTTGTATCTTTCTCTGGCTGTTCGGTGCAGGAGATCAAAGAGAAGGTCAGGACATTTCAGTAACAAACCCAGGACTGCAAGTTCAGCTGTCAAAATTGAGACTGTCCCATATAAAATGAGACAGTTGGGAGGTATGCTACAGTTATGCCACTGAATCCTGGATTTGGAGCATTTCTATCGGTTTCATACAACCGCACTTCTTGGCCTAATGCAATGCTCTGAATCCATTTTCTCTAGTTATTTTACTGGCATGTCTGAGGTTAATCCAATGCTCTGAATCCATTTTCTTCAGTTATCTTACTGGCATATATGAGGTTAATGCAATGCTCTGAATCCATTTTCTTCAATCATCTTACTGGCACGACTGAGGTTAATACAAAGCTCTGTGTCTATTTTTCTCATATTACTGCCATGTTTTATGATGAGGGGCCTTACCAAAATGGTCACAATTGAGCATCCCAATATTTCAAATGTTGAAATTTTATCAAAGTAGTGGAATGTTACTGAAATACCATTTGGTGCATAACATATAGTTTTTTCTCTCTAAAACTATTCTTCAGCCTCTCTACTGAAAATAATAGGATTTCACCAGGTCTAAAGTGGCAGAAAATGTAAATTTCACTAAAAACGTCCAACCATTTATTTAGATATGAGAGGAAACTAGAAAAAAAAATGTAAATTTACAAATTTTGACTAATTTTCGTGGTTTTAAACAGGATTGTGTGTAGTTCCCTGTTCTGCTAAAATCAGTGTATTTTTTGTGAGAATAAGTGTTCTGAGAAATAGCGGTTTCTTTCCGTGCTACTTTCTTCTCATCATTCTGAAACAGCTGCTTCCTACTGGTTCACACATTAATAAGCAGAGATGCAGATTCATGGGGAGATTTTTCATTTAAATGACACAGGAAGTGACTGTAAGAAAATTACCAACAGGTCTGAATTTAGCTCTGATCTACAGAAACTGATTCCAGAGATTTGCTTGGATTTGAGTAATAAGCATAAAATTGCAAATAATCTTTACTTATGGGAATGGGTTATACTGTATAACATTCCTAGTAGGTTCTCTTACACAGCCAATTTGGTGTGATGGTATGAGCCAGAAAATCCCTTTTGTGCATAATTATAGTTATAGATCGTTTATCTATATATGTGGCAGCCTTTAATTATTTGTGGGTTGCTGGTAGTTGAAGTGAAAAAATGCCACATTTTGTTCCAAAATTAACAATTTTCACCAGTTGTTGAAAGAGCTGACAATCACTCGCCATCCCAGTGTGACACCACCTCCTATAAATATCCATTCTGGCAGACTATAAATATCTCTGCTGATATATTTTTTTTCCTGTTTCCATGGTAATCGCTGAACTGCATGACAGATGTTCAGCGCATACAAATTAAATTAAGCAAAATAAGTCAAACTGTTGTTTATTGGCAAAGTCTCCATATTTGTGCTTGGGTGCATCTGTTCTACTTTGTTTTCCTTGATAAATCACAGGAGGCTCCCAAATAGTCGGGACTTTTTTTTCCAGCTAAAAATACTTGTTAGCGTATAAAAGTGTGTTTCAAGGGGAAATCGCATTAGAACCTGTGCTTAGAACCACAATGCAAGAGATGCTCAGAATATTCTACAATTGAAACTCTGAAACTGTTTGTTAGTGTAGTTTAGGACCCAAGTCAATCCTGTCGATTGTAAGCTCTGTAGTCGCTTGCCATGGTTTTATACATTTTTTATTGTCTTTTCCCTTTAACGATCGTACGTTTCCAACTTGCAGTAACTCCCATCATCCCACTAATGGTAGAAGGCTCTCGGGGTGTAGGGGGTTGTAGAAACGGGACGACTGTAGGCTGGAGATATTCATTTCCATATTTGTTTGACATTCCATGGCAATGGTAAGATGTTAGAATTCCTGCATGGTCTGATACCCTGACATAGAAGAAGTGAATTCTAATGATTCACTGAGCCTACAGGTAATAGTGAGTTATGATTTTTTCCATAGTTTTTGTATTATTCGCCTTCTACTTCTGATTCTTTTCAGCTTTCAAATGGAGGTCACCGACCCCCATCTAAAACACAAATGCTCTGAAATGCTACAAATGTATTGTTATTGCTACTTTTTATTACTCATCTTTCTATTCAATCCCTCTCCTATTCATATTCCAGTCTCTTTTTCAAATCAGTGCATGGTTGTTATGGGCATTTTGGACTCCAGCTGAAATCTCCAACTGGAGAGCTGATAAATAAAAATCTACTGTAATTAACTCAAAAACCACAAATAAAAAAATAAATAAAACCAATTGCAGATTGTCTCAGAATTTCACTCTCTACATCACACTCAACATTTATTTAATATCCCCTTTAAGTTGACTCAACAGGAGGCACTGATGTGACTGCCTAATGTGTTTTTCAGTGCCAACAACACCCCCAAGCAAGTGGAGGTACGAATGCACGAAAGCCATTTGGTGACAGAGGAGACACGCCCACGGTCGCCGTGCCTGCGAATGTGCGACAAAATTCGAGGGAATCTCCTGCTTTCCTTGACAGTATTCGGTAAGAGCAGCACTGACCTTCACCAAGGCAGCTCCTCGCCCCTTAGGTTTGGGTAGGGTTGCCGTTTGGGTAGGGTTGCCACTTGGCCGGTATTTTATAGTTGATCCCAATGTTATTAATAGGGAAAAAAAAGATAAATATATAGGAAGGCCGGTATTTTTTTCCAGAAAAGGTGGCAACCCTGGGTTTGGGAAAGTTTTAAGATTTAGCATTTCCTCTGTTCCATAGACCTCTATAACCCCAGCATTGTCCTGATCTAATTCTTGCAAAAGGGAATGTCTCCGTTCCTCCTTCCTACTCAACCCCCATGAGGATCATGTTCCCTGTCCTAGCCTTCCATTGAAACTTGTGTTTCCTTACTTACAGGTGTTATTATGGGAGCTGTGTCCGGGGGGCTGCTGAGGATGGCCTCCCCCATTCATCCGGATATCATCATGGTGATAGCGTTTCCTGGAGACATTCTCATGAGGATGCTGAAGATGCTGATCCTTCCCTTAATCATTTCCAGCTTAATTACAGGTAATATTGATTGGAATTCCTATTCTTCCCTATTTCCACCAGGCTTATCACTGTAATAACACCTGAAAGAAATCCCAGTGACTGTCACCCTAAAACCATTGCATCTTTTTGCTTCTTTCTCCAATGAAATTGTCAGTACAGAAATGGAAAATTGATGTCAAAAGCAAGTTGATAATGCAGACTGGTCTAAGCTATTTGTTTGTACCATTAAAAACTCATTTTAATGAAGAGTGTCTATACCTTGGCCAATTTATTCTTATCTCAATTCCCTTGAACATTCACAGTGGGTCCCTGTGCCTCGAGACCAGAATGATATATTGATGATATTATTGATTTCAAAAAGTTTTCCCTCCTGTGCTTCCAGATGGTCACTGGCACCCCCTTAGTGTTACTGATATCAATATCTCCACCTAAAGCTAAAAAAAAAAATTAGACTTCAAAGGTTATACATTATGGGGGTTATTTACTAAAATCCGGAATTTATCTATTTTATTTTTAAAAAAAAAAAACCGCAAGCAAACTCCGATGCACGATTTGACCTTATTTCTTAATAAAATACCCAAATAAATTGGATTGCGGAAAAACATGATAAAATCGAACCAAAACCAGAATTGTTCGAATTTTTTGGGCTTCATTCCTGAATGGCCCACGTTTTTCGTGTAATTGCCTGAAAATCCGACTTTTTCAGGGTTTTCGAGCAAAGACTCTAAAAAATTAGTCAAACCCACCGAAGGCCCAGATAACTTCGACAGGTCCGATATGGCGGATTTTCAGATTCAGGCTATTTGCAGCATCAGGGTATTATAAACCTTTAAAAATTCTACTTTTTTTTCCTCTAAAAATTTGAGTTTTCAGACTTTAATAAATAATCCAAGAACCCAGTAGCAGCAGTAGCTCTTCATCTTCTTTTCTGCACATGCTCTGGGCTGCTGTCACTTACCTGATCTTAGGGACCAATGCACAATATACATACACAATAATTGTCACAGTAAATTATTTGGAGTCACTTAACATGGCAGCTCAGAAAGCAGCACAGTCTGCATCGGAATGTAATAGCCAGTCCTGGAGCTTCAGCTTCTATGGCAGATGAACTTCACTTTCTGCTTGATAATTTCGCACGCTTCCTAAGCTCAGCTTCCCAACAGCAGCCCACTGAGCATGTGCAGTGCCACTGACACACAAGAGATGCCTAACAAGATCCAAGATGGGGAGCTGCTGGGGGACAACTTTGAAGGCCTGGATCATTGCTGTTATAGGACTGCTGAACCTCTGGGCTGGTACAGTAATTCCAGTATATAAAGTACAGCATTTCTAGCCATATTAAAGGGATACTGTCATGGGGAAAACATTTTTTCTCAAAATGAATCAGTTAATAGTATATCCATTTCTCAAAAGAGCAAACAGATTTTTTATATTCAATTTTGAAATCTGACATGGGGCTAGACATATTGTCATTTTCCCAGCTGCCCCAAGTCATGTGACTTGTGCTCTGATAAACTTCAATCACTCTTTAATGCTGTACTGCAAGTTGGAGTTATATCGCCCCCTCCCTTTTCCCCCCCAGCAGCCAAACA
This sequence comes from Xenopus laevis, assembly GCF_017654675.1. Taxonomy (NCBI): domain Eukaryota; kingdom Metazoa; phylum Chordata; class Amphibia; order Anura; family Pipidae; genus Xenopus; species Xenopus laevis. The sequence goes on from NC_054377.1 coordinate 7,906,936, forward strand.
AAAGAAAAATGGGAAGGTAACCAGGTAACAGTTTCCTAACACAAGATAACAGCTGCCTGGTAGATCTAAGAACAAAACTCAATAGTAAAAACCCATGTCCCACTGAGACACATTCAGTTACATTGAGAAGGAAAATCAGCAGCCTGCCAGAAAGCATTTCTCTCCTAAAGTCACATGACCAGGGGCAGCTGGGAAATTGACAAAATGTCTAGCCCCATGTCAGATTTCAAAATTGAATATAAAAAAATCTGATTGTTCTTTTGAGAAATGGATTTCAGTGCAGAATTCTGCTGGAGTAGCACTATTAACTGATGTGTTTTGAAAAAAACATGTTTTCCCATGACAGAATCCCTTTAAGTTTAGGCTTTAGTTCTCCTATAAAAAAAATTGTGACTAATGCAGCTGTATTTCAGGCACTGATTCCTTGGTCTCTTTAGAACTCTTTTCCTTGGCTCATGTTGCTTTGAAAAATCAAACTGCCGATTGTCAGACCCCTACTGCTAATGAGCTTGAAGCTGCCTCCTGTAATTGGAATGTGGTTACTAAAGTTATAGCTAAATGTAATTGCTGTTCAAAACAGCACCTATCTGGCTGCTCATATTCTCTGCACTGCTGGTTCTGACTCCTAATACAATGAGGAAGCAACTGTTGTTCAGTCTGACTGCTTCTCCCAGAAATAGGACTTAGGACTGTGATGAGACTATCCAACCCCCCCCCCCCCCCCCTTATAAACTGCATGGAAACATTCAAACAAACAGCAATAAAACATGAAATACTCCCGGCACTATAAGAAATCCTAGGGATGACTTTTGGGCAGCAGATGTAAAGCACGGTCCAGCAGATGTCTGTATTTATATGGCAGCTCCCTTTTAAATAAATATTGATGATGACTCACCAGATTCACTGCACAGAAGCAATATGGGGCAATATGGGAAGTCTAGGGCCCTTCACTGAGGGCAGAAAAAGAAACCCTTAAATTCACATGTGGCTTAAGGATCCGATTGCTTGAACCTGGAGGCTCGTGCAGTGATAAACCAGCCCCTTAGTAAACACATACCCTGCATGCATCTGAATTAACTGCTTATTAGCCATGCAGCATGTGGATTTAATATGTGGTTTTAAGCCCAGCAGATTGATCATCCTTGAGCAATGTCTTCTAACTATGTCTACATGAAAATATGAAATGCTGTATTTTATATACTGGACTGACGTATTCAGCCCAGAGGTTCAGCAGCCCTATAACAGTCATGATCCAGGCCTTTAAATTTGGCTGCAGCAGCTCCCCATCTTGGATCTTGTTAGGCATCTTTTGTGAGTCAGTGGCACTGCACATGCTCAGTGGGCTCTGGGCTGCTGTTGGGAAGCTGAGCTTAGGGAGCGTGGAAAATCATCAAGCAAAAAGTGAGGTTGATCTGCCATAGAAACGGATGCTACTGATTTCTAAACTGCCATGTAATGTGACTCTGAATTCATTATTATTCATTATCAGCCTTGTATTGTGACATTTATATTCTATATATATATTGTATATTGTGAGTCAGTCCCTAAGTTCAGTTGAGAGCAGCCCAGAGCATGTGCAGTGAATCAGCAGAAAAGAAGATGGGGAGCTACTGGGGCATCTTTGGAGACACAGATCTTTACTGCTAAAGGGCTGTGGTTGCCTTGGGCTGGTACAGAAGCACAAAACATCATGTACAACATTTCTAGCCCAATTCTTTGTCAAGCTTTAGTTTTCCTTTTACTATATTTTGGTACCTGTGATGCTGGGGCCCTCTCCACTCTGTTCAGACTAATGAATGAAAGTGTTGAATTTCTAAAAAATCTTTTTAAAATTGCAATGGATCCCAATGAGAAGCTGCCAGTCAACGAGGGTTGATATTCCAGAAAGCTGAGTGTATAAGCCATTAACCAACATGCTGGAACTGTGTGTGTCTGTGGGATTGTGTAGGTTGTGCTGTACAAGTCTCTAATCAGAGGGAAATGCACACAATTAAAAGCAAAGCCGATAAAAACATCTGCAGCCTCCGCTCTGCACTGAGCAATTAAATCCCTCTCGACAGCTGGAAGTCAGAATCATGTTAATCTGGTACAGAGCGTGGGACTCTCACGTTCACACAATCAGACACAACTCAATAAGTCGTCTGCAGGGGGTGAACAAATTCAGGAATTTGTCATGGGCCCCACAGAACAGCAAGGGAGGAAGAGTGAAGAATAACAATGCAAGATACAGAAACACCATTTATCTTGATTTTTTTTGCCGTTTAGTTTGTCTTGTTTCAAGATCTGATTGCTGGGGTCCCTGACCCTAGCAACCACCAAGGGGCTCAGAAATTGTAATAGAAACTTGTAATTAAGATAAATGCACACTCCTGGACAGATTTATGAATACAGTGCTAAGAGTTGCCTTTCTTTGTCCTTTAGGACTTGCGGGCTTGGATGCTAAGTCAAGTGGCCGGCTTGGGACGAGGGCTATGATCTACTACATGTCCACCACCATCATTGCTGCTGTTTTGGGCGTCATTTTGGTTTTGGCCATTCACCCGGGAGACCCCAAGCTCAAAAAGCAACTCGGGAAAGGTCAAGAGAACGATGAGGTCTCCAGTCTGGATGCTTTTCTGGATCTGATCCGGAACCTGTTTCCTGAGAACCTGGTGCAGGCTTGTTTCCAGCAGGTAGGAAGGTTAAGGTTTCCTACTTCTGTTTCCAGGGAAAGACACAAACAACAACTTGAAAGGCAAACTGCTGGCTAGTTTCTAGGGGGATAAAAAGTTCTAATGAGACAATGGGCTTTAGAATGTAAAATAATTAAAAATAACAATAACAAAAAAAGTGTGGAGGTTATCATGGTCTACAATGGGGCTGCCCAGTTGGAGGATTGTAGGCTGGATGTGGTCTACCAATGGAGGTTTTGGCCCTTAGTGTTTAAAGATAAGCCTCCAAAGATGCGTGGAAGTTGCACATCCCTTATGAAGGTCGGGCAGTCCTGTTGGTATGTTAAGGGCCCGGGAAACAAATTTCCTCTTTGCCCTAATGTAAGACTGGCCTTTGAGTCTGTCCAAGTGTTCCATAGATTCTTCTCTATAAAATCATCATCATTCCCATTGGCTTCTCAATGTCACATTTTTGGCCACATTATGTGTAAAAGTTTGAAGCCCATATCTACGATATACTAGAATTCTAGAAACTTCCTTTTTAACCATAACATGTCAATATATATTCAGGAAACACTATAATCAGCCCGAAACTCACACCATTGAATCTCTTGCTTTAAGATTCAAACAGTTACCAAGAAGGTGGTGGTTGAAGCCCCCACGGAGGAACCTTCCAATGTGACAGACTCTGTCTTCGCTATGATGAATGACACGGTGGCTGCCACGACAGAGGAGATCAGGAAGAAGCTGGAGTTTAAAGATGGCATGAATGTCCTGGGTATGTATGACCCCCAATCATGATTGGTTCAGAATACAATCACGGAGCAGTGTGAAATAATAGGGTGGCTTTAAGGTGTTCCCCCTGTTCCACATTATAACCTGTATTCTATTATAGTCCAACCTTGGTCTATATTTGTATTCCACTACTTTCTTCCCTTCCACTCCCTTTGTTTTACACCCAGTCTGTTGAAGCACCTCAGAGGTTCTCCAGTCCCTCTAGCATCATGCTTCACTCCTTCCATCTTCCAACCCCATTCGCTTTGTGCCACACTTCCTTTAGAAATGTGTTCCAGTTCCTCTGTTATTCTTCCACCATTCTCTTTAGCAGTGCATGTTGTGTTCTGCTTCTTCTAATTCCTCAACCATTAGGCTCCTCTGTCTCAGGTAATCACCAGTTCCATATTGCCTTTTGCTCTACTCTCTCTAGACTTGCATTATAGTCCCTTTATGGTAGTCCTCTGCTGCATTTAGGTTCCTCTATCGTTGTGCACCACAGTCTTCAGGGTCCAAAGCCATGGGGGCTGTCCTATGCCTCACACATAATAGGACAAAACAGTTGTTTGATGGAAGAGTGAAAGAGAGCAGGTTGAGTAGGACCAACTGGAGACAACAAGGCAAGATAGGAACTTTTTATCAGTTCAACAAGCAACCAATGTCTGTTGGTGTTGGGAGTTTTATTGAACAACAACTGAAGGGCCATAAGCTGAGCCTTCCTAGTAAACATAAAAGAGGCCATTACATAAAATAGTCTCCACCAAATCGGATGACCAACAGAATAAACAATAACCAGTTCTTCATGTCATTACCACTTATTTGGGCTGGCATAATACTGCCACATTCATTTTATCTATCTCAGGCTGAGCTGTGTCTATGACTGACCCCAAGGCATTCTGAATGGCCTTCATAAATCATACAGATAATGCAATGATAAAACAGTCAGGCTTGTCATTGTCACAGTGGAATCCAGATGAAGCCAGAAATCCCAATTGTTTTGGTCAGAGCCCTCATCACATGGCTGACCTTTGCCCTTATCTTTCTGCAGGTGTAATTGGTTTCTTCATTGCCTTTGGTATTGCGATGGGAAAGATGGGGGAGCAAGCCAGGCTGATGGTGGAGTTTTTCAACATCTTGAATGAGATAGTGATGAAACTGGTGACAATGATTATGTGGTAAGTCTTTGTGGGATTGACTTCATTTCTGTGGCACCTATATTTATCAATGTAGATGCTAAAATGCCATATTTATACATAGGGCTGGAAACAGTTGCATGCTAAAGCTGCTCATACACCCGTTGCACTGTTTGTTTGTCCAGGTCATTAATACTGTCCTCAACCAATGGGATTTTCCAGCCTTCACAACTATTATCTTCTGTAGCCCAATCAGATATCAGTTGCGGAAACCCTTCTTTTGACCCCTAAATGTCCAAGTTTTGCCTGTGTATGTGGTCAACAGTGGCAGCCAATATAGACCCCTGTATGGCTTTTTTGGAGTAGTTTTCTAGTATTAAAACACCCAATCAGAAAACATCATGAAGGAATATACTAATAGATCCAAATAGTGGCACAGCTGGGGACTTGTGGTTCAACCATACCCACGCACCCCCAGCCACCCACACTTGGACACTCAGCTCTAGGCATAAAAAAGAGCGATACTGGTTGGGGGTTGCCATAGGTGGTCTGGCATAGGGATCAAGGGGGGTTGATGTAAGGGTTCTGGATATTCCCAGAAACGAGAACCATTGGGGTATCACTGGGGGTTCACATGGACTTACCAGTCCCTCTCTGTTGGCTTTAATGTAATAATAGCAGCCAATCAGTTGTTTGTTTTCAAACAGGTGACCAGTAAATACCACCTGCTGATTGGTTGCCATAGGTGAACAGACCTATAGCAAACCATGCAACCATTTATTTCATTACAGCAACAATTACCCCAACCAGTAGATATGACCAAATTCAGAATTCACCATGAATATCGTTGTATGTCATACTACAAGTGATTGAATGATAGAAGTCTGCTATGAGAGGGGCTGCACTGGGACATAATAATAACAATAAAAAAACCTGTGGTCACTGCTTCTAACAGCCAGATAGCAAATATTTCAAAACCCAGAGGATTGCTGCCATCTTTCATTTTAAATACAAACTTCCCTTTCAGTAAATACATAGTTTCAAAATGCTTTCACTGGAAAAATTGGCAAATCTGTTCTTGAGCAATATACAAATAGGCCTCTGCTTGTCCCAGATTCAGTACAAATGTATGTGTCCGCCTAACGTTGTGACTGGAGTCGGCAACACCTCCATCTGGCCAGTTCCCAAGCAAAAACATCTACAGGGGAAAGCCAGTCTTCCGTTATTTCTCACTTCATATGGAAACCACAGGATTGTGCTTGGAGAGGCAGGAACAAGTCTGGAGCAGTGATGGAATAGAGGCGGATGGACTGCAGCCACAGGAAGGAAAACCTGGGCTTAACCTGCAAACTCTAGAAGAATCTAGAACAATCTTCCAATCAGCTAGTTTTTTCCTCTGAGAGTTGTAGGACTATGAGCAGTTGGAGGTTTGTGGACAAGTCTACAAACCACTGTAAATAATCAACTCCTGTTCTTTGTCTTCAGGTACTCTCCTCTTGGTATTGCCTGCCTCATCTGCGGGAAGATAATTGCCATTAAAGACTTGGAGCAGGTTGCTAGGCAGCTGGGAATGTACATGGTGACAGTCATCGTGGGCCTCATTATCCATGGGGCCATCTTCCTGCCGCTGCTCTACTTTGTGATAACCAGGAAGAGCCCCTTCTCCTTCTTGGCTGGCATCTTCCAGGCTTGGATTACAGCTCTGGGCACAGCTTCCAGGTATATCATTATATACCTATATATACCTATATGGTTTATGTGTAAAACAAGCTTGGGAACCCAGATCTCGGGGATATATATATATTCATATTTTAACACATGCTGGTTACTTTGTTTTGTCTTTTATAGTGCTGGAACTCTACCTGTTACCTTCCGTTGCCTGGAGGAGAATTTGGGCATTGACAAGAGGGTGACTAGGTTTGTTCTTCCTGTCGGAGCCACAATAAACATGGACGGCACTGCTCTGTATGAAGCCGTGGCTGCCATTTTTATTGCACAGATGAATGGAATAATACTGGATGGTGGGCAGATCGTAACTGTCAGGTGAGTGGACAAATACTGACATTTACATTGGAAGATAAAGTATATGAGTGTATTATTTATAAGCCACAGTTCGACACTGATTGTTCCACAGTTGACTACTATCTAGGAAAACCATATAATAGACAGTATAATCTTTCCATGAATAAAACAAGTTCACTTGATTCCCATTAAACAGTGCCCCAAGTGGTTGGCTTTTGTATAGGTTATTGTCCATTGTGTTGTGATATTGAGCTCTCTGTGACTTCTTGTATGTATTTACATCAACAGGAGTTTATTGTATAGGTAAAGTCCTACATTTTTGTTTGCTTAACCATCTATTATATGTTTTGTTCCTAAGTCTGACAGCGACATTGGCTAGTGTCGGAGCAGCCAGCATCCCCAGCGCTGGACTGGTCACCATGCTTCTTATCCTGACGGCTGTAGGCCTTCCCACACAGGACATCAGCCTGCTTGTTGCAGTAGACTGGCTCTTGTAAGTATCCTCTAAAAATCGGTATACCATAGGCTGGTCAGCAAGAACTGCTCCATGCTGGGGGGCAATAAATGCTTTAGATTAGAAAGCATATATCTGAATGGGAGAGCTGTTAATTATCACTGTGCAGGGAAGTCATTACCCAAATGCTACAAGGCCCATTTTAACTCTCAATAATCTCTTGTCTACATGTTGACTTTCATTGGCCAATACTGTAGTGCAGGGATGTCTAATGTATAATCTTGGGTTGTTGGTCTGTGAATGGTGTCTAGGGCCACTGGGAACTATAGTTCAAAAACTGCATTGTCTATATCCCTAGGCAAACAGATAAACAACACTGAGCCAATTAAACAGGCACAAGTCAAAGCAATCTGTTACCTTGATTGGATCTACTAAGCCATCCTTCTCTTAACCCCTCTGACCTGTCACGTGTTTGGGTGAAGGCCTTATAGATGTCAAGACTTAGTCAAGGACTGACCTTCTACCTTAAAATATAACACATCAAAATTTAATTTCCTGGAGCTTTAACTGCTCTCATCAGTTTTAAAGTCCTTTGATATGTCCACCTCAAACTGAAGTTTATCACATTTAAAGGAGATGACTTTGGTTTTTGGACTTTTTTAGTTTAGACTTTTTTTTTTGTTCAGATAACTCCTGGATAATCTGTGTTAGATCGGTTATAGGTTAGTAGGATTTTTTGCAGGCCCCAGTTATATTCTATTGGAAGAAGAGAATACAATCAAAGAGGCAAAGGAGCAGTGCAGGTCATGAAGATGGTGATGACCATAGAGCTAGTCAGTTGGTCACCAGTATTCTTTACCTTTGTGAGAACAGTAAAAACTCCTTTTGTCACCCAAACTAAGGGACCGGATGAGGACATCTGTCAACGTTGTGGGCGATTCCTTTGGTGCAGGTATAGTCTACCATCTGTCCAAGGCTGAGCTGGAGAGCCTGGACAAGCAGCATGCACATCAGGAAATCGAAATGACCAAGACACAGTCTGTTTATGATGACATGAAGAACCACAGGGAGAACAACTCCAACCAGTGCATTTATGCAGCTCACAATTCCGTGGCAGCAGATGACTGCAAGGTACCATTCACCTTTATGGATATCGAGACCTGTATATAGGACTGCATGCTCTTTGCATGTGCATGTACTGTGTATTCTCTTATCGGTTTGTCTTTTTCTAATCATTATATTTTGGAGTGTTGTAACGAGCCCAGCTCACCCCTAATATAGTGACCAAATCTTGTGGGTGTACAGTATCACCTGCTGTGTACAGTTGCCAAGAGTGAGCCTCACGGTGTATACAGTGATACAGTGTATCATGGAATCGTATTGACGGTCTGCAAAGGATTCTGGGAGGGGCTACTCACAAAGGTGGACGGTGTCTCCGATTATGTATTGGGCCTGTTTGGAAGAGTGTTTGTGTATGTGTGAGAGCAGTCAATACCAACTGCTCTGAAATTCATAAGGGTAGTCCTGGGGTAATTGGCTGAAAATAAAAAATAGGTGGAATTTTTTTGAAATTTACCTATAGTTATTGAAAACAAATAAAACTACGAAAGTCCTCGAATATTTGTTTTTTTAATAGACGGGATTAAAAAAATATTTTAAAGTTCATAAGGTCTATATAACTGTTATTGTTCTTTCTTATAATGCTATAAAAAAAGACCTTGTAGATATAGAGAAGAAGCAGAAAGGGGTACCTGGGTTTATTTGTATGTATTATGATATCTAAGTTTAGTTTGTGTATTTTGAGGCTTGGAGAAGGAGAGAGATAGCAAGAGATAAAATTGTGAAAGATGGGTGTACTGTGGATTCATAGCTTGTTGTGGGCAGAAGAGAGCATTTCTTCTCTGTATATTTGTATTTAGACATAAGGGTGGAAGCTGCCACCCATTTCCCCTTTTTGTGGGTGCTATTATTAAGTTTTATCTAATGTGCTTGTTGTAGACATAGGGTAACTTCCATGTTACACAGTAGACTGTGGGTAGCGCATCCTAAAAGGCATCCCATTGTTCTGACACATGTGGTATTCCAAAATTCATGGCACGGTCATGTTAATAAAGCAACTGCTTTACTCGCTGTTGGACTTAGATGAGCATCTAAAGCACAACCACGCCCACACAATACCAGGCTTCCTTGGGATGACAGGACTTTTCCACTTTGAGTTCCTGTGCCAACCACAAAGTCGTTTTCCGGGGGAATAAACCCGCTCTACAGGAGGACAGAGGCTTCATGCCAGGACAAGTTTCATGGGGCACCCTGCCAGGGTGAACTTATTCCTGGGTACAGACCCATATGTCAGTTAACAAGTGCACAATAACAGGACAACAGAAAATATATTTTTTCAAAGGTCTGTTTTTGTTGAAGGGAAAGTTCAGCTGAAAAATTATAAGAGGTGCTAGCCGTTATGTTTTATAAAATCTACATTTTGTTTAGTATACAGTAGGTATATGTAGTTTATGTCTGTATCGGTATAAACCTTTGTAACTTTGCAACATTTTTTTGCTCAATAAGCACCTGTGGACGCAGATCTGCTCTTCCCCCATGAATACAGAGGGATTTTGCATCCGTTAGTGCTCTAGCACTTGTGTCTGGGGTCATTTCATTTAAAATGACCTCTATAGACTATGGTACTGAAAGACCGTTGGACAGTGGTCTTCTTTTGTTTGTGGTGTGATGTTTTTCAGTTATATTATGCCCAATATATGCCCAATGGCACTTACCCATAGCAACCAATTACAAACCTATTTTCATTTTAATACCTGATCATAGGTTATGATAGCTCCAGCTGTGAGTCTCCATTTTTTCGAGTTTAATGTCACCTTTAATTAAAATACTGTTGTTAGTATCGCTTACAAAAAGATCATTTGACTGTAAACTTGGCAATGGCCTGTTTTATATTTGGGGTACAGCGGCTTAACTTGCATTAATGTGTATATATATATGACTTTCTTTTGTATGATCATTTCCATGTTTACAAGTGTGTATTTCTTTGTGTACGGCATGCACTTTCCAGCTCGTTCCCCCTACAGGAATGCTTTTGAAATGTATGTTGTTATGTTTCCATGACTGAATGCTCTCACACGTACAGTATTTCCATCACATCAAGTACCAGTCGTGTCTCTAAGTGTTGCGCCCACTTGGCGGATTCTTAGCTCGCAAGGTAAGGCCTGGGCTGCTTGATAAGGAGACAAAGTAGAGATTAGACAATGCTGCATTGCGGGGGTCTCCAGGCACAAGAATGCACCTACTAAGGAAGGAAGACATTTTTATGGTGCTCTCCATCTCCAATAAGGGATTACTTCTACCCAATGTTTTTTTTGGGAAGTAAAAATGGAGCAGGTTGACATTAAAGGGGAGATATAAATTATAGTATTATTAGTGGGTGCTAGCAATGAAGAGTTCAATAAAAAAAAATACAGATTCTGTAAAGCTTTTGAAATAAGTATATTGGGAGATGGTGCCCTACATACCATGCTACGGTCATCCAGCAGATCTGTGGGGGAACCATTCATGTTACACCCCTCTGATGTCCTTTGGGCTGCTAGGCCATAACCCCTGTAGGCTAATTGTAATGGGATTATAACATAATAGGTGGGCCATGAGAGGCGGTAAGGAAGGCACACATTTTGCAAGCACACAATGATGCCAGACTGTATATTACCTGTGTGATTTAGGCAACACAGATATTTTTTTTGCAAGATTTGTATTTGGCAGAATTTCTTAGAAATCCTGGCAATGCAGTATCTTTTTATTTAAAATCTATTCTATAAACTGTTTAAGTGTCTGAGGGCTCTTGACGTGATCCTTTGACCCTTAAATAGTCATAATAATGAGTTAGAGCCTAAGCTGGTCTTTTGCCTATATCTGCTGTGGGCGCTTGTAGAGCAGCAGTCTGCATGCATCACTGCTTCTGGTTGTGGCTTTGCCTGCACTGTATTTGCATGATTTCTGTTTGTATCTTTCTCTGATTTTTGTATTATGGGCATTCCAATAAAAATGCTATTCAACATGGTGAACTCCCAGCATCTTCCTACAGCTGAAGACATTTTAGTGGCATGTTGAGCCAATATTTTATTCCCTTTAAATAGAGTCCCTTTATATACTCGGCATGCCGCTGTCGACAGAGGATCATTAAAAAGGGGCCAACTGCATGTACTACGGGCACCCAGAGGGTTTATATTTCTTCTATTTTTGGGCTGGCGGTAACCATGCTGATTTTCAGGTCACGCTGGCAAACAATGGCAAAACTGCCGACTTCAACGCCGTAGTGGAAGAGTCACTGGAGGGGTGAAAGAACGAGGAACTGCAGCTGATCTTCATGAAGACCCTTAGCATACCGTTTACGACATGACTGTCTCATTACTAACCCAGCACAAACCCATTTACAGCCACACTACAGAGAAACCTTCGGACATGGACTTCCATTTTTATACACATTGTGGGTGGGGAGACAAGACCAATGTTGGATTGGTCCTGGGGGTACAGAGCGAGTGAGCGTACGTCTCCTCGTAGGGACTCAGGTAAAAAAACATTCAACGCATGGGAAAGTTACTGTATTTAGGGCAACGTTCAGTGTTCTAACATTCCGTTCTATGGTCTCATGTACGAGGTGAGATGATGTAGCCTTCAGTCTCGCCGCCGATTCCTCACGATAGTGTTATATTGTAGCTCTGCTCTTATCAGATACTCATGTGAATATTCCTTATCCCTATTGGCTGCCGCTGCTACATGTTCAGAGTTATGCAACTCACGATTGGTGCAAACCCAGTGCATTGTTGGTGCAGCTACAAGATGGCGACTTTTCTTCGAGGTGATGCCCCAACAAAGCACTTTAGCTGTCGTCATGGAAATGTGAATTGGTTTTTGACTCGATGCATAGGTGATGTCGTTGGTTTTAGACTTATGTACAAATCAGGATTCTTTTTTTCTTTCATGGAATTCCTATGGTGTAAACTAAAAAATACATTATTCTAAACGTTTCTTTAGATAAATATATAGTTTAGTCTCTGTTAGTCGATATCCGTAGTGTAAATACTAGTCAGGTCATGAGCGAGAGGCAGTTGGTAAATAAAAGCAAAGGCTGCCTTCTAGATGCAGAAACCGTAGCAGGCCTCGAGGTTCAATGTCTGATTTAGACGCCTCTGTGGATAATAAAAGAAAACCTCAGCCGTACAGTACAAATAGGCCCCTTGATATCTCTGTGCTCACAGGCCAAGACTTCCTGGATACAGTTGCCATGACGATTCTGCCTTCAGCATCTCACTTCCTCCATGTTTGTACACAAGCCTTGCTGTAGGAAAACATTTAACCTGACGGCCCTAACGACATTGTGAAATAACCTCAGCACACACACACATACAATCCCACGCGTCTTTCCTATGTTCCTATTAATAAGGAAATTCTGCCACAGAAAATTTCTTTCACAGCAACCCTGAATCGGTCAAAAGTTTGTTTACTTTTGCGAGGGGACCGAATGCTTAACCCCTGTGGTTCCTGACTTTCCGCCGAGCATTTGGAAATAACATTTAGCAAACAACTAAGCGAGTAGTAAGGGAATTCCTCCCACTCAAGACAAAATATTTGACTATTTATTATTAAAATCCCCTACCCTACATAGACCCCCTCCCTGCACCCTCCCCCATCCTAGATGTTACCCGGGTAAATGCCCCTAACTCTTTACTTAAACCTCGTTGTAGATTCAGGGCATCAGAGTTCACGGGCGCCATCTTCGTCTCTTCGGTAATCTTCGGGAAGATGACGCCCGTGTACTCTGATGCCCTGAATCTGCACCGAGGGGTAAGTAATGAACTAGGGGCAATTACCCGGGGTAACACCTAGGCTGGGGGCGAGCAGGGAGGTGGGTCTATGTAGAGTAGGGGGTAGGGGATTTAAATAAAAAGGGGTTGGTTCTCCTTTAAAGGAGTTGATCACCTTTCAGTTAAATTTTGGGGTATATTTATCAAGGAATGAAGTTGGAGATCAACAGTAACGTAACTAGAGGGGAGAGGACCCTGGTGCATGACATGCAACCGAGCCACTGCCCCCCTCCGTATGGCCCGCATTTCAGTGGAGCGCGGGCTGCTGGGGGGCGCTGGCCGCTCGCACCCCCTGCTCCCCCGGTAGTTCCGCCACTGAAGATCACCACAGTCCGTTAAGAGTGAAATTCCGCCTCTTTCCATTCTTTTCTATGTGATTTTTAAAGGCGTATTTAGCAAAGGGTGAAAGTGCCCCCTTTGATAAATACACCTTTAAAAATCCCATCGAAATTAATGGAAAGAGGCGGAATTTCACTCTAACGGACTTTGTTGATCTCTAACTTAAATTTTTGATAAATATACCTTTAGTATGTTGTAGAATGGGCCTTCATTATTTCTGTTTTTCTTTTCTTTTTTAGAGTTTTTTAATTAGTTGACTTTTTCTTCTGACTCTTTTCAGCTTTTAAATGGGGGTCACTGACCTCATATAAAAAAAAAAAAAATGCTCTGTAAGGCTATGCATTTATTACTCCTCTTTCTATTCAGGCCTCTCCTATTCATATTCCAGTCTCTTAGTCAAATCAGTGTATAGTTGTTTGGGAAATTTGGATCCTAGCAACTGGATGGCTGAAATTGCAAACTGGAGAGCTGCTGAATAAAAAGCTACAAGTATGTGTCAGAGGCCTCTTCATCATGTAAATTAACTCTTTCTCCTAAATATTCAATATGCACATCAGTCAGGTCCCTTTACACTCCTGGGATCACCACAGTTGTGGCAGGGTCTGATTTCTTTTTACACTCCTGGAATCTCCACAGCTATTGCTGTGTCCGCTTCCCCTTTACACCCAGAGACATCAAAAGAGGCTGGTACAAGCCTGGACCCACAAAATAGTAAAGCCGAAGTCCGATTGTGACAGGTTAAAAGCTTACATTTTATTCTCCATAATTAAGAACCAAGGCCTGACGTGTTTCATGTCTACCAAGGACACTTAGAGCCTATGACTAAGTGTCCTTGGTAGACACGAAGCGCGTCAGGCCTTGGTTCTTGATTATGGACAATAAAATGTAAGCTTTTAACCTTTTACAATCTCACTTCAGCTTTACTACTTTGTGGGTCCAGGTTTGTACCAGCCTTTGATGTCTCCTGGTGTTTTCTGCCTTTGCTGAAGGTCTGGGGCGTGTGCACCCGGCCCACCGTACATAGTGGTAAGCTCATTTAACTCACTTAATACACTGCATATACTGGTTCCAAATTTGTATATTTTCCCCTTTACCCCCCTCAGATCCCCACAGTCAGTCTGCTCCCTTTTGTTACTATTTTGAGAAATCCATTTCCTTTAAAACATGCTTTGGAATGGGTGCAAGATGTCGCGGGAATAGCTTTCTCAGTTCCAATGGAATCTCCTAGACCTTTGGAGAGGATAAAGCACAACAGTGTGGAATCTCCTAGACCTTTGGAGAGGATAAAGCACATCAGTGTGAGCACAAAGTTAATGTAAAGCACACAACTGAAGCACAGGGAAGTCTGTGCCAATAATATAATTTCATCCCATGAACACCATACCCAGGGTCTTCATTTATTAACAACAGGGAATACTTATTTGCAGGCGGTACTACTAAGGCCGTTTATAATACAAGTTGCAACTTTGGAACCAACAATATTTTGGTTACATAGCAAGTTTACAGGCGGCAGACCAATGATATGCCTTTAGAATTTTGGACCAAATGTCTAACACACATGGGGCCACTACATTTTATTTGGCCAAGTGCTTGTTGGAAGTTCTAGATCAGTGATCCCCAACCAGTGGCTCTTGAGTAACATGTTGCTCTCCAACCCCTTGCATGTTGCTCCCAGTGGCCTCAAAGCAGGTGCTTAATTTTGAATTCCAGGCTTCCAGGCTTTTTATTGCATTAAAAACACATGTACTACCAAACAGAGTCTCATATTGGTTGACCGCCCACATAAGGGCTACCAAATGGCCAGTCACAGTACATATTTGGCACCCCAAACAGCTAGTGTTGCTCCCGAACTCCTTTTACATCTAAATGTTACTGATGGGTTCAAAAGGTTGGGGATACCTGTTCTAGAAAATAACAAAAATGACGGGGTACTTAATCGCATAAGATACATTCCTGCCCTATTATATAGCTATTTCTTAGATGAAAAGCCAGTATGTTTTTGGAGTGACCGCTCAGTCCTACCTCTCGGTCCTGTTTCCTTTAGCTTAGAAATGCGCATATAACGGATCAATGGAACAGAATCATGTTTAGGAATATCAGTAATAGTAGTAGTAAGTAGTAGTAATCCTGGGGAGTTCTGTTGGAATCGCTACCTCAGACAGCCAATGGCAATAAAAAGAAACCATATCTCTGATGATCAGAGTCTCCTCTGGGCACACGTTGGCAGGATATAATGTATGATATGTATGACCGGGAGACTGTTTAATCAACAACAAAAAAACGACGAGGAGGACATTGATCAGAATCTGAAAATTCTTGAATATTTCTTGACTTTTTTTTGTTCTTGGGTATTTCACTATCACTTGTCGCCCAAGAACATTTTTAATAAGGTTTCCATGGACTTCAATGATAAAGCAACTCTTGAATTCTCATTAAAGGGGTTGATTTCCAAGCAATGATCATTTGATGGATCCTCGGCAGATTTGAGCTACCAAAGAAAGCCCTGGAGAAGATAGATGAAAAGTATTGAAAGTAAAAAAAATCTGTAGTAAATAAATTATGTTACACCAGCAATGCACCAAGAAAGGCTCCGGTCTGTAGGCCAAAATACATCAACACACAATAACCCTTTGAAAGATTCTTGAACTTTGTGTTTTCATCACAACACGTAGAATCAGAATTATCTTTCACTGCTCTGAAAGAGCCAACGCAATGTGTTCTCTGAAGTTCGGAGGTGATGACAGTCAGTTAAAGATACAGTGACAGCACTATTGTTGTCAACATTCCATTGTGCCCACAGGGGATCCTGATACCTTTATTCCAGAGACCCGTTGAAAGTCCAACATTCCCCACCGGTTCTACAGGCTGTCAAAGCACAGATGTGACCAAACACCGCAGTGCAGCTATTTTTGTAACTGGAAGCCGACTCTAGTTTGTTCTGTTATGTATTGATAGTTATAGTCGCATGACGTTCTAAATCGAGTATTTTGGACACTTTGTGCCAGCATGTAGTAAGTGCCTTGAGCACTTCAAATCCATTATATAGGTCTCCATGTGTAATTTCAGTGAAATGGTGATATTAGGCGTGTTTTTATAATAAGATAGAAATAATTTAAAGTGTTTACTTATTTATTTTTTGCAAACAGAATGGGGGAAAAGATATTTCTAAATAACTCCAAAACCTTGTCCCAACACCTTGTGTGTATATAGACATATACATATATATATACAGCTAATGTGTTGTAAATATCTCCGACGTTGTCTCACGGTTACACAAGCAGCAATATTTGTGACGTCACTAGATAAGTAGCTGTGGCACAGATTGTGATGTCCAGCGGATTTTCGTTTGCTAAATAGTGATTAGTGATCTAGACGTGCAATGGAAAAATAGTTTAGAAGCTAGGTTGAGTCTTAGACAGGTTAGTCTGTTTCAACATTAGGCAGGTATTGTTAGTGAATTAAGCACAAATGTAGTTGTTTAGAAGATTAAAAATACATCTTGTTATTGGTCCATTCTTTCTAGAAGGTTTTGGTGAGGATGGGTTTTCAGTTTTGGGAGGACGGGGCAAATCCACTATATTAGCAGAGGCATTAGTAGTAGAGGTCATTGGTCCCAACTGGATCCAGACAGTGGCCCCACTGTTGTCAAAATCCAAAATCAAAGGACTATTTGCAGATCTGTAATGGATATGTCACTGGACTCTAATTCTGGAAGGTCTGGTTCAATGCCTTGAAGATGATAAGATCTAGACTGTACTATCTTTTGGACCTGAAAGTTCTAGGTAAAAGAAATGGTGACTGAATAGCAGTGTGGGTACCACCAGACCCTAAGAAATCAAGTGCACAAAGAAGATACTTGGCTACTTGTTGGTCATGTTCAATAGTAAAAAATGGCCCAAGATTCCATCTGTGGATCTTTTAAAGTCTTTCCCATCCTTAATTACACACTGAATACTTATATTTGTACAAAGCAGGTGTGGGGGAGGCTCAAAAACATCTAAATAAAAAAAATGGCTGCCAAGTTCCCTTGGGGTCTATAGTTTTAAAAACCAAATAAAGAAGATCCCTGACCTGATGGAAAACTGAAGGCCAAGAACCCGAAGGTGTGTACTATGCCACCAAATGGAACCAATGTGGAACCACCATCACTAACTCGGAAGCTCTGGATTGAAACAAATTCAATTCTGTTGTGTACTTGATACATTCCATCTCTACAGTATTGAATAGATGACCAATCACTTTCATTTTGCTGTATTTTGGGTGTGTCACTTCTTGAAGAGTCTAAAAAATAAAGGACATAAGGGGTGAAGCCCCCCATTAGGGAGCTGTGTCTTTTCGACTAATCTAAAGAGAAACTAATAATAATGTGTATGTTAGGTGTTACTGGGATGGCTATGAACTGGATATTCCATCCCAACCTCCCTATTTGGTTCTGGTGTCATAGAGTCCCTGTCTTTGAAGTATCCATTACTTATGTGAGTTTTATTTATATATATATATATTTATTTCCTTTGAGATTTCTTTTTTTAGGGAGTGTCTTTGATGCTTTAAGACCGTGTCTCATCCTTTTCTGTAACTTATGTATAAAACTGGGAATTCTTTATACATGACAATGTGAATATAATCTACTTTGCTAAGTGTTGTACCTCGGATGTACATATCAATAAATGTTGGTATATAAGCTGCTTTGTTATTCTGTTATCATTTCTGGTTATGATCAGGAAGGAAGATATTCTGATGAACCTTTCTCTGATATTCTCTTCCTTCCTTTGGATTTTGTTCTTTCTCAAGAATGTACCATTGACTGCCACACTCTACCATTGACGATACTCATGGTGTAAGAGTCATTGTAACGGAAGGAAACTATATATCTGTCCTCCTTGGTGGACCCTGCTACAAGGATGAAAATTTATTCATGCAAAGAAGATTTTCTTAAACACACTTGGGAATAGGGGTTGAGGACCCAGAAGACAATGACAACACTTTGACCAACTCATTATTATTCTAGTTGATATAGGAGTGGATGACTGAGGAGCCTTGGGATAGAGTCCTGCAGCAGGTCCGGTACCTGTAAAAAAAAGCAGGTACCCTGAATTTTCAGGTGTGGGTATAGATATGGGTCTGTGGGTTGCGGGTCACATCTGAATTTCTTATCTTATGTTCTATTGTCTATATTTTACCCCTTTTTAAAATGGTACAAAACTTGCTTCTTTCCCTGCCCACTTTTTATGATGTCACTTCCGGTTTGCAGCGACATCACTTCCTGTTTGATGGCAATCGCTGGGTTGTGGGTGGGGTAACGGATAAGGCAGTTTATGTGTCCGGGTCGGGTAGCGGATCAAAGTGGGTAAATGTGCGGTTTGGGGGGTCGGGTCGGGTCCGGGTCTTAGAAATTGGTTCTCTACCTTGGGAGACCCACCTCTCTGGAGACCCATTTGCCAAAATTAGGATAACTATTACCTACCGGATTGTACCCAAGCATCAACCCATAGGGGCAAATTCACTAACTTTCGTAGTTGCGCCAGGCGCAACTTCGCCGCGCTTCGCCGCGCTTCGCCACACTTGGCCAGGCGTAGTTTCGCCAGCGCTCCGCAAATTCACTAAAATCCGAAGTTGCGCACAGGGGCAGCATAAGATTGCGAAGTTGCGCTAGCGAAGGCTAATTTGCATACGGCGCCAAATTCAAATTTCAATGGAGGAATACGTATCAGCACTACAAATGGCTAGAAACCCTTCAAAACATCAAATAAAAATTTTATTTTGCCCTACACATGTGCCCACTGTCTAGGTAAATTGCCATGAGTCAGGAAATGTAGGGGGGAAGGAGGGGAGCCCCAAAAAAAATTTCGATCTTTTTCAGCCTATCACCCGTCATGTAGAAAACACGCCAGCGTTTTTTGGGACTTAGAAAAAATTTTGCCTTTTTTTGAATCGATCCCTATCTACTCTATTGCGCTTCGCCAGGTCTGAGGTGGCGAAGGAAGTCTAGCGTAAAAGGTAGTGTTCAGTACACTGCGCGCGTTAGTGAATTTGCGTAGTTACGTCGCTAGCGAAAATTCGGCAGGCGTAAGGGTGCGAAGTAACACTAGCGAAACTATGCCAGCGTTCGTTAGTGAATTTGCGCAGTAACGAAAATGCCAAAGGCTAGCGAATTAATGCTAGCGTTCGGCGCTTCGGCGCTTAGTGAATTTGCCCCATAGTGAGCAGTTAGCAATAAGCTATGAAGAAAGCATAGGTCACATGAGTTTCTTCATTTTAGCCTTTAACTTAGGGCTGGGCCCTAGGCAACCCATTTGGCTAACCCCGGCAAGATCAGAAATAAGCAGGTGAGAGATGTAGCATATGGTATTGCATTTGGTAGCTAAACAGAGTGAGGGTAGGCTTCTTTAAATAAGTGTGTTTTAAGAGATCTTTTGAAAGCAGAAAGTTTGGGAGAAAGTCAGACAGACTGTAGGATAGAATTCCAGAAGAGGGGTGCAGCCGTTACAAAGTTTTAAATACAAGCATGTGAGGAGGTAATGAGAGAAGAGTTGAGGAGCAGGTCAGTAGAGAAGCACAGTAACAAAGTCTGTTTTGCCCCAGGACCCACCAACAACTCTTCGGACAATTCTAAGCAACCAGAAGATGAAGCCACTGTAATGTTCCTGACTGAGCAATCTCTAGGTTAAGGGAATGGAGCCCTGGGATGTAGTGATTTCCATGATTAGAATCTACATCTTTAGAGTCTAAACAATCCAAAGCTTAGATGTTACCGATCTTGGAAACATAGACTCAAAAAATTTGTGATGGGGAATCTGAGATCCGGGAACATGGAGAATTGCATTTTCATTCTGAAACGCTCCAACATATTTTTCTAGTTACACAGTAACGAAAGACTCAATGTTGCCTTGGAGCTCCTGTCTTTGAACAGGTCACATGGTGTCCTTGAGGTTTAAAGCACAGATGCCTTTAATTAGCCGGGTCGTGCCAATGAGGTGCTTGTAAGGCTCCCGTCTCATTCACTTGACAGCTCAACAAAGGGAAATGAAATGAAAGATTCGCACCTAATTCACCAGCAGTTGGGATACAATTCTTTCATGTGAAGCTTTAGCATCACTTTGGGAAAAACAATGGGATTAAAATAAATAAATAAATAGAATAGCTTCTCTACACCTGGGCACCCTTAGCTCATAACAAGGTTACAGATATATAGAAACATTGGGGTAACAGTCACCCTACTATAGTTCCAGGGGTACCCAGGGCACAAATAAACACTCACCCCAAATCTCCCCCTAACTGGCCTTCAGACTGGGCCCCCTTAGCTCATAACAAGGTTACAGATATATAGAAACATTGGGGTAACAGTCACCCTGATTTAGTTCCAGGGGTACCCAGGACACACATAAGCACTCAC
This sequence comes from Xenopus laevis, assembly GCF_017654675.1. Classification (NCBI taxonomy): domain Eukaryota; kingdom Metazoa; phylum Chordata; class Amphibia; order Anura; family Pipidae; genus Xenopus; species Xenopus laevis. The sequence continues at coordinate 7,927,572 of NC_054377.1, forward strand.
CCCGAATCTCCCCCTAACTGGCCTTCAGACTGGGCCCCCTTAGTTGATAACAAGGTTACAGATATATAGAGACATTGTGGTAACAGTCACCCTGCTATAGTTCCAGGGGTACCCAGGGCACAAATAAGCACTCACCCCAAATCTCCTCCTAACTGACCTTCAGGCTGGGCCCCTTAGCTCATAACAAGGTTACAGATATATAGAAACATTGGGGTGTCACCCTGCTATAGTTCCAGGGGTACCCAGGGTACAAATAAGCACTCACCCCAAATCTCCCCCTAACTGACCTTCAGACTGGGCCCCCTTAGCTCATAACAAGGTTACAGATATATAGAAACATTGGGGTAACAGTCACCCTGCTATAGTTCCAGGGGTACCCAGGGCACAAATAAACACTCACCCCAAATCTCCCCCTAACTGACCTTCAGACTGGGCCATTTATATGTGTGTATATATATATATATACAATTAAGTGAGTCGCTTGTTGCAGGTTCAGCTGTTAGTAGAACATCATCAACGGAACTCTTTGTGGCTTTTGTGGTTGTTGCTCATTTCCTGGTATCTGTTGCAGTTGTTTTGTTAAATAAAGCAGTTTACCCAATGTACAATATGTTTCCTTTGCTTTAATCCTTTGTGTCTATCAGCTCATCTATAGTTAATACGTTTTTTTAATGCCTGGTTTTCTAGCGAAGAGGATTACACCCAACAAAGTGTCTTGGAAACCCAAACTTTTTACCCAACCAACCAATCAGCACCAGCTTTCAGGATAACATTGGTAACAGCCAAGACTCCCACTCTCCATAATATGCACCTGAATTAATGTTAAGCTTTGCATCGGAAAAGGCCTAAAACCCAAGCTTTGAATTAGGTCCACAACTGGGGAAGTTGGGGTGCTTGTGGCCCCCAGGTTTGATATTTCTGTAACCCTCAGCATGCTGCAAGTTGTAGTTGAGTATTAGTTTAACTCCAGAGGGACAACCAAGTAATAATCAGCAATTCGTGCCCATGGCTGTGCCTGCAACTGTATAACACAGGGGATCATGTATCCAGGGGCAGATTAATGCCTAGGCTACCCTAGGCTATAGCCTAGGGGCCCATTAGTGGTAGGGGCCCATGGGTTTTTTAAAAAAAATAATAATTTTTTTTTCAATTCACCAAGGTCCGCCCCCCCCCCCGGCTTTCTTACTGGGAGTGGGAGACAAGACACTGAAGGCATGAAGCAGGTGTGCGGCAGTGTCACAGGCTCACAGCATCTCTCTGCGTCACAGTGTAGTGCAACCGCGAGGCGGTGGTCGGCTAGCAGCAGGGGGGACCCAGCCGGGCCCAGCTACAGCTTTTGATCTGCACTGCAGCCAGAGAAAATTTGAAGCCTGCAGACAATAATTTTTGTAGCCTGCAGACCGTGAAATAATTTCTGCAGACAGTAAAATAATTTTTGTAGCCTGCAGACAGTAAAATTATTTTTGTAGCCTGCAAACAGTCAAATAATTTCTGCAGACAGTGAAATAATTTCTGCAGACAGTAAACTAAATTTTGTAGCCTGCAGACAGTAAAATAATTTTGGTAGCCTGCAGACAATGAAATAATTTCTGCAGACAGTGAAATAATTTTTGTAGCCTGCAGACCGTGAAATAATTTCTGAAGACAGAAAATATTTTTTGTAGCCTGCAGACAGTAAAATAATTTTTGTAGCCTGCAGACAGTAAAATGTTTTTTGTAGCCTGCAGACAGTAAAATAATTTTTGTAGCCTGCAAACAGTGAAATAATTTCTGCAGACAGTGAAATAATTTCTGCAGACAGTAAACTAAATTTTGTAGCCTGCAGACAATGAAATAATTTCTGCAGACAGTGAAATAATTTTTGTAGCCTGCAGACAAGGAAATAATTTCTGCAGACAGTGAAATAATTTTTGTAGCCTGCAGACCGTGAAATAATTTCTGCAGACAGTAAAATAATTTTTGTAGCCTGCAAACAGTGAAATCATTTCTGCAGACAGTAAAATAATTTTTGTAGCCTGCAGACAGTGAAATAATTTCTGCAGACAGTGAAATAATTTTTGTAGCCTGCAGACCGTGAAATAATTTCTGCAGACATTTAAATATTTTTGCAGCCTGCAGACAGTGAAATAATTTCTGTAGACAGTGAAATAATTTCTGCAGAGAGTTAATTTACACGGCGGGTGGCGGTTTTCTTTAAAAAAAAGTGGCGCGTACGGCAACGATATAAATCCTTGCCCTAGAAGGGGGCCCTGTGGAAAGTGTAGCCTGGGGGCCTCACATGTCCTTAATCCGCCACTGCTTGTATCGTGCACATGGTTTAGGTGGGGAAAGAAATCTTTTTGTTGGGGTGTTTGGGGAGGTTAATTTACACCCATGTGTGTGGGTGCTATGGTAGCCACTTGCTTTGTTTATAAATGAGACTGGATTATCACTGCCGTGAATCACACACACACACGTATATACACACACACACAACACACGCACAAACCATGTTACTGAGAAAGTTCCCCTTTGGTTTGAACTGTATTTGACACAAATATGAAGGTTGGAGGGATTTTTATTTTCTCATTCACACATCCGTTGCCACAACCTGCCGTGCACCAGAACAAAACCATATTCTAACTGATCTCACCCCAAATAGATACTCATTGTAAGCACTGGGACCTCTCAGCCTATAGGTTCTGCTGTGCTTTACAATAGGAAGCCAGGAGATGCTTTATGCTGCGTATCTTGACAGCGCTATATAAATAAATGATGATGATGATGATGATGCTCTAAATAAAGAATATAGACTATACTGTATCAAAGGAACTTCTTCCTCATAAGAAAGAAAAGTAGAAGAGTGAGTGTGACATGTTTGTCCTTTGAATAAAGGAGCTTTTCTAACATCAAGTTGATTTACAACTCGGGGACTTGGCAAAATCCTGACCCATTTAAACCCAAGGCATGGCATCCTCATCAACCACTCCTGGACTTTCCAATAAAATGAAAATGCCATTGCTTTAGGATCTGTGCAGCCACTGGGACAGAATGCTCTGTTATACAGATAGCTAGAATCTCAGCTGCCATAAAGCAGGACAGGACTGCTGCTTACAATGGGGATCAGATAGGATCTGTGCAGCCACTGGGACAGAATGTTCTGTTATACAGATAGCTAGAATCTCAGCTGCCATAAAGCAGGACAGGACTGCTGCTTACAATGGGGATCAGATAGGATCTGTGCAGCCACTGGGACAGAATGTTCTGTTATACAGATAGCTAGAATCTCAGCTGCCATAAAGCAGGGCAGGACTGCTGCTTCCAATGGGGATCAGATAGGATCTGTGCAGCCACTGGGACAGAATGTTCTGTTATACAGATAGCTAGAATCTCAGCTGCCATAAAGCAGGACAGGACTGTTGCTTACAATGGGGATCAGATGGGATCTGTGCAGCCACTGGGACAGAATGTTCTGTTATACAGATAGCTAGAATCTCAGCTGCCATAAAGCAGGACAGGACTGCTGCTTACAATGGGGATCAGATAGGATCTGTGCAGCCACTGGGACAGAATGTTCTGTTATACAGATAGCTAGAATCTCAGCTGCCATAAAGCAGGACAGGACTGCTGCTTACAATGGGGATCAGATAGGATCTGTGCAGCCACTGGGACAGAATGCTCTGTTATACAGATAGCTAGAATATCAGCTGCCATAAAGCAGGACATAAATGCAGAGAGTAAAAGAAGGTGCTCAAACACCAGTGACATTCATCTAAAACTGTTCTGCCTGTCCTGCTTGAACAGTATTAAACAATACTCAATCAATATTCCAATAAGCTCTCACTTTACTGTACTGTAACATCAGCTTTTTATTCCCTCATTCATTCAGTGAAATCGCCTTCTAATTACAGAATTCTGAGGGGAGAGTCATCACGCTGGGCATATGTCAATACTCAAAAAATGCAATAAAATTGATATTATAGCCAGAAAAAGGCAATAAAATTGAAATTATATCTAGAAAAAAAGGCAATAGCTAGAAAAAAAAAAGACAGAGGCTTCCCACATTGTGTGTTTTTTGCTTTAATTCTAAGAATTAGAACTGGACTTAAAGGGGCCGATTCACTAAATTCGAGTGAAGGATTCGAAGTAAAAAAACTTTGAATTTCGAAGTATTTTTTGGGCTACTTCGACCATCGAATGGGCTACTTCGACCTTCGACTACGACTACAACTACGAATCGAAGGATTCAAACTAAAAATCGTTCGACTATTCGACCATTCGATAGTCGAAGTACTGTCTCTTTAAAAAAAATCTTCGACCCCCTACTTCGGCAGCTAAAAGCTACCGAAGTCAATGTTAGCCTATGGGGAAGGTCCCCATAGGCTTGGCTAACTTTTTTTGATCGAAGGATATTCCTTCGATCATTGGATTTAAATCCTTCGAATCGTTCGATTCGAAGGATTTAATCGTTCGATTCGAAGGATTTAATCGTTCGAATCGAAGGATTTAATCGTTTGATTCGAAGGATTTAATCGTTCGATTCGAAGGATTTAATCGTTCGATTCGAAGGATTTAATCGTTCAATCGAAGGATTTAATCGTTCGATCGAAGGAATAATCCTTCGATCATACGATCGTAGCATTTGCGCTAAATCTTTCGACTTCGATATTCGAAGTCGAAGGATTTAAATTCCTAGTCGAATATCGGGGGTTAATTAACCCTCGATATTCGACCCATAGTGAATCAGCCCCAAAGTGTTCACTGCCCCAGAGCCTTTTGCTATAAATTGTCTGTACCCAAAAATGACTTCACATCAGAACCTCCTATGCAGAAAAGACAGTGCCGCCAGGATAGATACTCAGTACCACTTTATAGAGTAGAACATGTGTTTTTATTATTGGGGTATTTGCGCATGAAAATTGTGTTCCACAGATATCCCGACCCACTTATATAATTATTCTGCTCAGGTCCTTGCTCTTTACAAGGGATAAAGAATTGTACTTTTTTTGCATTTTTAAAAATTCCTTTAAGTAGGCTGACCCTGCATTAGGCTCCTGCCCACCAGGTCACATGTTTAACGAGGGAGGGGGGGCGTTAGCAAAAATAAGTGCTCCAAAGGGTAAGTCAGTGTTCCTAAAATTTGCCCATAATGCTCCAAATCACCGCTAGGTCTTGAATGGATCCCATCAAAAACTGATGTTTCTCCCCATAAATCCAGCCAGGAGAAGCTTCTGAAAAGTCTAGAGATTGAGGGAAATCACCTACATGGACAAAAAGATTCAGCTCATGTAGAGCAGGTGTGACCCACTTCTGAAGGCCACTTCACGGATCTCATGGCGACCCCTGCCGTTTGCATTAATAACCCTAACGCCAGTAACTGCATCACACCGGGGGTAAGAGAGCATCGAATCAGATCAGTCCTGTAAGGGATATGAGAAGCCCCATAGCTTCCTAAATCATTCCTAGATCTCTCCAATTGATCTGTTGACCTTAGCCTTGACTGTTGTTTAAAGAACCAAAGATACAAAATTACACTAGTACCCCAACAGTTTGGGTTTAAACCCCTCCCTTCACCATAAAATTAAGGGTTATCCCAGCCACCCTTTCCCCCGCTCCTATAAAAAAAGACACAAAATAAAATATTTTCCATATGTTGAAATTTAAGCCCTCGGAAGTTCTATATAGACAAAGCGCACCCTACGAAATGGGCTGTTCCTGCTCAATGTCTCCACTCTAACCCGTCTTATGTTGAATGAGAATTCTTTGGGAGAGGAGGGTTACCACATACATTCATCTACACAAAGCAGTGTCTGAAATTCTCAGCACTAATATATTCCCAGCATATAAACAGTACGAGAGTCCTCCGAAGTTCCTCAGATATGAAAGTCCATGTTGGCCAAGCAGTGCTAGAGCAACTCATGAAAGCTTGGGATAGTTTAAGATTCAATGCTTCTTCTCTTCTTAATTAAAACGAACACCCAACAAGTGAGTAGGAAACACGGTGCTATACATACAGTAAGCCAACTTAAATAAAATCGATACAAAAAGATATTCTTAAAGGGGCCCCAATGCCTTGATATTGTGATGGTTTATCCTAATCTTCAGCTTGGACCCCTCTATCAACTGCTTTGGACCCGTGTAGGTGGCTTCACCATAGTTTGAGGATTTTGGTTTATGCAGTGACCATTTTGGAGTTGGGAAGAAATGTTATCAGCGCTGTAAGTCTGACCCAGTAGTTGGCCTACTGTCATGTAAGTCTGACCCAGTAGTTGGCCTACTGTCTTGTAAGTCTGACCCAGTAGTTGGCCTACTGTCTTGTAAGTATGACCCAGTAGTTGGCCTACTGTTCTGCTCTCAGAACAATTGTTACATTACAAGGGTATAACTAAATAGACCATCTATTGTTTTGACCCTAACTGAGTATAAAGGCTGTTTGAGATTACAGAAGTTGGCTCTATGGATGGACATCCTGAAACTGGGGTCTGCTCAAGTAGATCAGGGTACATAGTGAGAAACTTCTTGAATCATGATCTACAGATGTCACAGAACTATAAATACATATCAAAGAAACGCAAAATGCAGTTGGTCACTGCCGTGTGTTGATTCCTGTCCAATGTTTCCAATGTATCATCTTGACAAAGAGCTTTGACCTCCAGGATCCAAGATGATGTCCTCAGCAGATGAAGATAACAGAGAGCTCTATTTTCTGGGTACGTGATTACTAGTAAGTTGTTTGGACATCCCTGGTCTTTTAGTCCTTCATTTTCCTCATATCATTTCCACCCCCCCAACCCCCTAAGAAGAGATTCCATACAGGAGAAGAGCATTGGAAAGTATCTGCTGTCATGGAATAGCCTGAAAGCTGTTATTCAGTTTGGCCTCGTTTATAAGATACAGAAGCAGCACAGGATCCTTATTTAGCTGTCCATGGCTCCTTATAACTCTAAATTCAGTCTTAGTACTTTGTTGTTTTTTTCCCCCATTGGTTTTTGGAGATGCTAGACTACGATTTTCATGTCTACATCCTTCTTATTCTGAATGATATCTTCTTGGGGGTCTTGGTCGACTGTGTGCTCTTGGGACACCAGTTGTACCATCTCTTGAGACTTGACATTGTCTCCATTTTGCTCCATGATCTCCCCGTCTTCCAGTTTTGCTTTGTTTCCATTTATTACCAGTTTCTTCTTTTGGCCACACCTTTGGAGAGGACAAAACAAGGGTTAGCTAGTGTTATGCCTGGGGTCGTAGGTTCAAATGAAACCAAATCAATATTAGCATGGAGCATGTTCAACTTGGAGTATGTTCTTGTTGGGTTTGGGCTCTGTTTTTTTCCTTAGCCCAAAAAAAGTTATGAACCAATTGATGACCCAGAGGACTGACCAACATACTGATGAGGTCCTCTCCTGATAGGATTTTTAATCCTCTACACAGTCTACTGCATTAAGTGGGGCTACTAGGGGCATAACCAGTACATAGGGATGTCAGGGGGTTATGGGAGTTGTAGTCTAGTAACTAGATAAATTAAATAAAAATCATAAAATAATGGAACCCACCACCCATAAGGCCAACCCAAACCAGAAATACAGTACTTGACTTCTGGATGGAAATTTCAGGTAAAGGGTAAACCTTTACATCAACTTTTAGTATGTTATAGAATAGCCAGTTCTAAGCAACTCTTCAATTGGTCTTCATCATTTTTTATGAATTATTTGCCTTTTTCTTCTGCCTCTTTCCAGTTTTCGGAAAGAGAGTCACTGACCCCCATCTAAAAAAAACAAATGCTCTGTAAGGCTACACATTTATTATTTTTGCATCTTTCAGTCTCTTATTCAAATCAATTTATGGTTGTTTGGGTAATTTGGATCCTAGCAACCAGATGCAAACTGGAGTGCTGCCGAATAAAGTGCAAATATCTCAAAAAGCAAAAATATTAGAAAATGAAAACCAATGGCAAATTGTCTCAGAATATCACTCTCTGCATCATACTAAGAGTTATCTCAAAGGTGCCCAGCCCTTTAATTCTTTAATAGAGAATTTGCTTGTCCCTTTAAATCTTGCCCACAAACAATCACCGATGCCAATCACTCGACCATACGGAATATTCCATTTTGCTTTTACAGCTGAACTGAGGGGAAAGTGAGAGAAAACAGGATTTGGGGTTGGAATGAGAAGGAAGGGAAAGCTGAACCCGGCTCTGAGATCAATTCCTGCTTTTTAGACATAGAAATCATCTTGTTTTGAGCTAAAGCTCAATTCCCCCGGGACCCTCTTTATGTGCAAATGAAAGACAGATGTTTAACTGCCTGTCACTTAATAACAGCCTTATTCCTCCTGCAAAGCCAAATACATTCCCCAAGGAAACCTTTCAACTTTAAAGGGAACATAAAGGCTAAAGGGAAAACATATCCTGTTTCTAAGAAGGGTTTACTTTCCCTTTAAATAGACAGTAATGCATGCAGGGAGAATTGCTTCTCTGTATATGTGCAGTTTGCTTGATGGAAGTGTCTTTTTTCAACCTTGTCTACTATAATGGGATCAGCTAGAAGCAGGGTCCCAAAAGGGATGACTTTCCCGAGCCCCCCATATAGTGAGCTTTCAGCAAATGAGAATGCCTTTTCTGCCTGTTTATTGCAAGGGTGTAAAGTGCAATAAACAGGCAGAATCTGGAGGAGGACTGGCTTTGCTACTTTGTTTTGATAGTCAGAAGCAGCAGTGAGAATAGCAAGAGACAGGCAGATACTGCTTTCAACATAAATTGCATTTAGAACCATTCTATGTATATTGCAAAGTTGCTTAGACTTGTATTTTCTTTCATTAGACAACTTTTTATTTTGGGGATTTATTTTCCCCTTTAAAGGGGAGGGTTCACCTTTAAATTAACTTTTAGTATATTACAGAATGGCCAGTTCTAAGCAACTTTTCATTTGGTCTTTTTTTTGTTTGGTTTTTTTAATAGTTTTTTAATAATTTGCCTTCCTCTTCTGACTCTTTCCAGTTCAAATGGGGGTCACCGACCCCATCTAAAACACAACTGCTCTGTAAGGGTACACGTGTATTTGTTATTGCTTCTTGTAATTACCCATCTTTCTATTCAGTCCCTCTCTTATTCATATTCCAGTGTCTTATTCAGATCAATGCATGGTTGCTAGGGTAATTTGGACCCTAGCAAACAGATGGCTGCCATTGCAAACTGGAGAGCTGCTGAATAAAAAGCTAAATAACTCAAAAAACATAAATAATAAAAAATGAAAACCAGTAGCAAATTGTCTCAGAATTTCCCTCTCTACATCATACTAAAAGTTCATTCAAAAGTGAATAACCCCTTTAAGCCTTTAAGAGGGAGAGTCTTAATCATACAGGGACAGGATGATTATTTTGCCGACGTTTAGCTGACAGTTGTACAGCTGTCGTACAGCTCAGGTTTTTCTTGGAACTGTGACAATTCAGGAGCAGAGCTGGTAGCTCAACATTACACTAATAGGCGCTGATAATCGGATCGGGGCCACTCCCAAGCTCACTTCCTCCAGTTTAAAGGGAAAACAAATCTCTGCTTTCATTGCTTCCTAATGCAGCAGCCGAAAGGGATGCTTCTCATCAGGGCCAGAAACTGGGAATTTTACTTATTCCAGATGGGAAGGATCCATGGATCCATGCCGACACTGAAATGCATTCCTGCTATGAGGAATGGAGAGGAAGGAGCTGGACTCTGTTCCTTTGGGGAAGAATATTTAGTAATATTCTTACATATTTAAAAGATGGTGTGCAAAACAGTTGTGGGGGGGAATATGTTTTTTTTTTTATTTATAGCATGTCTTATAAAATGTGTACAGAATGTCCCTAATTTCACATGACCCATTCATTCCACTGCATCCAGTTAAGTCTTTGGCTCTCCCAATGACTTCTAATATCCTTATCATTTACAGTAGGGGGTACATTATCCCTTATAATACATGAGTGATACTCAGCGTTCCCTGTATAACTCAACCTGCAGCCTTGTGCCTTTATATGGTCACAGAACAACCCCTCAGTGACTTCTAATATCCTTATCATTTACAGTAGGGGGTACATTATCCCTTATAATACATGAGTGATACTCACAGTTCCCTGTATAACTCAGCCTGCAGCCTTGTGTCTTTATATGGTCACAGAACAACCCCTCAGTGACTTCTAATATCCTTATCATTTACAGTAGGGGGTACATTATCCCTTATAATACATGAGTGATACTCACAGTTCCCTGTATAACTCAGCCTGCAGCCTTGTGCCTTTATATGGTCACAGAACAACCCCTCAGTGACTTCTAATATCCTTATCATTTACAGTAGGGGGTACATTATCCCTTATAATACATGAGTGATACTCAGAGTTCCCTGTATAACTCAGCCTGCAGCCTTGTGCCTTTATATGGTTACAGAACAACCCCTCAGTGACTTCTAATATCCTTATCATTTACAGTAGGGGGTACATTATCCCTTATAATACACAAGTGATACTCAGAGTTCCCTGTATAACTCCCAGAAACCTTCGCCAGCTGCTTTAGCATTTTCAATACACATTCGAAGGACTGTCTTTAGTGTTAGGAGTTTTGGTACTTACAGTCTGCGGGAATTGATTGCAAGACAGACAGACAATATCAGCCCCAGAGCCACGAGAGCCACCACCACAATTAACCAGTCTAGAAAGAGGGAAAACAAGATATGGAAGACTCTGTTGAAAATGTACAGGGCAAAATCCATCCATTTATCAGTTACAAGAGACCAATCCGTGCACGCCATATGCTCACCAGTAGACAGGCATTAACTTCAGCGGGTTCTGAAATGTGATTGGTTGCTCAAGGCACAGAGATCCAAATGACAGAAAACCCCATGTCCCAAGCATTCTGGATAACAGGTCCCGTACCTGTAGAAATCTGCCCTTTTATGTGAGTGTTTTTGTTTGTATACTGGTGGGTTCCAGCCTCTAACTATCCCAAACTTTTTAACCATCACACCCTCTTTGTTAGCTAAATTAGATAATCCAGAGTTCCCCGGCTACACCCTGCCTCTCCCTGAAATCACCAGTTTGCTCAATGTGAAATAATGAGCAATATATAATGAGCCCAGCCTCACCCTTAGGCCACTGCATGCTCAGTATTGACTCTGCCTTCTTCACAGATCTAAATCTTGATGGTTTTTTTAAATGGGGTGGAGGACCTGACTACTGTATATAGCTTCTAACCACAATATATCACTGAAGACACACGGAAGGAGAAAGTGTAATATGTATATGCTGCTCCTCTATGGAAAGGACTGATGTAAATGATGAACAGCCTCAATCTTTGGCTTGACTTTACTCTTTTGCCCTGATATCCAGAAGGGATTTAGAATAACGTGGACCTTCATGGCCAAGGGGTTGCCGAACACTTGTGATATCGAGCCTAATTTCTATCCAAACTCATAATGATAGGCTACACAGGCACAACTGGGTGATTCACTGTCATCCAGTGAATGGTGGTAAAGAATATACCCCATGATGGTGGATAATGGAGGGCTTAGTGATAAGGGCACTTGGAGGGGGGTCAAGATTAGATCTTGAACATTTCAGTCTTAGTTTTAAACCTTAATGTCTCAATGTCTACATTGAACTATAATCGTGTACATGCTTCCAGCTTGTAGTTACATTTCATAAACTATCAGACATAGTATTTTCTCAGGTTGGGGTTCCTAAACTTTTTTGCCAGTATTGCCAGAGACGGACCCTTCTTCATTAAATCATTACCCTGATTGGCAGTCTCTCTGGATTTTTTTTTTGTATACTATGAACATAGAGTATCCAAACACCCACCAGGAACTCTAGCCCCTCTTTTCTGTTTGGGTTCATTGTTGAGCTCAGCATTCTCAGATGACGGATCTGTGTTCAACATTCTTCCCTTCTTGTCATCTTCTCCATCTATAAAAAAACAAGCACACATCAATTTTAAACATAAAGGCATACTATCTTGCCATACTGCCACCATCTTGCCATACTGTCTTCTTGGGTTACCGGCACAATCTTCTCCTAATATCACCATCTTGCCCTACTCTCACCATCTTCTGCTGCTATTACCATGTTGCTGTACTGTTTCCATCTTGTTCTTTTTCCAGATCTTCTCCTACTATCACAATCTTGCCCTACTCTAGTCATCTTGTCCTACTCTCACCATCTTGCCCTACTCTCGCCATCTTGTCCTACTCTCGCCATCTTCTGCTGCTATAAACCATGTTGCTGTACTGTTTCCATCTTGTTCTTTTTCCAGATATTCTCCTACCATCACCATCTTGCCCTACTCTCGCCATCTTGTCCTACTCTCACCATCTTCTGCTGCTGTTACCATGTTGCTGTACTGTTTCCATCTTGTTCTTTTTCCAGATCTTCTCCTACCATCACCATCTTACCCTATTGTCTCCATCTATACTTACTCCATCTATACTTATTGTCACCATGTTACCCTACTGTCTTCTTCTTGCTTACTGTCTTCATCTTCTACTACCATCACCAACTTACCCTATTGTCTCCATCTATACTTACTGTCACCATCTTATGCTACAATCTTCTTCTTATTTTCTTCATCTCTTCCTACCATCACTATCTTATACTGTTGTCTCCATCTAGACTTACTGTCACCAACTTACCCTACTTCTTGCTTACTGTCTTCATCATCTCCTACCATCACCATTTTACCCTATCTTACCTCCATCTAGGCTTACTGTCACCTTCTTGCCCTACTTTGCCTTTTATCTCCCACACTACCTGTAATGACTAATGATTTGTATGGCTCTTTGAAGGTTGCCCATCACTCATATAGAGTCAAACACAATCTGTGCTGGACTATTCTAGATTCATATCAGGGTTTCTTAGCCTCTGAAACATACGACTACCATAAAAATGCAAAAAACATTACAAGAAGAATGAAAAGGCATGCCAAGCATCTCACCCATATGGCAGTGAGAAGGATACAATGCTGTATTGATTTGCATTACAAGGTAAGAGGTCAGTGTCATAATATAATCAGATATTATTACAAGATTTTACAGATCCTCTTACATTGCCATCCCCCCACCCAATATATCCTGAATCACCATCTGGGAAATTCTGGCTTATAATGTTAAAGAAACCCCTGTGAGTATTGTAGGAGGGCTTTACCTGCTTCCTCTGTTCTCAATCGGTTTCCCTGGTAAGACATTCATTCCTTTAAGCAGATGTTTTTGCTGTTATGACCTGAGAGACTGTATTATGCGACCTTCTGAGATTTGCTTGCAAAGAATATTACACTGTATATTTTCTTAACTGTATTGACTTAATTTATAGAGAGAGCCCTGAAAACGTTCTTTCATACGTTCAGCATGCGTGTGAGCCCAAACAATGCTGAAATATGGATTCCTGGCTTGGCAGGAGGGAATTCAGGCTGCTAGGTATGAATTATATGGAACAATTAAGTGGTGTATAGCTTGCCTAAGCAGTAGCCTGGCAGTCTGTAAGCACAGCAGCCAAAGTATTGTCGTTTCTATAGAAAGGAGTGATAATAATATCAAGAGGGACAATTTCATTAATGTCTGGAGTCTTTGCAACAATGCCATCATCCAAGGATATTACCAGAACATTTGCTATGTCTCTAATTTTCCATGCATGCTCCACCTAGTGGCAGAATTCAGAATCTATCAATTAACCATAATATGTACAAGTTGTTAAGACTTTATTCCTCTTGCTGAACAGCTACCGCACAGCCAAGCCATATTTAAGGATATTTAAGAGGCTATTTTAATTTGTGACGATGACAGATGAAGAATTCTGACATGTGTGCAGAGAATCATCTTACCAAAGAGCTACTATTATAGAATCTTCAGAAGCCAACATACCATGGTCAATGAGGTGGCCATCATGTTCTTCAGGAGAACGACCAGTGTCAGATGGGACCTCTTCTGTCTCTCTAATGCTTTTATCATCTGGTCTGGTGTAATCTCTTCCTGTAACATGATGTTCTCCATGAGGTCCTGGATGCCTATCATGCTCAAATTCATCACCATCAAGAGAACTTTCTGTGGTTGTAAATTCTGTATCTAATTCATGTCGTCCATGATCTTTTCCTTCTTTGGGATAGTGATGGTCTGGGGTTTCTTGGTATCCTGAATGTCCGCGCTCATTTGACTGTTCTGTGGAATCAGAACCATCTTCCTTTGTAGAATAGTGGTCACCATCTGGGTCAGGGGTTCCTTGAATATCACCCCGATCCTGCCCAGGATCTGGTGTGATCATGGCAGGTGCAGGATCAGTTACAGAGTCTCCCTGGTATCCACTTTTGTCAGAATTCTGGATTTGAGTATCTAGAACAAAGATATATATATATGTGTGTGATAGTGGAGTTAAAGGGACACAGCAATGTATCTGGAAATACATTTAATAAGCAATGTGCCCCATAAGAGTCACCAGCAGATATCGTTGTAAGAAAGCTCCTTTTTTGAGCAGAGACAACATAGACTCCACAAATGGTCACTTTCCACCCTAGCCAAGTGCTGGTTGTGCTACAATGGATGTAGTCATTGCTAGGGATGTACCGAATCCATTAATTTGGATTCGACTGAATCTCCGAATCCTTCGTGAAAGATTTGGCTGAATACTGAACCGAATCTGAATCCTAATTTGCATATGCAAATTAGGATTTCGATTCGGTTCGGCCGGGCAGAAGGATTCGGCCGAATCCAAATTCTGCTGTAAAAGGCCGAATCCTGGCCGAATCCTGAACCGAATACTGGTTCTTGTGTCGAAAGAATCTGCTTGCACTTCCCTATGGGTTGCCTAGGGCACCTGGCCTGCTTGGCCCAGCTCTGACTGTACTGGGCCTGGGCCTGAAGGGGGGCCCGGCTGTGCTACACTTTTCGAAAGAGCCAGGCCCCTCTTGAAAGCGCTGAAGCCGTGCCGCCCTCCCAAAGTCCCGAACCTCCAAAAAGTCTAAGAGATGAAGTCCCAAAGCAGCGAAAAGACCCAAAGAAGGAGCCGCAATTGAAATCCTGAAGCCGACCCGAAGTCACGAAAGGAGGCGAAGTTGAAGTCCCGAAGCCATGAGTTCAATTCTACTGAACACCAATGTGTGTTTTTTTATTTTTTTTTAATCCCCTGGCCACCTGTATTATTTTTATACTCTATAGGACTCTGCCACCAATGTTTTTTTTAAAAAATATTCTCTGGGGCCCCAATTTTTTTTTACTTGTAAGGGGGGCCCTGGCACCAATGTTTATTTAAAAAAATATTCTCTGGGGCCCCAATTTTTTTTAACTAGTAAGGGGGGCCTAGGCACCAATGTTTTTTTTAAAAAAAAAAAAAAAAATACTTTTATGGGGGCCCTGGAACCAATGTTTTTTTATAACTTAGAGGGGGTCCTGTCACCAATTATTTTTTTTTAACTTGTGGGGGAGCACTGACCACCAATTTTAACTGTGGTGTGGAGTGGGTGGGATCTGGGGTGGGGCTTGGGGGCTGGGGTGTGGTGGGCTTAAAATGTTGTTGTATGGGGCCCTGTGATTTCTAATGGCGGCCCTGTTAGAAGTGACCCTACAGGGGTAATTTGGATGAATCCAACACTGGGAACTGCAATGCATGGGTTATCCATGATTGTGTACAGAGGATGAAGCCTGAAAAATTGGTTGAGGGGGGCCTGGGTCCCCTGAAAACAGCACTGTATTAATGAGGGGCAGTTGCAAATCTCTGTGCTCTATAATGAAGCACAGAGCCCTGTGGGAATCGAAAAAAAGGAAATCAATGTGCAAAGTGCAAAACAAAATAGTGAATTGATCTCAAATTTTTCATGAAATCTCTCAAACCCCCCAAATGTTTGGCCTTTTTGTCCGAAACTCAGCGCAGACCATGATATCTTCAAATTTGAAATGGGAACTTTGCCATTGACTTGTACAGGACCCGGACATCTTGGAGTGTTTTCAGATTCAGCCTTGGGGTGTAGTAAATCATGAAAAATTCGAGTTTTTTTTTTTCAATGAAAAATTCAGATTTTATAGTAAAAAAAAAAAAAACTTGATTTTTTTTTTTCGAATTTTTGACATTCGGACTTAATAATAACCCCATATGTGTGCTCCGAGGGGTGCGAGTGTTAGTAAGTGATTTCCAAGATTGTATCCCTTTAACCACACAAGATCTAGTTTCATGGGAATACAAAACCTTTCACCCTCCTGCTAGTGGGCCCAGCAATATCCTATAGGAAAAGTACCCCGGCTCACTTACCTAAGGTCGGATCATACGAGTCGATGGTGTTGTGAGAAAAATCTGTTTCGTTGAGGAGGAGAACAGGTTGGCAGGACTTGTCTTCCGTCTCTATATAAAGGAAAAAGAAAGACAAGGGAGCGGGTAAGGGTTAATTTGGTGATTGTTCATGGAACCGCCCGGGACACAGCTACATATATCTAGAATTTAGCGCCCCCTTTATAATGAAGCAAATAAAGAATATATTCAGATTATTGGATCTCCAAATTGGAGGCGTGTGAAACAATAACTGCATATAATCCAGGTAAACGCTGATTTCCCAGGGTGCATCATTCTGTGAACAAGAATCAGAAGCGGCAGCTGGTTCCGGATCAATTAAAGGCCAAGTAAGCATGAAAGACTCACAGGAAACCACAGAACAGTTTCTTCACCGCCAGCCTCTCCCCTGACAATAGTCATTGATTGCATTTTGTGTCAGACAATCGACAGGCTGAGTTGAATAATGCGCCAGTAGATTCTTTGTTTAACTCCCCACCCCATGCAGAGTTTGACTTTATGATTTTGGAGCTGCCATATTGTTGTTACTGACCTGAGGCATTGTAGCAGTAGACGTCGTAGCGCAGGGACTCGTTATTGCCAAGGGTGTAGATGCCGGTGTAATTGGCAGCACATATGGGATTTGGTTTGATTCGTGGTATCACTACACGGTCTTCAATCCAGCCGTATCTACAGAACAGAGGCAGAATGGCAACACTTTATATACTGATTACTTGGGAAGACTTGGGAACCCTACTGTTGGGCATTACCATCCTTGCGATGGAGTAAAGCCATACACCATCCTTGCCTATCTGGGGTCTTCTGATTGTTAGGGCCCTGGGCCAACATTGGATCCAAATACAAAGCCTACACATTGAGTAAGGGTTGAGTCCAACCTGCTCCATCCATATCTGCCTACTATTCAGCCAGATGTTGATCAGGCAGTTTGGAGTGTCCTATATACATGGGCCAATAAGCCACTGACTCGGTCTGGAGAACCAGGGTCGGACTGGGCTGACGGGACACCATGAAAAAACCCAGTGGGCCAAAACGGCACAGGCCTACTCCCCTCATTGGTGCCTCCTGTTAAGGAGAAGGAAGAAGGAAATCAGTGGTACGGGACATCACATGATGCCAAACGGTGCACACGTGTGTTTGGGGGAGATCAGATGTTGGGAAGAGGGGCCCATTGGTAGAGTCCTGCATCAAGTCAGGTACCCATGGGTACCAGCGGAATACCTGCAAAGTGGTCATGTTGTGGGCAAAAAGTCCCAGACTTGGCCGTGGCCGTGCGGGCAGTCTGCGGGTAACCCGGTTGGGTACCCAACAAAGGTGCAGGCTTGATCCCTCCCACCCTGCCTTGTGGTTCTTCCAGTTTTTACATTTTTTTCGGGTTGGGGTTGTGGGTTCAGGTTGCAGGTATGGCTTTCAAAAAATGTACCCGTGAAGGACTCTACCCTGTGGCTGTGAGGAGGACCTTTGGTTTCACAGCCACAGTGGTCCCCCCCATATCCCAGTCCGACGCTGTGGAGGACAGTAGTGGACTTGTGGCAAAATTTGCATTCACTTCTGATTGCCCTTTGGATGGGGCGGACCCAGTAGCATTTCCTTCCCACTGACCCCTGGTAGTTATGCCACTGCTGGAAGAGTTTATACTGTATATGCTTGTGTATAGCAACCATAGCAACGCCACTGGCAGGGGCATAGAAAAGCATCAGATCCTACAACTACTGGGGAACCCAAGAGGTTTAGTGGACTCAGCAGGGAACTAACTGATATATATATGCTCAGATGTGCACTGAATTGTACCAGGAAAGCACAATAGTGAGATTTATGGAACACGGATGAGCGCCGTTCCAGTAATGACATTTGACATGACAATGGAAACAAATGAGTCAGGGCCGTTCATTTAGATCATTCAGCAAACAATGTCATCTTCTCTTTCTTCTGGGAATAAAAGGAACCAGGGAAGCCTCAGATGTTGGGTTGCCATTGATCTTTCCTATAAATAAAGATTCCGGCACAATTCTCCTCCCCCCCCCCACAAAATAAGCAACACATTTACAGTTTTCCATTGAAAAGCCAAAATCAGAGCTTAGAAACCCTTTCATGTTTAATAGCGGTTGGGGTGGGATTCAGGGGGCCTCAGATCTCTCTCATCTTTTCAGGACCGCCATCCCATCTAATTTTCTTGTTATTATTTGAGACCTATAAGCTATGGCAGACTTAAGGCCCCATACACAGACCTAGTCGGCAGCTTATTGGGCCAGATCTCGATCGGGCAGGTTAAAATCCCGTTAGATCGTGGGCGCATCTGGGCGTCTATGTGGTCCCATGATCTGTCCGCCCATATTGGATGCATTATGATCGGATCGTTGGGCTCTAGAGCTGCCTCTTAAGGGCAGAGGCACACGGTCAGATTTGGGGAGATTAGTTGCGTGGTGACAAATATCCTCTTCTTCTGGCGACTAATATCCCCGAAATGCCTTCCCGCCGGCTAGAATGTGAATCGCCAGCAGGATGGCACTCGGATCGCCCCGTTTTCCGATGTCGTACGAAGTTTCCTTATGAGGCAACTTCGGGCGACTTCAGAAAACGAATTGTTCCGAGTGCCATTCCGCCGGTGTTTTTCTAGCCGGCAGTTCAGGGAGATTAGTCACCACATGAATAGGATATTTGTCGCAGGGCAACTTATCTCCCCGAATCTGCCTGTGTGCCCTGACCCTTAAGGTGGCCTTACACAAGGATCTCCCCGATATGCCCACATTGAAGTGGGCGATATCAGGCTGATCCGATCGTTAGCCCTAGTGCCCAATGATTGGATCAGAATGGAGGCCAAACGGGTGGTCGGATTGCGTTGCCGCATCAACAAATAGATGCAGCCGCGATCTGACGGGATTTTCTAACCTGCCCAATCGGCATCTAGCCGACTTTCGCCTATTGTTACTTTTTATTCCTTATCTTTCTTTTCAGGCCACTCCTATTCATCTTCCAGCTTCTCATTCCAACCACGGCCTGATTGCTAGGGTAAATTGCACCCTAGCAACCAGATAGCTGTTGAAATGCCAAACTGTAGAGCTGCTAAGAAAAAAAAGCAAAATAGTTCAAAAACAACCAAAAAAGTAGACCAATTGCAAGTTGTCTCAGAATATCAATTTCCCTTTACGAACTCCATGTCAGTACTTACTGGGTTAGCCCCTCCCCCATGCTCCCATCAGAAGGACCCTCCCCAAGTCTTTAAAGACCGGCCACACCCACCTACCGGCGTCTTTTTTTCCTTCTCATTTTGCTCTCATCGGAAGCAAAAATGGTTTTCTTTTAACCTTGGGAAAGCATAGGCCTGCCCATAAGGCGTCCTAGGGACAGGGGTTTTTGGTCCATGGGACCTTTTGTTCCCCAGCACTCGGCCTCATATCCTGGAGTCGTCTGTGCTTCAGCTTCTGGATCAGGTAAGGCACTGGTGTGCAATGTTTGCTACTCCTGGTCTGCCTGTGTTTCAGTTGCGTTTCTGTATTGCTGTCAGAGCATTCGACGGCAAGTGCTTGTCCCCCCATCCGGTGTGCCCTCCTGACCTGCCCAAAAGGCGTCCAGGGGCAGTGGTGTATGTGGCCCCTACACACCCTTTATTTTTACGGATGGGCGAGGGAGGCGGCAGTTAAAGGGTCAGCCAATTATTAGGCAAAATTAGTTAGGGGCCTGAGCCTTACTGCCTCCTGTTTTTCTTTTGTTTTTCTTGTCTTTTAAATGAAGGACAGGTTCCATGGCCAGCTGCCTCCCTCAGCAGACTTTCCTAAGGTGGAGGTCATTTAAAAAAAAAAAAAAAAAAAAAAAAAAAAAATGTCCGCCTTATAGGTTTCAGCTAGAAACGGTGCATGGCTCTGTTAGGCGATACCAATTATCCAATTTGCCTCTGTGTAACCACAGCAGTTGCTTTTGGTTACCTGCTTCTGCAGACAGCACCTGAGTTTAATCAGCGGGTTCCACTGGTAAAGTGAACCCCCCATTGAACACAATTATGGGATTCCTCTGTATGTGCAGACACCAGCTGAGTATAATCAGGTGATTCCTGTGCAACTGCCAGCTATAGCAAGTGGAGATGGCCCCGCCCACTCTCTAACTCTGCAGACTGGAAACTCTGTCCAGCAGCCTCTGGTAAGTACTGCTATCAGTAAACTTGTGAGGCCTGTTAACAATGAACCTGGTGTCCTGCAATATGTGGCATTAGAGACCTACTTACAGCCTGGCGTTAGGAGCTACAGCATACCTCCCAACTGTCCCTTTTTCGGAGGGACAGTCCCTCTTTTGACAGCTCAACCCGCAGTCCCTCATTTGTACTGGAAAGTCCCTCTTTTCTCTGCACTGAACAGCCAGAAAAAGAAACAAAGTTTCTCACTTAATTGGCTTTTAGCAGAGAGGCCAGAACAGCTAACAGGTGCAAATAAGATACTTTGTAACAATTTTGAGACACAAAAACACAGTTTAGATAAGGAGAAATATTTTCAAACTTTCATAACCTGCCAAATTTTGTAAAACGAACATGGTAATTAGGGGGTTTGGCCACAGAACGGGGTGTGGTCAAAAAAAAACTTGCTGCGCTACGTGCGGAAAATTTTTTTTTGTCCCTCTTTTTACTTCCAAAATGTTGGGAGGTATGGCTACAGGTAAGGAACATGTTCATATTCTGTTCTGAAGTGTACTGAGCTAATCCTTTGCTGATCTGCACTGTGCAAGGCTCTGACCTTTTGCTCACCTGAAACCAGCAGTGTATGCTGAGTTCTGGCTAATTGCTCACTTTATTCCAATAGTTCTAGTGGTTAACACTATCCTATGCAAAACTACAGTGTACTGAGTCCTGTACATTTGCATACCTGACAACAATAGCCCTAATGAATGCTGCTATTTGTTCTGTGAGGTGATGTGCTGAGGTTTTTGCTATTTCTGGAATCAGTATTGCTCTCCAGTATTGCTCTCATGGAACCAGTAGCCCTTATGAATGCATCCCTGGGCTGGCGGCTAGGCTTTGATATACTGTATGCTTGCTCTAAACAGCAGCTAATTCAAACTATGTATAACATGTTGCTGTGATTGTATCTTTGCTTTGCAGGATCTAATACACTTACATCTGAATGTCTTATAATACAATGCATTCTTCTATGTTAAGGTATTATTTAATTCAATTAAACATGGAATTGTATCAGGTTGATGTTCTCCCTGTGCTAGGTGAGTTTACATATTGTTTCTGATATACACAGCAGGAACGGCTAAGCCTGTCTGCTATATGGATTACAGGTATTAATTGTACAACACAATGTTTAGGGCCCTTCTCTGCAAGTTTTTCCCTGTTTTGTGTTGCAATTCACTGTCGGCATTACTGGAGGGCCAAGGCAGTTTGCTCCTTATTCCGGTCAAATAGGCAGTATTATTCAATATCCATAGCTGGAGCTCTGGGGTTGGTCAGTATACTCTCAGAAAGCAGTATCTCTAGGTCCTCAACAGAGGCCTATGTAATAATCTGCCATTACAATACATGTGGCTTAATACATGCTAGCACCATGGCTCTACACCCTGTTGGTGGTCTCTAAAGGATCACTTATGGTGGCTTTATATAAGACTAAGTCGTCTAATCATCCGAGAAGTATGCTTATCCTAAGAAAGCCAATACCTTCAGAATGAATGCTTAACCAATGGTTAACTGTAGCGTGTAAGTGTTCTGCATAAGAGTCTTACATGTGTGCGTATCATGCGTGTGTGTGTGTATATATGTCAGTATATATGTATACATATATGTATATGTGTATGGGCCATCTGCATATATGTGCATGGCTAATGCATGTTGAGATAAAGCATTATTTTGGCCTCATGGGGCCCCTATGCCTCCTGGGCTCCCTGCAGCCGCGGGGTCTGCTTCTTCAGTAGTTACGTCCATGTCTGTACCTGGAGGTCCAGACCCGATTGTGCCCTTAGCTGGATAGCTCCTTAGTCCCTCCTAAGGGCCGTAGGTGGTGACTGCCACACAGAATTATGCATTGGCACATACTACTAATAAACCTACTGTCATAACACACACATCACACCCCTCGGAGATGACCTTTGTTCAGTCACTAGGGTTGCATCGCTAAGTTTAATTGTTATTAATCTTACCTATATAAGCTCTCCTGGCAGTTAGATTGCCGTGGTATAAAATATGATACAGGCTGAACATCGCTGTTGTGGTTTAAGTCATACTACCAGCAAAACAGAACATCTCTGTGGCCCAAAAGCCAGGTTTCTGCTCTGTGTCTAGAAGACAGACTTAGTCAGTTGTCCATTTGTTTGTCTAGTCTCCTAGATAAAAAAAAAAAATGGAGTATCCATGTTTTGAGGCTAGCTGTTCTGCATACCATATGGGTACTGATTTAGACTGCAAATGATGGAAGCATCTAGTGAGTGTTGATTCTTCCCTCTCTTTATATCGGTGTCCTCCTGAACCACCAGTATGGAATCTGCATCGTCACGGTTACATACCTACAGGTTCTACCCATTTTATTGCCTCACAACAGAACATCTTAAAGACTGTCTTAAAGATTATATCAGTCTTGCATTTCTTGAGGTGTGTGCACTTCTCTTACTTCTATTTCATTGGTGCATAACTGGGGAAATTAAGTCATCGGTACCGAAATTGTCCTAGTTCAGCGTGTATAGTTCACCTGACCCAGTGGGCATAGTTCACAGTCTGCATGTTTCACCTTTCCCGGTAGGATGGTTCACCTTTCCCGGTAGGATGGTTCACCTTTCCCGGTAGGATGGTTCACCTTTCCCGGTAGGATGGTTCACCTTTCTCGGTAGGATGGTTCACCTTTCTCGGTAGGATGGTTCACCTTTCCTTGTAGGTCTGGTTCACCTATCCCATTAGGTCTAGTTTACTGGACCTAGTATCTGACCCGGCAAGTCTC
Organism: Xenopus laevis; assembly: GCF_017654675.1. Lineage (NCBI taxonomy): Eukaryota > Metazoa > Chordata > Amphibia > Anura > Pipidae > Xenopus > Xenopus laevis. The sequence continues at coordinate 7,950,746 of NC_054377.1, forward strand.
GGTCATCTGACAGGAGGTTCATTCATCTAACACAGTAGGTCTAGTCTGGTGGATTGGAAGCCTTCTGATGTTACTCAAACATCCTTATGATCAGTCCAGTCCTAAGTACTTGAGCAATTGATGCCTACGCACATCCTCTGCATGCCCAATGGTGGGCAGCCTGGTACTCAATGTAAGAGGATTCAGCTACCTCAAATATAGTCAATGTGAGGAACACACTGACACAAAAGACATATGGCTGCAGGGCTAACCCCTGCCATTTTAATAATGCAGAACATTGAGGAAGTTCGCATGATATAGGATGGTTGGTACCAGTGTTTCCATCGTAAGGATCATACACGGAGTAAGTAATTCTCACCCCAGATAAGTTTCAGGTTCCCATGTCCCTGTTCTCTGGGTTTGCTTTCCAGTTAGAGCAGATCTAATTGCTAGCCAATCAGATAGTTAGGCATTATAGTACATGCCTCAAGTATGCCTCATTGTGCATTTTATGCCCGGCACTTTTGTTTATTTTCTAAACAGGCCACACATACATAGGGGTCTGTTTGGGATTCTAACTCCTACCAAGTGTTTTTTACAGGTGCTTTACAAATCTGCACTGAAACTAAGCATACATGTGATGGATGCTTTCTGGTGAGTAGGAGAGTAAGTATTTTAAACTGTTGAGTTTGCCAGGTGAAGGGAGGTCTTCATCCCTCTCTCTCTTTTTCTTCTGGAAGAGTCAAGCTGTTATGGAATTCATCTTTTCCTCACACTGACGCTGGGCTAACGTCTCTTTTTCTGGGGTATAGAGCCTATGATATAAGACTATTCTTATCCCTGTCACTTATTCTTGAGCTTTCACCGGGAATCTTAACATTCACTTATAGAAGTTGCATGATTGGTCTCTTCAAAGTCTTGCCATCTATGGCTACAGATTCTTGTTAAGAGCCTATTACCCTCCCACTGGGAAAATACTAGCTTGCTACGTCCCAGTAAGTACTGACATGGAGTTCGTAAAGGGAATAGGGAAGATTGTAACATACTTACCGTGATCTTCCTTTCCTGTACGAACTCCATGTCAGTACGGCCCGCCCTTTTTCAAGTGATTTTAGAAGCTTGTTACAAAGACGCCGGTAGGTGGGTGTGGCCGGTCTTTAAAGACTTGGGGAGGGTCCTTCTGATGGGAGCATGGGGGAGGGGCTAACCCAGTAAGTACTGACATGGAGTTCGTACAGGAAAGGAAGATCACGGTAAGTATGTTACAATCTTCCCTAGTCTGCATTATACTTAAGATACGTTTAAATGTGAACTACTCTTTTCAGTAGATCCATAATACATTTTAGATTTCTCTACTCCGGCTGGATCTTCTATACCATAAACTGACACCAGAGCTTGAAGAATTCCAAAGACTATTTACATTCTTCCACCACTAAGGGGTTAAACACCTGCATGTCAGTTTGGGATCGGTAAAAGAATTCATTGTTCCCCTCTGAGAGGTTAAATTGGCTGCTGGCCTGGTGGGGGTTTGACTTTCTCTGGATCAAATTGTTGAGCGTTTTTCTGCTTAAAATGGACTTGTGATTTTAGATTTCCATTCCAATTTACTCTGCAAAAAAATGCTTTCACATTGGAATTTCTTCTAGCAAGAACTGTAATGTTACATCAAACATATCAAAGTTTAAAATAAAACTCAAAAGCAACAAAAAATAAAAGTTGTGATTTTTCCTTATTGTGTTTTGTCTATATAACATATATGTGGTTATTTATTAAAGTCAGACTGGTAAAATCTCGAAAAATTGTAGTTTTTGCACTAGAACACTCAAATTTTTAGAGGAAACAAACACTAGAATTTTTCGAGATTCATTATATCCCGATGCTGCAAAAAGCCCAAATCTGAAAATCCACCATCTCAGACCTGTCTATGTATAAATATTCAATGGGAGAGGCACCTATCCCAATTTGAAGTTATCGGGGTCTTCGGCAGAAACTTAATAAAATTGAGCGATTCTGGAAAAAAGCCAGAAAGATTTGAATAATTCAGCAAAAAGCCAGAAAAATCCTAGCAATTTGGGGTTTTTGGAGAGAATCTGACTTTTTCAGAGGGTTTCTGGCAAAAGCTCAATAAATTGAGCGATTTGGGAAAAAAATCCAAAAAAATTCAAGTGATTCTGGTTTTTGCTCGATTTTATCGAGTTATCTGTGAACCGATTAAATTGAGTTATTATGTCAATAAATAAGCTAAAATCGGGCATTGGAGTTTGGTCATCAAAATATGAGATAAATTCAGATTAATAAATAACCCCCATCATTTCTATCTTGTTTTCATAACAGTTATCTGTTGATCACAGTAGCAATTGTGATATCATAAATTCCCATTGTGATATCAGCAGTACCTACAAATCAAAATGACTATATAGACTTATAGAGGAACTGACTGAATTCTGGGGCAAGCAAATCCCCCTCTCTGCCCTGGTCAGCTGATGGTCAGACTATATTTTACCTGCAGGTTTCAAAGCCAAAATCCAAGGCGATCTCCAATTGCGTGTAATTTGCAATGCTGGTGTTGAGCATCCCACAGAGCTTTACGGCATCTTCCTGATTCAGTGAATATCGATCGTTCTTTTCCACATGGAAAACCCCTTTGAAGCGGCAGCTGATAACTGAAAATGACAGCAAAGAAGTTCGGTCAAAACCATGATGCAGTAACCATGTCCATCTGTGCTACTGGTGGAGTCAGCTTCTTGCCCATTGTGGTTGCTACCATATTGTTTCCTACATCTATCACAAGTAGAGGCAGCTCAATCATATGTCTGGGAACCCATTCATGACTGTCTATACCAGAGGTCCCCAACCTTTTTTTACCCATGAGCCACAAAGAGTTGGAGAGCAACACAAGCATAAAATAGTCCCTTGGGGTGCCAAATAAGGGCTGTGGTGGCTATTTGGTTGCCCCTATGTGGACTAGCAGCCAACAAGAGGCTCTATTTGGTACTATACTTAGTTTATGCAATTAAAACTTGCTTCCAAGCTTGGAATTCAAAAATAAGCATCTGCTTTGAGGACACAGAGAGCAACATCCAAGGGGTTGGAGAGCAACATGTTGCTCGCGAGCTACTGGTTGGGGATCACTGGTCTATACCAAGTCATTGTGGGAAAAAAAAATGGCCAATTGCTTGGCTACTGGGTCAACATAAGGGACTTCTGCAGACCAGCCTGGAGAGGACATCAGTAATGACCTGATTTTCCATTCTTCCCGACTGATATCTGACAAGGCCCTGATCAAAAATAAGTCAAGGACCCATAAAAGGGCAAGGAAGCTGCTGACTCAGGAGTAGCTTAGTTGGCCCAAGTCAGCCTATGCATAACCAGATGAAGTCTGTAGCCCTAATGGTCTCCCCTCCCAGTGCTGGAGACCAGCAGTAAAAATAAAATTTAAAGGAATCCCTTTCTGAGTATCACAGCCTCCCAGATATTCCTCAATATTTGCTGGGAGGAAGCCTTGTGGGATCCTTCTGTCTGAGTCTCTGTTACATTACAATGGAATCCTACGGTATAACTAAGTCATGGCAGCTGCTGCTCAACGGTGAGATCATATTCCAGATTTGTCTGTGACTCATGGGCCTTACGGGGTGAAAAAAGAGCAACCAAATGCAAACCGCCAAAATGAGCCAAATGTATCATATCATGGAGTGGAAATAATCTGCACAGAGGTCTCTGTCTCGCTAACAATAAAGCAGAGACGTGGGTGGGTTCAAAACTCTCTTTTCGGACAAATATGTGTCCGAGTTCCTTTCTGCTCACACCACCTTGTTATAGAACTACTAGCATCCAATGAACAGAAGAAGAATAGAACCTCAAAGGGCCCTGAAGAAATACAAACCAAATAATCAGCATCAACTTGAGGCTTAGTGGTCCTTCTCAAGCATCTACGAACCTGGTCACCAACATTTCAGCACTAGGGACGAACATCTCAGAAGTGAGGCTAGCGCTGTGGTTCTGGGGTCAGACGCTTGAGAAGGACCACTAAGCCTCAAGTTGATGCCCTGTGATGGTCTCTACTTGTTCTGTTCATTGAACCTGTTTATGGAGGTTCAGCACACATTCTGGGAACCTCTGGGATCATATCCAGCCCAAATAAACCCATGATAGATCTCCTTTATGTCATCCAAATTGGTAAAAGAGTCATCATGGAAAACTCCCATGATCTGCCCAGGGTTACGACCAACCATTCCTGCTGATTATGTAAGTCAGAATGGTGTAATGTTTTTATTGGATGTTTCTGCTAATGAGAGAGATGGAGCAATTAAATTCATTGTAATGCAGAACATGCAGGATATTTTGTAATTACATGTTCACTCATTAGCACAGGGTTACTGATTAATAACTAGCAACTCTAGTTTCTACTCACCTCTAGTTTCTAGGTTAAGGGATCAGGTCTCATGCAAAATCAATATACTCTTTAAAGTGATCTAATTTCTGCTTGAGACGGGCTATTTCCCTATTCTACATGATGAGCTGGCGGGCGGACTGCTCCTCTTTATTGTTATGAGCACATCTGCTTGGAGACAGTTGCTATGCTGCTCATTTTAGGATAGCACAGAGTGTCAGGTCATCAGTTTTGGGCTTAGCTTAGTCTTTTTTTGGAAACCTCATAAATGAAATGTTATTTTTAATCCACATTCTTCCCCCCAAAAGAATAAGATACATTAGATTATATGTTGGAGACAAAGAGTGGGGGATGAGATTAGGAAATATATCTCAGCTCCAGGGTTGTCTTATGTGGTGGGGGACCAAGATACAGACTTTTCATAACCCCTTTATAACCCCATTCCACCAATGGTCCTTCACTTCAGCCTCTAGCTGTTGGTGGTATGTGGTCTTCAGCAATAAATAAAAGGTTTGGCTTTGTGTCTTACTTTTTTCACCTTGCCATTCAGTTTCCATCTTGTCCTACTGTCTCTATATTGTCCCACTGTCTCCATCTTGTCCTACTGTTTCCATCTTGTCCTACTGTTTCCATCTTGTCCTACTGTCTCTATATTGTCCCACTGTCTCTATCTTTTCCTACTGTCTCTATACTGTCCCACTGTCTCCATCTTGTCCTACTGTCTCCATCTTGTCCTACTGTCTCTATATTGTCCCACTGTCTCCATCTTGTCCTTCTGTCTCCATCTTGACCTACTGTTTCTATATTGTCATACTTTCTCCATCTTGTCCTACTTTAGCCATCTTGTCTCAGTGTCTCCATCTTGCCCTACTGTAGTCAACTTGAAATAAAGTTTCCATCTTACCCCACTGTTTTCATCTTGTCCCACTGTCTCCATCTTGACCCACTGTTTCCATCTTGCACTACTGTAGCCATCTTGCCCCACCAAAGGTATTTATAACCAATGGTCTTACAACTGTTAGAGCACAGAATGTAGAAGAGGCGTTACAGTGAGGACAGACAGGAAAATTGGGGGTGGAAAGGAAAGCAGGGAAGTGAGTGAATGGGGCAAGGAGACAGGAGCTGAGGATGCCAGGCCACACAGATGCCCAGGTCAAGAACCTCCACCTCCTCCAAAAAAAAAGAGAATTCATGGGACAATTCTGTCTCCCTGGCCTAGGTCCAACACTGCCCTAATACATATACCTCCTCCCCCCCAGCCATTGAGACCCCAAATATGTCACCAATGACATCACTTTACTATCTGGTGATGATGTAATGTTTGCATTTACATCTAATAGTTAAACACAGGCCTCATATAAATACAGCAAATAATACATGGGTGCTGCCACTCTACAATGCAACCGAAGTAGCTGCCGACATTGTGACATTCTGCAACTGTCATTACTAAACTCCTTGCCACCAACCACGATCTGTGACCACGTTGGTTGCCTGTGGGAAGGGTAACACCGACATCAGTCACTTCAGCCTGGCTTGCGGGCAAAGGATGACCCCAAAGAGACCACATAAAGCTCCCAGGGCACCAACCTGGTGATGCCAACAATTCCTGTCTGTGGAGGTGCAGTGAGTAACTGCTGAAACCAGAAATCATTATGAGCACTCGGAGTCTTAAAAAGAATGTAGCAGAGGTAGCGGCTGCCTGCTCTATGTACTACTTGGGTTAACCCCTGCCTGACTTTAATCTACAAATGTAATTATGGCACATGCTGCTCCCACTGAGGGCTCCAGTATTTGCACCTGTGATATTAGTAAACCATCCCAACAGACTAATATATTAGTGATCATTCACAAGAGATCAGGCTTTACTTTCCCTTTAATTAACATATGCTTTGCTGTTTGTTAGAGGCTACGGACAGACAGAGCTTCTTGGCTCGGTTTTATGTCTGTAATTGTAAAACTGGGACATAAACAAAAAGCTTTTAGATAAATATCACACGTGAAAACACAAAGGAGATTCCATTAGTCACAACGTGGGATGTGTCGGCTCTTGTTCCTCTTGGAGACTTGACAGGGAAACTTAATTCTCACATCGAGGTGTGGCTGCTGAAAACAGGAGCTGAAATTGGGAGCCACATGCTACTAGCCGTCATGAGATGGAATAGAGTCGGCCTCATTCATCTACTTATACATGTACTTATATCTGAGCCTAATGGAGAAGGGGCCCTGGGCCCTGTACAGAGTTCAGAGTTGTGTAGTAATGCATCAATAGTTCCCTCTTGCAAGGGAGTGTGACTGTGGGATAGCAGGTATAGTAGGGAGAGATGGTGTCTATAGTAACAGTGGATAATAGTCTCTGGGAAGGGATTGTGACTGTGGGATAGCAGGTATAGTAGGGAGAGATGGTGTCTATAGTAACAGTGGATAATAGTCTCTGGGAAGGGAGTGTGACTGTGGGATAGCAGGTATAGTAGGGAGAGATGGTGCCTATAGTAACAGTGGATAATAGTCTCTGGGAAGGGATTGTGACTGTGGGATAGCAGGTATAGTAGGGAGAGATGGTGCCTATAGTAACAGTGGATAATAGTCTCTGGGAAGGGAGTGTGACTGTGGGATAGCAGGTATAGTAGGGAGAGATGGTGCCTATAGTAACAGTGGATAATAGTCTCTGGGAAGGGATTGTGACTGTGGGATAGCAGGTATAGTAGGGAGAGATGGTGCCTATAGTAACAGTGGATAATAGTCTCTGGGAAGGGAGTGTGACTGTGGGATAGCAGGTATAGTAGGGAGAGATGGTGCCTATAGTAACAGTGGATAATAGTCTCTGGGAAGGGAGTGTGACTGTGGGATAGCAGGTATAGTAGGGAGAGATGGTGCCTATAGTAACAGTGGATAATAGTCTCTGGGAAGGGAGTGTGACTGTGGGATAGCAGGTATAGTAGGGAGAGATGGTATCTATAGTAACAGTGGGATAATAGTCTCTGGGAAGGGAGTGTGACTGTGGGATAGCAGGTATAGTAGGGAGAGATGGTGCCTATAGTAACAGTGGATAATAGTCTCTGGGAAGGGAGTGTGACTGTGGGATAGCAGGTATAGTAGGGAGAGATGGTGTCTATAGTAACAGTGGATAATAGTCTCTGGGAAGGGAGTGTGACTGTGGGATAGCAGGTATAGTAGGGAGAGATGGTGTCTATAGTAACAGTGAGGATAATAGTCTCTGGGAAGGGAGTGTGACTGTGGGATAGCAGGTATAGTAGGGAGAGATGGTGCCTATAGTAACAGTGGTATAATAGTCTCTGGGAAGGGACTGTGACTGTGGGATAGCAGGTATAGTAGGGAGAGATGGTGCCTATAGTAACAGTGGATAATAGTCTCTGGGAAGGGAGTGTGACTGTGGGATAGCAGGTATAGTAGGGAGAGATGGTGTCTATAGTAACAGTGGATAATAGTCTCTGGGAAGGTAGTGTGACTGTGGGATAGCAGGTTTAGTAGGGAGAGATGGTGCCTATAGTAACAGTGGATAATAGTCTCTGGGAAGGGAGTGTGACTGTGGGATAACAGGTATAGTAAGGAGAGATGGTGTCTATAGTAACAGTGAGGATAATAGTCTCTGGGAAGGGAGTGTGACTGTGGGATAACAGGTATAGTAAGGAGAGATGGTGTCTATAGTAACAGTGAGGATAATAGTCTCTGGGAAGGGAGTGTGACTGTGGGATAACAGGTATAGTAAGGAGAGATGGTGTCTATAGTAACAGTGAGGATAATAGTCTCTGGGAAGGGAGTGTGACTGTGGGATAGCAGGTATAGTAGGGAGAGATGGTGCCTATAGTAACAGTGGATAATAGTCTCTGGGAAGGGAGTGTGACTGTGGGATAGCAGGTATAGTAGGGAGAGATGGTGCCTATAGTAACAGTGGATAATAGTCTCTGGGAAGGGAGTGTGACTGTAGGATAGCAGGTATAGTAGGGAGAGATGGTGTCTATAGTAACAGTGGATAATAGTCTCTGGGAAGGGAGTGTGACTGTGGGATAGCAGGTATAGTAGGGAGATATGGTGCCTATAGTAACAGTGGATAATAGTCTCTGGGAAGGGAGTGTGACTGTGGGATAGCAGGTATAGTACGTAGAGATGGTGCCTATAGTAACAGTGAGATAATAGTCTCTAGGAAGGGACTGGGGCTGTGGGATAAAAGGCGTCCCCTCTTTTAAGGCATGTGCTAAATATATGTAATGTTCTGTGCTACATTTAAGTCTATCTATACAATTTAATGTAATTTTATAAACTGTGAGTTTAGGAACTGTGTGTAGTTGTTTAATGTTTATTACACATGGGTGTCTCCATGACAGGTAGTTTACAACAAGGGCGGACTCATTGTTTCATTGCAATGTGGCTTCAGCAGAAGGAATGACTAAATGCCGTAAGGCACCCATATGTAATAAATATACATACAATTTATACCCTGAAATATTTCTATGAAATTACAATTAACATGAGACTAATTAATTGCAGCCCTATACAAAAGGCCATTCTAGTGCAAAGTTTCAGTTACTGGCATCTGGGAAGCACATGGCCAAGGCAGATGACAGTTGCTAACCACATGGCACAGATAGAGTTACAGCGTCACTTTTCTGCACTGTGGAAAACGTATTTACCCATTACCATTGCAGGAACCCATAGCCGTGCCTTAAAGTCAGATCATGATCCAGTCTTGTCCTGTTTTAAGGCTTTGTATAAAATGGTAAAGAATTGTTAATGGTCTAGTAAAACCAGGAATGGACCTTTAGGTCAAGGTGACATGGGGCAGTTTGTGTCTATGAATGGGGGGAGGGGGGTCTTAGTAACACTGTACTCTTTGTCTAAGTAGCAGCCAGAGACTGGTTTATTGGGGGAAAATAGAATAGTCAGAGCTTTCTCAATAAAATTAGGGGCCTAAATTAACGTAACAATTGATACAATCCAAAATTCATGGGCATATACTTAAAGATTTCTCTGGAGAAGTCCCACAGCAACTGACAGTTTGTTCTTCTGTTAGTGACATCAGTGAGCGGCAAATCACGCATATTCTAATATAAATACCTGGGGGGAGTATACTTGCATCTTTCTAGGGGGCTGTAGCCTAAAAATACCCCAAGTCTCAATAACAAAGCAATGAGGGAGTTAGTGCACCATTAGAAGGTCCCTGTCCAGCCAATTGGAATGTACCATTCAGCTGTATGTGGGGAAGTCTCATTTGGGAAGCAGTTGCCGATTTATAGCACAGAGATCTGCATCTGCTGAAAAATGTTATTTCCAGTGCACAGTGACCTCCAAGTGCCCCGACCACCCAGTTGATGCGATTTAAAAAACTGCCAGCATGTGCCCCAAGTTAGTTGCTTCTATGTTTGGGGCTGTACATTGAAGGAACACTAACCACTAATGATTAATTGTAAATAATCTGTCCCCAACACTCTAATCCACAGACTATTTGAGTTATACATAAATAATACAATGTTTTACCCCGGCCCTTTAAGCTGTAACAACCAATCAGCTCTTAGCTTTATTCCTTTTAGAGCAAATAGAGTTATGAAAGGAAACACCTTATTGGTTGTTATTTGTTGTTAAAGGGATACTGTCATGGGAAAAAAAAATATTTCAAAATGAATCAGTTAATAGTGCTGTTCCAGCAGAATTCTGCGCTGAAATCCATTTCTCAAAAGAGCAAACAGATTTTTTTACATTCAATTTTGAATCTGACATGGGGCTAGACATTTTGTCAATTTCCCAGCTGCCCCAAGTCATGTGACTTGTGCCTTCATTTTAGGAGAGAAATGCTTTCTGGCAGGCTACTGTTTTTCCTTCTCAATGTAACTGAATGTGTCTCAGTGGGACCTGGATTTTACTATTGAGTGTTGGTCTTAGATCTACCAGGCAGTTGTTATCTTGTGTTAGGGAGCTGTTATCTGGTTACCTTCCCATTGTTCTTTTGTTTGGTGCTGGGGGGAAAGGGAGGGGGTGATATCACTCTAAATTGCAGTACAGCAGTAAAGAGTGATTGAAGTTTATCAGAGCACAAGTCACATGACCAGGGGCAGCTGGGAAATTGACAATATGTCTAGCCCCATGTCAGATTTCAAAATTGAATATAAAAAAATCTGTTTGCTCTTTTGAGAAATGGATTTCAGTGCAGAATTCTGCTGGAGCAGCACTATTAACTGATTCATTTTGAAAAAAAAATTTTTTCCCATGACAGTATCCCTTTAAGTTAAGGGTAAGACTGATGTCAGTATCGTCATGTTCTCTATTGGAGGAACGATATTGATGGATAAAATATCAAGAGGGAGGGTTGAAGAACATTATAAACCCTTGGCAGACTGGGTCATTGGCACAATAAGTGGGTCGGCAGGTTTGGGTTGGGTCACATGGTCTTGGTCGGATGCAGGTGCCATTTTTGGTTAGACGAGTCAAGCAATTTTCTCATGTTATTTTGTATATTTATCCCTGTGTATGTGATTTAATTAGTTTGCCCCTATGCCTGGTTGCAGTGCTGCCCGGTGCCCGCGTGTCTATAAGGAGCAAGAGTTATTTTCCTACGCGGAGCCTTTAATCCGACTAGCGGGAAACTCTGTAACGGTTTTACAGACGGGAAAATGATTTAGAAAGGAAAATAATATTGTAATGTTTATATAAACTGCCAGGTGATTACTGAGGTTTGTGCCAGCGGATGCCCTCTGTTAGAAAGGGGGTTAAGGGAAATGGGACACGGGGGAGATTTACGGCGTTTTTATGCCCGAACCATGTCCAGCTCTGCCAGTTACGTAGGCGTTGCCAAGTAATAACTAGCTGACAGTTGTGTGTATTAGTGGTGCCCGTGTGACTGCCATAATGGAGTGGCAATTAACAGTATTATTTATCCTTCTATTCAGACCTCTCCTATTCATATTCCAGTCTCTCGTTTAAATCAATGCATGGTTGCTAGGGGAATTTGAGCTGAAATTGCAAACTGGAGAGCTACTGAATAAAAAGCTAAATAACTCAAAAACCACAAATAATAAAAAATGAAAACCAATTGCAAATGGTCTCAGAATATCCCTCTCTAAGTCATACTAAAAGTTAACTCAAAGGCGAACAACCCCTTTAATATAATTAAGATCACATTTTTCCATATGAGCTTCCTATCTCCCCAGGTAGTAGAGATGCATCGAATCCAGTTCGGGATTCAGCCAAGATTCTGCGTTTTTCAGCAGGATTTGGATTCAGCCGAATCCAAGTGTCTGGCTGAACTGAATCTGAATCACACAAATAAGAAAGTAAAAACATTTTTGTGCACACAGTTCTTCCCCTCCCCCTCGTTTCCCTGATTTATATATATGCAAATAAGGTTTCAGATTCAGTTCAGTATTCGGCTGAATCTTTCACAAAAGATTCGGCTGAAACTTAAAATAGTGGATTTGGTGCCAGGGGTGTTGCTACAGAGGAAGCAGACCCCTAATTCTTATACAGTTTCAATAAGTATTGGTAAAACAGGTCAAACTCTAGACATTTTGGGGGTCTGAAAAATAGTTACGCCATTGTTTGGTGCATCTCTACCAGTGATGGGCGAATAAATTTGCCAGGCATGGATTTGCAGCGAATTTTCGAATGCTTTTGCGTAACTGAGTCGAAAATTCACTGGCAAAAAATCCACCGCAACAAATAAAAATCGTTGCAAAATTATTTTGGACGCCTATTGACTTCAATGCGTTTCGTGAATTTTCGCCCATCACTAATCACTACTACATAGGCCCCCGAATCATAATTACAGATACAAGAGGATTCTCCAATCACAATCATCCCTTCCGGGACCAGCAGTCCATCAGTCGACTCAATGATATCTGACATAGGGAGATCAATGAGCGAAGGGGCGAATATATTGGATCGGGACCCAGAGATAAACACATAAGCACAAGCCAGCAGCATTTTGGCCCAACTATAGAGTTACATTGAGTGCCAGCGAAACGGGGCGTAAGTCAACACACCCACTGGGCTCCCTCTACTCATGGGCCCCCTGCAGCCTGGAGCTGTGATGCCCCTTATACCCTGGCACCCACTCAGTAAAACAGAGTGTAATGTGCTCGCTAGAGTAGCCAATGTGCCCGCGGCTATGGCAATACTCCCATATAATGAGCAGAGGGGTGTCATTATAATAATTACATCTCATTGTATTACAGCCCCCCCCCAAACAGGGTGCCACTCCCATCATGGGTGACTTTCCAACGCTACAGTGAAGGTCTCCTATTCCATAGCGGCTGATGACAGTGGGGCGGCTGCTTGTGATCATGAGATGGCCAGTGGGCTGGTGGGCCCTTGGGACGGTTGGGAAACTTGGTGCCGTTCCAGGGGCAAAATATTTTCATGAAGTTAAATCCCACTGTGATGGGCTGAGTCTTGTGGGAATGGCTATTTATTGCCTAAAATAGGGTACAGATATCTGGGGGGTCAGCTCTGGAATCAGGGGGCATCTGTCAATGTCCAACTCCCGCCCCCAACCCTTGTAAATAGTTTAAAGTTACGGCCCATTTGTTGCAGCCTGAGAACATTGGCTGCTTTTGGAGGGACCCCCAATGCCCTTTTTATCATGTTACCCAGTTGGGAGGGCAAAGGGGGCATTTCCATGATTTTCCTGCACCTACAGCTGAATCCTTAGGGTCAGGGCACACAGGCAGATTCGGGGAGATTAGTCACCCGGCAACAAATTTCCTCTTCTTCGGGGGCGACTAATCTCCCCGAACTGCCTCCCCTGCCTGCTAAAATGTAAATCTCCGGCGGGATGGCACTCGGAGCGATTAATTTCCGATGATGCCCGAAGTTGCCTCACGAGGAAACTTTCTGCGACTTCGGAAAACGAAGCACTCCGAGTGCCATCCCACGGCAATTTAGATTCTAGCCAGCGGAAGGCAGTTCGGGGAGATTAGTCGCCCCGAAGAAGAGGTGATTTGTTGGCGGGCGACTAATCTCCCTGAATCTGCCTGTGTGCCCTGACCCTTAGAGCCGCACACTTATGGCATAGGTACATAGCTCAACAGAAAGCAGTGCAGCCTGCAGCGGGCATCTAAATAAATGGCTAATAAGCGGTGCTTGTTAATGAGTCCAGAGCTGGTGCCACCATTCCCAGGACACGGATACAAAGAGCCCGCTGGCTAATTGATTCCTACCCTCCACCTTAAGCATCCGGCACTACAATGAGACTCTGTTCCTTAGCACATAGGGGCGACCCACTCTGGGCTGAAAACAGGGGAGCCACAAGCATCTTAACCCCCTGCCGTCCAGAAACATGTGACACAGGGTACACGCCTGCGATGGTTAAGCCTATTTCACAGTATTCCTGATTATTCCAATATCCATTCATCGTGTGCAGCAGGATTCCTATTAGGAACAGCCTCACATAGTAGGCAAGGCTGAAAAAAGACACGTCCATTAATGTTCCGTGACTGCGACCCTTTCTCTAAACGATCTACTGTATCTGCCAGTACCACGGCGCTATTTAGCCCATATCTCTAATACAGCACAGCAGGAAAGGCAGTTCCATGTATCTACTACTTACTAATGCCTCCAAATAAGGTCCGATAAACAAATAACATCTTATGCTACACATTGCAGCTGCTGATTTGCCCCGGCACATAGAGATTCACGTTGCAATTGCTGAGCCTTTATGGAAACCCTATTCCTGTGCCATGCCGCTGCCTGCACTGCTCAGTAACTTCTCCAGCCCACTTTGCTTGCACAGAAAGGGTTAAATATCCCAGGCAATGCCTTTATTAAAAAAAAATAGACAATGTTTATGGAATCCGAGAACCTCAGAAATGCCCAAAAAGGAATGGCATTGTGTGCTGGCTGCACCCGGCACCAACCCAGCTCAGTCCCAGAATCAGATACGGATATATATATATACAGTATATATTATGGTGCTTCTGTTTATCTTTCTACAGGGGTCTTAGACTGAAAGCTGCAGCTACATCCCCTGGGGACATTTAATAGGGGGCTGCAAGCCTTAAAACTCTTCCACTGGTTCTTATAATAATAATAATAATTATTATTATTAACATGTATTTATAAAGCAGCAACATATAGTGCAGCGCAGTACAAGAGGAGGCTGTATACGTCAAAGAGGACCATGCACAATCAATAGAGCTCACAATCGAAAGGTGAGACAATTAAAGGAATAGTGTCCATTGAATTACCCAGAGGTCCTGGGGAGATTAAAGTCCACATTGACCTTACCTGTACGCGCTTGGCAAACACTCAGCAGGCAGCAGAGCCCAGTAACAATCCACAGCATTGAGGCCATTGTGTTCCGCAGACAAGAGGCTCCTGAGGAAGTTGCTGTGCAAAGAAGCGTGCAACTTTGCTGCACTTATTCAAAAGGAACTGAAAAGTTGTGTCACAGCCTGGGAGGGAGTCGGGAGTCACACCCATAGACAGAGAGACAGACAGAATACTGGGTGCAGACTCAGAGCAGAGTTTAATGCATCCCCATCTGTGCTGCAGGCAGACAGAGTCGCTCAGTGGAAACTTGTAGGAGTTTTTTTTTTTTTTGTTGGGTATCTTTGAGCATCCTCGGTGGCACCCATTTAAGGGTTAAGCTCAGGGCTCAGCAGCCGCCCAGGAGAAAGCACAAGCAGCTGACACTCACCCTCTCTATTTTAGTCCTG
Organism: Xenopus laevis; assembly: GCF_017654675.1. Classification (NCBI taxonomy): domain Eukaryota; kingdom Metazoa; phylum Chordata; class Amphibia; order Anura; family Pipidae; genus Xenopus; species Xenopus laevis. The sequence goes on from NC_054377.1 coordinate 7,965,779, forward strand.
AAAGAGCTAAATTGTTTTGCAGCGGAACAGACAGTGACCAGGGGCCTCTTCGCTCCTAAGTGTGACTTTGCCCATAAGTTTCCCATCAGCAAATGTAATTCTAAGCAACTGGCCAATATACACTTCCAATTGATTCTACGGTTATTTGTAAATGGCTATTGAAAGCAGGGTCTGCCTGGCTGTTTCTAGTCTGTGCACTGCTGGTTCTGACTCCTGAAAGAATATAGGTGAAGCCTGGCTGTTTATAGTCTGTGCACTGCTGGTTCCGACTCCTGAAAGAGTATAGGTGAAGCCATGCTTGACTAACAGACAACAGAAAAGGGGAGAAACAAATATATTTACAGTTGACAGTAAGACTGTGCCGTGAATGGATATTGGAATGTTACTTGGAATTTCCATTTTGCAAATGGTGGAGTTTCCCTTTTAAAGGGCAAGTAAAGTCTAAAATAGAATAAGGCTAGAAATGCTGTATTTTGTATACTAAATATAAACATGAACTTACTGCACCACGAGCCTAATCAAACAAATGATTTATGCTTTCAAAGTTGCCCACAGGGGGTCACCATCTTGTAACTTTGTTAAACATCTTTGCAAGACCAAGACTGTGCACATGCTCAGTGTGGTCTGGGCTGCTTAGGGATTGTCAAACAAAGCTGCTTGAGTTCTGCATGTCTGGGAAGTAAGGTGGGGGCTCCCCCTGCTGTTCATAAGTATGATTGTTTCCCTGCAGAGCAGTTAGGGACCGTCTGACAATTCCTATCCACAGCAGTAAATGAAGGGAGAATTTCACTGCATACAGTCAGGTTTCTTATAAAAACAGTACACATTTTTTAATAAAAGTAAATTGGAGATAGGTTTCTTTTTCATTAAAGAAAGTAAAAATGGGATTTTATTTTTTTGCCTTTACATGCCCTTTAAGTTCAAAAACGTATAATGTTATTGCTATAGAACATCCTTTGTCAGCAGTTCCTATTGAAAGCAGGGTCTGCCTGGCTGTTTATAGCCCATAAACTGCTGGTTCTGACTTCTGAACGAATATAGGCGAAGCCATGTTTGACCTACAGAGAACAAAAAAGGGAGAGAGAAATATATTTACAGTTTACAGTAAGACTGTCGGGAATGGATATTGGAATGTTACTTTTACATTTGTATCCTCAGTGACGTAACTAGATATTATTGGGCCCCACAGCAAATTATTTTTCAGGCCCCCAAAATTTTTAGCAGTTGACTTGTTTTACCAATATTTATTGAAACTGCATATGAATTAGGGCCTTGTGGGGCCCCTATACCTCCTGGGCCCCCTGCAGGCGCAGAGTCTGCTTCCTCTATAGTTACGCCCCTGTGTATCCCCCTCCCACCCCTAATTTGCATATGCAAATTAGGATTTGGATTAAATTCGGTATTCTGCAGAATCTTCCGCAAAGAATTCAGGGGTTCAGCCGAATCCAAAATAGCGGATTCGGTGCATCCCTAGCTACCGTTTACATTATATTTGTTTCCATTTTGAAAAAAAGCTGTTTTTGGTAGAGTTTCTGTTTTAAAGTAAATTTATTATGTGCCACCTCTTTATAACCAAATGCAACGTGAATGCAATATGCAGAATTCCTTGTTATCTGTCCCTTTGTGATCCTCTCCCTGCACTGCTGGTCCTGACTACCTGTACCAGTGAAACAATGTAGCTGTAGTCTAGTCTAGTAGCGGCCCCCAATTAGTCGCTAGGCTCGGCGGCCCAGTTCAAGACTGTCCAAGGCCTGGTTCTGTGCCACGGCCCAGCAGTTGGGGACCTGGTCTAGTAGTCTCTAGCCCAGACTCCATGGTCGGACTGGGGGTGCCTGACATTTGCTCTTAAAGGGACACAGATGTTTTTCTTATCCAGCCTTGGCCAGGCCTTGCCAGTTTTATTGCTTAGGAACATCATTTTTTGGGCAGAAAATTAGTTTTTCTAGAAAAATTGGTTTTGTGATGCCGATCGCTGGCATTTTACGCCTTGAACATAACATAGAGCGGAGAGTCAGATCCTCCCTGTGTAAGAGTCATAGGCGGCTGCTATGGGCACAATAATGGCAGTGTTTTGGGGGGGGGGTTGGTGGACAGAGGTCCCTTTGTGCTCCCAGAGACTTATCTTTGTGTAAAGTGGGGAATTTTGTTATTAAAATAAAAACAAATTTACTACCCCTTTGACATCTGCAGTGTATCTTTGGGAAACATCACAGGCATTTTAGGTTTTTTTTAAAGGGGTAGTTCACCTTTAAGTTAACTTTTAATACAGGTATGGGATCCCTTATCCGGAAACCCGATATCCAGAAAGCTCCGAATTATGGAATGGCTGTCTCCCATAGGCTCCATTTTATCCAAATAATCCAAATTTTTGAAAATGATTTCCTTTTTCTCTGTAATAATAAAACAGTAGTTTGTACTTGATCCCAACTAAGATATAATTAATCCTTATTGGAAGCAAAACCAGCCTTTTGGGTTTATTTAATGTTTAAATGAATTTCTAGGCATGAAGACCCAAATTACGGAAAGATCCGTTATCCGGGAAAATCCCAGGTCCCGAGCATTGCGGATGACAGGTCCCAAACCTGTATGTCAAAGAATGGCCAATTCTAAGCAACTTTTCAATTGCTATCCGTTTTTTATAGTTTTTTAATTATTTGCCATTTTCTTCTGACTCTTTCCGGCTTTCATATGGGGGTCACTGACCCCATCTACAAAACAAATGCTCCGTATGGCTACTTTTTATTACTCTTCTTTCTATTCAGGTCCCTCTTCTATTCATATTCCAGTCTCTTATTCAAATCAGTGCATGGTTGCTAGGGGAATTTGGACCCTAGGAACCAGGTTGCTGAAACAGCAAAGCTGCTGAATAAAAATCTAAATAACTCAAAAACCACAAATAATAAAAAAAAGAAAACCAATTGCAAATTGTCTCAGAATATAGGGTTGCCTTCATGGGGCTTAAAGGGGTTGTTCACCTTTTATTACTATTATATACATAACAGTAATAGTTAACTCAAAGGTAAACAACCCCTTTAAGCCCCATGAAGCCAACCCTATATACTTAAATCTCCAGACAATCATCTAATAGTATATAGGGGGTGCTGTCATGGACACTGTTTTGGGGCTGCTAAAAAATGTGTCCCATGTGACATTGCCCTTTAAAAAAGTTATATTGGCTATTTAAAGGGGGAATCGCACCTTACAATTACCTATGAGCAGTGGTGTAACTACCTTACAGTGGGGTCTGTGCAATAGCGTAACTAGATACTACTGGGCCCTACAGTAAATTATTTTTCAGGCCTCTAAAATGCCTAGAGGTTGACTTGTTTGACCAATATTTATTGAAATTGTATATGAATGAGGGCCTCATGGGGCCCCCTATACCTCCTGGGGCCCCCTGCAGCCACAGGGTCTGCATCCTCTGTAGTTACTCCCCTGGGCCAGGTAGCAGAAGGGGTGCACAGTTGTTTATGGGATCTGCTGTATGGTTCCTGCGCCTCATCTGCTGTATGGTTCCTGCTCCTCATCTGCTGTATGGTTCCTGCTCCTCATCTGCTGTATGGTTCCTGCTCCTCATCTGCTGTATGGTTCCTGCTCCTCATCTGCTGTATGGTTTCTGCTCCTCATCTGCTGTATGGTTCCTGCTCCTCATCTGATGTATGGTTCCTGCTCCTCATCTGCTGTATGGTTCCTGCTCCTCATCTGCTGTATGGTTCCTGCTCCTCATCTGCTGTATGGTTCCTGCTCCTCATCTGATGTATGGTTCCTGCGCCTCATCTGCTGTATGGTTCCTGCGCCTCATCTGCTGTATGGTTCCTGCTCCTCATCTGCTGTATGGTTCCTCCTCATCTGCTGTATGGTTCCTGCTCCAAATCTGCTGTATGGTTCCTGCTCCTCATCTGATGTATGGTTCCTGCTCATCTGATGTATGGTTTCTACTCCTCATCTGATGTATGGTTCATGCTCCTCGTCTGCTGTATGGTTCGTTCTCCAAATCTGCTGTATAGTTCCTGCTCCTCATCTGCTCTATGGTTCCTGCTCCTCATCTGATGTATGGTTCCTGCTCCTCGTCTGCTGTATGGTTCATGCTCCAAATCTGCTGTATAGTTCCTGCTCCTCATCTGCTCTATGGTTCCTGCTCCTCATCTGATGTATGGTTCCTGCTCCTCGTCTGCTGTATGGTTCCTACTCCTCATCTGATGTATGGTTCCTGCTCCTCATCTGCTCTATGGTTCCTGCTCCTCATCTGATGTATGGTTCCTGCTCCTCATCTGCTCTATGGTTCCTGCTCCTCATTTGCTGTATGGTTCCTGCTCCTCATCTGCTGTATTGTTCCTGCTTCTCATCTGCTGTATGGTTCCTGCTCCTCATCTGCTGTATGGTATCTCCTCATCTGCTGTATCGTTCCTACTCCTATCTGATGTATGGTTCTTGCTCCTCATCTGCTGTATGGTTCTTGCTTCTCATCTGCTATATGGTTCCTACTCCTCATCTGCTGTATGGTTCCTGCTCCTCTGCTGCCACCCCCTTCCCCAATGGCCCATTTGATACTGGACAGATTTCTATTTGGCAGGTTTCAAAAAACAAAACGAGGAAGATCCAGGGTGGGGTCTGGGTAGATGGGTGGCATGGCCAGGTAGGTAGATGGTGTGAGAGCGGGTATTGGATGGTATTAATGGACGGCTGTGGGGCAAAAGTGCAGGGTAGAAGGGGATAAGAGACGGAATTATAAATGTGTTTATCTCCCATTGGTTCCATCAAATGCAAAACATGCAGGCCACTTGCACCCCTATAGTTACACCACTACTACACACACATCCCTGTGCCACTAATATATCTGGGCCATGATGATTTAAGGCTCAGGCGGCCAATTAATTAGCTCTAAAATAAGGATGTGATGGCTCAGACATGAGGCACTGCCTGAGAATCCTGGTGCAATTACACTGTAAGACAATTATCCTATTCCTTGCCCATAACATGCGTATCACACACACACCCTACAAAGCTGGACTTCTATATAAATCCCAGCCGTAATAAAGAAGAGCTTGCCATCTATTTATCATTCAGTCCGACTAAAGTCTGGTTGCTAGCATTAGGACACCTAGCAACAAAGCAACACATTATATTTAACCTTTTCAAACCAAAGAAGAATAAAGCAATTATTATGTATTTAATCATTCATTATTTTTTCTAAGGTAGTTATCTCATTTACAGGGGCACAGCTTATTAAATGGGAAGAAACGTCCTTGTCTGTACTTACTAGGGGTTTTCCTGTTGATTTGATCTCAGTGAAGCAGGGGAGCAATGCAAAGCAATGTAATAATGTGAAGGGAAACCTTTAGAGGCCAGGGCTATATTAACCTCAAACAAACCCCCGACTAGATTTCATTGGGGAGCAAGTTCCCTGCTTGGCAATAGGAAAGAGAACAGCCCAGGAGGAACTTGTAGAATAATGAGTCAGTGCTGGGGTGAAGTTCCTAGTAAGGGTCAATGACAACAGGCCTAGGCATCAACTGGACTTACCCTTTATAGCTTAATGCTGGTATTTTCCACCCAACCCCAATACATCTACCCACACTGCTGCAATAGATTATTTCTTTTTTAGATTTCTGGAGAATTTACATTGAACCCTATGTGAAAGCGCAGTTCTTAATCTAGGGGAGGGTCGGTGTGCGGAGGCATTGCACAAACCCAGTGTAACTCTCACTTCTCTGTTTACAGCGGTCGGAATCAATGAGTCAACGATATGGCAACAACCTCAGCTCTTTGCATAAGGCAATCAAACATATACATCTCCCCACTCACTCCCCTCCGTCTCTCTGAGATCCTGAGATCACTGTCTCACAGCTGTCTCATCCTGGGTGTCATCTGATGTCATTCAGCATTCCCCACCCAAATCTACTGTAACTTTACAGAGAAGTTTAACTAAAGAGTCTCCTATATATATATATTAACATGTATTGTATTTATACTAACTTTACTCAATTAATATAAAAGAAAGGCACATCATTCAAACAGTGCCCCCTAATGGTCACTCAATCCCTATTGCAGCTGCCTTTCATGCTTGCCCCTCAATAATGAAGAAGGTTTACATAGGGGTGAACCAGGTACCCATAGCAGTCCTCAGTCTACTAAGAACCTTCTATTATCTGTGGGATGCTGGAGGTTTTGGGTAAACAACATCTACATGAAGGTGGGTTGTCTGTTCAGCACTGGTGCATCTACCAACCCACCTATAAACCACAGTTTAACATCTTCAAGCCACAAATGAGCCTCGTGGGTGTCCAAAGCGCACAATGAAGTTAGATTTTGCTTTTACTTCTTGATCTCTTACTGTAAAGGGAAGAGCGTTTGGTCTGGGTTCACTAGTGAGTTGTTCATTATGTGACAGTTGTTCACATTTGGGTAGGGGTTTCCCTGAAGATAGGAATCTCCCTTCTACAATTAGTATTCACTTCTATATCTATCCTATAGTAGCAGTGGATAATAGTCTCTGGGAAGGGAGTGTGACTGTGGGATAACAGGTATAGTAGGGAGAGATGGTGTCTATAGTAACAGTGGATAATAGTCTCTGGGAAGGGAGTGTGACTGTGGGATAGCAGGTATAGTAGGGAGAGATGGTGTCTATAGTAACAGTGGATAATAGTCTCTGGGAAGGGAGTGTGACTGTGGGATAGCAGGTATAGTAGGGAGAGATGGTGCCTATAGTAACAGTGGATAATAGTCTCTGGGAAGGGAGTGTGACTGTGGGATAGCAGGTATAGTAGGGAGAGATGGTGTCTATAGTAACAGTGGATAATAGTCTCTGGGAAGGGAGTGTGACTGTGAGATAGCAGGTATAGTAGGGAGAGATGGTGCCTATAGTAACAGTGGATAATAGTCTCTGGGAAGGGAGTGTGACTGTGGGATAGCAGGTATAGTAGGGAGAGATGGTGCCTATAGTAACAGTGGATAATAGTCTCTGGGAATGGACTGTGACTGTGGGATAGCAGGTATAGTAGGGAGAGATGGTGTCTATAGTAACAGTGGATAATAGTCTCTGGGAAGGGAGTGTGACTGTGGGATAGCAGGTATAGTAGGGAGAGATGGTGCCTATAGTAACAGTGGATAATAGTCTCTGGGAAGGGAGTGTGACTGTGGGATAGCAGGTATAGTAGGGAGAGATGGTGTCTATAGTAACAGTGGATAATAGTCTCTGGGAAGGGAGTGTGACTGTGGGATAGCAGGTATAGTAGGGAGAGATGGTGCCTATAGTAACAGTGGATAATAGTCTCTGGGAAGGGAGTGTGACTGTGGGATAGCAGGTATAGTAGGGAGAGATGGTGCCTATAGTAACAGTGGGATAATAGTCTCTGGGAAGTAGTAGGGAGAGATGGTGCCTATAGTAACAGAAGGATAATAGTTTCTGGGAAGGGTCAGTGGTTAGAATCTATTTTTGGACATTCCATTCAAAAGAAGTGTATTTAGGATGATCTTATTGTATCACTGCTATAAGCCCCCACCCTTGAGCTGTAAATCAAACAGACAGGAGTAAAACACATAGAATACTGGAGAAGCTGGGGCAGGAGGTGTTGGATTTCTGAGCACAAGCCAAATATTCTGTAGGGTCACAAGACTTTAAAGTCTTAATTTAGTATCATAAACAAAGAGAGCCACAGGGGAAATTGTAATAAATCATGAAAATGTGGAAGCTCGTTATTCATATTTATTCTATTCTTCTTACAAAAACATTTGCAATGACCAGTGACCAAAGCTCAACTTCCTTTGTATGCAGGAATTCTGGCAAATGAGTCATAGTTCTTCTTCTTCATAGGAATACATCAATATCTGAAGCCGTTCTTCTCAGAAGCAATATACATTTATTTCTGCAGTAGGACAAAGTCCATGGGATTCATTATCAGTGTAGACCACATGGAGACGCCCAACGTATTTAGAAGTTCTATGCATCCCTAAATGCAGTCTGGGAGAATATCCCATCCAAACGTACTCTATGAGAGGGAGGTTTTCTATTGGACCAGGGTTCCGTAATTATTTTATTCCCCTAGTTTATATAAGGAGAGGGAGAACATGAGCTATCTACACCTAGTACTATGAGTGGATTTGCTGGAGAGCCTAGTGGGCCTCTGTGTTCCTGAAATTCCAGGGCCAATTTTGATTCTCAATCCATAGCTGACTTCTATGCTTCACATTTGCCTCTCTGCTGTTTTACAAGACCATATCTCACCATAATTTGCCTTCAAGTGGGTTTCAGGTGTATGAAGAGCAAATTCTCACCAAATCTCAAACCTAACTGGCCTGAGCAGGCTGAGCCTCTCCTGCCATTGGTCCAACCTCCAGGGGCAACCCCATAGTTTCGGAACCACTACATTAGAGCATTTTAGCCCATGTACCCACTGCTGTAGAAGATAAGTGACCAGTGGAGTAATAATAGAGGAGGCACCTAGACCTGTTTGAAGAATCACTGAGGGCAAGTTTCCCATTCCACTGATATCAACAGATACAAAGATTTGAGACTTTGTTCCCCTTGTCTACAAATATTAATGGAGTCAGTCCTTTCACCTGGGTCCAAGCAAACCCCCCACACTTGACCATGGGAAAAAAGCAACAATGGAGTAGGACGTGTACAGCATATTATCTTTGAATCTAGGCAAGAACCAGAGGACATTGGATTAACTATTCAACGCAAAGTTCCTAGTAGGGTAAATGCAAACGGGTCAAGGTTTAATCGCTGCTCGACCATATAAACCAAGACAGAGATTAGATTTGGGTGTAAGAAGATGGAACACAGTAGTATCCAAACAGTGTGTTGTTGATAATACGAAATGTATCAAACCCCTGTCGGAGGAAGTGTCAGGCATGACCTGTTGGGAGTTGGCTCTGGAGAATGAAAGACAGCCACAGGCCAGGAAAGAGAGAAAGAATGTCAGGATAGAGTCCCTCCGTGACAGGGTTGGGTATCTGAGTGCTATTCAGGTAGGGCAGGTAATAAAGTACATTGGCAAGGGGATAGGATTTCCTAAGAAGGAACAGTCACACTTCTGGAATTGGAATGTTTACTCTTTGTGGGAGGACAGTGCAAAGTGGTTTGAGAAAGGGAAAACCATCGGTGATTCTGAATGGAGTCGCAGATAAACAACAGCAAGGAGTTTTACTAAGTCCCTTCCATACCCCGGGGCATATAATGCCCACCCAACATGTACATACAGTATGGCGCACACATTCCACAACATTTGTATTTTCTTTCCATTTCATATTCTCTACTTCTCTTGCCTCTTCCTTCTGTTTTTCTTCCTTCATCACTTTTCTTCTCATGTATTTGTGTCTTTCTCTGCTCCATCCTCTTGTACTTTCTTCCACCATTTTTCCCATTAAGCCCCTGCTCTTTGTTCTCCACACTTTATCCATCTTCTATCTCCATCTTCTTCTTCTTCTATCCCCCTTTTTCTTCCACCGAACCTTTTTATCTTCTATTCTCCTGTTCCCTCTCTACTGTTGCTTTCCTACCTTCTCAACCTCTCTTTCTGGTCTTCCCTTCTCTTTTCCATACTTGTCTTTCCCTCTTCCCTTTCTGCTCTCCCTATGTCTTCTCTTTTTGCCACTTTTCCTTCTTCTTTCATGTCCTTTCCCCACCTTCTCCTTCATTCTCTTCTTCACCTCACTTCTTTTTCTGTTCTCTAACTTCTACTTTCCTACTTACTTGAGGAGTGGGATGTTTGATTTCAAACTGAAGTTCAGCAAATCCTTTGGGTTGATTGGTTGCTATTGATTACATATCAGCCTGTAGTTGGATAAAGAGTTAGAAATCTAGGACAACATTGTTGTATCATTTATTCAACCATAGTTCCAAGAATATCTCCAGAGCATCAAGTCTTTTCATCCCAAATCTCATCCTTATTGACCTTCAAGATGGGCTTTCAGGTTTATCTATCTCTCCTAATGGTTGAGCTACCCTCCATGTACCCCAGTGGGTCAACCCCTAAGTTTGGGATCCACTGTATTACATTGTCCCATTAGTTCAGACACACACATATCTCAAAGCCAACACATTGTCGACTGCAGTTACTATACTCAGAACCAGGTTGTCCCTATTATTACATTTCTTTATAAGGCTTGGGATATTGGCTGCTACAGAGACGGGACTGTAAATGTTTATTTAAAGGATCACATTGCTCATCTGACCAGTATAATGAATGGATCCTGGCTGACACTGTGTTTAGTAACTGCACTTCTGCTCACACTTTCCAGTACAAGACAGATCATCGCTGGGGTAGTCACGGGTGGGAGCTGTGCTTTGTAATTGCCCGTGAGATATTAACCCCAGAAGCAGTGTGTCATGGGCTGGATCTCCCATCTGTGTGAGGCTAAGGAGGGATAATCTTCTGCTCCCACACACCCAGGCAATTGTACTACTGGCCCAGTTCCAACAGAAATGGAAGTGACAGCTCCATTCTCATCTAAACTGCAAACCTTGATTTATTCTACCAAGATGCCTGAGCTCATGGTAAAGCAAACCCCAGCAACAGAATTCCTATTTTATTTATTGATTAAGTTTTATTGAACAACGCTCAATAAAACGGTTCCACTGCCACTCAGAATTGATGCAGGTCCCTCCTGCTCTTTGCATCCGTTCTGTCCTTATTTATATCAACACTTCAGCTTCTCGAGAGGCAGAGACCTCTCACATGGGTAATTATTATTAGTAATGCTGCTGGAGTTATAGGGAAGGGTTGTGTTTTTATATCCCCCCTTAATAATGAATTGCTCGTTAGCCACGCAGGATTTAATATGTGTCTGGTTTAATGGAATGAGGTGCAACCCTATGGCGTAACACATCCAACAAGTGGTAATATGGAAATATAAGGATAATATTTACTCTCAGTCTCTGTTTATATACAGATGAGGTTGGCAAAGCCAAAAGCAACTCCAGGGTAGTAGTATTAAAGCAATATTGCACTGTAAAAATGTTGCCCAGCTCTCCAGTGCTAGCGGCCAAATTAATATGCAAAGAAATCCTCCAATGAGAATCCCAGTTGATCTGTCTGGCTCCATGTTCTGAGTTCCTGCAAGTGGAGCTGGAAGCTTTAAACCCAGTTTCTCTATCACGGAAAAACTTAACAGCATCTGTCCTCCCTCGTGATGTGATTCTAATCTAATTTGGCAGGTCATGGAAAGTCTAAACTAATGGTTTTAGGACCATGTTTTATGTGTTATTTTACTTTTGCTAATGAAGTTGAATTGCCATTTCAGTTCTCCCAAGAGACCTTGTTATCTTAAATAGTTACAATTGTATCTTTGCTTATCTTAAATAGTTACAAATGTATCCAAGTGCACGTGCCGCATATTCTGGGCTCTCTGCCTGGGTCTGAAAGGAAATGGAATCTGACCTGCATATACTCACTAGATGCATTATGTATGGTTTACTGATTGATAGATAGATAGATACAGATAGATAGATGACCGTTAGATGATGATAGACGTATAGATAGATAGATAATATATATATCGATGATAGATAGAGAGAGAGAGAGATAGATAGATGATAGATAGATAGATAGATAGATAATAGATAGATAGATGATAGATAGATAGATAGATAGATAGATAGATAGATAGATAGATAGATAGATAGATAGATAGATAGATAGATAGATGATAGCAATGCCTCCACGTCCACAAGTTACTGACCATGAGCTAAAAACATCCCAGCGGGATCGGTCAGGTCAAAATCAAAGCTGACCGATCGTCCAAATGACCGATCTCCGCCGGACGAAAGATGTCGGCACATGCCACACACGATCCGAAAATCATACGAATCCTCGATTCGTGCGATCGGATCTGTGTGTCTATGGCCACCTTAAGATGCAGAAATGCAAGATGTAGCTTCATCCTGATTTGTGATTTTTGGTTGAGCTTTTGCCTTAAGGTTCCCCATAGACGCAAAGATTTTTCGTTGGTGAGTGATCGATTTCAGTGTAATCCGACCAATCCATCAAATTATCGTGAGGTTAGTGGGAATTGAACGATAGTGCATCTTATGGTTTTTCATCCGACATCTGGCAGAAGATTGATCGGCCAGGTTACAATTTTTTTATCGGCCCCAGTGCAATCTATCTGTGTTTGGTGGGCCAAGCAGGCAGCTACCCTCAGTTTTCCTGGCAATATCGCTTGAAATGGTATTTTTAGTTGATGGACAAATCATACATTTAAACGATGTTTTTGAGATAATCGTGGTCTCATGATAATGAAAATATATTTTAAAAATCTTTACATCCATGGGCAGCTTTAATCGTTTGTACTAAGCTGCACTTGCTGAGTATAAAGTGTAAAGTGATGATAGATATACAGATATGGAATGTAGTTTCCTAGCCATAAAGCATGACAAGACTGTTGTTATATTGACAGGAAGGAAGCAGATAGCAACAAGACCACAAAGCATTCCAATGCTCAGTCAAAACAGATATGTTTTATTGAACTTTTTCCGTTTTGCATACGGTTTACCAGAATTTATATCACTTTGTTTCATCCCTTTTATAAGAGGCGAGATAGCGAGCAAAACACACGTATAGAATTATGCAGTTAATGGAATTATTGTAGTTATTATGCTATTCTCAGGACAGTCATTTGCATTTTTATAATTTTTTAGAATGGGTTCTGACAGGACAGAACAAAAGAAAAGGGCCATTGAGTAATGTGGCAGGGCGAGGAATCCACCCATTCACTCTATTGTGCAATCGGCAGACACGTGGTGGTGCAGAACTTGCGCAATCAACCAGGGTTTTGTAGTGCGTCATTTCACTGAACATTGTGATTCACTGGCATCATTGATAATTATACACAATGTGGAGACTTACATAAACATGGGCCAAGGGTAAGTACAGCCAAAATGCCAGGCAGGTGCATAGGAGTTTATTGCTGACACTTAGCTACTGAATATTCTCACATCAGAAATATATCTGTATATGTGTTTATAATTAGTGTTCTCTCTGTATTGTTCTCTTCTGTCCAGTGGCAGATTAATTAAGTAATCAAGAATCGTAGGGATGTTGGAGAGCAGGGAACCCACGAACAAGGTAAAGGTAATAGTAGTCAGCTGCATCATATCACTCCAGCGGGAATGTGAGATAGATAGGGCAGCTCAGAAAGAGCAGCTTCTGCTCCACATGGAGAAGTAGTGTGTAGAACTCCCCAGATGACACCCACCTGTCTGTAGGCTATTTCCTTCCCTGAGTGTCTTCCACTGGAGGAGATACACTTCATGGAGGTGCTGTTCCTCCACATCCTTAAGAGTTATGGTGAATAAATCTCTGGACCTTCTAGCTCTACCATGATTCAGGAAGAACCTTATCCAAGTTACTGTGGGTTAATAAAACATCTTGTTGATGAGGAACCACTGACACCAAGTTCTGTCTACATAAGATGGTAAGCAGCAGCAAACCCTTCCTCCAACATCTTGAAATGGTCCAACTGAGAGAGCCCCGCCCCTTTTGTGATCTCATCAGTGGGGCGCGGGTCTATAAATAGAGTGGGGAAGCTGGGTGCGGGTGGGTCCAGTGTGGGCTGAGGTTTTCTCAACCCACACATCACTACAGGTAACCCATGAACAACACTCCAGAGGGATGTGAGATAGAAAAGCCAGCTCAGAAAGTGCAGCTTCTGTTCCACCAAGGAGAAGTAGTGTGGGGAACTCCCCAGGTGACACCCACCTAAGTGTAGAGACCACAGGCTGAAAATGGACTAAGGTGATTTCCTTTAATGAGAGGAAATCAATTTCACTGAGGTGCATCTGTTCCTCCACATCCTTACCAGTAATGGTGTATGAACCTCAGAACCTTCTAGCTCTACCACGACTCGGGAAGAACCATATCCAAGTTACTGTGGGTTTATAAGCCATCTTGTTGATTAGTAACCACTGGCACCACGTTCTGTCTAGATAAGATGGTAAGCAGCAGCAAACCCTTCCTCCAACACCTTGTAAGCATCCAACTGAGAGAGGGAACCAAAATGGAACTGTACTCTACTGGCCAGCAACTGTCATAGAGATGGAATTTCATTTGAGCCCCTCTTCTGTCTTCTTCCACATGATCGTGTAATGGCTTTTGAAGGTCATTTGGATGTTATTTCCTCTCCTGTCTCATCCCTGTTGGGGATTTCTGGAAAATGACCCCCTGCTTGACAAATTGGGAGGTGCCTTCAGAGATCAGGGCAAGTACAGAGGTGCCCTTTTCGGTGTTAAATGTGCTACTATAAATAATAATGTATGTCACAAATGGAAATATAATACAGTCCTTGGAGCTTTCCATAGAGAGTAAGAATAATAAGCCAAACAATGGGATGAATCAACACTACCTTTAATTGAACCTAACTCATTGTCCTTCCACCCCAACCTGGTCCTACTCCTCCTAGTACATTACTACTGATAGCAATCTCATTAACCCTGTTCTTTCAACACTCTATCTTGAGGAAGTCATTGACTCCTCCCTTTCCTTCTCTTGTATTCTCTCACATGAATACAATTGCTGAAACCTGTTCCCTTTTCCTTTGTAACCCCCCCCAAGATATTGTCTGTATGAGAAAATCAGACAAAAAAATGTGCCTGAGAGTCTGTAGCAGCTATAATTCCTTATGCTGTTGTTATGAATCATATAATAATACAAAATGTTTTTTAATCTTGTGAAATCCATACAAATGCTGAGCATGAGAGATTTCTGGATGTGTCATATGAATGATGACTTAAGTTCCCTTTCTCTGTTAGGAGAACATCAGCCCCATTGTGGTAAAAGCAGAAGAAAGTTAATTCTTTAATTGTTTGAGTAATAAATAGTGATTGTTTCCCTGGAGACAGACGCCATTAAATATAACTGTCTGTTCTCTAGTGTTGGGTCAAAGGTTGACCTTATACAGATCACTTGGACTATTTGATCAGCCCTGTCGACCCAACTTGTCACCTGTAGTTGTAGCCTGTCATGGAGCAAGAGGTGTAACTGGTATGGAACGGGTGTGACCAGGTGTGTTTTGGGTGTGGCCAAAAATAAACCAAATTCAGAGCATGTGTAGTGGTTGGTCCTGTTTCTGAGATGTTCTTTTTCTTGTAGAGAGTCCTGAGGAAACACAATTATCCTATTATCCCAACTGTTACTATAGGCACCATCTCTCCCTACTATACCTGCTATCCCACAGTCACAGTCCCTTCCCAGAGACTATTATCCCACTCTTACTATAGACACCATCTCTCCCTACTATACCTGCTATCCCACAGTCACACTCCCTTCCCAGAGACTATTATCCACTGTTACTATAGACACCATCTCTCCCTACTATACCTGCTATCCCACAGTCACACTCCCTTCCCAGAGACTATTATCCACTGTTACTATAGGCACATCTCTCCCTACTATACCTGCTATCCCACAGTCACACTCCCTTCCCAGAGACTATTATCCACTGTTACTATAGGCACCATCTCTTCCTACTATACCTGCTATCCCACAGTCACACTCCCTTCCCAGAGACTATTATCCACTGTTACTATAGGCACCATCTCTCCTTACTATACCTGCTATCCCACAGTCACACTCCCTTCCCAGAGAATATTATCCACTGTTACTATAGACACCATCTCTCCCTACTATACCTGCTATCCCACAGTCACACTCCCTTCCCAGAGACTATTATCCACTGTTACTATAGACACCATCTCTCCCTACTATACCTGCTATCCCACAGTCACACTCCCTTCCCAGAGTCTATTATCCCACTGTTACTATAGACACCATCTCTCCCTACTATACCTGCTATCCCACAGTCACACTCCCTTCCTAGAGACTATTATCCCACTGTTACTATAGGCACCATCTCTCCCTACTATACCTGCTATCCCACAGTCACACTCCCTTCCCAGAGAATATTATCCACTGTTACTATAGACACCATCTCTCCCTACTATACCTGCTATCCCACAGTCACACTCCCTTCCAGAGACTATTATCCACTGTTACTATAGACACCATCTCTCCCTACTATACCTGCTATCCCACAGTCACACTCCCTTCCTAGAGACTATTATCCCACTGTTACTATAGACACCATCTCTCCCTACTATACCTGCTATCCCACAGTCACACTCCCTTCCTAGAGACTATTATCCCACTGTTACTATAGGCACCATCTCTCCCTACTATACCTGCTATCCCACAGTCACACTCCCTTCCCAGAGACTATTATCCACTGTTACTATAGGCACCATCTCTCCCTACTATACCTGCTATCCCACAGTCACACTCCCTTCCCAGAGACTATTATCCACTGTTACTATAGACACCATCTCTCCCTACTATACCTGCTATCCCACAGTCACAGTCCCTTCCCAGAGACTATTATCAACTGTTACTATAGACACCATCTCTCCCTACTATACCTGCTATACCACAGTCACACTCCCTTCCCAGAGACTATTATCCCACTGTTACTATAGGCACCATCTCTCCCTACTATACCTGTTATCCCACAGTCACTCTCCCTTCCCAGAGACTATTATCCACTGTTACTATAGACACCATCTCTCCCTACTATACCTGCTATCCCACAGTCACACTCCCTTCCCACAGACTATTATCCACTGTTACTATAGACACCATCTCTCCCTACTATACCTGCTATCCCACAGTCACACTCCCTTCCCAGAGACTATTATCCACTGTTACTCTAGACACCATCTCTCCCTACTATACCTGCTATCCCACAGTCACACTCCCTTCCCAGAGACTATTATCTACTGTTACTATAGGCACCATCTCTCCCTACTATACCTGCTATCCCACAGTCACACTCCCTTCCCAGAGACTATTATCTCACTGTTACTATAGGCACCATCTCTCCCTACTATATCTGCTATCCCACAGTCACACTCCCTTCCCAGAGACTATTATCCACTGTTACTATAGGCACCATCTCTCCCTACTATACCTGCTATCCCACAGTCACAGTCCATTCCCAGAGACTATTATCCACTGTTACTATAGGCACCATCTCTCCCTACTATACCTGCTATCCCACAGTCACACTCCCTTCCCAGAGACTATTATCCCACTGTTACTATAGGCACCATCTTTCCCTACTATACCTGCTATCCCACAGTCACACTCCCTTCCCAGAGACTATTATCCACTGTTACTATAGGCACCATCTCTCCCTACTATACCTGCTATCCCACAGTCACACTCCCTTCCCAGAGACTATTATCCACTGTTACTATAGGCACCATCTCTCCCTACTATACCTGCTATCCCACAGTCACACTCCCTTCCCAGAGACTATTATCCCACTGTTACTATAGACACTATCTCTCCCTACTATACCTGCTATCCCACAGTCACACTCCCTTCCCAGAGACTATTATCCACTGTTACTATAGGCACCATCTCTCCCTACTATACCTGCTATCCCACAGTCACACTCCCTTCCCAGAGACTATTATCCCACTGACACTATAGGAATTATCTCTCCCTACTATATTTGCATCCTACAATAAAGTTTATGGCAGACTTTCAATCTTTAGCATTTTGTTGCCCAACACTTTTCTACCGAGCAAAGAAATGCTTTGGTTACAAAGCACTAGCAACTTCCTAGACTGCCACCAGTAAGATAAAGGTTTGCTTGTGTGCTCTGCAGCTGATGGCTGGATTCCAAATTCATCAGCACTAAGCAGACAAGCAATTAGGAGAAATAACAAAGATTATTGGACATGCAGCTTGATACTCTGTGAGCATGGAGAAGAACAAGGTAAATATAATTAAAAATAAGCAAAATGTTGCTATTACAACTTTTTAAATGAACAAAAAACAGATGAATGCTGAAAACAGGCCTGGGATCAGTTGTTAAACTCATGCTTGGGCTCGTTAATTTCATCATAGGATTCAGTCGTGTTGCTTTGTACCAGCACATGTGCAGCAGCAGTAGCAGTAGCCATGTATCCTGCTCCCTGCCTGCCAGTCAACTGGAATTCAAACAAGCCAAGCTGCCTCGTTGTTGCACTGGAAACAATGGAGAAGCCAAGTCTATTTTACCAACCCCATTGTTTGAAAGTGGCTCTTATTTCCTTTCATTAATGGATTTGGAGCATCTCAGTCATAGCTATTAGATTTCCATATGTGGAGGAGCAAGTGTCATATACAGTATCTGATACATCCACTGCCAAGTGGCAGCTCTAATCCATATATTTGATGAGGCATTCCACAGAGCAGGAATACTTTGGTCTTTTAGTAGTTTCAGCTCAAGAATAGCTCAGATATCCCTATTATATACGTAAAATAGAGTATACTGTATACATTTTCCTCTAGTTTTATCTCAATTTTGAAGTTAAACATTATACCCTACCCTAAAACCAGCCGTATCTATAAACCAGCCTATAGGAAAGTGATTCCTCCTGTACAAATTGCATAGATTGGATCACCTATTGTGTATAACCTTCATTTGATTCTTCTATAAGCCCCCTGCTTGTACCTCTCCGGAGCCAGTGATTTGCTTTTTACGCTGTAGTAGAGCTGATTGCATGCCGAGATGTGAAGTGTCCAATCACAGCAGGAGAATGAAATGCCGCACTATATAATTTTGTACCAAAGAAGATAGAGAGGTCACATGTTCTTAAGGTGCCTCTTTATATGAAGTAGAGAAGCCCAGGCAGGCAGTCATTTCTTTTATTATAAGCTGTTGACTTGGAAGCGGCAGTTGCTATACACTTATATTGTTAGGCTGGGATAAGGCATAAGATTTTTGTTCCATGGAGATTATTCCAACTGATATCTACTATATGATAAAAATTTAAAAAAATAAAAAAATAAATTAATAATAAAATAAATAAAATGAAAAACAACTGCACATTGTCTTTTAATATCACTCTCTATAGCATATTAACTGAAAGGTGGATAACCCCTTGAGGGCATGAGAGCGCACGTAGTGTGTAGAAGAGGGCCCGGACTAAGGGGTAAGTGGTTGGAAGAGGTACATGTCTGGTGCCCCCTTCAACTTTGTGCCCTAGGCATGTGCCTCTTCTGCCTACAACTAGTTCCGGCCCTGTTTGGATAACACCAGGTCTTATTGTGAAAGAAGCAAGAAAAGAGTTCTGAGCAAGCAAGGGAACATCACATGAGTAATTGGGATTGAGGAGAACATAGTCAGGTGGACAGGCTGAGGTCAAAACCAAACTAACACAATCAGGATCCAGATGGGTAGCCAACAACAGACTAAAATGTCAGTTCAGACAGCGAAACAGCAACGTCAATGATCAGGAGTGGTCAGGAAAAGCTAGAGAACGCACCCAAGAACTATGGTAGACAGGCCTACGTTGGGCAGTGAGAATTAGGTTGTGGTGCCTTTAAATATTTGAATGTCATGCCATGCACGATGACATCATGATGCCACAACATCATTGTGCTGCGCCAAACGAAATAAAAAAAACTGTGTTCGTCGGATGCATGTGCCGGAACTCTGCGGGTGTCCCCACTGCCCCAATAGACCACCAAGTACTGTAACATTAGGAAATAACCCCAGTATCCATACCTTAATCACCGCCACTAGCTGCTTTGTGCTGTGCTTCATTACCTCGTGGCATCTCCGTGCAATAAATCATTTGCTAAAATCGTAATTACATGTCGTTCTCAACGAGAGAACAACTCCTCAATCACTAATTACATGCTACCGTCCCAGGCATATTCTAATTGTCAGGGGGGTCAAACAAGTGTCATTTCCAACATGAAGATAAAGCTTTCCGGCATGACAAATGAGAGTAATTAGTAGATTTGGCTAATTGGGAAGAGGCAGAAGCGCTGAGTATTAGAGAGAGCTCTAGGGCCGGGTTGACATTTCTGCTGGTGATGCTAAATGGCCATGGAATACACCATCATCAGAAGAGGGGTACAATCAAAAGATGATAGTGGAGCATTAAAGTGACCCTGGGCCCTGGATTGTTCATAAGACACAGACATGAGAGCAGAAATAACCCTAAAATCCACCCCAGAGTTCAGAGGATAGGATTCTTCTAAAGCAGTGGGCTTGCGAGCAACATGTTACTCACCAACCCATTGGATGTTGCTGCTGGTGGCCTCAAAGCTGGAGCTTATTTTTTAATTCTTGGCTTGGAGGCAAATTTTTGTTGCATAAAAACCAGGTGTACTGCCAAACAGAGTCTCCTGTAGGCTACCAGTCCATATAGGGGCTACCAATAGCCAACCCCAGCCCTTATTTAGTACCCCCTGGTAGAGTGCTGTAGTGGGTCGGGTACCCGCAGGTAACTGTTAGTTAACCTTAGGGTTGCGAAAAAAATTCCAGCTGGTGGGGGTGGGTACAAAAAGGGGCGTGACATCAAAGGGGGCATGTCGTGATGACAAAGGGGCGGGGCCACGGCGCGGCCAGGACAAGAACTGAAGGACAAGGTAAGATTACAGGGGATTGGGGGCTGGACGAGGGGGTCTTTTTAAGGGTATTACAAATTTACCGGCAGCTACATTGCGGGTAAATTTGTAATACCGGCCCCGGCCTTGGCAGGTGTTTTACCGGCTAGACCGGTAAAATACCAGCCGGGAGGCAACCCTAGTTAACCCCAAAAAAAGCTGGCACCCTGCAGGTGAGGGGAGAATTTTCAGGTGCAGGTCTGCGGGTCGTGGGTTGGATCTCATCTAATTTTCTTATCTTATGTAATATTGTCTATATTTTACTACTTTTAACGTTATACAAAACTTGTTTCTGTCCCCACCCATTTTGATGATGTCACTTCTGGTTTGCAGCAACATCACTTCCTGTTTGATGGTGGTTGGTGGGTTGTGGATCAAAGTGGGTAAATATGCAGTTTGCGGTTTGGGTTGCAGGCTGCGGATTGCGGGTTGGGGTATTAAAAATTGGTTCTGCGCAGGACTCTAGCCCCTGGAACTATTTTCATGCTTGTGTTGCAGGTTTGACAATCCCGTAGGGTGAGGACGACATGATGTCTTCAAATGATAAAATTATCCAGATTTGGCACAGCATGTTGCCAAACTAGTAAATTTGCTTGCATTTGCCAACCACGCCAGACAAATGGATCTTATAGTGTACATCCAGCTTTTGTGGGTGATAATGAGCTTCCAACAGACATCAGCCAACATTACAACCAGATTTGGTGCATCCCCATATCTAGGGGTGATTTTGGGTCTGCTCCCATATACAATTTCAATGAATATTGGTAAAACAGGTCAACCTCAAGACATTTTTTTGGGACTGAAAAATAATTTGCTTTGGGGCCCAGTAATATCTCGTTACACCGCTGGCTGAGATCCTCTGTAACTGCTTTTGCCTGGTGGTATGGACTATGTATTGTACATTCCCACAGATTTGTAGGGGAATCTCCACCACTTCTTCTCAAATTGAGTTCCTTGTGTTCAGTTCTACATCTGCCAGAAGAGTCAACGCTAAGGAATCTGCAAGAAATGGGTTGGGGCTGATACATGGGTCATGACCAAGGGGTGGGTGCCCAGAAATATTTTTGCAAGGGGGTCTGCGAGTTCAAGTTGCTCCCCTGCAGAAGACAAAAGTGCCAAGTCAGATGAACATATATTAAATAAAGTGTCTTTGAGGGAAAGAACTGGTGGGGCAGAACTGCTGGGGGCACAACAGTAGGAGGGTTTTGGTCTTGCCAAGTCAACCTCCCTGGTTTCTAAGAAATGCCGCCTCATATGGGCTAGTTGTGACACGCCAAACCTCAAGTTATTACTCAATTAGATGAAGAACTTGAAATATTCGATGGAATTTGCTGGAAAGTTCCCCTTTTTATCATCCCTAGTTCCAAGTGGGGAGACGTAGGGAAATAATAATTTCATCGTTACTCACAGGAAAAACCTGGCAGAGTTTGGAGAGGGGCAGAGCGTGCCAAGAAATCTGGCTGCCATTCAGTGTGTATTATTATATCTGCTCCTGCCATTCCTGCCCAGGGATCTGGCACGGAGGAGAGTCGACGTTCCAGCCCCGCAGAGGAGAAAGCTTTATTCTGGGTTTAGGAGGAGTAGGGTCCGGGCCTGCACTCTATTAGCCATTATTACTTCTGCTGCTACACGAACAGTTAAACTAAGAACACATGAGATTCTTGGAAGCCGCCACAACAATCAGCATTTGGGTTCCACTTACGAAATGTGGTTCCGATTTTGGTTGCTAAATGGCCACAGATCTCTCTGGGTGATATTAAAGGGAAAGTAAACCCAAATATATAGTTTTGCACATAGAAAGCAAATGTAATTTTAAGACATAATAGGCATTTGTTAAAATGTTTTCAATCATTGGAAAAAATATTTGTAACTAACGCGGTAACTGTCTCTGCTTCTCTATACTCTGCACTGCTGCTTCTGACTACATGCACCATTGAAACAATGCCTTCAATTTCCACAATGCTTTGCATGCTCTGAGATAGACAGACCTGAACAGAAGGAGAATCACAAGGCATACAGTGCTACGCAATATGTTGGCGCTATATAAATACATGTTAATAAATTGTGGGAATAGGAGTCATGGCTGGGGAGCTATTAAAGGGGTTGTTCACCTTTGAGATAACTTTAAGTATGATGTAGAGAATTATATTCTCAGGCAGTTTGCAATTGGTTTTCATTTGTGGTGTTTGAGTTATTTAGCTTTTTATTCAGCAGCTGTCCATTTTGCAATTTCAGCAATCTGGTTGCTAGGGTCCTAATTACTCTAGCAACCATGCTTTGATTTGAATAAGAGAATGGAATATGAATAGGAGAGGCATAAAGAGCAATAAAGTAGCAATAACAATAGCCTTAGAGAGCATTTATTATTTTAGATGGGGTCAGTGACCCCTATTTGAAAGCTGGAAAGAGTCAGACTGTTAAAACTGTAAAAAAACAAATATTGAAGACCAATTGAAAAGTTGCTAAGAAGTGATCAATCTATAACATACTAAAAGTTAACGTAAAGGTGAACCACCCGTTTAAATTAGCTTTCATTACAGTTTACAGCTCCTTAAAAAAGGGAAAGTAAATCTGATCTTGATATTGGATGCACATGCACCCAGGGGATTATGGGTAGTCTCCCAGCTTGCCACCACTGCAGCAGACAAGTACTTATGTTGTAGGTGTATATAAACACCTTTCCTATTGCTCAGGGTCAGAGAGGTATGAAGTATCTCTTGGCCAGAGATTGGTCCCCCGTCGTTCAGTGAATTGTAATTGAATTTAATGCGCCATGCTCAGGTAAGCGCTGCAGATATCACATCATTGTACTTCTTGACATGGGTCAAATTGTTTGATTTGTGCAAGGGATTCGGAGAGAAGCGAAATGGGGCTGACGATGGAAATCCCATTATCAGGCAGAACCCCAGGGACGGGAGAAGAAAATCACTTCTCTGGTTTCAGGGATGAAATGTAAAAGCTTTTTTATCCGAGCTCTAAGCTCTGGGGAGGTCGGAGCAGCTTCCATCCCAAACACACATTCACACACACAGTGGTAGCCGCAATTTCTGCTTGTGAATGGGAAAGTCATCGGATCCTCAGGAGCCGCATTATTCAATAAGCCCCAGTCTTCACACCTGAACGCAGAAGCAACTCCAGCGATGCATCTTATGGGCAGCCAATCCTTAGTCCAACAGTTTCCACCATGTAGGATTCTGGTCGTCCCAAATAACAGCAGCTCTACATTAGTGTTGTTCATATTTGTCAAGTTCAGAAGCAACACACCCCCTCCTTTGTGCTTGAACCCTAGGTCTGGGGTCACTAACTAAATGGGGGGCACCCACTGACTTCTCATAAATCCAGGACTGGAACTTGGGATAACCAGTAGAATCCCAGATCTGGGCACAACTAGTTTAGTAAAGTGCACTTTTCCAAACAAAATAGCAGCATGCTGTTTGCAGTGGCTCATCATTGAACCAGCTCCATGTCATTCCTCCCCCTTACTGTTTCACCTGGTCTGTGTCCAGGGGGTATCTACAGAGGAAGCAGACCCTGCGGCTGCAGGAGGGCCCAATAGGTATAAGGGCACCATGAGGCCCTTATTAATGAGCAATTTCAACATATATTGGTAAAACAGAACAACATCTGGATATGTTGGGGGCCCTAAAATTAATTTGCTGTGGAGCCAAGTATTATATAGTTACACAACTGTCTGTGTCCACCATTAATTCTTCCAGGTAGTGGTAACTGTGTAGTAGGGCCATGGGGGGATGGCCACCCTTTTTGTGGGTACCAAAGCTCCTTGGCCTGTCTCAATGTTTAACCCAGAGCAGTTACTAGGAAGATTCCCACAATGCATTGCACCAGAATGAAGGCTTTAGGTGCCTCCTGACACTCATTTATCCTTGTAAGGTAAGGAGAGGTCAATATAAGGGGTATGAGAGTAAATATTTTATTTAATAATTGGGTGTGCTTCGACCACCTTGTGTAACTTTGTGCGTTGAGTGCAAAGCAGTCCGGAAACCCTTGCCAGGGGTTACAGACAAACAAGAAATAATACAGCTGCAGCCCCTCTGTGTTGCAAAAAGAGAAAAGGTTGGATTTATAAGGTCAGACAACTTACTCTCGCCCCGAAACGCGGCTTGAGAAATGGTGAGACTAAGCCCGAAACGTTGCTTGGTTGTCTGACCTTATAAACCCAACTTTTTCACTTTTTGCAACAAAGAGGTGCTGCAGCGGTATTTTTTCTTGTAAATACAAAGGTGTTGAGTTTGTTGGGAATATGTCACCTGGGATCCTCAAGGGTTTTTTTGAACGATTGCAGATTTTTTTTCCATGAAGGTCACATTTATAACCTTCAGACAATTGTATAAGCAACGATATGAGCCCCGCGGCTTTTCTAACCACAGAAATCTTATGAGAGAGGAAGCTGCAAAATGGAAATGCACAGTACTTCCGTTTTTCTCTTTGCATCTATGGAGCAGTAGAAGGGCTTGTGTTGTGACAACAAAGGGTTGTGAGCACATAGCGAGGAAAAAAACATGCAGAACTTCCTTGGTTACTGAGTGATTATTCTACCGTTTTAGTTTGGGACTTTTCTGCCGCATGGGGCAAAGTCTAGTCATACAAAAACCACATTTAGCTCATCATGGGGGAGGGGGGAATAATCCTTTATTTTAGGAGATTTAGACATTTCGAGTTTAAGGTTTCTGTTTTAGCCCCTTTAACATGTGACAATGAGAGATACATATAGAATGATGTCATAACATTTTTACCCTGGACTGGGAATCAAAATAGGCCCTTGCATTCCAATTACAGAAAGGCCCAAAAATTCCCCCACCGACCCACTAAATAGTGACTTTCTATGGCATCTTACAGCAGCTCCTCTGGCAATTGGCAGAACCCCAGTGGTATCCAGAACAGTAAATCAAAATTCACTCAAAATATTCGGTGCTATTTGTTCATACTTCAAAAGCCGGCACCCGTTGCTGTGGATCCCGCTTTTGTGGGGTGGGGTCACGGAGGTGGAATAGACAGAAAGAAAAAAATTTGAGGCAAGAGAAGTATGATATGGAGCAACATTCAGATCAACAATCAGATCCCTAAAAAAGGCTGCCACCTCCCCATACTCTTTTTATGCCACTCATTCTTCTGCCTTACTTCTCCCCTCAAACGTCTCCATCCTATTCCTCCTCTAATTTCACCAACCCCCTTTCCAAAGTTTCCCAACCTCCTCTAGTCTCAACCTCACTCCCAATATCCAAACTCCTGTTCCATTTCACTCTAATCTAACCCTCACTTTAATCATCCCCCTTTTACTCTCCTCCACTCCTTAAAGGAAAAAAAAAATAGCCTAAAGTTTCAGCTTGTCAATAGCAGCAATGATCCAGGACTTCAAACTTGTCACAGGGGGTCACCATCTTGGAAAGTGTCTGTGACACTCACATGCTCAGTGGGCTCTGATTGGCTGTTGAGAAGCTAAGCTTAGGGCTCGTCACTAATTATCCAGCAGAAAATGAGCTTCCCTGGCTGTAATATAAGCTGATGCTACAGGTTTGCTGATTATTAAATTCTGTACTAATTGCACTGGTTTCTGTGCTGCCATGTAGTAATTATCTGTATTAATTACTAATCAGCCTTATACTGTGACACTTATAAGCCCAAAACATAATGTACAACATTTCTTTTTAGTTTAACTTTCCTTGTCCTTTAAACCTCCCCAACCTCCTCTAATCTTACCCTTGCTCCCATTCTCCTCTTTCCTATTCCACTCCTCTCCTCTACTGAACCCTCCCTGCCTCCTCCAACAGGGTCGGGAAAAAACCTTTCCTTCCTTTATCTCAACCTCACTCCCATTTTGTCCCCTCATATTCCCTTCCAATGGCTTCTGGGTCACACTCTTTAGCAGCTTCTTTTAGTTATCATCAAGCTCATGAGCCTTGCAGGATATATCAGATGTACTGGCATGTGGGCGCACATAGGATTATGGGCCACATTCACTGCTCCCACACTGTGCACTGACTGATTTATAATACTGAACATGGACCTTCTGACTGAAAACCAACAGATAATTAATTTCCTAATATTCCAAAGAATGTTATCAGACATACTGCATGTACAGATCAGTACATTTTGCTCATTTACATTGTTTCCCGCCATTTTGTGCTGCTCTGTGTGTGTCACTCACTGATCACCTGACAGGAAAAACTATTACAGGGAGAAGTGGGAAAGTAAAGACACAGTTCTGCTCATTTATTGGCTGCTGTAACCTAGCAAGTATGTGTGACCTTAGTTTGTGTGCACACACAGCGCTGAATACAAACAATGCAGTAAAGACTACATTTCACACAATGCCTTGCACATTTTTTTGCAGATCTGTTAATGATAGAGCATGCAAGGCATTGTGGGAACTGTAGTCTTATGAGGAAGAGTATTCAGCACTCAATATGGTGCTAATGTAAAATACTATGATTTCCCCCTTCACATCTACCTTGAGGAGGGGCTACTCATAGGGTTGCCACCTTTTCTGGAAATTATTTTTTATATATTTTTCTTTTTTCCCTATTAATAACATTGGGATCCACCATCATTTTTACCGGCCAGGCTGGTAAAATACCGCCAGGTAGCTACACGTGCAACAGAATGGCAACTAATGAATCTAGCCAACACCCCTGCTATACTACACACTATTTTCCCCCACATTACACTGGATTTCATTGGGAGTACATGGATAAAATAAAAGTTATTAGTAAAAAAAAAAGAGAAGATGTTGGCCTGGAAAGCCTGCTACTTCCTGTCCAAGACCACTTCCTGCCTGAGGAGTGGGTGTGGCAAACAAGGAGCGCTAGATATCAGTACGTGCTGCAGCCATCTTGTTCTTTTCATGAGCACAAAGCCAAGAGGCTAATGTATAAAGTAGGTTAGATATAAGATATTTTACCCCAGTACATACAATGCTCTGATGATGAAATAAGATAAAAAGGCAGATAAAAGAAGATTCTATTTATATATGAGATAGCTAATGAGATCTAATTGCCCAGGTGGATAAAGCCATGAAACATTAGCTCCATTCCACGTAGCACATTACCTGCTGCCTGGAGTGTCTCACACATGATTTAGTCCAGCCATTCTTATATTATTCATGTGATCCTCTCTCATACTGCAATTTACTAAGCATCTGGGATTGGCTCCTAAGCGGGTGATGACAGCTAGATCTCCTTGCCCTGCAGCTTTTATTTCACAGCTTTCAAAGGGGACGTTCCACCTCAACAGAAATTAAATATGTGAAATATCAGGGAAGTGACTGTAATGTCATGATTGCTACTTCCATAGTCACCATAGGCACAGAGCTGCTGATGTGGGGTGGTATGCCCAACTGGGCCACCCACATGCCACTTACATTAATATCCTCCCTAATAAAGGGGTATTTCACCCATGAATTAAATTGGTTCACCTTTAAGCTAAAGGAACTGTAACAACAAAAAATACATTTTTTAAAGTAATACAAATGTAATGTAGTGTTGCCCTGCACTGGTAAAACTGTGTGTTTGCTTCAGAAACACTACTATAGTTCATATAAATAAGCTGCTGTGTAGCCATGGGGGCAACCATCCAAGCACAGGATACACAGTAGATAACAGTTAAGTACTACTATAGTTTATATAAACAAGCTGCTGTGTAGCCATGAGGGCAGCCATTCAAGCACAGGATACACAGTGGATAACAGATAAGTACTACTATAGTTTATATAAACAAGCTGCTGTGTAGCCATGGGGGCAGCCATTCGTGCACAGGATACACAGTACATAACAGATAAGTACTACTATAGTTTATATAAATAAGCTGCTGTGTAGCAATGGGGCAGCCATTCAAAGGAGGAAAGGCTCAGGTTACACAGCAGATAAGCTCTGTAGAACATAATGTTATCTGTTATCCTCTATTTAACCTGTGCCATATAGCCTTTTATCAATTTCCACCATTGCTACACAGCAGCTTGTTTATACGAACTATAGAAGTGTTTCTGAAGCAAACACATCAGTTTTACAAGTGCAGGGCAACACTATATGATATTTTTATCACTTTAAAAAACGCTTTAATTTTTTGGTGTTACTGTTTCTTTAACTTTTAGTATGTAATAGAACGGCCAGTTCTAAGCAACTTTTCATTTGGTCTTCTTTATTTTTTATAGTTTTTGAAATATTTGCCTCTTTCTTCTGACTTTTTCCAGCTTTCAAACTGAGTTCACTGACCCCATCTAAAAAACAAATGCTCTGTAAGGCTACAAATGTATTGTTATTGCGATTTTTTATAACTTGTCTTTTTATTCCGGCCTCTCCTCTCTTATACTAATTATTAACTTGTGCTTTTTGTCAGTGACACCAGATAACCAGATAGCATTCTAAACTATGCAAAATGTAAATAAGTTGCTAAGGAATATACAATCTATAACATACTAAAAGTTAACTTAGAAGGTGAACTTCTCCTTTAATTTAATATTATGATTATTTGTATTGTGCAATTGAGCTATGCTTGTAACATAATTAGGCAACAATAAGAGATGGAAAATATATACTGCCAGCCTGTCAGTGGAGGGATTCAGGGGGTACTGCATATGGAGGCCCTGTGGTAGAGGAGGGGGGGAGCCAAGATGTCAATTGATGATTCTGGGGTCGTACAAGTTTGGGACCTGTTATCCAGAATGCTCAGACCTGGGGTTTGCCAGATATCTGGATCTTTCCGTAATTTGGAGCTTCCTACCTTAACTCTATTCTAAAATCATGTAAATATTATAAACCCAATAGGCTGGTTTTGCTTCCAATAAGGATTATTTATATTTGAGTTGGGATCAAGTACAAGCTACTGTTTTATTATTACAGAGAAAAAAGAAATCGTTTTTAAAAATTTGGATTATTTGCATAAAATGGAGTCTATGGGAGACGGCCTTTCCCTAATTCGGAGCTTCCGGGTAACTGATCCCATTCCTGTATAATCTGAGCATGGCCATGCCAGCGAGTTAGGGGCATTTTTACTTATGGTGGCCCTGATTAAGTAAGCTTTACAGAACAGCGACCTCCTTCTTTATCTGTCTCTTCCCACATGGCGCTTAATCTGTATATTTATACTTATACACAGTTTTATACATATTTACTTATTAAATACTGTCAAAAATGTATACTCATAATGAAGCGTCTAAGGCAGGGGTGTCCGAACTTTTTACGAGGGCCAGATTTGGGGAGGTGAAAATGTGTGGGGGCCTGACTTTGGACATGCCTGGTCTAAGGGAACAGTATGGCAACCCTCATCCGTGTGTAAAAACACAAATATACTGAGCCCGGAATCAGCTGTACCCTCATACTAAAGAATTTTGCAGAAATGCTCAGAGCACTCACTAAGCTGTCCCTGCCTTGTATCTGATTGTCTAGGCCGGATATAAAACATAGTAAACAAACTACATTATGGCTATACGTGTTCTGATTTATAGAACACAATAAGCTATTTGCCCGCAGAGGCCGAAGCCTTCAAAAGAGACAAATGACGCCGCTCATGATTTGTGGTGCTATTTTCCATTAATTAGTAAGGGCTTCATCCTACAGCATTTGCGCTTCATATCTTTGTATCATTCACCACAGATTCCCCCATCCCCCCAATCAAAGTGTATATGGGCCTGTTCTCCACACAGGGGGATGTGTGTGTTTCAACATGGAGACATCTTGGTTTCTATAACAACACATCAGATTGATGGTGCGCACTGGCTGTGAGGAGGAGGCGGCTGTGACTGACTGAGATTTATATACGTTATCCTGACCAGAGAGGTAACAACAGCAGCTGTACAGGGAGGGAAGGGCCCAATGGAATATTCCACAACAACAACAAGATGGCTGACTGAACACAGTGACATGGTGGCTGCGACATCCCGCCTGTAATGTGAGGAGAATCCCAGCTTCTATATTCTCATACCATTTAATAGCTCTCTGTTTGCATCCAGCTGGACCAGCCCTCCGAGGAATCTTTTTAAAAAGATAATGATCTGATTGGCTGTGTTCCCACGACATTAACATTGTTGTAAAATGGCACCAAGGTATAAATAATCTATAGGAACACAAAATATCAGTTAGACTCCAGAACGTTTCATGGAGCCATGATTTGTCATCAGTCGGGCTCATTTATAACATAGTAAGTTCGGTTGAAAAACGCTGGGCAAACTGGTTGCCATGGGTTACTGCCCAGGAGCAAATCAGGTGATTGCTTACAGTGTTCACCCTGCAGCACACTGAAACAAACTGATCACTGATTGGTTGCTGTAGGATAGGTTACTGCCCAGGTGCAAATTTGTCCAGCGTTTATAAATGAGCCTCAGTGAGTCTTGTCCCCTGTATAAAAGTGGCCATAAACGTTACAATTCCAGGAAAGATCGTTTGTTTCAATACACACGTGTAGAGCGGATTTTTCTACCTGTATCTGACCATTCAGCACTAACAATGTTCTGGTGCCTTAAAAGGCGCCTGATCAAAATTTTCCAGCCAGCCCCATCAACGCGCCAACCAATATTCAAGTCTTCTGCCGATATCGGCTCGTCTCCCACCATTCACGCACCGAGTAACGTCCGAAAATGAGTTTTGTATGATATTTTCAGTGCGTCTATAGCCACCTTTAGAGCTGAGATTGGTTCAGTTCAGAACCAGGAAGTAGAGGAGGGAAGCAGTGACACAAAGCAGGTGAGTACTGCAGTACTGGATCACTTTCTATGGGGCCAGATTAGCCTATTTGGAATTGCAACATTTATCTTCCCCCCTCCCCACCAAAGGGTTTCCTTTAATGCTGGTAGAAGAGCTAAGAGGACTATCCCTACTCCAAAACCAATAGGACCAGCGGCTTTACCCTCAGATAGGGTTGCCACCTTTTCTGGAAAAAAATACTGGCCTTCCTTTATATTTATCTTTTTTTCTCTTTTAATAACATTGGGATCAACCATAATTTTTACCGGCCAGGTGGCAACTCTACCCTCAGGTCAGGCAGGTTTGGGTTCAACAACACTCTCTGTGGGAAAGCCAACTGTATCTTCTGCCTATCCTCATACTATTCTGTTCCAACCCACCCATGATGCTACTACCATAGTCCCTCACTCTCCACTTATGCATGAACCAATACACCCATCACTCACTTATGGCACAAGTAGGGTTGCCATCCTTTTTTTGCTCATAGTACTGGCCTTCAAGTTGGGGGAGGGCTGTAATGTCACTTGGGGATGGAGTGATGTCATTGGGCTGGAAAATTCTAGTGGGCTAGTTCAGCTTGGGTAGGTGCAGGTAAGGGGGTGGCAAGGGTTGATGGTCAAGGGAAAATGTCCTCTCTGCTGAAGGCTATCACTTAGATATACAGATAAAAAAATATAACTGCAGTTCCCTTATAGTTCTACCAAGATGCCCAGACCAAAGTGAGACTCTACTAACAAGCGCCTCCCTCTCCTTGTAGATCCCAAACTTTCCAATATTTGCTTTAAATATTTTGTATAATATTTTTATACTGTGTTTGCAATTAGCTCTTGTGAACATAGCAATTACTTGGCTGACATTTCCTTCCCACTTTATTAATGTTCCCTTTTCTTGGATTATTTCTGCCATCGGTGACCCTGACCTGGTGATTAGAAGCACGGGCCAATAGCGGGAAAGGTCAGGCATCCACTCATAATGCTGCAAGGTGGCAGGCTCAGCCAATACCTCTGTTCAGTAATAAAGGTAAGCAACTTAAGGGGAACGGGGGGCCAAAGAGAGAACTTGCCCAAAATGCATTGTAACGTTAAGAAAGGGAGAAGTTTGGTTGAACCGATAAATACAGATTCACCCATAAGTGTTTCATAGGATTACCAAACTGATAACGACTTTGAGCCGTCACACTTTTGTTCTATGGAGTGTTAGAGCCCAGCTGCAGCGCTGAACTCTAACACCCCACCAACTTATCCTTTGGAACTAGTAGCCTGGGATTGCGTTCGGGGTGGTCGAGATGATTTTACTGCTCTGCTCAGTACTTGCGTGTCTCTAAATTTATCCTTGATGAAAAGATAAACTCGAGTCTGACACTGTATCGGCTTTGGATACATTCCCAAATTCTGAGTCCAGGGAAAAGCAGTGATTTCACAAAAATGATCCTACAGGAAGATGACGTAACCCAAATGTGTCTGCTCCAGAGGAAACGTGATGGGAAGCGATTCACTAAAGCCCACAATACACAACGTGGAGACTGTATCCTAGTCAGACAGAACTGTTAGGGTGG
Source organism: Xenopus laevis (assembly GCF_017654675.1). Taxonomy (NCBI): domain Eukaryota; kingdom Metazoa; phylum Chordata; class Amphibia; order Anura; family Pipidae; genus Xenopus; species Xenopus laevis. Next base: position 7,998,472 of record NC_054377.1, read on the forward strand.
GATGAATGGTTTGGAGATGAAACATACTTAACTTAGCTTATGCCTTCATCCAGGCCCAGCTGTGCGCTCTCCTCCAACCAGTTCCATAGGAAGGGGTTTACTGGTCCCTAGACCACCATCATCTGAGCACCTCCAGTCTAATGTCGTGCACCAAAAGTGATACACAAGATTTACTACTAGCGTACATTTGCAAAAACATAACTGGGCTTGTGGGTCAGAACAGATGTTAGTGTATCTTATTATGATAGGAACAGTGCGACGCGCCCCCCCCCCCAAACAACTCTCATCTCTACCATGGAATAATATTGTATGGAAATGTTTATAGTAAAACATAATAAATGAAGCCTGTGTATAAAAACAGCAATTCTGCAGGAAAGGACTGAAGGTTCAAGTAAGGAGTTACATTTTGTGTCGGATGTTGAATTGTGTAATAAATGGTAAGAAAGGGTTTCACACAAAATTTGGGTAGTAGGAAATATTCTAAATGAGTGCATTCTCATTATACAATCATGTTGCAACAGGAAAAGACACAATAGTACATTTTATTTTGATATATGGTTTCCATATTTGTCCCCCATTTAGGAGCCAAGTTCCACCCCTTGATCGGGGAGAGGGAGTCCAAAACTGAGCCTGCCTGAATATAAGCAATAGCCTCTGGGAAGGGACTGTGGGATAGCAGGTATAGTAGGGAGAGATAGTGTCTATAGTAACAGTGGATAATAGTCTCTGGGAAGGGAGTGTGACTGTGGGATAGCAGGTATAGTAGGGAGAGATGGTGCCTATAGTAACAGTGGATAATAGTCTCTGGGAAGGGAGTGTGACCGTGGGATAGCAGGTATAGTAGGGAGAGATGGTGTCTATAGTAACAGTGGGATAATAGTCTCTGGGAAGGGAGTGTGACTGTGGGATAGCAGGTATAGTAGGGAGAGATGGTGCCTATAGCAACAGTGGGATAATAGTCTCTGGGAAGGGAGTGTGACTGTGGGATAGCAGGTATAGTAGGGAGAGATGGTGTCTATAGTAACAGTGGGATAATAGTCTCTGGGAAGGGAGTGTGACTGTGGGATAGCAGGTATAGTAGGGAGAGATGGTGCCTATAGTAACAGTGGATAATAGTCTCTGGGAAGGGAGTGTGACTGTGGGATAGCAGTTATAGTAGGGAGAGATGGTGCCTATAGTAACAGTGCGAGTGGGGATAAGTCCACAATGATACTGTACTTACCCTTTAACTTGTGACTGTGTTTAGATTTTTTATTTGCAACACAAACAGTTGCACATGTGCCCAAAACCTTGTGACATTTGGTGATATCTGTGCCTTATCTAAGTATCAGACGTATAAAGATCCAAATAAAAGCCAAACACAACGGGTGAGTGCATCAGTACACAGATATTATCATGCTCCATGAATGGAATTTTCCAGGCTGGGTATTTACCTCCCAACTGGCTCATTCTGCTAGGACAAGAATTTAGAGATGCATTTCAAGTTGCGAAACCTGTGTGTTGCTTTTTTTTTTTTTTTTTTTGTTGCAGCAAAGATGGTATTGTTTAATCTGGGCAACTCTCTATGTAACTGAATCTCCGGACAGAACCATGACTCAGTTTGGTGGCACAGCCCTGACTTGCAAAATATTCAGAAAGAGCACCAAGAGGATTAACCCGTAACTTACTTAAAAAAAAAAAAAAAAAAAAAAAAAAAAAAAAGGGACTGCCCCTTTAAATGTTAGTGTAAGAGAGGAAATCTGCAGAGACATGGGGAGAACATATGCACTAGGGATGCTTGGAATCCAGGATTCGGTTTGGGATTCTTCGGTTTTAGCAGGATTCAGATTCGGCAGAATCCTTGTGCCAGTGCGAACCGAATCCTAATTTTCATCACAACACAAGGAAGTAAAAAAAATTTTTGTTCCACTTTTTTCTCTCACCCCTAATTTGCATATGCAAATTCTGATTTGGTACGGTATTCGGATGAATCTTTCACGAAGGATATGGGGATTTGGCCAAATCCCAAATAGTGGATTCGGTGCATCCCAAAACAAACATTGGTGGGAATCAAACCTTGAACCCCACGAGGGCAAGGCAATACTGCTACCTTCTGTTCCATTGTGCTGCCCCCCAAAAACTTTGGGAATATGCACCCCTAGGAATCAAGTATCTGTTTCCCATAAAGGGGGTTGTTTACCTTTAAATTAATATTTAGTATATTGTAAACATAGATATTCTGAGACAGTTATGTGATTAACCTTAATTTTCTGTGGTTGTTCAGTTATTTAGCTTTCTGTTCAGCAGCTCTCCACTCTGGAATTTCAACAGCTGTCTGGTTGCTAGGATCCAGTTTGCCCTGGCAACCAGGCAGTGGTTCGAACAAAAGACTAGCATTTGAATATCTGAGGAAATAAAAAGGAAGTTAAATAATAAAAAGTAACAATAGCAATAAAATGATAGTCTTAAAGAGCAATAGTTTTTTTTTGGCTGCCGGGGTCAATGACCCCCATTTGAAAGCTGGAAAGAGGCTGAAGAAGAAAACAAACGAAGACCAATTGCAAAATTGCTAGGAATATGACAATGGGGGGAGGGGGAAGGATGCCCTGGATGTGACTAAGGATAGTCACATCCAGGGCATTCCTTTAAAGGGATACTGTCATGGGAAAAAGAATCAGTTAATAGTGCTGCTCCAGCAGAATTCTGCACTGAAATCCATTTCTCAAAAAGAGCAAACAGATTTTTTTATATTCAATTTTAAAACCTGACATGGGGTTAGACATATTGTCAATTTCCCAGCTGCCCCAAGTCATGTGACTTGTGCTCTGATAAACTTCAATCACTCTTTACTGCTGTACTGCAAGTTGGAGTGATATCACCCCCTCCCTTTCCCCCCCCCAGCAGCCAAACAAAAGAACAATGGGAAGGTAACCAGATAGCAGCTCCCTAACACAAGATAACAGCTGCCTGGTAGATCTAAGAACAATACTCAATAGTAAAAACCCATGTCTCACTGAGACACATTCAGTTACATTGAGAAGGAAAAACAGCAGCCTGCCAGAAAGCATTTCTCTCCTACAGTGCAGGCACAAGTCACATGACCAGGGGCAGCTGGGAAATTGACAATATGTCTAGCCCCATGTCAGATTTCAAAATTGAATATAAAAAAATCTGTTTGCTCTTTTGAGAAATGGATTTCAGTGCAGAATTCTGCTGGAGTAGCACTATTAACTGATGCATTATGAAAAAAACATGTTTTCCCATGACAGGATCCCTTTAATCTTTCCAACAGAAACTGCCCCCAATTATGTGGGCAGAAGACGGAAAAATGTGCACAGCGCAGCAATAAAGTCATTTGTCATAAAAAGAGAAACAGAAGGATTAAACAGGCAGAAGTTTCCATGAACGGCTGTAGGAATAGGGATATCGCACAACTGTCAGCTTTCCACATGCCCGTCAACCACCAAAATACTCCCTTTCCCAGGCAATGGAGAGACCACAGAACTGACAGAAAGCGTTACTGGCAACATTTTACCCAAGTCTTCTTAAAGTGTTTTAAAGTAATACAAATATAATACAATGTTGCCCTGTGTTTGCTTCAGAAACACTACTATAGTTTATATAAACAAGCTGCTGTGTAGCCATGGGGGCAGCCATTCAAGCACAGGATACACAGTAGATAACAGATAAGTACTACTATAGTTTATATAAACAAGCTGCTGTGTAGCCATGGGGGGCAGCCATTCAAGCACAGGATACACAGTAGATAACAGATAAGTACTACTATAGTTTATATAAACAAGCTGCTGTGTAGCCATGGGGGCAGCCATTCAAGCACAGGATACACAGTAGATAACAGATAAGTACTACTATAGTTTATATAAACAAGCTGCTGTGTAGCCATGGGGGCAGTCATTCAAGCACAGGATACACAGTAGATAACAGATAAGTAATACTATAGTTTATATAAACAAGCTGCTGTGTAGCCATGGGGGCAGCCATTCAAGCACAGGATACACAGTAGATAACAGATAAGTACTACTATAGTTTATATAAACAAGCTGCTGTGTAGCCATGGGGGCAGCCATTCAAGCACAGGATACACAGTAGATAACAGATAAGTACTACTATAGTTTATATAAATAAGCTGCTGTGTAGCCATGGGGGCAGTCATTCAAGCACAGGATTCACAGTAGATAACAGATAAGTACTACTATAGTTTATATAAACAAGCTGCTGTGTAGCAATGGGGGCAGCCATTCAAAGGAGAAAAGGCTCAGGTTACACAGCAGATAGCAGATAAGCTCTGTAGAACATAATGGTGTGATCTGTTATCCACTATTTAACCTGTGCCATATAGACTTTTTTCAATTTCCACCATTGCTACACAGCAGCTTGTTTATATAAACTATAGTAGTGTTCCTGATGCAAACACCAGTGTAGGGCAACAATACGTTGAATTTTTTGGTGTTACTGTTCCTTTAAGGCCATGCAAACTAGAAGGGGGTGCAGCTAGGGAGGACTGGAGGATGTAGCGAGTGTTTCAGCTTTGGCACAGACTGCGTGGAAGACCTCCATGGATTCACCATACCCAAGATTTTGGGATTCAACCCAAATCCAGTGACATTTGCAGAAGTTGCGAACCGCAGAGTTGCCCGGAGCTTTGAAGTCACATGACTAAGGGTTTGGATTCAGTTCAGGTGACCACTTTGGGATATCCCTAAAGGAGGTATCTGACATCACTGGTGTCTTCTCTGGACGGATCAGTTAATAGGTAGTGATGGCTGAATCTGTCTCGTTTCGCTTTGCCGAGAAAGTCGCAAAACTTCGAAAAAATTCACAAACGCATTGAAGTCAATGGGCGTCAAAAATATTTTGACGTGCGACAATTTTGACATGAGCGACAATTTTTGTATCCACGACTCTTTTCTCCAAAGACATTTTCGTCAATGGGCGTCCAAATAATTGTGAAGCACAACAATTTTTACACGTGCGACTCAATGGGCATCTGAATAATTTTGACACGTGAAAATTTTTTCTTTGGACTTTTTTTCTTTTGGACTTTTGTCCAAACTCTTTAGAGTCAATGGGCGAATTATTTTGACATGCGAAAATTTTGATGAGCAGTTTTGCAAAAACATTTGCGGTCTGCGAAATCCAGAAATTCCCCGCAAATCCATGCCTGGTGAATAAATTCGCCCATCACTACTGATAGGCTGCCCTGAAAATTATTTTGGTGGGGGGGGGGGTGAAACATTGCAGGCAGGGTTGGACTAAGGTTTGGGAGGCCTAACTTAATTTTACTGTGATCGGGGGAGGGAGCGTCAGAGGAGGGTAGGCAGGGATTGGGTCTGGGTTGGCGGAGCCAGGTCCGACCCTGATTGCAGGTAAAATTCATGGTGAACTCTTCAGATTGTTGCCAGCTGTATTCAACCAGCCAATGAGGTTCCGAAACATGTGACTGGAGCCAAAAACAAGCAATATGGCAGCTCCAACTCCAGCATTAAAGGGGAAGTAAAGTGTAAAATGGAATAAGGCTAGAAATGCTGTATTTTGTATACAAAACATAAACATGAACTTACTGCACCACAAGCCTAATCAAACAAATGATTTATGCTTTCAAAGTTGGCCACAGGGGGTCACCATCTTGTAACTTTGTTATACATCTTTGCAAGACCAAGACTGTGCACATGCTCAGTGTGGTCTGGGCTGCTTAGGGATCGTCATAAATGATCAAAACAGCACAAGTCAAATAATATCTGCCAGAAGCCGATACAGCAAGACTGATTAATAATCAGAATATACAGACTACACTGGGTCCTGTGTTGTCATGTAATCTAATGTGGATTTTATCGTTTTTGTATTGTTTAATATAAACTTTCTCCAACTCTGCAGAACCAGGGGCTGCAGCAAAATAATTCTCCAAATAGAATCCCAGTTTATCTGTTTAAATCTGGCTCCATGATCTTTGTCCCTGCAGCTGGAGTTGGAAACAGTAAAGGGGATGTAAAGGCAAAAATAAAATCCAATACAAATCTCTACTCAGTCGCCGACTGCTCTACAGGGAAACAAACAAAGCTGCTTGAGTTCTGCATGGCTGGGAAGTAAGGCGGGGGCTCCCCCTGCTGTTCATAAGTATGATTGTTTCTCTGCAGAGCAGTTAGGGACCATCTGACAATTCCTATCCACAGCAGTAAATGAAGGGAGAATTTCACTGCATACAGTCAGGTGTCTTGTAAAAGCGGTACACATTTTTTAATTGAAGTATATTGGAGATAGGTTTTTTTTTTCATTAAAGAAAGTAAAAGTGGGATTTTATTTTTTTGCTTTTACATGCAAATATACAGAAATACAATGTTCTTCGAGCAAACTCAGCCCTCAAACTTTCCAGTCCATTTAGGGGAAAATAAATGGCTTATAAACAGCGCCGATTTACCATTTAGATAAACAGGTCCTGCCCAAGAAAGCACTCGAGACGGTACCTGAAGCCGCGAGCGAATGATGTCGCTGAAATCACGGCTGGATTATTACAAACAATGAGGCATTAGCTCAAGACAAGGCACACATCCAGGCTGATCATTTATTTGGGGCCGGATGTGATCCAGACGACAAAAATAGCAAAGAGGAGATGTGTAGCATCTGTATTAAGTCAAACAGCAAAAATGCCTTCCGCTTGGATGGGCCCCTTGCACCAGGGCGAGTAACGGCTTTCCATGGAAAATATATCGATATATAGCGGCGGCATGAAGCAGGCAATAAGTCCAAGTGAGGACAGCTGCACGCACGATGCACTACTACAGCTGGCTTTTAAAGGGGAACTAGACCTAGATAAGGCTCACTCGCACAGATCCAAACATGTTTATTCTCCATTATAAAGGTTGGGCTTTGTTATGTAAATGCAGTCTATGGTTCCTATAGAGCAAAGCCAGGCAAAAGGAGACACCAACAATAAATAATAATTATATCCGGACAATAAAACAGTTCTATACCCCAAGAAATGTTTTCTGGAATTGTGCCCCCCCCCCAGTTTGGAAAAATGGTAGGACCCTAGACAGGTGCTTATTTAATAAAGGTTGAATTTCGAATACATGCGAGTTTTTAAAAACTCCCAAAAACTCGAAATTTGACCAATGGAAATTGATTAAAGAAAAATCGGATTTGTTCAACGTGTAGGATCGACCCGAAAACTCGAGTAGAGGTTTTTTTTCTCTGAAAAAAACTTGAATCTCAGAAAGGCTGCGAACAACTCGAAATTGATCGCAGGACGTCTTCCATTGACTTATACAGTAATTCGGCAGGTTTTAGGTGGCAAGTAGTCGAGTTTGAGTTACTAAAGGGCCAGAGTGCAATAATCGAAAATCTAATTTTTTTTTTTTTTTATAACTTGAATCTAATTTGAATAATTTGACAGTTTTGGCCATAAGAAAAATGGAATTTTCAATTCGATCCTTGATAGATGTGCTCCTTTCTGTTGCATATGAGGAGGCAGGTCATGTGCAGTCACTAATGTCAAGTCTTTATTTCCCCCGGGTGCAGCCCAAAAGCCTGCAATGTAATAAACACAAGTAGCTGGTTGGCTTCTAATAAATTAATGTCTTTTATTGACCCCATGAGTGTTATTTGATGGACATGGGGGGATGTTGTTACACAACTCATTGCTATACCGTTAACCATTAAACCCTAAAACCATGCCTGGCCAATAAGAAGGGGGGAGCAATTTTCTATTACACGCCTCACTTCCTGCTGCGTTTTGGCATAGTTAAGAATGGGCAAATAAAATGAGTGAGCCTTTATATTAAAGGGACAGCGCTTAGTCACACCAGGGCACAATGGAGGGGATTCTCCAGGTTCTTCCGGAAGCATTCGAGGAATTTAGTGGCGAGTTCGTCGTCCACCAGCCGCCCGTCACTGGACAGGGTAACGTTCATTACTTGTTTCTGGCAGAGCTGAGGGTTTCCTTCCTCCCCTTCGGAGAAGCCCAGCTCGACCCGGGATCGCCCCACGGCCAGGATGCAGGACTGCGGGGGGTTAATCACTGCGCTGAACCCCGTGATGCCAAACATGCCCAGATTGGAAATGCTGGAGGTCAGAGCGAGGCAAGAGAAGGAAAGAAGATGTGTGATAAAGGTGTGACAAAATAATTAAAGGGGAAGTAATGACAAACATGGGAAACAATACACCGCTGTTGAAATTTTTTTTTTTGGAAAAAAATGCAAAATGCCAATAATATTTGTATATTTTATGGTCAAGCATTTCTTCCCTTTGTTTTTACAGGTGCCAGCTCATTAGGTCTTAGAGCAGAAAAAAAAGAAGTCAGACCAATCACTCAATCGGAGAAAGTTCTTCTGAAGGGCCACTATCCTGCAGGAATTCTACCTAAGGCAGCATTGGTATTCCCCTGTACTAAGCACAATTCAGCAGGAACAGCCCCCTATGTTTGCTCATAGTCTGTACAGAGAGATCCCATAAAACTATGGCAACATAGGGGGCTGTTCCTGCTGAATTGTGCTTAGTACAGAGGAATACCTAAGTTTGCTCATAGTCTGTACAGAGAGATCTCATATAACTATGGCAGCATAGGTATTCCTCTGTACTAAGCACAATTCAGCAGGAACAGTCCCCTAAGTTTGCTCAAAGTCTGTACAGAGAGATCCCATAAAACTATGGCAGCATAGGTATTCGCCTGTACTAAGCACAATTCAGCAGGAACAGCCCCTAAGTTTGCTCATAGTCTGTACAGAGAGATCCCATAAAACTATGGCAGCATAGGTATTCCCTGTACTAAGCACAATTCAGCAGGAACAGCCCCTAAGTTTGCTCATAGTCTGTACAGAGAGATCCCATAAAACTATGGCAGCATAGGTATTCCCTGTACTAAGCACAATTCAGCAGGAACAGCCCCCTATGTTTGCTCATAGTCTGTACAGAGAGATCTCATATAACTATGGCAGCATAGGTATTCCCTGTACTAAGCACTATTCAGCAGGAACAGTCTCCTAAGTTTGCTCATAGTCTGTACAGAGAGATCTCATATAACTATGGCAGCATAGGTATTCCTCTGTACTAAGCACTATTCAGCAGGAACAGTCTCCTAAGTTTGCTCATAGTCTGTACAGAGAGATCCCATTAAACTATGGCAGCATAGGTATTCCCCTGTACTAAGCACAATTCAGCAGGAACAGGTCTGATACTATACCATCCCATCATATTTAATTCCCAGGCATAATAAGCACAATTCTACAGGAAAATATAAAAGCTTAGTGGCGCTATACTCTAGGGTTTTGTGGGTAGAGGGATCATTGGTTGATGCAGGCTGTGAGGCTCACTCAGTAACTTACCTGAATGACCCTCCTTGATATTCCTCAGGTAAAAGTTTTCCATCTCGTGCTTTCTGTGCCAGGACCTACAGAGCAGAAGAGAAATAACGTCATGCCCCCCACCAAAACCATCTAGATTGGGCCCCTTATTAGGTAGGCCCAGCCCTGGAACTAAGTACAGCACTGTGTGTACCAGTAGTCAGAGTCCCATAGAAAGCAGAACACTATTTAAAGGGGTGCAATCATCATATGAACCGATTTATAGTTTTCACAGGTTTATACTGAGCTGGACAGACAAATTTTGTTTTGTTTGCTGTGCTTTACCTTTCTGTTCGACTCCCCTCTCTTTAGTCTTTGAGATTTGTGCTTCTCTGAATGAGCTGATCTAATGACCCCTGGTTGTGTCTTTTGGGACTAAAACCCGGCCTCTGATCTATGCCGCTAGGCATTCATAAAACCCTTTGTATTTATGTGATTTATCCCAATATATTCCATCCTCTTCTTCAAATCAATACATGGTTGCTAGGGTCATTTGGACCCTAGAAACCAGATGGCTGAAACTGGAAAACTGCTGAATAAAAAGCTAAATAACTCAAAAACCACAAAAAATAAAAAAATCTTTCAAATAGAGGCCTCCCACAAACATGCGTATCTTTAAACCTCCCCAAGCACGTGGAGCGTTTCGATGAAACACCAATGGATTCCAGCGGGGTGAAGTTCAGAGAACACATTGTGTTTCTCAGAGAGAGAAAACTTTCATGTATAGGAATGCCAGACAATCCACAGTATTGCAGCGTTTAATAAGTCTAATATCAAGGGAACGCTAGCAATGAAATGTAGATTGTCTGCAGAAACATCTCTGGAATGAGTTAAAAGGATTCTTGGTAAATGTCGTAATTCAAAACTTTCAGCCAGGAATACAATGTTTAAAAAAATTTGATATGACCTGCAACTGTACATGTTATATTTATATTTGCCTTTTGTGCTTACGCATGTAGTTGGGTCTTCTTCTCTCCTATGGATAACCAACAGTCCTGTCCTGCTTTATGGCAGCTGAGATTCTAGCTATCTGTATAACAGAGCATTCTGTCCCAGTGGCTGCACAGATCCAATCTGATCCCCATTGTAAGCAGCAGTCCTGTCCTGCTTTATGGCAGCTGAGATTCTAGCTATCTGTATAACAGAACATTCTGTCCCAGTGGCTGCACAGATCCTATCTGATCCCCATTGTAAGCAGCAGTCCTGTCCTGCTTTATGGCAGCTGAGATTCTAGCTATCTGTATAACAGAACATTCTGTCCCAGTGGCTGCACAGATCCTATCTGATCCCCATTGTAAGCAACTGTCCTGCCTTGCTTTATGGCAGCTGGTATTCTAGCTATCTGTATAACAGAACATTCTGTCCCAGTGGCTGCACAGATCCTATCTGATCCCCATTGTAAGCAGCAGTCCTGTCCTGCTTTATGGCAGCTGATATTCTAGCTATCTGTATAACAGAACATTCTGTCCCAGAGGCTGCACAGATCCTATCTGATCCCCATTGTAAGCAGCAGCCCTGTCCTGCTTTATGGCAGCTGAGATTCTAGCTATCTGTATAACAGAGCATTCTGTCCCAGTGGCTGCACAGATCCTATCTGATCCCCATTGTAAGCAGCAGTCCTATCCTGCTTTATGGCAGATGAGATTCTAGCTATCTGTATAACAGAACATTCTGTCCCAGTGGCTGCACAGATCCTATCTGATCCCCATTGTAAGCAGCAGTCCTGTCCTGCTTTATGGCAGCTGAGATTCTAGCTATCTGTATAACAGAGCATTCTGTCCCAGTGGCTGCACAGATCCTATCTGATCCCCATTGTAAGCAGCAGTCCTATCCTGCTTTATGGCAGATGAGATTCTAGCTATCTGTATAACAGAACATTCTGTCCCAGAGGCTGCACAGATCCTATCTGATCCCCATTGTAAGCAGCAGTCCTGTCCTGCTTTATGGCAGCTGAGATTCTAGCTATCTGTATAACAGAGCATTCTGTCCCAGTGGCTGCACAGATCCTATCTGATCCCCATTGTAAGCAGCAGTCCTATCCTGCTTTATGGCAGATGAGATTCTAGCTATCTGTATAACAGAACATTCTGTCCCAGTGGCTGCACAGATCCTATCTGATCCCCATTGTAAGCAGCAGTCCTGTCCTGCTTTATGGCAGCTGAGATTCTAGCTATCTGTATAACAGAGCATTCTGTCCCAGTGGCTGCACAGATCCTATCTGATCCCCATTGTAAGCAGCAGTCCTATCCTGCTTTATGGCAGATGAGATTCTAGCTATCTGTATAACAGAACATTCTGTCCCAGAGGCTGCACAGATCCTATCTGATCCCCATTGTAAGCAGCAGTCCTGTCCTGCTTTATGGCAGCTGAGATTCTAGCTATCTGTATAACAGAGCATTCTGTCCCAGTGGCTGCACAGATCCTATCTGATCCCCATTGTAAGCAGCAGTCCTATCCTGCTTTATGGCAGATGAGATTCTAGCTATCTGTATAACAGAACATTCTGTCCCAGTGGCTGCACAGATCCTATCTGATCCCCATTGTAAGCAGCAGTCTTGTCCTGCTTTATGGCAGCTGAGATTCTAGCTATCTGTATAACAGAACATTCTGTCCCAGTGGCTGCACAGATCTTATCTGATCCCCATTGTAAGCAGCAGTCCTGTCCTGCTTTATGGCAGCGGAGATTCTAGCTATCTGTATAACAGAACATTCTGTCCCAGTGGCTGCACAGATCCTATCTGATCCCCATTGTAAGCAGCAGTCCTGTCCTGCTTTATGGCAGCTGAGATTCTAGCTATCTGTATAACAGAACATTCTGTCCCAGTGGCTGCACAGATCCTATCTGATCCCCATTGTAAGCAGCAGTCCTGTCCTGCTTTATGGCAGCTGAGATTCTAGCTATCTGTATAACAGAACATTCTGTCCCAGTGGCTGCACAGATCCTATCTGATCCCCATTGTAAGCAGCAGTCCTGTCCTGCTTTATGGCAGCTGAGATTCTAGCTATCTTATACCAGTCCCAGGTGCATTAGACAATGCTGCTCTCCTGTATAATAAAATGATTGCACAAGCATCTCTGCATCGCTAGACTCTCCCCAAACAGAGCGAAGCAGCACAAATGGCAGCTGACAAACTGAACTAAATCACTAATAGAAAAGTCAGTTAACACTGAATTCCATGGAACTAATGAGATCAGATGGCAGGGAATGTGCCTTGGCCTGTGTTACACTGGGGTACGTTCTGTCTGTACTTGTCTCTGAACAGAACCTTAGTGCAACAGGGAGAACTCCCATCTCACATGGCCGCTGGCATGGCTTGTGCCCAAGTGTATTCTCATGGCACTGGGTGAGGTGTGGCACAGTGTTATATGTGGCTTGGGAGACACGCCAACACCTGTGCTGGATATTCAAGCGATTGCACTAAAAACAAGATTCTTGATTATTAGCAACGAGCACTTGTATTCACCGGTACATTTCACTTTGGGGATCCCAGTTATGTGGCGGCAGGTTATTCTGCACAGGGAGAGTTACATACCTTTATGCTTGTGTGTTGCACTTGTACACTGCTATGTGGCTTGTATGTAGTAAACCCCAAAACAGCTTTTTCTGATGCCATTTTAATGTCTCTATAGTAGTGAGCCCACCCTTAAAGGAGAAGGAAAGCTATGGAGGCATTTTATTGCCAATAGATTAGCTGCAATAGTGCAAGCTAGAATGATATATTTATTCTGTAGAATGTTTTACCATACCTGAGTAAAAAGCTCTAGAAACTGTTTGTTTAGGATAGCAGCTGCAGTATTAAAGTGGTGTGACATCACTTCCTGCATGAGTTTCTCCCTGCTCTGTACTCAGATTACAGTAGAGAAGGGAGGGGGGAGGGAAGAGGAGCAAACTGAGCATGCTCTTGCCCAGGGCAATGAGGTTTAAGCTGAAGGCAGGAAGTCTGATACAGAAGCCCATGTGTACACAATAGAAGGAAAGAAATGCAGTGTTTCTTTTGACAGGGGACTCAGAGCAACATTACTTTGGGGGTTTACTATTATATTTAGATAGACCTTTCTGATAAGGCTTACTTAGTTTTAACCTTTCCTTCTCCTTTAAGGGCATTTAGCTTTCAAGTATTAAATAAGTCTTAAAGGGGTTGTTCACCTTTGTGATAACTGTTAGTGTGATGTAGAGGGTGATATTCTGAGACATATTGCAATTGGTTTTCATTTTTTATTATTGAAGGTTTTTGAGTTATTTAGCAGCTCTTTAATTTGCAAGGGGTCCAAATTACCATAGCAACCATGCATTACTGGAATATGAATAGGAGAGGGTCTGAATATAACCATAACAATACATTCGTAGCCTTACAGAGCATTCGTTTTTTTAGAAGGGAGTCAGCGACGTCCATTTGAAAAAGGCAAATAACTATAAAAAATAAATAATGAAAACCAATTGAAATGTTGCTTAGAATTGGCCGTTCTATAACATAATAAAAGTTACCTTAAAGGTGATCCACCCCTTTAAGTCAAAACAGGTGGTGGGCAGAGACAAAATCCCAATAACAGGCAAAACCATGAGCTCTACAGGACTGGAGAACCTAAGGCAGGGGACCATATACTGAGCACAATTCAACAGGAACAGTCCCCTAAGTTTCCTCATAGTCTGTACAGAGAGATCCCATAAAACTATGTCAGCATAGGTATTTCCCTGTACTAAGCACAATTCAACAGGAACAGTCCCCTAAGTTTCCTCATAGTCTGTACAGAGAGATCCCATAAAACTATGTCAGCATAGGTATTTCCCTGTACTAAGCACAATTCAGCAGGAACAGCCCCTGAGTTTGGTCATAGTCTGTACAGAGAGATCCCATAAAACTATGGCAGCATAGGTATTCCCCATTACTAAGCACAATTCAGCAGGAACAGACCCCTAAATTTGCTCAGTCTGTACAGAGAGATCCCATAAAACTATGGCAGCATAGGTATTCCCTGTACTAAGCACAATTGAGCAGGAACAGTCCCCTAAATTTGCTCATAGTCTGTACAGAGAGATCCCATAAAACTATGTCAGCATAGGTATTCCCTGTACTAAGCACAATTCAGCAGGAACAGCCCCTGAGTTTGCTCTTAGTCTGTACAGAGAGATCCCATAAAACTATGGCAGCATAGGTATTCCCTGTACTAAGCACAATTCAATGTGCATATTTAGGAACTGCCCCAAAGGTTCTACTTGAAGACAATGTGAAAATGTGTGTGAATGTTAGAACACTGATTTCCACTGGCCCATGTTCATTTGAAATCTCACACTGGCTAGAGACAGACAATTACAAAACGGAGGTGGTTCCGACTCAATAACACAGAGGAAGTCTTTTCTGCTTAATGAAGTCACTGAGAGCTGCAGGAGTGAGAAGCAGAGCACAATGGAGTTTACTGAACTGGTAAATAAACCCAGCAGTGTCCCAACGTGCCACTGATCAGAGATGAATAGGACAAGGCAATCCCAGCCCCTGGGCATTATAATATGATTTACGAGAAGAAAATCCTATTGGGATTGGGCAGTAACTAAGGCAGGACCCCCCTCAGAAACCCAGGGTTCACTTGGAATTGATTTAAGCTGGTTAAATAGAAATGTTGCCTTTCATGCTTCGCGGGGTCTGTGGAATTCTGTACACAAAATGCAATGTACATCAGGGATTTGTTGCCCTCCTGATGCTGCTGGCATTCAACTCCCTGCCGCCTTGTGTTGCTTCTAGTGCACCGAGTTAGACCAGGGTTGGCGTAAATGTTTAGGACCCGGTAATACTGGACACAATAGATGGTATGTTATAGGGATTCTGTCATGATTTTTATGTTGTAGTTTTTATTTCTAAAAAACACGGTTTACACTGCAAATAATTCACTCTACAATATAAAATGTCATTCCTGAACCAGCAAGTGTATTTTATTTAGTTGTAATATTGGTGTGTAGGTGCATCTCAGGTCATTTTGCCTGGTCATGTGCTTTCAGAAAGAGCCAGCACTTTAGGATGGAACTGCTTTCTGGCAGGCTGTTGTTTCTCCTACTCAATGTAACTGAATGAGTCTCAGTGGGACCTGGATTTTACTATTGAGTGTTGTTCTTAGATCTACCAGGCAGCTGTTATCTTGTGTTAGGGAGCTGTTATCTGGTTACCTTCCCATTGTTCTGTTGTTAGGCTGCTGGGGGTGATATCACTCCAACTTGCAGTACAGCAGTAAAGTAAAGTGACTGCAGTGTATCAGAGCACAAGTCACATGACTGGGGGCAGCTGGGAAACTGACAATATGTCTAGCCCCATGTCAGAATTCAAAATGAAATATAAAACAAATCTGTTTGCTCTTTTGAGAAACGGATTTCAGTGCTGTGGCGCAGCACTATTAACTGAGTTGTTTTTAAAAAAAAACTTTTTCCCCCATGACAGTATCCCTTTAAAAAAGGGTGGTTCACCGTTAAACCCAACTTTTAGTATGTTACAGAATGGCCAATTCTAAGCAACTTTTCAAGTGGCCTTTATTTTTTATAGGTTTTAAATTATTTGCCTTCTTCTTCTTCTTCTTCTGACTCTTTCCAGCTTTCAAACGGGGGTCACTGACCCCATCTAAAAACAAATGCTCTGTAAAGCTACACATTTATTGCTATTGCTACTTTTCATTACTCCTTTTTATTCAGCCCCTCTCCTATTCATAGTCCAGTCTCTTATTCAAATCAATGCATGGTTGCTAGGGGAATTGGGACCCTAGCGACCAGACTGCTGAAATTGCAAATTAGACAGCTGCTGAATAAAAAAGCTATATAAGTCAAAAACCACAAATAATAAATTGCAAATTGTCTCAGAATATCGCTCTCTACATCATACTAAACGTCATTTAAAGGTGAACAACCCTGAGGGTAATATGTTTATAAGCTTACACAGAGTCCAGACTCAGATTGACAGCAGAGGGGCTGCTGTAAGATGCCATATAATTACTATTGGTTGGGTCAGTGGGTGCAGCGTGAGCCTCTCTGTACCCGATATGTCAGCGCCTATTTTTAATAGGGATGCACCGAATCCAGGATTCGTTTAGGGATTCAGCCTTTTTCAGCAGGATTCGGCCGAATCCTACTGCCCAACCGAACCGAATACTAATTTGCATATGCAAATTAGGGGTGGAAAGGGAAATCGTGAGACTTTTTGTCACAAAACAAGGAAGTAAAAAATATTTACCCCTATGCAAATTAGGGTTCAGATTTGGTTCGGTATTCGGCCGAATCCTTCGCTAAGGATTCTGGGGTTCGGCTGAATCCAAAATAGTGGATTCGGTGCATCCCTAATTTTGAATCCCAGTCCGGACCTACCAGCACCCCTCTCACCTTTGCAGTAGCAGCTATTTCCTGGATCCCCTTGCTGGCTGCCTGTTTGATGATCGGTGTAATGAGCCCACGATCGGTGGCCACTGCGATGGAGATATCGATGCTTTCCAGTGTTGTTGCTCCCTCCCCATTCCAGGTCACATTGACATTAGGCATTTGCTATGGTGGGAAAAAGAAACACAAATAATGAGCTTCCAGTTCAAGCCTCACCTGGAGGTCCAACCACTGGCTCCCATTAGCTCAAGGCTACAAATATAGGAAAACTTTGTGAATCAGCCACCGTTTCAGGAATACCCAAAATAGTTAATTTCACCTTAAATCTCACCCTTACTGCATACCTCCCAACATTTTGGAAACATAAAGAAAAGTTGCCGCTCGTAGCGTGGCAACATTTTTTGGACCATGCCCATTTTTGTGGCCACACTCCCCAATTACCATGTTCATTTTACAAAATATTGTTTTGTGTTTTTTTTCCAGTTATTACAGTTTTGCTGTGAGTCTAACTTTTCCCAAGGGACCGGTTATCTGTTACAATTACTTATTTGCTTATCTAGATACATTTGAATTGTTACAAATGTATCTAATCTTCTGTTGTGGCTGTTCTGGGCTCTCTGCCAAAAGCCAATTAAGTTAGAAACTTTGTTTCTTTTTCTGGCTGTTCAGTGCAGAGACAAACAGGACTTTCCAGTACAAATGAGGGACTGCAGGTTTTGCCGTCAAAAGAGGGACTGTCCTTCTATAAACGGGACAGTTGGGAGTATGCTAACTGTCCTATAAGAAGGTCATTTGGTTGAGCCCTCCTGCCACCGCATCAAGCTCCTCCCTTGAGGGACCTGCCCCACAGTCTGGGAACCGCTGCTCATGCCAACATATTGCACCAGTATAATGGGGAGAGTAAGCCGAAAATATATTTTGAGTCCTGCCAATTTCGAAGACGCGGACCAGACCCGAACCCGCAGCCCGTGACCCGAACCGCTACCCACATATTTACCCACTTTGAACTGCTACCTGACCCGGACCCGCAACTGCCTTATCCGCAACCCAACCTGCAAATCGCGGACCACCATAACACAGGAAGTAATGGTGCTGCAAACCGGAAGTGATATCATCAAAAGTGGGAGGGGACAGAAACAAGTTTTGCAAATATAGACAATATTACATTAGATAAGAAATTTAGATGAGACCCGCAACCTGACCCGTGACTCTGCAGAGCAAAGATAGAGGCCTGGCACAGATTCAGGAGTCTGAATATTATTAGTAGGGATGCACCTAATTCGCTATCTGGGATTCAGCTGAATCCCTGAATCCTTTGTGAAAGTTTCGGCCGAATATCGAACCGAAACGTAATTCGCAAATGCAAATTAGGGGAGGGAAAGGAAAAAGTGGGGAAAAAATATTTTACTTCCTTGTTTAGTGATGAAAACGCATGTGATTCCCCATCCTGCCTCTAATTAGCATATTCAAATTAGGATTCGGTTCGACCAGGCGCAAGGATTCGGCCGAATCCAAATCCTGCTGAAAAAGCCTGAATCCTGGCCGAATCCCGAACCGATTCCTGTATTCGGTGCATCCCTAATTATTAGTGGAGTAAAATACAGCACATTGTGAGCCACATTGCGGCCTCCCCGACTGAAATCATGGCATATGGGCAGTTCCCGTAAGAGTGAAGGGACCCGGCATGCAGGGAGTCAGTGAGCTGAACAAAAGATGAAGTGAACTGCAACTCCCCAGCAGTCAGGTTTAAGCAATTAAAACAAAGGCAGACGGGATACGTTTGTTTCCTCTGGACAGATAAATGCTCCGTGTTTGATGAGGAATTTTCCTACCCACTATACACAGGCCTGCTGAGCAATTCAATACAAGCAATCCATTGAGTAGATGAGGGGGTACAGAGTAAAAAGAAAGCCAACGCCTGAATGTAGGTTCCACGTGTCTGAGCCTGCCAGCGGCCTGGGGATGATGTTTGTAACAGCTGGTGGGACATGGAGTCTGTTGTTATGTAATCTTTGGATTATATCTGCTTAATGCAGTGATTCTGCTTCTGAATGGATTACAGATGCAAGCAGCAATAAAAGGGAACCTGCCTGGCACTCAGAAACCGTCTTTTATGCCCATGGTACAATATGCCTGGCACTAGAGGGGGTAGAGGGGTAGGTCATGAAGCAGTAGTTCGGGGCATGGGAAGGTACAGCAGGCCTGGCAGTGCACTGAGCTTCTGTGCCAAATGTGCTCAGGGGTGTTGTTGCAGGGTGAGACCTGGCACACGCACTCCAAACTGGCATTCAGGGGGTGCTGATGATGCCCCCTCCAAATGCTCCAAGACCATAACCTAGAGTACAATATTCAAGTGGAACTATTGCAAAAATTTAAGTTTCGCTTCAGTATACTGAAATAAGAAACTTATTAAATACAATCAATTTAAAATTCTGTACTGTTTCTGAAAGCACTGCGTATCTTGACAGCGCTATATAAATAAATGATGATGATAATGATGAAATAGTCAAGTTTATCTTCAATATTCCTCTCTCAGCATCTGTTTCTCCTCGTTATGTCATCATGCAGGAGTTGAGTCATTGACAGTTAGATCCAATATATTTTATAGGGGGGCTCCTTTTGCCTAGAAGATGTATTAGAGCTCACTCTATTAAACTCACCAGACATCATGTCTCTCTACATGCAGAATTTGTGCAAAAGGCAGTTATTTTGTTAGATTTTGTTTGTACTGGAATCAGTTATTTGAGTGAGCTCTAAAACAATTGCTAGGAAAGGAACCCCGCCCTTTAAGATATATTGAATCTGGCTGTCAATGAATATCTGACACCCAACTGCTGCATGAAGAATGAAGAGAAACAGATGCCGAGAGGGGAATAGTGCAGATAAACTTGATTGTTTCAAACAATGCAGAATTTTTAATTGATTGTATTTAGAAGGTTTCTTATTTAAGTATAAAGAATCTTATTTTACATTTTCATTTTCACAATAGTTCCCCTTTGAAGCCAATGGCAGTAATAGGCCAAAAACACAGCACCAAATTGCCACCTGACAAGTGTTTTTGTAAGTAAAGCAGCTCCATGTGCCAACCATTGCCCTATCTGTTCCAGTCAGGGGTTGGCTATCCACTATGCTATCTAAGTTCAATGAAACTCAAGTCTGTCCCAGTCAGAAAAGGTGAGTGGGAGCTCAGCATTCCTAGCAACTGTCAAATGTCAGTGGTGTCTGCAGCAGTCTCTAGTGAATGAATCAGCTGGCACTTGCCAGGCTGCAGCCATAGGGGGGGGGGCCCTAGAGGCCACCATTACAAACTTTTTAAAGGAATTGTTCAGTGTAAAAAAATAAAAAAACTGGTAAATAGATAGGCTGTGCAAAATAAAAAAAGTTTCTAATATAGTTAGTTAGCCAAAAATGCAATGTATAAAGGCTGGAGTGACTGGATGTGTAACATAATAGCCAGAACATTACTTCCTGCTTTTCAGCTCTCTTGGTTTCCACTGATTGGTTACCAGGCAGTAACCAATCAGTGACTGGAGGGGGCATATGGTCCATAACTGTTGCTTTTGAATCTGAGCTGAATGCGGAGGATCAATTACAAACTCACTGAACAGTTATGTCCCATGTGGCCCCCCTTATAGTCACTGACTAACTCAGAGTTAGAGAGCTGAAAAGTAGGAAGTAGTGTTCTGGCTATTATGTTACACATCCAGTCACTTCAGCCTTTATACATTATTTTTTTGGCTAACTAACTATATTAGAAACATTTTTGATTTTCCAGCCTATGTATTTACCCAGTTTTTATTTTTACACTCAACTGTTCCTTTAAACCTCTCCTATGACACGAATGAACACAGATTTTCCAGCAATTTCAGTATTTGCGTTTGTGGCAGTGTCATTTATACGAGATGCCAGCGTCCACTGGTATCATGGGCCGGCTTTATGTCTAGACACATGATATACACGACAGCAAGGGTTAAGCTTCGGAGTGCAACACAATACTGCTCACCAGTGTTGCTGCCGCCAAGATGTCACATTACTGGTGTGTGAATGCAGAGGGTTCCTGCGACGTGAGGAATGTGTGCTTGCAGTCGGCACAGCCAATGCCCCTATCAGATTTAACCAGTACTTTGATAAGAAGGGGCCTGTGTCAAGCACGAGAGAGACAACTGATCGAAATCTCAGCTCGTCTAGCAAAGAACAGCCCATCTCAGCTCCAGGTGTTATCTATGCCCTCATCTATGTCTCTGTATTAGTGACAGAAGGAAAAGATTCTCAGCTCAGCCCGTATGGTCTCTCCCCATGTGCACCGGGGTGGTGTGCGTATGTTGAGTCCTGAGGTACCAGTGGGATACCCGCCAAAAAAGCAGGCACCCTGCGGAATGAGGGGAGGATTTCAGGTGCGGTTATAGATGCGGGTCTGCGGGTCGCTGGTCTCATCTAAATTTCTCATTTTATGTAATATTGTCTATATTTTACTCCTTTTAAAGTAAACACTTGTTTGTCGCTGCCCACTTTTGATGATGTCACTTCTGGTTTGCAGCACCATCACTTCCTGTTTGATGGCGGTCGGCAGGTCGGGTTACGGATAAGGCTGTTGCGGGTCCGGGTAGCGGATCAAAGTGGGTAAAAATGCGGGTTATGGTTCTGGGTCGCGGGCTGAGGGTTTGGGTCGGGTCCGGGGCTTAGAAATTGGTTTCGCACAGGACTTTAACGTATGTGTCAATTATTATTCAAAATACGTAGTGAATACATCACCTGGGCATCTCCAGAGCAATGGCAGCCACAGACATTCAAGGCTCGAATGCTATTATACTTAAAAGGACAAAAAGCTAAAGTTATTGGAAAGTGACCATTTTTTAGCTACTCCAGTGATTCTGATAGCTAAGCCTCCTATCCTGGGTCGGAGCCTCTTCTCTTTAAAGGAACAGTTCAGTATAAAAATAAAAACTGGGTAAATAGATTGTAAGTGCAAAAAAAATTTTTATAATATAGTTAGTTGGCCAAAAAAAGCAGAACACTACTGCTTTTCAGCTCTCTAACGCTGAGTTAGTCAGCAACTTGAAGGCGGCCCACATGGGACATAACTGTTCAGTGAGTTTGCAATTGATCCTCAGCATTCAGCTCACATTCAAAATCAACAGTTATGGCCCATGTGCCCCTCTCAAGTCTCTGATTGGTTACTGCCTGAAAGTAGTGTTCTGTTTTGTTTAACATCCAGTCACTCCAGCCTTTATACATTACACTTTTGACTAACTAACTATATTAGAACATACCTCCCAACATTTTGGAAATAAAAAGAGGGACGAAAAAGTTACCTCGTGTAGTGTGGTGAATTTTTTGACCACGCCCATTTGTGTGGCCACACCCCCTATTTACCATGTTCATTTTACAAAATTTGGCAGGTTATGAAAGTTTGAACATATTTCTGTGTATTACAGTTTTGCTAATGAAGGTGAATTGTCCTTTAAGCTGTGAGTCTAACTTCTCCCAAGAGACCTGTTATTTTATATTGTTACAATTACTTATCTCAAAATTGTTACAAAAGTATCTTATCTGAAGCTGTGGCTGTTCTGGGCTCTCTGCCAAAAGCCAATTCAGTTAGAATGTTGTTTCTTTTTCTGGCTGTTCAGTGCAGAGCAAAACGGGACTTTCCAGTACAAATGAGGGACTGCGGGTTGAGCTGTCAAACGTGGGACTGTCCCTCTAAAAATGGGACAGTTGGGAGGTATATATAAGAAACAATTTTTATTTTGCACAGCCTATTTATTTACCTGGTTTTTATTTTTATACTGAACAATTCCTTTAAAAAGCCTAGGGGGTCAGTGACTAGAGTGGCTGCCCAGTAAAATTGGCAACACTCTGTGAATTTACCTTTCCTTGTCCTTTAATGGTTTGTAATCCTATTTGTCTTCCAGGCTGTCAGTCAATCTACTTCCTGAGGATCAGTAGAACTATAGCAATCAGGTTAGCATTCCAGTGTCATGTTAAGGTGGGTATCCCAATTAAACATGCCCTTGTGTTGGGTGCAAGGCAACGAACACAACATTATAGATTTGAGTGCAAAGACTTGTTGCATTTACCTTAAGTGCTGCTGCGGTGGCCTTGATGATAAAGTCATTCACGGAAACCTTTATATTATCTGAGGAGGAAGGAAACAAATTGTGAGGTTTACATAGAAAATACTGCATCCTGTATACATTACAAGCATTTAAGCAGTGCCCAAGCAGTTCAATAACCACTTAAAGGAGTGACTCTGCTTTAAAGGGCAAGTCAACCCCAAAATAAAAATGTGCCTAATAAAGGAAATCATAATTCTAAGCAACTTTACAATATACATTAAACATTTTCAGGGTTTTTAAAAGTTATTTGTAAAAACAATTGCTATTGAAAGCAGCATTTGCTTAACTCCTGCTTGTTACTTTTTAAACAAATGTCTTAGTTCCCCAGCAAAGACAATTTCGTTAGTATGCTATGAAACAAAAAGACACCAACACATATTAAACTTTAAAGTCGCTAAGTATTTATTAAGAAATAACTTACTGAAACTCCGCTCGTGCTCCTCTTCATAAAAGGCGATCCATCGCGCGGTGCTCGATTTCTCCTCCCTGCCTTCCTTATTGGAGATAGCCAGGGAGGAGAAATCGAGAGCCACACGATGGATCGTCGCCCTGTCGCCGTTTCTGAAGAGGAGCGGAAGCAGAGTTTCTGTAAGTTATTTCTTAATAAAGACTTAGCGATTTTAAAGGTTAATATGTGATGGCTTCTTTCTTTTAGTAGAATACTAACGATTTTTTTTATAATTTGTATGTATATTGCAAAGTTGCTTAGAATTATATTTTCTTTTATTTGGCAAAACATTTTTTTTTTAGTTGATTTTCCCTTTAAATTTTAGTATGTCATAGAATGCCTAATTCTAAGCAGTTTTTCAATTGGCCTTTTCATTTTATTGTTCTTAAATGGTCTTCTTCTTCTGACTTTCCAGTTTTTAATTATCACTGACCCCATCTAAAAAAAACAAAAAAACAAACAAAACAAATGCTCTATAAGGCTAAAAATATATGGTTATTGCTACTTTTTATTACTCATCTTTCTATTCAGGCCTCTCCTATTCATATTCCAGTCGCTTATTCAAATCAATGCATGGTTGCTAGGGGATTTTGGACCCTAGCAACCAGATTGCTGAAATTACAAACTGGAGAGTTGCTGAATAAAAAGCTAAATAACTGAAAAACTACAAATAATAAAAAATGAAAACCAATTGCAAATTGTCTCAGAATATCATATCATACTAGAAGTTAATTTATAGGTGAACAACCCCTTTGATGGCTTTAGACTTATACCCATCACTGAACTCTGATATGACTCCTAATAACGGAATACAAGGAGGAAGTGACATCAGCACCATTTATAACCAGATTTAGGAGGTTATTCCAGAAGGGGAGCTTGGTCACGTTGCATTAAACTGATACGGACACTAAAAAACTACTACTTTTTAAAATATGAATGTACAATAAAAGTTACCTATAGGTCATGCTGAGAGGTCTGCTTTTGTAAGTAATTGTCAGTTGAAGTTCTTAAACCTGACTGTCACATCTCAGCCCGTCAGTTAGAGATTCTAACCAGTGGCGTAACTAGATATTACTGGGCCCCACAGCAAATTATTTTTCAGGCCCCCAAAAAATTTCGAGGTTGACTTGTTTCTCCAATATTTATTGAAATTGTATATGAATTAGGGCCTCGTGGGGCCCCTATACCTCCTGGGCCCCCCTGCAGCCGCAGGGTCTGCTTCCTCTATAGTTACGCCCCTGATTCTAACGGATTCCTGCTGCACAAATATGGCAGCCCCCTCATAGGCGATCACAGGGAGTCAGATGGGTAATGTAAAAGCATTGGGCAAATACTTTAAGGTGAAATTGTAAAAAGTATTCAAAGTCAATTTTATGGTTGATGTAAAAAAAGGTTCAATTTCTGGTGGCAGTGGGGCTCATTTATCAAGACTGGGCAAATTTGTCCATGGGCAGTTACCTATAGCAACCAATCAGTGATTAGATTTTTAAAGCCAGCTGCAATGAAAGCAGCAATCTGATTGGTTGCCATGGGTTACTGCCCATCGGCAAATGTGCCCAGTATTTATAAATGAGCCTCAGTATCTCTTTAAGAGAGCAATCTGATCCTATGTGTTGCTATACAGCCAGTGCTTTGCAAGCTGTGGCTGTTATTATATTGGCAGAGTCCCGCAGAGCTTGGCAGGTGCCAGCGCAGGCCAATGAGGGTTGGTCTATCAATATTCACATCTGGTGGTCCCCCTGCCATGGAGATATACTGATCAAACCTGCAGTGAGAAATGGGGGCCTTTGTTCCGGAGCTGTGAGACTGAGCCAGTGACCTGCTGGGAACCCCCTGGCCAAAGAGAAAACGAATGACAAATTATGTTAGAGGCCATTGTGCACATTGTATTGGCTCTGCCTTCAGCTCATACAGGGTGGGGGACAGATTTTGCAAAGAACAGGCTGTAGCTAGAAGAGGGGGCTCTGGGGAATGCAGGGTCATAGTTTAGGGAAGAATCAGGGAAGATTAACCAGTCACTGTCCACTTACTATTGAACTACATAATAATAATAATAATAAGTGTAATTTGTACTGACTTAAAGACCCAAACTGTCCTCGAAAAGTAGGAATTGTGAGAATTAAAGGGTAAGTGCACCTGTGCCCATGATTCACATTAGAAGCTACCATATATGTATGGAAACCCAATTGTCCTCAGTACCTACCCTGGAACAGAACTACAGATTCTCTATACTTCCTGCTCCTGGGCTGCTCTCCTACACATGGTCTGGTAGTGGGAGGGGCTTGACATGGGTGTTTTCTTATTGCACTGATCTCGGGAAGTAAGGGGAATCACAGAAGGGGCTATTTTGCAAAATGGTTTTTTAAGCAGACTGGCACGAAAGCACCGGGAATTACCTCCCTTTAATTTGCTTATAATACACAAGAGCCATGGATATCCTGCAAATGATATCCTTATAAATGGTGAGTTCTGATGTCATCAATTATAAACAGTGATGTCATTTCTGTCACATGACTCACTGAATCTTGTGTATCATAATAAATAAAGTACCCCCTATTGCAAAATATGAGGATATTAGAAGTCACCTCGGAGTTGCATGACTTGTATAAAAACACTCGGTCATGAAACTCCTCGGTAATATATATATTATAATATCCTTATAATTTACAAGAGGGGGTACTTTATTCACTATATAATAGATTTGGTTAAATATACAATGTAATTGCATGACAGTCCATAGCCCCCTTGTAATTTAAAGGGGTTGTTCTGAGACAATTTGGAATTGTTTTTCACTTTTAATTATTTGTGGTTTTTTAGTTATTTAGCTTTTTATTCAGCAGCTCGCCAGTTTGTAATTTTAGCCATCTGGTTGGTTGTCAGAATTCCCCTAGCAACCATGCATTGATTGGAATAAGAGACTGGAATATGGATAGGAGAGGCCTGAATAGAAAGTGGAGTAATAAAAAGTAGCAATAACAATACATTTGTAGCCCTATGGAGCATTTGTTTTTTATATGGGGTCAGTGACCCCCATTTGAAAACTGGAAAGAGTCAGAAGAAGAAGGCAAATAATTGAAAAACTATAAGAAAGAAAAAATGAAAGCAAATTGAAAAGTTGCTTAGAATTAGCCATTCTATAACATACTAAAAGTTAACTTAAAGGTGAGCTGCCCCTTTAAGGCTTCTATGTAAAACAGACTATACCATCTGGAATATGGGGATCTCCTGTTAATTTTTCTTTTAATTTCAGGGTGACAAGTACAACTGGCGTGAGAAGCAAATACACTGCAGCAGTGCCGAATGACTCCCTAATTATGAGCAGAGCTCCTCTGAATATTTGGTGTCCCTACCCCACGGAAATGTCACACACCAGGATTGGGACACCGTAGGCTGTGGTTTTAATTATTGCAAACCAATCGCACATTTGCCTAGTGATTCACAAGAGAAGGAAGACGCTGCTTGGCAGATGGAAAGGTCAAAGGAATCCAGGCCACAAAGGCTCGACATTTAAAATCAAAGGGGAACTCCACCCAAAAACTGCTTTTTTTGCAGGAAAAAAAAAAGTAATTCTAAATAACTTTCCCCATACACATTTATTTCATATATTATGTGTAAATGTAATTGCGATTGATAGCAGTGTCTGGTTCTGACTGTTGAGACATTGTAGCAGAAGTCAGAACTCCTCCAGGTCTGTTAATCAGCTGGCTTCTGCTACATTGTTTCAGGAGTCATAACCAGGCATGCAGAGAATACCAACAACCAGGGACACGATATGGCAGGGCCCCATTTTATAAATGCCACAATACAGGGAAAGAATCTAGTGTACAAAGAAAGAGCGATACCCTCATACTTTACCGTCTACGGCAGGGGTCCAAAACCCAGAACCGGGTCGCGGACACTCCGGAACTGGGCCACCGAGACCAGCCCACTATTAACGGGTGCGCCGAATTGGATGAGGTGCGTGCAATTTGTCGCTCGAGCCACCAAACCCCACCCCTATCCGCCCGACCCCCAGAGCCCCCTCCCGACCCTGCCCCTTGCAAAAAATGTTGCTTTTGCACCGGTTCCCCGGTCCAAAAAAGGTTGGGGAAAAAATAAGGCAGCAGCTCCCTTCCATATGTGTAAATAAAAATATGTAAGAACATTGTACAGGTATGGGATCCGTTATCCGGAAACCCATTATCAAGAAAGCTCTGTCTCCCATAGACCCTATTTTATTCAAATAATCCAGAATGTAGAAGGAACAGTAACATTATTTTTTATTAAAACAAAAAAGTCCTTTTTCTCTGTAACAATAAAACAATAGCTTGTTCTTGATCCCAACTAAGATACAGTATCATTAATCCTTATTGGAGCAAAACCAGCCTATTGGGTTTATTTACAGCAGACGTAAGGTATGAATATATGAGTTAGGGAAAGATCCGTTATCTGGAAAGCCCCAGGTCCTGAACACTCTGGATAACAGGTCCCACACCTGTAGCAAATGTCTCCCTAACTGCTAGTGAATTTTGTTTGTGTGTGTATATATATATATATATATATATATATATATATATATATATATATATATATATATATATATATATATATATATATATATATATATATATATATATATACATATATACACAGTCTGTAGTGGAGCACTCGAAATGTATACAACCGCCTGGGTGCTGGTTATAGCATAGCATAACAAACAGAAATAAAACCGCACTCCAAGGTCTTGATATGATGAAAAAAGTGACAAAATTTAATTAAAGACCTTGGAGTGCGGTTTTATTTCTGTTTATATATATATATATATATATATATATATATCTCTAGCTCTCAGGCTTTTCTTTATCTGAAAATGTGTGGAAGGGTCAGCCCTGCTGTACAGAGATAAAACCTTTGTGCAGAGCTCCAGTGGTCTGTGTGGCATTTATTTAACCCTGTCTGAAGCTATAACCAATCAAGTGGAAAAGGACAATCCCCCCCCCCATGAGATTCAGCTGCTACATAAATAGACAACCGCTCTGTAACCGTGTGCCTTGTTACGATTGGCTGCTTCAGATCCGGTGCCTTAACTCTCTGCCAGAGCCCAGGAATAGTGGTGGCAATAAAGGACATTATAAATGGAACCACAGTGAATTTATTCTGCATCTGAGCTGCTCTCTTTCCTATGTTCAGGCACAGGAGATGATTGGACCAAGAGCTGAATGTATATTTCCTTATGCTAGAGTTCATAGAGCAATCAGTGTTGCTTTACACCATCCATAGACAGGAGTGTTACCGCAAAAACACGTTAGCAGTGTCTCAGCCAGGAACAAGCCCTTCGTGACCAATGGGAAAGAGAGCAGCCCAAGAGTAGAAAGGATAGAATCAGTTGTGTCCTTAAAAAATACCTGCAGCCGGCAGGTATGAGGGTAGGATTTTCAGGTGTAGGTATAGATGCGGGTCTGTGGGTTACAGGTCTCATTTAAATTTCTTATGTTATATTGTCTGTATTTTATTCCTTTTAAAATTTTACAAAATGTTTCTTCTGTCCCCGCCCACTTTTTATGGTCACTTCCAGTTCGCAGCAACATCACTTCCTCTTTAAAGGAAAACTATACCCCCAAAATGAACACTTAAGCAACAGATAGTTTATATCATATTAAGTGGCATATTAAAGAATCTCACCAAACTGGTTTTAAGTAAATATGGTCCTTTTACATCTATTGCCTTGATCCACCATTTCATGATGGTCTGTGTGCTGCCTCAGAGATCACCTGACCAGAAATACTGCAGCTCTAACTGTAACAGGATGAGATCACCTGACCAGAAATACTGTAGCTCTAACTGTAACAAGGAAGAGATCACCTGACCAGAAATACTGCAGCTCTAACTGAAACAAGGAAGAGATCACCTGACCAGAAATACTGCAGCTCTAACTGTAACAGGAAGAGATCACCTGACCAGAAATACTGCAGCTCTAACTGTAACAGGAAGAGATCACCTGACCAGAAATACTGCAGCTCTAACTGTAACAGGAAGAGATCACCTGACCAGAAATACTGCAGCTCTAACTGTAACAGGAAGAGATCACCTGACCAGAAATACTGCAGCTCTAACTGTAACAGGAAGAAGTGTTAAAGCAAAAGACAGAACTCGCTGTGTTAATTGGCTCACGTGACCAAACAAGTATAGTTTGTTGGTATGTTTGTGTGCACCGTGAATCGTACGATCCCAGGGGACGGCCCTTATTTTTTAAAATGGCAATTTTCTATTTAGGATTACCCAATGGCACATACTACTAGAGAAGTATATTATTATGAAATGGTTCATTTAAACGAAGCAGGGTTTTACATACGAGCTATTTTATGCAATATCTTTTTATAGAGACCTACATTGTTGGGGGGTATAGTTTTCCTTTAATGGTAGTCGGCGGGTTGCGGATAAGGCAATTGCGGGTCGGGTAGCGGAACAAAGTAGGCAAATATGCGGGTTGGGGTTCTATAAATTGGTTCCGCGCAGCACACTTCTAGCCATAATTCTTTATTTATATAGTGTTGACATGTATCTGAGAATAGTGAAAGGTTATTTCAGGTTATCCTATCTGCCGACGGGAAAGCCTCAGCCCCCAGGATTTTCGCATAGAGACCCCTCGATACTGACCTTTGGCCAGCTCTTTTCTCAGCTGCAGCACAGCCCCCAAGTTGCAGTCGGTAGTAGCGTAGGCGTGCGGGATGCTGGATTTAGATTCGGTTAGTCTCTTGGCTATGACTTTTCGGATGTTGCTGGCTGGTATTTCAGAGAACATGCCCTGAAAGGAAATTTTTAGGAAACATGGTTACTCTGGAATGTCGGCACGGATTCACTTCCAGGGGATGGGACAAGGAAACGAGTATTTTAAAATGTGCATTTCTTTAAAGGGGTTGTTCACCTTTGCGTTAACTGGTAGTATGATGTAGAGAATGAGACAATTTGCAATTGGTTTTCATTTTTTATTATTTGTGTGTTTTTTTTTTTAGTTATTTGGCTTTTTATTCAGCAGCTCTCAAGTTGGCTATTTCAGTAATTATCCTAACAACCTTGCATTGATTTCAATAAGAGACTGGGTTATGAATAGGAAGATGAGTAATAAAAAGTAGCAATAACAATACATGTGTAGCCTTACAGAGCATTTGTTTGTAGATGGGGTCAGTGACCCCCTTTTGAAAGCTGGAAAGCGTCAGAAGAAAAATGCAAATTAAAAAAAAACTATTAAAAATAAATAATGATGGCCAATTGAAAAGTTGCTTAGAATTAGCCATTCTATAACGTAGTAAAAGCTACCTTAAAGGTGAACCACCCCTTTAAAGCTACCCTTATAAATAGCAATTTTGATGGCCTAGTATATCTCAATAACTGTGATTACCTCTGTATGGGGCTTCCCAGGGATGGACATTGGGGGAAAGGTTAGCCGTCCTGAGACAGGTGCTGGAGACGCTGCAGGTGGAGACGTTGAAATCTTTTGTAGAGTTGGGGTCGGGGCAGCTGGTTTTGGCTTCTCCCCTGGTACCTCCTTCTGTGCCAGGCATTTTAGAGCATCCCTAGGGAAATATATAAAACTACAGTCATATTCTCAGAATGAACATTGTATGAGAACGGAGATGATACCAGTAACATGGCGACTTTTTTTTCCAAATTCATTAAAGTCTCATATCTGCTTTTCTTATGGGCGTTTTTTCATGGCAAAATTTTCAGCTGTGGAATTTCACCGCAAATCCATGGCTGCCAAATAAATTCGCTCGTTACTAATTCTGGAGCTTTCAGTCTATGCGGACTAGGGATGCACCGAATCCAGTATTCGGTTCGGGATTTGGCCAGGATTCGGCCTTTTTCAGCAGGATTTGGATTCGGCGAATCCTCGTGCCTAGCCGAACCGAATTTGCATATGTAAATTAAGTGCAGGTAGGGAAATCACGTGACTTTTTGTCACAAAAGAAGAATTTTTTACACTTTTTCCTTTCCTAACCCTAATTTGTATATGCAAAACATGGTTCGGATTCAGTTCAGTATTCGCCGGAATCTTTCACCAAGGATTCGGCTGAATCCCCAATAGTGGATTTGGTGCATCCCTAATGCTGACCAACACTGACAGCTTTCAAACCCCCAAAATACACAGGCTTTTAACCAGTGTGTGTGTGTGAACACCATCAGCACAGCCGTTCATCGGCAGCCAGGAAGAATAACGTGTTAATGGAAGACTGGGCAGTAACTTGCTCCTCTTTCATTTAATTTCTCACTTCTCTCCCTCGTCAGCTTTCAGTGTGATTAATAGCAGCTCCTGCTAAACCCTGGGAATCCATGTCAGAAAATCTATTTATGTTGCCCAGTGATATATGGTGTGTTTGTGTGCAAAAGCGCGCGGCACGCTGGTCTCGCTGCTGAATCCATTATGGATACGGCAGGGCAATGGTTAAACAGGCACAGCAGCAGAGCAGGTAATCACAGCAGGGGTATGAGCTCCTATTCCATGTAAGTGCTTAGGGATAGAATCCTAGTCTGCAGCCAATCAAAGATATATCCGCGGCAACCCAAAATGTATATTGTTCTCCTCTATGGTTTCTTTATACCTGATGACAAAGGGATGATTCAGCTTTCAGTTATATTTTAGTATGTTATAGAATGGCTAATTCTAAGCAACTTTTCAATTGGTCTTCATTATTTATAGTTTTTGAATTATTTGCCGTCTTCTTCCAACTCTTTTCAACTTTCCAACAGGGGTCACCGACCCCATCTTAAAAAATAAATGCTCTGCAAAGCTTCAAATGTATTCTTATTGCTACTTTTTATTTCTCCCCTTTCTATTCAGCCCCTCTCCTATTCATATTCCAGTCTTGGTCAAATCAATGAACGGTTGCTAGGGAAATCTAGGATTCAGATTGTTGGGATTGCAACCTGGAGAGCTGCTGAATAAAAAGCTAAATAACTCAAAAGCCACAAGTAATAAAAAATGAAAACCAATTGCAAATAATCTCAGAACATCCCTCTTTACATCATACTAACAGTTAATTTAAAGGGGAACAACTCCTTTAATATATATAAGATCACTTTGTAGAAGCATTACATCATGCAAATATATTCTGATGCCCCGATAAGAGTAATTTGTATTTAAAGGTCTTTATTTAACTTGCAAATGGAATGTTTGTCCCTAAAGGACAGGGATTAAATTATATGTGTGTGTGAGACGGGCAACGTTTACAAAATATCCCATAGAGAACACAGTATTGCTTAGAATTCATGAACAGGAGGGGTGTTTGGGGCCACAGCACATGACCAGGGAGGGCAGATAAACCCCCGAAAGGTTAATATAGTGGAGTCTATTCGGAAGAACCGAAAGAGCCCAGGGCAGGAAAGACGGTAGTAAATTTACTATACGGAGATAGCTGTGCTGTTTCTGAAACCGTAAGCAGCTCCAGGCTGCCCCCTGCAGATTGTAAGGTTATGTATCAATTTTGGACAAAAAGCTGTACGAGAGTAGGAAGAATATGCCTTAAAGTATTGGTGCCTAGAATGGCAGTCTTAGGGACAAACGAGAAGATTCGGGAGATTTAGTCGCCCGGCGAAAAATCTCCTCTTCTTCAAGCGACTAATCGCCGCGAACTGCCTCCCTGCCGGCTAGAATCTAAATCACCGGCGGGATGGCACTCGGAGTGCTTCGTTTTCTGAAGTTGCATCACGTGGAAATTTCGGGCGACTTTGGAAAAACAAAGTGCCATCCTGCCGGTGATTTAGATTCTAGCCGGCGGGGAGGCAGTTCGGGGAGATTTGTCGAGATTTATCGCCGAGCGACTAATCGCACCGAATGTTCTCGTCTGTCTCTGCCCTAAAAGGGGTTGTACGCCTTTAAAATAACTTTTAGTATGATGGAGACAATGATATTCTGGGACAATTTGCAATTGGTTTTCATTTTTTATTATTTACGCTTTTTGGGTTATTTAGCCTGTTTTGCTTCCAATAAGGATGAATTATATCTTAGTTTGGATCAAGTACAATATACAGGTATGAGATCCGTAATCCACAAACCCAATATCCAGAAAGCTTCGAATTACTGGAAGGCCATCTCCCATAGGCTCCATTTGATCCAAATACAGGTATTGGACCTGTTATCCAGAATGTTCGGGATCTGGGGTTTTCTGGATAAAGGATCTTTCCGTAATTTGGATCTCCATACCTTAAGTCTACTAGAAAATGATATAAACATTAAATAAACCCAATAGGCTGGTTTTGCTTCCAATAAGGATTAATTATATCTTAGTTAATTATTTCCTTTTTCCGTGTAATAATAAAACAGTCGCTTGTACTTGATCCCAACTAAGATATAATTAATCCTTATTGGAAGCAAAACCAGTCTATTGGGTTTAATGGACGTTTACATGGTAAGGAGATCCGAATTACAGAAAGAACCCTAATCTGGAAAACCCCAGGTTTGAGCATTCTGGATAATAGGTTCCATACCTGAACTTTTTTTTTATTACAGAGAAAAAGGAAATCATTTTTAAAAATGTGGATTATTTGGATAAAATGGAGACTATGGGAGATGGCGTTTCTGTAGCTTTTTGGATACCAGGTTTCCGGATAAGGGATCCCATACCTGTACACAGAGAAGGAGTACACACTTTGCTGTATAATGTAAAAAATAAAAGGGTAATAGAGCTATGATTTATGTAGAATTCCACCATATACATGTGCAGCCCTTCCCCCTACCGTGGAATATAATGACTTTATACACCAAGGAAACACCATTAATATTACATATAGGGTCTCCTTAAAGGCACGGTACAATTCCTTGCAACGTAGTGTTTATCCTTTCCCGTATTGTATTCAAATTACTTTTATAGGACATATTAAAAAAATGCAGCCTAATAGTTATTTGGCTTTGTAATTACAGCAAATGTGCTCGGATAATGATGGCATGAATAAATGGGGGAAGGGGGGTACGAATTTAGCAGTTTCTAAAAATACATCTTTCCTGCTTATTTGTAATTCAGCCAGAAGTAACAGGAGACCCCCCGGGGGTTTTCGATTTAGAAAAAAGCTTTTTACTGGGTTAGAAGACAGCCCCCTCTGCTCAAAGGAGGAGGGGTATTATTTAAAGGGGTGGTTTACCTTTAAGTTAACCGTTAGCATGTTATAGAATGGCCAATTCTAAGCAACTTTCCAATTGGCCTTCATTTATTCTTTTGTATAATTTCTGAGTTATTTGCCTTTATCTTCTAACTCTTTCCGGCTTTCAAATGGGGGTCACTGACCCCATCTAAGAGGCAAATGCTCTGTAAGGCTACAAATGTATTGTTATTGCTACTTTTTATTACTCATCTTTCTATTCAGGCCTCTCCTATTCATATTCCAGTCTCTTATTCAAATAAATGCATGGTTGCTAGGGTCATTTGGACCCTAGCAACCAGATTGCTGAAATTACAAACTAGAGAGCTGCTAAATAAAAAGCTAAATAACTCAAAAACCACAAATAATAAAAAATGAAAACCAATTGCAAATTGTCACAGAATATCACATCATATTCACAGTTAATTTAAAGCTGAACAAACCCATTTAACCATTACAACTTCGGAGAGCAATCCAATTATTTTCAAGAATAGTAAACGAGGAGCAGCGGCTTTGGGGTAATGATTTCCACGTTTGGTGGCGGGGAGACGAGAGCGGATTCTTCTGTAATGCCCAGGGGGCAGGGGGTATTTTTGGCACATAAAGGGACAATGTAAACCGAGTGTTTCATGCTGAAAATACAATAATTGTTTTTTTCCTTGGGATGAATTAGAGGATCAAACAAACTCATTTTGTTCAAAGAAAACATTAAATTAAAAAAAAAAAAAAAAACATCAAATAAACGAATTTTGCGAAAGATGTGAAGGGGCCGTAATGCCCGGGGGTACCAATTAAATGGATGTTTTTGTTACCATGGCAACTCACCAACAGTTCGGCTGTTATAAATCCCTAGGGATGAAGGGGGGGGTGTTAGTTTAATAATTTAGTGGAATTGAGAAAATGTGAATTAATGCGACACTGACATAATGACCGACCCTGCAGCTAAAAGTCCGACAACTATGACGGACATAAAATCAATGGCGCTGAGGGGTCACGCAGGATTATCCAGGTCACATGGGTTTCAGTCAGGTGAAGACACTGGTTTGGAGCCTGTTGGTTCCGGTAGAAACATGTTCATGTAAATACACTGGATTATTACACGGGTATCCGTTATGCAAACAGCTCAGAATTAAGGAACGGCAGTCTATTAATAGAGTTCATTTTATCCAAATAATGCAAATTTGTAAAAATTATTTCCTTTTTCTGTGTAATAATAAAACAGTAGCTGGTACTTGATCCCAACTAAGATATAATAAATCCTTATTGGAAGCAAAACCAGCCTATTGGGTTTATTTCATGTTTATATGATTTTCTAGTAGACTTAAGGTATGAAGATCCAAATTACAGAAAGATCGGTTATCTGGAGGCCCCCAGGTCCAGAGCATTCTGGATAGCAGGTCCCATCACTGTAATAATTAAACAGTAGCTTGTACTTGATCCCAGCTAAGATGTAATTAATCCTTATTGGAATCAGAACTAGCCTATTGGGTTTATTTAGGGGCAGATTTATCAAAGGTCGAAGTGAAAATTCTAATTTTTAAATTCGAATTTCGAGTTTATTTTAGTGTAATTCGACTAGGGAATAGTCCAAATTCTATTCATATTTTTAAAAAAAAATCGAAATTCGAATTTTGAAAATTTATCATGAACTGTCTCTTTAAGAATTCAAATTCTACTATTTGCCATCTAAAACCTGCCGAATTTGTGTTTAGGCTATGGGGGACCTCCTACAGTCAATTTGGAGTCGTTTGGTGGACTTATTTTTTAATTTTTTTGGTGAAAAAATTCCAAATCAAATTCGATCTAATTTGCAGCTCAATTCTATTCGCACGTTTTAGATTTTAGATTTAGATTGCTTTAATAAATTTCAGTTGCCAGTTATGTTTGTCTGTGTCCAATCAACTTTGAAGTGGACAGAGTTAGAACCAACCTGTAGCCAATCAGAACATGATACAAATGGGAACAGAACCAACCTGCTACCCACAAATAACCTTAAAACCAAAAGTGATGTCACAATGGATCCTCTGTCGCTCCGGTGGTGCCGCCTAATGCTGCAACTGCCGCCAAATGGTCGCTTTACTTGTACAGGTATGGGACCGGTTATCCAGAATGCTCAGGACCTGGGTTTTCTGGATAACGGGTCTTCATACGTTAAGTCTACTAGAAAATCATGTAAACATTCAATAAACCCAATAGGCTGGTTTTGCCTCCAATAAGGATTAATTATATCTTCGATGGGATCAAGTACAAGCGACTGTTTTATTATTACACAGAAAAAGGAAATCATTAAAACTTAATTATTTGATTAATATGTGGAGATGGCCTTCCCCTAATTTGTAGCTCTCTGGATAACAGGTTTCCGCATAATGGATTCAACACTGTACTGGTACATTAAAATCCACATACTCTTTTGTGATTATTCCTCGAGGCCCAGAGGGGGTGATGGAACCAGTGTCTAGCCCATGCGTATCAATGATGTGTCGAGCTGCGGGACTCATGCGAAGCCTGTGGAAGGAGGAAGAAACAATTTAGTTATATATGGCTCAATGGTTAGTATTGCTGCACGGCACAACTAGGGGTCCTAGGTTTGATTCCAGCCATGCAGCTATTAGCAAGGAGTGTGTATGTTCTATCCCTGTCTGTCTTTCCTCCCACTCTCTAAAAGCAGGTTAATTGGCTCCTAATAAAACTAGGGATGCACCGAATATACCATTTTGGATTCGGCCGAAACCTTCGCGAAAGATTCGGGTAAATAACGAACAAAATCGGAATCCAAATTTGCATATGCAAATTAGGGGTGGGAAGGGGGAAACCATTTTTTACTTCCTTGTTTTGCGACAAAAAGTCATGCGATTGCATATGCAAATTAGGATTCAGATTCGGTTCGGCCGGGCAGAAGGATTCACCGAGTCCCAAACCGTATCCTGGATTCGGTGCATCCCTAAATAAAACTGACCGAATGTGTGGGAATATGATGGGGGCTTTAGCACAAATCTCGGACACATGGGGGCAAATTCACTAACCTGCGGAAATTCGCCAGCGCCGGCTTCGCTCACAGCGCAACACTTTGCCAGGCTAGATTCGCCAGGACAACACTAATTCACTAAAATCTGAAGTTGCATTCAGGGCGCTGAACTCTGGCGAAGTTGCGACAGTGTTACTGCGCCAAGCGAAGTTGCGCTACTGTTGGCTAATTTGCATATGGTGGGAAGTGAAAGTTGAATGGACGTATATGTTGCAGCAAATACATTACACTACACAAGCCCAGGGAACCTTAATAAAATAAAGTTGTTACAATGTCCTACACATGTGCCCAGTGTATAGTTTATGTGCCAGATGGAGGAGCCCGGGTACCCAGCCTATCACCATGAAAAAGTAAAAGACGCCAGCGTTTTTTGGGACTTTTTTCAACTAGAAATTGAAGAAGCCCTATACACTCCAGTGCACTTCGCCTGGTCTGAGCTGATGAAGGCAAGTCTGGCGGAACAGGTAACGTTCAGTAAAATGCGCATCTTAGTGAATTTGCGAAGTAACGTTTTTTCGCCAGAGCAAAACTTCGCGTGGTGCTAGAGTCTATCTCCTTCGCTAGCAAAGTTACGCCTGCGACCGTTAGTAAATTGGTGATATCCCAAAATGACGTCACGCTGGCGAATTTTCGTTAACATTAGTCACTTCGCCCTTAAGTGAATTTCCCCCATGGATCCATAATTCAGTGTTTTTATTAATGTTGGATCTCTTTAATGTTTTGCCTAAATTGCCCGGGGCTGGCCAGGTTTGTGATTCTATATTATATATTATAAGGAGCTGTAAAACAGCTTAAAGATGGATCAGCATGGAGTGCGTGACTCCCATGATGCAACTGGTGCTGTTTAATTAAGAACACGGTTATGATTTTCACACCATCAAGTGTTCACCACTCTGTAGATAAAACCAGGAAATTGCACTTCAGCAGGTGAGAGAGGAATGGGCAAAATTATTTATAGTATTTTATTATATATATATATATATATATATATATATATATATATATATATATATATATATATATATATATATATATATATATATATATATATATATATATATATATATATGTATGGTCTTATTGACACACATGCAGTATTAAAGGAGACATATATCCTCCATCACAACCTAATCTGAGCACTTTTACCGTTACGTTATTTTCTTAGCAGTCGGTGTTAATATTATGAATGTGTAGTTTACTGGACAATACTTTGGTAACTATATCCACTTTAGTTATTTGTGGCACCCCTCCTATTTCGGATTTCTAGAAGGATAAGACTTGCAAAGCGTTACACAGGCCGGGAGACATACCCACGTTTTGCCACTGGGGCCACATTGGCGATTTTTGTGGCTGCAGCGACCGTGGTCGGAGAGACTTTAACACTGGGAACGTCCACTTGCTTCCAGTCTTGCCCTTCTTCCACCAGCAGAGCGATTAAAGAGCCAAGACGCACGTTCTTGCTGCCCTCCTCCACCTGCAGGACACAATATTTACATTAGAACGGAAACAACAGAAACACTCAGCAATCACGCATCGCCAGAGCCGAGCGTCTATTCGTGTAACGACCATCTGGTCTTAAAAATCTCATTAATAAATACGTTAATCTCGTTTGTGCAGTTCAAACTGATGATTTATGTGCAGATAAACAGGATTGCAGGCGAGAGAGAGAGATATTATTGTTTACACAGCGAGCCTGCAGAAATGTCCCTGCTGCAATAAGGGAGTCGTGTCACCCCTGGGATGATTTTACTTTCCTTTCCTTTTTAACAACCCATAACAATTTAAAGAACTAAAGAGAATCTATAGTAATGCGGTTTTGTATATAGTGAACTTACTGTACCAGCCCAGAGATCTAGTAGCCCTATAACAGTAATGATCCAGGACTTCAATAGTTGTCGCCAGCAGCTCCCCATCTTGGATCTTGTTAGGCATCTCTTGGGAGTCAGTGGCACTGCACATGCTCAGTGGGCTCTGGGCTGCTGTTGGGAAGCTAAACTTAGGGGGAAGTGATGTGCGGGTTTGGTTTCACCCAACCCAACACAAGCCCGTCCGCACCCGCCTCCTCCCCTCTATTCATAGGCCCAATCCTCCCTGATGATGTTACAAAAGGGGCGGGAGTGACGAGTGAGCACCTATAAAAATAGAAGCAGGAAGCTGCTGGTGTAAGGTCGTGACCCAGGAAATGCTGAAGTCAGCCTGCACCCATCTGACCTGTGGGTGTTGGGCCGGCCCATACATTACTATTAGCGGATGTGGGAAATCATCAGGCAGAAAGTGAGGTTCATCTGTAATAGAATTCAAAGCTACATTATTATTATGATTATTATTTTCCACGGCACGGATTTCTGAGCTGCCATGTAATGTGACTCTGAATTCATTAATAATCAGCCTTGTATTGTGACTGTTGTATTGTAGATTAGGGATGCACCGAATCCAGGATTCGGCTGAATCCTTCTGCCCAGCCGAATCCAAATTTTCATATGCAAATTAGGGGAGGGAAATCGCGCGACTTTTTGTCACAAAACAAGGGATACGCAAATTAGGATTCAGGTTCAGTATTCAGCCGAATCTTTCGCGAAGTATTGGGGGGGCTCAGCCAAATGCAAAATAGTGGATTCGGTGCATCCCTATTGTAGTTATACTGTATATTATGAGTGGGTCCCTAAGCTCAGTAAGTGACAGCAGCAAAGAGCATGTGCAGTGAATCAGTCGAAAAGAAGATAGGGAGCTACTGGGGCATCTATTGGGAGACAGATCTGCATCAGATCCCTGCAAAAGGGCAGTGGGGGGCTTGGGCTGGTACATTTCTAGTCCGATTCTTTTTTAATCCTTCTAATATTCTTATATTTTTTGTACTTTTTATTTATGTATTAATAGGACAACAGGGTATTTTTGGCCAATGGCAAAGAGGTAAGTTGAGGTACTGGTAAGTGCCCACATATATGCCATAATATTTAGCTTTCTTTTTTTAGTCTACAGAAACACACAGAGGGAGAGAGCCAGCATTTCGGAGATGTCCATTCCACTACAAAGGGAGCAGAAAAGCAGCTTATTCCATTCTGCCTGTCAAAATGGAACTATTGATTGTGCTCCCTGCCTGGTATCAGAAATCTGATAAATAGCACCTATTGACCCGCTGGTGTTCCAGGCACAATATCTACAGCTGCTGTTAAACGTTGGATCAATGAAACTGATCTTCCCAGCTGTTGTGCAACGAACGATCAGGGGATATAAAATTCCTAAATATCCCCTAAGTCTCCACCCCCCCCAACAAAATTGAGAATAAATGAATCCACTTATACCAGGGGTTAAGGGTAGAGGCACACAATGCTATTCGGTGGGCGACAAATCTCCCAGAAAGCTGTATGTTTGCCTGTGTTATATTCTCTCCACTGCTGGTTCTGACTCCAGAAACAATGAAGCAAATGGATTAACAGATCAGAAGAAGAACAGACTTTCATACCTCCCAACATTTTAGAAGTAAAAAGAGGAGCAAAATTTTTTTCCGCACGTAGAGCAGTGAAATTTTTGACCACGCCCTTTCTGTGGCCACACCCTCTAATTACCATGTTCATTTTACAAAATTTGGTAGGTTATGAAAGTTTGAAACTATTTCTCCTTATCTAAAATGTTTTTTTTTTGTGTCTCAAAATTGTTACAAAGTATCTTATTTGCACCTGTTAGCTGTTCTGGGCTCTCTGCTAAAA
This sequence comes from Xenopus laevis, assembly GCF_017654675.1. Classification (NCBI taxonomy): domain Eukaryota; kingdom Metazoa; phylum Chordata; class Amphibia; order Anura; family Pipidae; genus Xenopus; species Xenopus laevis. The sequence continues at coordinate 8,039,563 of NC_054377.1, forward strand.
GCCAATTAAGTTACAAACGTTGTTTCTTTTTGTGGCTGTTCAGTGCATAGAAAATAGGGACTTTCCAGTACAAATGAGGGACTGCCGGTTGAGCTGTCAAAAGAGGGACTGTCCCTCCGAAAAAGGGACAGTTGGGAGGAATAGACTTTTCAAGAGGCAGAGCCAGAGAAAAGGATACGGAAATGCTGCTTTCAATACGAATTACATTTACAAATAAATAACTTTAAATCCAATGCAAATGTGTAATTAATATATACAGAGAAGTTCATTAGTTATCGTTTTCCTTCATTATGCAGAAGCAGTTATTGGACAGAGACCCCTTGTAATGCAGTCACTTGATAACCCAGTGTCATTTTTAGATTAGGGATGCACCGAATCCAGCATTCGGTTCGGGATTCGGCCTTTTTCAGCAGGATTCGGCCGAATACTTCGGCCCGGCCGGAACCAAATCGGAAACCTAATTTGCATATCCAAATTATGGGAGGGGAGAGGGAAATTGCGTGACTTTGTCACAAAACAAGGAAGTATAAAATGTTTTTTCCTTCCCGTCCCTAAATTAAGATTCAGATCAGTCGAATCCTTCGTGAAGGATTCGGGGGTTCGGCCGAATCCAAAATAGTGGATTCGGTGCATCCTTAATTTAGATTGCAAGCTGCACGGGCTAGGAAATTAGAGCTCCTGATTAACCGGTACAGATCTGCATGCAACAACAATAAATATTATAAGGCAATATGGGACTCCATAAAAGCAGCATAGGGAAGAGTACTTAATGCAGAACACAGGCTAATGAAATGAAAAGAAATGCATTCTGAGCTAAACTGCAAAGCGGAGAGACAGGCATATAAATAAAAGGAACATTTGGCTCGTTCAGAATGCAAATTGCTAGAGAAGCATACAATGCACATCAACATTCTGTATGTCAGTCTGGAGGCAACTGGCACGAGTCGTGAGCACAGAAAGGCCAAGTCAGGTTGGTCGTGTTCTTCTCAAAGGAGAAATCTGCTGGAACTAATTTGTTATTCAGGGTGAAATCCACATAAATGGTCTAAAACATTTTCCTTAATATATCTATATACCTTAGATACATATAAAAGTACGGGGCTTATTCAATATATAGAGAATCATAGGGACCTTAGATTGTAAGCTCCGTTAGGAGAAGGGACTGATGGGAATGTGATAGGGAGCTTAGATTGTAAACTCACTGGGGCAGGGGCTGATGGGAATATGATAGGGACCTTAGATTGTAAGCTGACTGGGGCAGGGGCTGATAGGAATGTGATAGGAACCTTAGATGTTAAGCTCCGCTGGAGAAGGGACTGATGGGAATTTGATAGGGACATTAGATTGTAAACTCACTGGGGCAGGGGCTGATGGGAATATGATAGGGACCTTAGATTGTAAGCTGACTGGGGCAGGGGCTGATAGGAATGTGATAGGAACCTTAGATGTTAAGCTCCGCTGGAGAAGGGACTGATGGGAATTTGATAGGGACATTAGATTGTAAATTCACTGGGGCAGGGGCTGATGGGAATGTGATATGGAGCTTAGATTGTAAGGTGATTGGGGCAGGGACTGATAGGAATGTGATAGGAACCTTAGATGTTAAGATCCGTTGGAGAAGGGACTGATGGGAATTTGATAGGGACCTTAGATTGTAAGTTCACTGGGGCAGGGGCTGATGGGAATGTGATATGGAGCTTAGATTGTAAGCTGACTGGGGCAGGGACTAATAGGAATGTGATAGGAACCTTAGATTATAAAATAAACTGGGGTAGGAGCTGATGGGTATGTGATAGGGACTTTAGATTGTAAGCTTTGTTGGGGCAGGGACTAATAGGAATGTGATAGGGACCTTAGATTGTAAGCTCCACTGGGGCAAGGACAGTTGGGAATGATGTGCAGCAGTTTCTCCTAAATGGTACATTGACTGGGAAATCTGGAGGGGACACACAAATTAACAAATAAACAATTGCAGTCTGTGTACATAAGAGGAGCGGGTTTTTAAGAGCAGCTTAATGGCTTCATCATGAGATGTAAACAGAATAAAACGAGTCTGTGGGCACAGAGGGTTATACTGTTTTTAGACCCATGTGGGTCATTACGGGTTAGATACGCACGAATATCAAGCCTGCTGTTATAGAGGCAACAGTAACCATGTGTTGTTAGCAGTTGTGCCCAGCCCAAAGGCCCCCTGAAAGCACCACGGGGGTTATAAACGATAGCCGAGATGTTTCACTAGAATTACTCGCGAGGTCTCAGATGCTGAAAGCCAAAAATGTGTTGGCCCCATAGCTAAGAACAGGGGGCAGCGAAGGCAACTACAGCAAGAAGCAAATAAAACAGATAGGAGCACAGGGTAGAACTTTGTGTAGCTGAAGAAAGAAGGAGGTGGGTTATCCGAAGGGTTAATTGTTCGGCTTAAAGGGGGTGTATTACCCCATCTCAGCCCAGTTAATCAGCAAGGGGGACACAGTAGACAGAGGGGATCTCCACGCTGGTTCTTGCCCTTGTATACCAGTTGTTTGTCTGTTCTATACAGAGATATTTTAGGGTACACCATATAATCTAGGCAGTGTCAGAATGGGGTTGCTGGTGACCGCGGGGGGGGGGGGACCACCACGATTTATCCCGGCACCTCCTGGGAAATGTAAAATTGGGGTTCTACTGTAGGTGTAACCAAAAGATCAGCACGAGGGTCATTTAGGGTGAGAATCTGAAGCAAACACGTATGTGCTGTCCTACGTGTTCTTGCAAATATGGCGGATATAGACATGTATATATGTCTTTTGTCTTGTTATGAGCTAAGAGGAGTCCTGGTCAAATGCAGAACCTCAAAAGGGGAGTCTGAACTAAAAGAAGTCTGAAATCATCTGGTCTATGTTATAATCATCTATTTATGTACAGTAACTATCTATGTCAGAAAATGGAATTCCCAGGATCCAGTTAGGATGGAATATGTTTCCTACTTAAAGGAGAAGGGAAGCTACGGAGGCATTTTTAGCCAATAGATTAGTGCAAGAATGTTATATTTATTCTGTAGATTGTTTTACCATACCTGATTAAACAGCTCTAGAAGCTCTCTGTTTGTGTAGGATAGCAGCTGCCATATTAGCTTTGAGAGACATCACTTCCTGCCTGATTCTCTCCCTGCTCACTCATAGCTCTGGGCTCAGATTACAGCAGGGGGGGGGAGGAGCAAACTGAGCATGCTCAAACCCTAGCCCTGGAGGTTTAAGCTGAAAACAGGAAGTCTGATACAGAAGCCCATGAGTACACAATAGAAGGAAAGAAATGTGCTGTTTCTTTTGACAGAGGACTACGAGCAGCATTACTTTGAGGGGTTACTGGTGTATTTATATAGACCTTTCTGATAAAGCTTACTTAGTTTTAGCCTTCCCTTCTCCTTTAAAAGGGTTGTTCACCTTTAAATAAACTTTTAGTATGACGTAGAGAGTAATATTCTCATTTCTCAATTTGCAATTGGTTTTCATTTTTTATTATTGGTGTTTTTTTTTTAGTAATTTAGCTTTTTATTCAGCAGTTTGCAGTTTTAGCCATCTGGCTGCTGGGGTCCAAATTCCCCTAGCAACCATGCATGGATTTGAATAAGAGACTGGAATATGAATAGGAGAGGCCTAAATAGAAAGAGGAGTAATAAAAAGTAGCAATAACAATACATTTGTAGCTTTACAGAGCATTTGTTTTGTTTTTTTAGATGGGGTCAGTGACCCCCATTTGAAAGAAGCCAAAAAATATAAATAATAAAGGCCAATTGAAAAGTTTAGAATAAGCCATTTTTAAGCATACTAAAAGTTACTTTAAAGGAGAACCACCCTTTTAAAGCTGGAAGCAGTTACCCAAGATTTTGTCTGCCAATGGGATTTTGAGCATTAAAGCATCAGAGTCTGGCCTGCCCCAGAGTAAAGGGTTAACAAATGGACTCCTGCTCTGTTCTTTCTGGCTGCAGCTACCAATCCTTAGGGATATAAATCTCACTATTAACATCAGCCTGAGCTCTAAATATTTCAGAAGTCAGAATATGCATCTGGCCCCTGAGCTAGTCCCAAGAGCTGTCGCTTGTGAAGAAAATCCTAATGACATTCCAAAGAAAGGACACAGGGGGTCACACAGTGTAAAAAGGACAGAGACTAAAGAAAATCTATATCGAATTTCGTTGCAAGCCGGCTCCAGAAATAACATTTATGGCTTTCCCACTGGGAGAAGTATGGCTCCCATAGACTCCATTTTATCCAAATAATCCAAATTTTTAAAAATGATTTCCTTTTTCTCTGTAGTAATAAAACAGTACCTTGTTCTTGATCCCAACTAAGATATGATGTTATAAAACGACCAATTCTAAGCAATTTTTCAATTGGTTTTCATTATTTATTTTTTATAGTTTTATAGTTATTTGTCTTTTTCTTCTGATTGTTTGCAGCTTTCAAATGGGGGTCACGGACCCCTTCTAAAAAAAACCACAAATGTTCTGTAAGGCTACAAATGTATTGTTTTATTACTAATCCTTCTATTCAGGCCCCTCTCCTATTCATATTCCAGTCTCTTATTCAAATCAATGCATGGTTGCTAGGGTAATTTGGGCCCTAGTTACCAGACTGATTAAAATGCAAACTGAAGAGCTGCTGTATAAAAAGCTAAATAACTCAAAAACCTTCAATAATAAAAAATGAAAACCAATAGCAAATTATCTCAGTATATCACTCTCTACATCAGAATAAAAGTTGTCTCAAAGGTGAACAACCCCTTTAAAAAAAATAAAATTCAAATTCGAATCAATTTTTTTTTTGGGTGAAAAACTGTAAATTGATTGTAGGAGGTCCCCTATAGGCTAAAACACCAATTCGGCAGGATGCCGAATCGGAATTCTTAAAGGGACAGTAGATGATAAATTTCAAATTTTTCTTAAATTGTAATCGATTTTGGACTATTCCCTAGTCAAATTACAATTTAAATTTAAAAATTAGAATTTTCAAATTGACCCTTTATAAATCTGCCCCTACAAGATAACACAATGGTGAACAATCCCTTTAAGACTACTAAAAACCATCATTTAAGAATATTAGACCTATCTGCTTATAATGGACGCTTTGTCTCAAGTAATTCAGAGCTTTCTGGATAATGGATTTCCAGATAAGGGATGCATGACAGGCCCTGGGTTAAAATGACTTATGCAGGGTACTGGTTGGCAGACTCTACTTGCGTCCCTGTTTAACAGAATCACCAACTGAAACGAGTGGAAAAATAATAGAAAATCTATTTATAAATATTTATTGGAAGAAGCCTTTTTTACAACCCATTCCAGGTTTCGTATTGGCACAAAACAGATGGTAAAGTAGAATTGTTTATGGAGCATCACCATCCCACTCTGCATTTCAATTGAATATACACAGGTGGGAGCTGCCTGGGGTGTTACCAATGCGTTCATCATGTTTTATCAAAGAGTTATTTTTGCCTTTTCCAGATACAGGACACAAGGATCCGCTGGGATTAAATCGTGCAGAGCCACTAGGGCTGCAGCTGTCAATTATTTTCGCATTCTTGAAAAGAATTCAGCATTTCAGGTACTAAATAAATCTGGACACAGTGTATTCCAGCTCTCTCACTAAACCAGACCCAGAGTAATGTAAAGAGCTGCAAATGGGCTCCTACTTCACATACAATCTAAATAACCTGTGAATTATCTCCTTATAATACACAAAGGTCACATTATCCCCATTATGTACCCACATTATAGGGGGTACATTATTCCTTATAATACATGAGTGATACTCAGAGTTCCCTGTATAACTCAGCCTGCAGCCTTGTGCCTTTATATGGTCACAGAACAACCCCTCAGTGACTTCTAATATCCTTATCATTTACAGTAGGGGGTACATTATCCCTTATAATACATGAGTGATACTCAGAGTTCCCTGTATAACTCAGCCTGCAACCTTGTGCCTTTATATGGTCACAGAACAACCCCTCAGTGACTTCTAATATCCTTATCATTTACAGTAGGGGGTACATTATCCCTTATAATACATGAGTGATACTCAGAGTTCCCTGTATAACTCAGCCTGCAGCCTTGTGCCTTTATATGGTCACAGAACAACCCCTCAGTGACTTCTAATATCCTTATCATTTACAGTAGGGGGTACATTATCCCTTATAATACATGAGTGATACTCAGAGTTCCCTGTATAACTCAGCCTGCAGCCTTGTGCCTTTATATGGTCACAGAACAACCCCTCAGTGACTTCTAATATCCTTATCATTTACAGTAGGGGGTACATTATCCCTTATAATACATGAGTGATACTCAGAGTTCCCTGTATAACTCAGCCTGCAGCCTTGTGCCTTTATATGGTCACAGAACAACCCCTCAGTGACTTCTAATATCCTTATCATTTACAGTAGGGGGTACATTATCCCTTATAATACATGAGTGATACTCAGAGTTCCCTATATAACCCATGTATGTATATATATGTGTATATATATATATATATATATATATATATATATATATAATGGCTCTATTGATATGATAAGCCACACAATAAGAACGATTTCCTATCTCTGCTGTTATCTATAAGCCAAAGCAATTGCAGCTATAAATGGCCTCTATAAATAGCCCTCCTGAGCACAAGAGAAACCCCCCCCCCCCCATCAGATGTAGATGAGCGGAGTTATTTTAGAAGGGTCTGCCAGGCATTTCGTGCTGCCAGCAGTCCTCAGCTTACTGGTGTGTGTAATAAAATCTAGACAAGGAATGAAAGATGCTTTTCTAAGTAAAAAGCGCCAGCGAAGGGGCCGCAGGCCACTGTGATTCTTTCCATCAGGAGTGTGATGATGATGGCACAGGAACAAAGAGGAGAATCCCAGAAAAAGCCAGTTCTGAAACGGCTGAATTTGTAGACACGATGCGGTCACATGGCCCTAATTATTGTATCTGAACAAAAAAACAGTTTTTGTTTTATTTATTTATTTACCAGAATTTTTGCCAGTACTCCGTCGTCGTTGGATTCCATGGTAACCACGGCTTTGTCCGTTTCGATTTCACACAGGGCATCTCCCGCGCTCACGCTCTCACCTTAAAGACAGCGACGTTTTAAAGAATGTTATTCATAAACAATACAGGTGTGGGATCCGTTAACCGGAAACCCGGTATCCAGAACGCTCTGAAATACGGGAATGCCGCCTCCCAGAGACTCCATTTTATCCAAGCAATCCAAATTTTCCTTTTTTCTGTGTAATAATAAAACAGTCGCTTGTACTTGATCCCAACTAAGAAATAATTAATCCTTATTGGAAGCAAAACCAGCCTATTGGTTTTTTTTTAATGTTTACATGATTTTCTAGTAGACTTAAGGTATGAAGATCCAAATTACGGAAAGATCCGTTATCCGGAAAACCCCAGGTCCCAAGCATTCTGGATAACAGGTCCCATACTTGTATTTATACATCCGCATGCATAATGAAACAGTGATTTTATTAGTTGGTTATCAGCACACCGCCCGGCACGGACAACTAATTAGGGCCCCAATTTACCCCAAAATATACCTGTCCAAATAGTCCAAATGCCATCTATACCCAGTTAGGCCAAACATGCACCTAAGAACCCTCCCCCCCAGCAAGCATCTCTCCTTTCTGGACCTGCAAAATTGGGCCATTAAACATGTCAGAGACCTCCCACCTGTACGCCTAGAAAAAAAGAGCTCCAGCCGAACCGGCCGACTTATTGGCCATGGGAAAGAGAGCAGCCCAGGAGAAGTGAGAACATAGAGGGTAATAATGCAAATATAAAGCGAATGTATTGGAGTTTTTTTTTTTGTTTCCCCTTTAAAGGGCATGTAAAGGCAAAAAAAATAAAATCCCATTTTTACTTTCTTTAATGAAAAAGAAACATATCTCCAATATACTTAAATTAAAAAATGTGTATCGTTTTTATAAGAAACCTGACTGTATGCAGTGAAATTCTCCCTTCATTTAATGCTGTGGATAGGAATTGTCAGACAGTCCCTAACGGCTCTGCAGGGAAACAATCATACTTATGAACAGCAGGGGGAGCCCTCGCCTTACTTCCCAGCCATGCAGAACTCAAGCAGCTTTGTTTGTTTCCCTGTAGAGAAGTCGGCGACTGTGTAGAGATTTGTATTGGATTTTATTTTGCCTTTACATCCCCTTTACTGTTTCCAACTCCAGCTGCAGGGACAAAGATCATGGAGCCAGATTTAAACAGATAAACTGGGATTCTATTTGGAGGATAATTTGGCTGCAGCCACTGGTTCTGCAGAGTTGGAGAAAGTTTGTATTAAACAATACAAAAACTATAAAATCCACATTAGATTACATGACAACACAGGACCCAGTGCAGTCTGTATATTCTGATTATTAATCAGTCTTGCTGTATCGGCTTCTGACAGATATTATTTGACATGTGCTGTTTTGATCATTTATGACGATCCCTAAGCAGCCCAGACCACACTGAGCATGTGCACAGTCTTGGTCTTGCAAAGATGTATAACAAAGTTACAAGATGGTGACCCCCTGTGGCCAACTTTGAAAGCATAAATCATTTGTTTGATTAGGCTTGTGGTGCAGTAATTTTTATGTTTAGTATACAAGAAACAGCATTTCTAGCCTTATTCTATTTTAGACTTTACTTGCCCTTTAACCAGGGAAGGTTGATTTGCCGAACAAAGGTTTAAAGCTTGTGTCCTCTGAAAGACCCTCTAAACGGGTACAAAACACAGAGGTTTTCATTTGGATACAGCTGTGAGCAGGACGATAAATCCTATAAAGCACTTCACACCTCCAGCAACACTTCTTATGGGGGTGTAAACGCTTCTCACAATTAAAGGGCCAGTAACACCATAAAGTCAATTGGCAGTTACATATTTTATCAGCTTGTTCAGCAGCTGTAGATACAGTTAACAGCGAGAAGAAAGGTTTAATCCTAGATGCGCAGAGTAATAAATGGCACCTAACCCTTCTACTTACTAAAAGCATTTAATTCTTACAGTTTATCTGTTATGCAAATGTAGGCTTTACATCCCTAATGGAACATAAATGGGCCGTTATTATTATCTGAAGCAAACACACACAGTGGCTACCAGCATAGGATTAAAGTACATGACATTTAACTGCATATAGGAGCCATTTTTTCCCTGTGTTACTGAGATTACTTGGGATTCACTAGCAGAATGATTGACATTGCTGGTTACGTTAGCCAAAGTTTACGCTGTGCAACACTGCCTCCTGCTGGCTGCATAGAAACTCTACAATTGTTGGCTAGAAATGAACAGTAATGACAGTACAGATTTAATAAGGATTTGATTTTAAAGGGGAACTAAGATAGATTATATATATATATATATATCTTAGTTCCCCTTTAAAATATATATATAAATTTTATTTGGGGGGGGGGGTTACACAGACTACTTACCCAGTTTTAATTTATTTTTACCCTGAACAATTCCTTTAAAGGATGAGGAAAGCTATCAAAGTAGTTTATTGCAATTCATTAGCCACAATAGTGCAAATTATAAGACTATATTTATTCTGTAGAATGCTTTACCATACCTGTGTAAACTGCTCTTTCTCTGTGTATTTAGGATAGCAGCTGCCATTTTAGCTTGGTGTGACATCACTTCCTGCCTGAGTCTCTCCCTGCCCACTCATAGCTCTGGGCTCAGATTACAGAAGGGAGGAGAGGAAGGAGGTGGAAAAGGGAGGGGAGAGGGGGAGAGAGAAGCAAACTGAGCATGCTCAAGCCCTAGCCCTGGAGGTTTAAGCTGAAAACAGGAAGTCTGATACAGAAGCCCATGAGTACACAATAGAAGGAAAGAAATGTGCTGTTTCTTTTGACAGAGGACTCAGAGCAGCATTACTTTGAGGGTTTACGAGTATATTTAGGTGGACCTTTCTGATAAGGCTTACTTAGTTTTAGCCTTTCCTTCTCCTTTAAGGCTATTGCACTCTATACAGAGCTATACAGAGAAGGAATATTGTTTCTCTGTATATTTGCATTTATATACCTTTTAAGGGGTTGTTCACCTTTAAATTAACTGTTAGTATGCTATAGAGAGTGATATTCTGAGACAATTTGCAATCTGTTCTCCTTTTTTATTACTTGTGGTTTTTGATTTATTTAGCTTGTTATTCAGCATTTCTCCAGTCTGCAATTTCAGCCATCTGGTTGCTAGGGTCCAAATTACCCTAGCAACCATGAACTGATTTTATTATTAACATGTATATTATATAGCGCCAACATATTTCGCAGCGCTGTATTTGAATAAGGGACTGGAATATGAATAGGAGAGGACCTAAAAAGAAAGATGAGTAATAAAAAGTAGCAATAACTATAAATGTGTAGCCTTACAGAGCATTTGTTTTTTAGATGGGGTCAGTGACCCCCATTTGAAAGTTGGAAAGAATCAGAAGAAGGAAAATAATTCAAAAACTATACAAAAAGGAAAAATGAAGGCCAATTGAGAAGTTGCTAAGAACTGGCCATTCTGTTACATGTGAAAAGTTAACAAATGTGAACAGCCCCGTGAAGTATTAAACTGTGATGTGTGGGACAGCCTGATAACCGTGGGTCGTGCGGGTTCGGCCCGACCTCGCACCCCCCCTTTCTGGGCCCCTCCGTGCCCGCGGACCTTACAATGCCGGCTTAAACTTTTATAGACGCGCGCCTGCTCGACCCGCCCCTTTTGTGATGTCATCAGGGGCAGGGCGGGTCTATAAAAGGAACCCGGAAGTCGGGTGCAGGGAGGGCGGATATCGGGTGGGTGCAGGGAGGGAAAAACCCAACCCGCACATCACTGCTGCAAAGTTATAATACAGACAGAACTTTCCTTCATTGCATATTTATAATTAGGGATGCACCGAATCCACTATTTTGGATTTGACCGAACCCCCGCATCCTTCATGAAGGATTCTGCCAAATACCGAACCGAATCCGACTCCTAATTTGCATATGCAAATTAGGGGTGGGAAGGGGAAAACATTTTTTACTTCCTTGTTTTGCGACAGAAAGTCACGCGATTTCCCTCTCCGGCCCTAACTTGCATATGCAAATTAGGATTCGGTTCGGCCGGACAGAAGGATTTGGCGGAATCCTGCTGAAAAAAGGCCGAATCCCGAACCGAATCCTGGATTCGGTGCATCCCTATTTATATTCAAGATACAGGTTGGAACTGCCGTGTTTTCCCCAGAATGTACAGTATGAGAGTATAGTTGAGTGTTAGTACAGCACAGCAGAAGTGCGGAGGACAATGCCCCAATTAGAACGACTCACCTTCTTTTTTCAGCCACTTAACGATGTTTCCTTCTTCCATAGTGGGGGAGAGGGCTGGCATGGAGACCTGGACGCCGGGCACCCCTAGAGGAGAAGACAGATTTTAATCAGTTAGCATCTCTCTCTCAATAACTATCCATCATTTCTCTCTCTCTCTATTTATATTTATTACACACTCTCTCTATCTACCTAACTATCTCTTTATCCCTCTATCTATCCATCTATCCACTCTCTTTGTTTTTTTATTACTCTCTCCCCCTCTCTCTCCGAATAATTATCATCTCTCTATTTATAGTTATTACTCTCTCTCTCTCTCTATCTACCTATCAATCTCTTTATCCATCTATCATCTATCTACTCTCTTTGTTTTTTTATTACTCTCTCTCTCTCTCTCTCTCTCTCTCTCTCTAAATCACTATCATCTCTCTATTTATATTTATTACTCTCTCTCCATCTACCTTTCAATCTCTTTATCCCTCTATCAATCAATCTATCTATCTTTATATGCTACTACACCTGACAGCAGAGCAAGGCATTGAGGAGCAGAATAAACATGACCATCCCTGTGTAATAACCACTTCCCTGTGCCTCTGGGCAGCTTCTAGCACAGCATGTAAATTGCACCTGCCATAGAAACTGGTTGGCAACAATTGATTTTTAACTAACTCTATAATCGGTCTCCCTTTGCCACGGAGTTTAATTCAGATAAAAGAGAGGTTTGTGCTTTGCCAACACTCCCTAGCAGCGACATTAAGAAGCGAAAGGGTCCGTGGCCCAGGGACCAGCATGCCAAGAGTTACACCTGCTCAGAAGAAATCATGTCATGGGATTAGCAGGATTACACAGGGCCCGGTTTACAAGGTCAAAAACAGATGATTTCTTAAGTACGGCATGAGTTACACACACACAGCACAACCTGCCCTCCCACAGCTCAACATTACATCTATTTGCCCCACTTACACCTGTGCTGCTGCAAGAAAGCCCCAATTCACTAGACTTTTCCTAATGAGCGACTGTGGGATTCTGTTTAATTTCCCCTTTAAAGGGGTGGCTCATCTTTACTTTTAGTATGTTATACAATGACTAATTCTAAGCAACTTTTCAATTTGTCATCTTTTTTTATAGTTTTTGAATTATTTGCCTTCTTCTGACATTTTCCAGCTATCAAATGGGGGTCACTGACCCCAACTAAAAATAAAATACTCTGTAAGGCTACAAATGTGTTCATATTGCTACTTTTTATTAGTCCTCTTTCTATTTAGGCCTCTCCTACTCATATTGCAGCCTCTTACTCAAATCAGTGCATGGTTGCTAGGGTCATTTTGAACCTAGCAACCAGATGGCTGAAATTGCAAACTGGAGAGCTGCTGGATAAAAAGCTAAATAACTCAAAAACCACAAATAATAAAAAAATAGAAACCAATTGCAAATTGTCTCAAAATATCCCCCTCTACATCATACTCACAGATGATTTAAAGGTGAACAACCCCTTTAAAGGAATTGTTCAGTGTAAAAATAAAAGCTGGGTAAATAGATCTAACTAATATAGTTAGTTAGCCAAAAATGTAATGTATAAAGTCTGGATGAGTAGAATAATAGCCACAATACTACTTCTTACTCTCTTGGTTTCCACTGATTGGTTACCAGGCAGTAACCAATCAGTGACTTGAGGGGAGGGGCACATTGATCATAACTGTTGCTTTTGAATCTGAGCTGAATGCTGAGGATCAATTACAAACTCACTGAACAGTTATGTCCCATGTGAACCCCTTATAGTCACTGACTAACTCAGAGTTAGAGAGCCGAAAAGAAGGAAGTAGTGTTCTGGCTATTATGTTACACATCCAGTCACTTAGCCTTTATAAATTACATTTTTGGCTAACTAACTATATTATATCCATTTTTTATTTTGCACAACCTATCTATTTAACCAGTTTTTATTTTTACACTGAACTGTTCCTTTAACACATTCCTTAGCAAGAGTCCAGCATAGGAATCTTTCATTTACTGTAATCGGGTTATGGCCAACTGACTCCAGCCACCTGATGTTGGTACATTGCTCAAAATACAAGATGCAAAATGACAAAATGTTGTTGTTGTTTTTTTGGTTTTTTTACAACCTCCATTGTGGATAAATTACAAATTACAAAGCAAACCTAGCTGGTGGCTGCGTTTAGCATTCCCACTGAGCCCGGAAACAGCAGCGGGGAAGGGAGAGGGTAATTTCCACTGTCTTTTTGTATCTGCAGCTTTGTGTGTTTATCTATAGGAATGTCTGTGTATGATACACACACACAGAATACAGTATGGGTGCATGTGTGTTTATGATGAATGAGGAAGCAAAAGAGAAGCTGGGGGATGTGAACAGATGAAGAGTCAGCTGATAATCTGATCTACACACCATTTTACCATTACACTATTCCTGGACCCCCTCTTGAGGGTTGACCTCATTTTATCGGATTCGCTGCAGGCCGGGGGTAAAGCAGCCACAACATAATAAAATATGGCCAGTTACTGCCACCTACTGTACAGAACGCACACAGCAGCCAAGAACTACAGGCACCACATCAATGTAGGGCTTTTGGCTCATTATTCTGTAGTTATGAATTATCAGACACTTCCAACATGAAAGCTGTAACCTTGTTATGAGCTAAGGGGGCCCAGTCTGAAGGTCAGTTAGGGGGAGATTTGGGGTGAGTGCTTATTTGTGCCCTGGGTACACCTGGAACTATAGCAGGGTTACTGTTACCAGTGTCGGACTGGCCCGGCGGGACACCGGGAAAAAACCCGGTGGGCCCCGACCCTCATGGGCCCCCGCCGGGCCAGACCACCTCTCTCCATTCACAAATCGGAAAGAAAAAACTGCGCCGCGCAGCCTGCGCATGCGCCGAAGCGGCGAGTACAGCATCGTGCGTGCGCGCTGAGCGCACCAGAATGCGTGCGCGCCGGCGCACTTCAAAGTAGGGGCCGGACGGGGAGGCCAGAGGGGGGCCCTAGACAGCTGTCCCGGTGGGCCCCGGGCCCCCCAGTCCGACACTGACTGTTACCCCAATGTTTCTATATATCTGTAACCTTGTTATGAGCTAAGGGGGTCCAGCCTGAAGGCCAGTTAGGGGGAGATTTGGGGTGAGTGCTTATTTGTGCCCTGGGTACCCCTGGAACTATAGCAGGGTGACTGTTACCCCAATGTTTCTATATATCTGTAACCTTGTTAGGAGCTAAGGGGTCCCAGCCTGAAGGCCAGTTAGGGGAAGATTTGGAGAGAGGGAGAGAAAGAGAGAGAGAGAAAGAGAGAGAAAGAGAGAGAAAGAGAAAGAGAAAGAGAAAGAGAAAGAGAAAGAGAAAGAGAAAGAGAAAGAGAAAGAGAAAGAGAAAGAGAAAGAGAAAGAGAGAGAGAAAGAGAGAGAGAGAGAGAGAGAGAGAGAGAGAGAGAGAGAGAGAAAGAGAGAAAGAGAGAAAGAGAGAAAGAGAGAAAGAGAGAAAGAGAGAAAGAGAGAAAGAGAGAAAGAGAGAAAGAGAAAGAGAGAAAGAGAGAGACTCTGTGTGTGTAGGCTGACTTTAATGCTGAAATTCCTCACCGTCAGTTATTGGTCCATTTAGCTCAAACAGAGAACATGAGCTCTGTACAAACAACCCCCTCCCTCCAATGCATTATACAAGAGGTTTAAGATAATCATACATGTCCACTTGTTTGATGGGGTCGATCATAGCAATTACCAGCCTTCCTATATTTTTTATCTTTTTTCCCCGTTACTAAAATTGACACCAAGCCTCGTTTTTAATGGCCGGCTGGTTAAATTACTGGCCATGTGCCAACTCTATTCGTAAGATCACAACACGGTCCTATGCAAACCCATCTGTATTGGCAAATGTGTGATGGACTTTTTAGATCTGCCTTTGGGCATATTACACAATAACATTTCACGGTAGGGTCCCAGGTGCTATAATTTACATAGAATTACCATGCAGCGTATTCCATCATCATATTATAAACATGTAAATAGCAGGAAGAGACAAAAACACCCAAGTGGTAATACAATGAATAACACATAAACCTAATAGCTCAGAATTACAGAAAGGCCGTCTCCCATAGACTCCATGTTATCCAAATAATCCTGACTTTTCCTTTTTCTGTGTGATAATAAAATAGTGGCTTTTACTTGATCCGAACTAAGATATAATTAATCCTTATTGGAAGCAAAACCAGCCCATTGGGTTTATTTAATGTTAAAAATTATTTCCTAGTTTTTAATTAATTAAAGGGGTTGTTAATATGATGTAGACAGTGATATTCGGAGACAATTTATTATCGGTTTTCGTTTTTTATTATTTGTGGGTTTTGAGTTACTTAGCTTTTTATTCAGCAGCTCTCCAGTTTGTAATTCCAGCCATCTGGTTGCTAGGGTTCAAATTCCCCTAGCAACCATGCATTGATTTGAATAAGAAACTGGAATATGAATAGGAGAGGCCGAATAGAAAGATGAGTAATAAAAAGAAACAATAACAATACATGTGTAGCCTTACAGAGCATTTATTTTTAGATGGGGTCAGTGACCCCCATTTGAAAGCTGGAAAGAGTCAGAAGAAGAAGGGAAATAATTAAAAAACAAATAATGAAGAACAATAGAAAAGCTTAGAATTAGCTATTCTAGATAGGGATGCACCGACTCCAGGATTCTGCCTTTTTTAGCAGGATTCGGATAAATCCTTTTTGCATATCCCCGGCCGAACCGAATCCTAATTTGCATATGCAGATTAGGGACGGGGAGGGAAATCGCATGACTTTTTGTCTGAAAACAAGAAAGTAAAAAATGGTTTCCCATTCCCACCCCCTAATTTGCATATGCCGAATCTTTCACAAAGGATTCAGGGGTTCGACCGAATCCAAAATAGTGGATTCGGTGCATCCCTAATTATAAAACATACTAAAAAGTTAACTTAAAGGTTAAAAGCACCCATTTAAAGGGGTGGTTCACCTTTCAGTTAAATGGTAGTATGTTTTAGAACAGCACAATTCTAAGCAACTTTTCTATTGGTCTTCATTATTTATTTTCTATAGTTTTTTTTTAATGAACAGCCAGAAATAGAAACAACGTTTCTAAACTTAATCGGCTTTCGGCAGAGAGAGCCCAGAATAACCACAGCTGCAGATGAGATACTTTTGTAACAATGTCGAGATAAGCAAATAAGTAATTGTAACAATATAAGATAACAGGTCCCTTTGGGGAGAAGTTAGACCCACAGCTTAAAGGGCAATTCACCTTCATTAGCAAAACTGTCCGAAAACATAAAAACTACAGAAATGTGTTCAAACTTATATAACCTGGCACATTTTGTAAAATGAATATGGTAAGTAGGGGTGTGGCCACAAAAATGGGCGTGGTCGAAAATTGCAGTGCTACTTTTTTTGTCCCTCTTTTTATTTCCAAAATGTTGGGAGGTATGTACTAACAGTTAAAGGGGGACAACTCCTTTTTTATTCAATTCCACCGGTGACCATGGACCTTTGAAATCTCAGTCCAAGCCTGTCAGTAACAGAACTACAGCTCACAACTTTCCTGTGGAACGAATGACAGGAGTTTTACCTCAGGAGCAGTGGAGGAATCAGTGACAGGAGCATTAAGAGCAGAGGGAGTTAATGGGCGGCTACAGATACAATAGCAAAGTCCCCCTGCTCGTTACTTACCCCTGAGGGTCCCGGCTGTGTGTAACGCCCTCAAGCTACATTCTCCACTATGAGTCCGGAGACCCCCGAGAAATGACCTAATCAAGCCCTGACAGCCAAGTCTCAAGGAGGCGGCCATATTGCTGCACCTACTGAAATCAGGACCCCGCCTGGGGCTGTCTTTTGACCCGCCTGATAGAAAAACTGGCGAACCGAGCCACCGCACGCCCCGCGTTAAAAACGCCCCGTTTCTGATTTATAAGAATATACAGACACGTCACAGCGTTACTGCTGGGTCCTGGGAAAAACGCTGCCCTGTCGCCGCCTGATTTACCATCAGGACCCGGGAATAGCTGTCCGTCACGCTGCCTGACAGGAAATCACGAACAATATCCTCGACGGCGCCTTGTAACACTGCTTTGGCTGCTGTAGAGTAAAGCGACTTCAGTAGTGTTAAGGAATTGTTCGCGCAAGCACGAAATGATGCTAAATATCTAGCACAACCGTGAGGACCCTGGTTAGGGCTGCCTTTAATTGTGCCTGTAATATTGGTCTATAGGCATCTCTCCCAGCTGTAATTCCATTACTACAGAGCAATATCCCAGGGCTTCCCTGCTGTCGCACAGGCTGAGAGACATGTTTTACTGCAACAGAGACAACTGCAATCAGACAGACAATGCCAAGGTAATGCATGGGCAGCTGCTGCCAGGGAAAGGGCTGTCACGTGGTGCAGCTATCAGAATTAACACTGTCCTTTGCATAATGAAAGATTCTAAGCAACTTCCCCCTATACATTCATTTAGCCATAGCTGTAATTGGTTGATTATCTTTTTTCTGCAAGTCTAGTTCTGACTCCTGAAACAATGTAGCAGAAGCCAACTCAATCACAGCCCTGGAGGAGAACTGGCTTGTGCTACATTCAGGGGCGCTGAGGCCTCCGGGGCGACTGTAAAAACAAAATTTCTGTTTTTTTAAATTGGATTTTCAGTTTTTTCAGTGCAGAGAGGGCAATTGCCTCTCAGGACTAGTGATCGAACCCCCCACTTGACCCGCTGAAGCTCCTGAAGGTAAGAGGCCTGAGTACAGAACTGAATCGAAACCCTTCTTCTGCGTCGAAAGAGCCGGTGCATGGGCGGAAATACCGCATCTAAATGGGGGTGCATTGTATTTTATTTCCCCGTTATATAGGATTTGGACTCAGTTCTGCCAGGCTCTTGGATTTGGTTGAAGGAACAGTAACACCAAAGAAATTAAAGTGTAGTAACGGAATGACAATATAATGTACTGTTTTGCTGCACTGGAAAAACTGGTGTGTTTGCTTCAGAAAGGCTATTATAGTTTATATAAACAAGCTGCTGTGTAGCCACGGGGGCAGCCATTCAAGCACAGGATACACAGTAGATAACAGATAAGTACTACTATAGTTTATATAAACAAGCTGCTGTGTAGCCACGGGGGCAGCCATTCAAGCACAGGATACACAGTAGATAACAGATAAGTACTACTATAGTTTATATAAACAAGCTGCTGTGTAGCCACGGGGGCAGCCATTCAAGCACAGGATACACAGTAGATAACAGATAAGTACTACTATAGTTTATATAAACAAGCTGCTGTGTAGCCACGGGGGCAGCCATTCAAGCACAGGATACACAGTAGATAGCAGATAATTACTACTATAGTTTATATAAACAAGCTGCTGTGTAGCCACGGGGGCAGCCATTCAAGCACAGGATACATAGTAGATAGCAGATAAGTACTACTATAGTTTATATAAACAAGCTGCTGTGTAGCCACAGGGGCAGCCATTCAAGCACAGGATACACAGTAGATAACAGATAAGTACTACTATAGTTTATATAACAAGCTGCTGTGTAGCCATGGGGGCAGCCATTCAAGCACAGGAAACACAGTAGATAACAGATAAGTACTATTATAGTTTATATAAACAAGCTGCTGTGTAGCCATGGGGGCAGCCATTCAAGCACAGGATACACAGTAGATAATAGATAAGTACTACTATAGTTTATATAAACAAGCTGTTGTGTAGCCATTCAACACTGAAAGTAGAAAAGGCGCAGGATACACAGGATAATAGATAAGCTCTGTAATATACAATGGGATTCTGCAGAACGTATGTGTTATCTACTGAGTATCCTGTACTTGAATGGCTGCCCCCATGGCTACACAGCAGCTTGTTTATATAAACTATAGTAGTACTTATCTCTTATCTACTGTGTATCCTGTGCTTGAATGGCTGCCCGATGGCTACACAGCAGCTTGTTTATATAAACTATAGTAGTACTTATCTGTTATCTACTGTGTATCCTGTGCTTGAATGGCTGCCCCCATGGCTACACAGCAGCTTGTTTATATAAACTATAGTAGTACTTATCTGTTATCTACTGTGTATCCTGTGCTTGAATGGCTGCCCCCAT
Organism: Xenopus laevis; assembly: GCF_017654675.1. Classification (NCBI taxonomy): domain Eukaryota; kingdom Metazoa; phylum Chordata; class Amphibia; order Anura; family Pipidae; genus Xenopus; species Xenopus laevis. The sequence goes on from NC_054377.1 coordinate 8,058,971, forward strand.
GGCTACACAGCAGCTTGTTTATATAAACTATAGTAGAGTTTCTGAAGCAAACACATGTTTTACCAGTGCAGTACATTATATTGTCACTCCTTTACAACAACAAATACAAGATTTGTTGCATTCTAGAAAAGCCTCTGGCTTCATTAATTCCACAGCCAGAACCAGAGAGCAGAAAGTGATACACATAACTATAAAACCATTGGGTTTTTGTAACGAATGTATATTGGGACATTGCTTAGAAGTTTTCTAATTAGGTTAAACTCCTCTTTAATAGGTGGTTTGTTTTTTTTTGCTTATTTCTGATCTTGCCCACTCCCCCACCTTGTGTCTTATTCCCTTCCCCTTTAGATTGTAAGCTCTTTTGCATAGGGCCTTCCTTACCTCTTGTGCCAGTACTGGTAGTTATGTATGTGAATCTGTACGTTCTATACATATGTAATTCATGTGATTTCTTTGTATAAGCACATTCATTTTACAGTGCTGCACAATATGCTGGCGCTCTAAAATTAAATGTTAATAATAATAATAACCCTTCATACCTACTGCATATATGCATCGGTTTTACTGATTGGCCCATAGGGTGCATATGGGTGGGCTTTGGGTTGATGTCTGTTGGAACAGGTGCTATATGTGAGGGTTTGGGGGGTACAGGGGCTCAGGTCAGTTCTTCTCTGTGCCTAGAGGGTGTGTTTAGTGAAAGCCAGTGCTCCCAAATGTGTCTCGGTGAGCGTTTTGGGCTGGGAGAGGCGGAGCTACAAGCAAGAGCCATACACATTCGGAGCAGAGTTTTAGGTGTTTATTTGGGGGAAAAACCAAACATTATATCAATACCCAACAATACAGCACCCTTTATACCTAGAGCTGGCCCAAGTTATCATGCAGAAGGTATAGAGGAAACTCAGTATATAATATAAATCACTGACCGTATCAGCTGCAATGTCTAATCCCTCCTTTTCTGTGTCTCAGGACAAAGCACATCCAAGGAATCTGATCCCAGAACTTTGCAGACAGTTCTATAATTTGGGCTGGGTGACAGGGACCGGAGGGGGAATCAGCCTCAAGTACGGGTGAGTTATCCTTTCTTTCTGATTAGAGAAAAACAGCCCATCGTGATAGTGAGGAATTAAAGCGTTCAGGGGCTATGTAATATTTAAAAGAAATCTAGTAACCCATAGCAACCAATCAGGTTTTTTTTTCTAAATAGAGGACCTAATGTGTTGCTATGGGTTAGCAGATCTCATGCACGCTTTGTGACTTTTGCTATAGTACCCCAAACAGCAGCAGTCCTATCCAAAATACATGCAGGATCTGAGCCAGTAGCAGACACGTCAAAGCAGGGTCAACTTACCCTTTATCTGCAAAGCTTATTGTGTACCAGTGGCTTATTTAGGAAGCTTTGCTCAGACAGAGACAACTTTGTGCTTGATGTTACACCACCTTCCAATCTTATTGCCTGTATGCCTGCTTTGCACTTTTTTTTATAAAGGGCAAGATAGACTACGGATTCACATTCAATAAATTGCAACTCTTTTAAGGGGTGGTTCAGTTTTCTGTTATCTTTCAGTATGACATAGAATGGCCAATTCTAAGCAACTTTTCAATTGGTCTTCATTGTTTATTTTTTTTATAGTTTTTTAATTATTTGGTTTTTTCTTCTGACTCTTTCTATCTTTCAAATGAGGGGGGGGGGTCATTGACCCAATTGCAAAACTAAGGACCTTTCCCTGATATGCCCACCTTCAGGCCCAACGATTGGATCACAACAAGGCGAAAAATGAGTGGTCGGATCAAGGAGTGCATCAACGAACTGATGCGGCCCTCAATCTGATGGGATTTTTAAGCCTGGCCGATTGACAGCTGGACGATTTTCTGCCAGATATTGTTCGGGGAAGCCCATTGGAGGGTCCCATACACTGGGCAGAAAGCTTCTGCATCTTATATCTGCCAGTGTATGGGGGCCTTAAAGGACCAGTAACATCATTTTTTTTAAAAAAAATTAGTTTGTACTTAACAAAAAAAACAAAACACCAAGACACTTTTAACTTTAAAGTCGCAAAGTCTTTATTAAGAAATAACTTACTGATTCTAAGCTTGCCCTCCTCTTCAGAAACAGCGACAGGGCGTCAATCCATCACGTGGCGCTCGATTTCTCCTCCCTAGCTATCTCCTATAGAGGGAAAATCAAGCGCCGCATGATGGATCGTCGCCCTGTCACCGTTTCTGAAGAGGAGGGCAAGCAGAGAATTAGTAAGTTATTTCTTAATAAAGACTTTGCGAATTTAAAGTTAAGTGTTTTTTTTTTCTTTCTGTAGAAAAAAAAATTTTCATTTTTTTTTTTAAGTTTTATCTTTTAAGACTACGAATGTATTATTATTATTACTACTTTTTATTAATCCTCTTTCTATTCAGCCCTCTCCTATTCATCAATGCATGGTTGCTAAGGTCATTTGGAGACCTAGCAACCAGACTGATGAAATTTCAAACTGGAGAGCTGCTGAATAAAAAGCTAAATAACTCAAAACCCACAAATAAAACATCAAAGCCAATTGCAAATATCACTCTGTACATCATACTAAACGTTCATTTAAAAGTGAACAACTCCTCTAAGACTTTTTTCTTTCTGTGTCTGAGTGGGTTAATTGAGATTCGAAATGTTTGCAAATAAAGGATCACTGCTTCTTGCACTGATATATAATCTTCTAACAATAAGGGCAGAGACACACGGTCAGATTCGGGGAGATTAGTCGCCCTTCAAATCTCTTCTTCTGGGCGACTTATCTCCCTGAACTGCCTTCCCACCGGCTAGAATGAAAATCGCCGACGGGATGGAACTCGGATCGATTCGTTTTCCGAAGTGATCCAACGTTGCCGCATGAGGAAACTTCCGGCGACTTCGGAAAATTAAGTGTTGCGTTTGCCATCCGCCGGCGATTTTCATTCTAGCCGGCGGGAAGGCAGTTCAGGAAGATTAGTCGCCCCGAAGAAGAGATTTGTCGCTGGGGCGACTAATCTCCCCGAATCTGACCGCGTGTCTCTGCCCTAAAAGTTTCATTAGAGGGCGCTAGAAACTAGAAGAAAACGGCGTGTGTCTCAAACCAGAAAATCAGCATTTTAACTGGTTCTGATATGAGCACATTCCTGGCACAGCATTGCCTCCCTCCTTAGGCTCTTTTTTGTTTTTTATTTGCACTTTCTATGAAAACAGTGTACAAACGTTGTATATCAGTCATTTGTGTGCACACTTGTAACTGAAATGAAGGGTTTGGGGAAAATACCTTGTATTAAAATGTCACGCGTTTTAGGAACCCACTTGGCCCTCTAGCAGTTACAGGGTCAGATGAGATTCTAGCTATCTGTATAACAGAACATTCTGTCCCAGTGGCTGCACAGGTCCTATCTGATCCCCATTGTAAGCAGCAGTCCTGTCCTGCTTTATGGCAGCTGAGATTCTAGCTATCTGTATAACAGAACATTCTGTCCCAGTGGCTGCACAGATCTGATCCCCATTGTAAGCAGCAGTCCTGTCCTGCTTTATGGCAGCTGAGATTCTAGCTATCTGTATAACAGAACATTCTGTCCCAGTGGCTGCACAGATCCTATCTGATCCCCATTGTAAGCAGCGGTCATGTCCTGCTTTATGGCAGCTGAGATTCTAGCTATCTGTATAACAGAACATTCTGTCCCAGTGGCTGCACAGATCCTATCTGATCCCCATTGTAAGCAGCAGTCCTCTCCTGCTTTATGGCAGCTGAGATTCTAGCTATCTGTATAACAGAACATTCTGTCCCAGTGGCTGCACAGATCCTATCTGATCCCCATTGTAAGCAGCAGTCCTGCCCTGCTTTATGGCAGCTGAGATGCTAGCTATCTGTATAACAGAACATTCTGTCCCAGTGGCTGCACAGATCCTATCTGATCCCCATTGGAAGTAGCAGTCCTGTCCTGCTTTATGGCAGCTGAGATTCTAGCTATCTGTATAACAGAACATTCTGTCCCAGTGGCTGCACAGATCCTATCTGATCCCCATTGTAAGCAGCAGTCCTGTCCTGCTTTATGGCAGCTGAGATTCTAGCTATCTGTATAACAGAGCATTCTGTCCCAGTGGCTGCACAGATCCTATCTGATCCCCATTGTAAGCAGCAGTCCTGTCCTGCTTTATGGCAGCTGAGATTCTAGCTATCTGTATAATGGAGCATTCTGTCCCAGTGGCTGCACAGATCCTATCTGACCGCCATTGTAAGCAGCAGTCCTGCCCTGCTTTATGGCAGCTGAGATTCTAGCTATCTGTATAACAGAGCATTCTGTCCCAGTGGCTGCACAGATCCTATCTGATCCCCATTGTAAGCAGCAGTCCTGCCCTGCTTTATGGCAGCTGAGATTCTAGCTATCTGTATAATGGAGCATTCTGTCCCAGTGGCTGCACAGATCCTATCTGACCCCCATTGTAAGCAGCAGTCCTGCCCTGCTTTATGACTATTTTATTAAGAGTGTAATTGGTAAAGCAATTGAAATATGTAATTCTATGAAAACTGCATTTGTTTATTTACTAGAAAACACTTTCAAAGGTGAAATTATTGGATAATAAAGTTCTAATAACTTCCTGGTTTCAGCCAAATCATCATTTTGCCAATTTACTTGGAAGCAGATGCAGGAGATTTTGTTCCCAGGCAAACAACCAAGGGTGACATTCGTTCCTGGGCAGAGAAAACCGTTTAACAGAAAAAAAGCAAATATCCTTTAAATATCAGCCGACAATTACAAACGACACGTGCCGGTCTCCTTGTGAAGGTTCCTTTGTTGCCGTCAGCTGTAACATTTAGGTGATGTCGGATGAGTTACTTGCCTTTCAGCCATCGAGAGTTGCCAATAATAAATAACTTTCATCTCTCCAATCAGATATGAGTCAGGCCCAAAGGGGAGCAAAGAGACAATTACAGACATGCCTGCTTATATGTTCCGTTGATATAACCTGTGATATACAACTGTAATTCCACTGGCTGGGGAAGCCATACTCCTCTTTGTTTCCTTGTTTTGAGTCAGTAGTCATAGAGCCCAAACATGCAGGAAGCCTTAATGCACCCCTGTCATCAGCTAATTGCCGTTTTTGTGCATTCCTAGCCAAATCTGTCACGGGCCTCTCTAGTCTAGTTGGGGTTTTACATGAGTTTGAATAATGGATGGCCTTGCCCTGCGCCTTATAAGCATGTCTAATACACGTATTGGATCCATTATCCGGAAACAGGTTATCCAGAAAGCTCCGAATTATGGAAAGGCCGTCTCCTATAGACTCCGTTTTATCCAAATTATCCAAATTTTTCAAAAGGATTTCCTGTTTCTCTGTAATAATAAAACAGTAGTTTGTACTTGATCCCATATAATAATATATATATAATTAATCCTTATTGGAAGCAAAACCAGCCTATTGGGTTTATTTAAGGTTTACATGATTTCTAGTAGACTTAGGACAGAGACACACGCGAAGAATCGGGCAGATTTAGTCGCCTGGCAACAAATCGCCTCTTCTTCGTTCGACTAATCTCCCTGAATTGCCTTCCCGCCGGCTAGAATCTAAATCGCCAGCAGGATGGGATGGCATAATTAATCATTATTGGAAGCAAAACCAGCCTTATGGGGTAATTTAAGGTTTACACGATTTCTGGTAGACTTAGGACAGACGCACACGCAAAGATTCGGGGAGATTTAGTCACCTGGCGACAAATCGCCTCTTCTTCGTGCGACTAATCTCCCCGAACTGCCTTCCCGCCGCTAGAGTCTAAATCAGCAGCAGGATGGGATGGCATAATTAATCTTTATTGGAAGCAAAACCAGCCTAATGGGGTAATTTAAGGTTTACACAATTTCTAGTAGATTTTGGACAGAGGCACACACAAAGATTCGGGGAGATTTAGTCGCCTGGCGACAAATCACCTCTTCTTCGTGTGACTAATCTCCCTGAACTGCCTTCCCGTCGGCTAGAATCTAAATCACCAGCGGGATGGCACTCCACCGCTTCGTTTTCCAAACCCGAAGTTGTCTCACGAGGAAACTTTGGACGACTTCGGAAAACGAAGTGATCCTAGTGCCGTCCCGCTGGGCGACTAAATCTCCCCGAATCTTCGCGTGTCTCTGCCCTTAAAGTATGAAGATTCCAATTATGGAAAGATCCATTATCTGGAAAATCCCAGGTCTGGAGCATTCTGGATAACAGGTCCCATACCAGTATTTGAGTCATAATGCAAGACCCAGATGCTGGATGAACGTGTTTTACCAGTGCCTCTGGCTTCCTAAATGCTTGAGTAAAGCTGCCCATACACTTTCCCATATGGCCGTTGGAAGCTTATAAGCCCATATATAGGACTCAACCAACTACCTGTACGACAAACATCTAGATGTGTATATCATTGTGGATTCTTACAGTTCTACACCTTGACCCTATATGACAAATTTGCTATAACATTTAATCTGTCTTTGTTTTCCCATAGGGATGAAATCTACATTGCGCCTTCTGGGGTCCAGAAAGAAAGAATTCAGGTATGGGAACCCCACTACGGATCTCCACATTCCTCTTCCTCCTACCCCTAATTCCAACCCTGATCCTATCTTAAAAGGGTGGTTCACATTAACTTTGAGTACGTTAGAATAGCTAATTCTAAGCAACTTCTCAACTGACCTTCCTTTTGTATTTTTTAAAGTTTCCAAGTTATTTGCCTTCTTCTTCTTCTAACTGGTTCCAGCTTCAAATGGGGGGGGGTCACTGACCCCATCTAAAAACAAATGCTCTGTAAGGCTACACATTTATTGTTATTGCTACTTTTAATTACTCCTTTCTATTCAGCCCCTCTCCTATTCATATTCCAGTCTCTTATTCAAATCAATACATGGTTGCTAGGATTTTTATGGAGCCTATGAGTAAGTGCCCGCCTTTGGCACGAAACGCGTCAGGCTTGAATATGTCCTAATAAAGATTTTTCTACTTTTTATATATCATCTGGGCTTCTTTTTCAACTAACAGTAAGGGGCAAATTCATCAAAGGTCGAATATCGAGGGTTAATTAACCCTCGATATTCGTCTGGGAATGAAAATCCTTCGACTTCGAATCTCGAAGTCGAAGGATTTTGCGCAATGAATGATTCGAAGGATTTTAATCCAATGATCAAAGGATTATCCTTCGACCAAAAAAACGTAGCCAAGCCGATGGGGACCTTCCCCATAGGCTAACATTGGGTTCGGTAGCTTTTAGGTGGCGAACTAGGGGGTCGAAGTTTTTTCTTAAAGAGACAGTACTTCGACTATCGAATGGTCGAATAGTCGAACGATTTTTAGTTCGAATCCTTCGATTCGAAGTCGTAGTCAAAGGTCGAAGTAGCCAAAAAAACACTTTGAAATTCAAAGTTTTTTTACTTCGAATCCTTCACTCGAGCTTGGTGAATGGGCCCCTTAGTCTGTGTCATTTTTGTTTTTTATAAGATTTTTATGAACCATAGCTGCCAAATAGCTGAAATTGCAAACTGGAGAGCTCCCGGATTAAAAACTAAACTCAAAAACCACAAATTGTAAAAAATTAAAACCAAATGCAAATTAGGTCAGAATATGTCTCTCTCTACATCATACTAACAGTTAATTAAAGGTGAAAGACCCCTTAAAGCAGGGGTGTCCAAACTACGGCCCGCGGGCCAACTGCGGCCCGCGATCCATTTTTAATTGGCCCGCAGCAAATTCCAAAAAAATACTAGAATATGATAGCAGGCATGGCCTGGGCAACCAGCTCCGCCCTTTTCCGACCTAGTACCCTAGCCGAGCCCCCTTGCCTCCAAGTCACGGGATCCTGACATCACAGCAGTCCGTTCACTCTCCCAGCGCTGGAGTATGGTTAAAGAGCGATGTCTGCGCTGTGTGCGTCCCCACTGTCCGAGTCTGTGGGCGCTCACTGGAGCGCGCACGCAAGGTATGGATCATGGGAAACCTTCCTTCATGTTTCACCGGACGTTGGTTCCATTGCTCAATTTAGGAACATAAAGCAAATGTCTTCGCATCTTCCTCTGCTCTTTCGCAGTGAATGGGGTGGGCTGAATCCGCACGGTGGGGAAAGGCAGCAGCGGTCAAGGCGAATTATTCGCCCGTTAGGGGTTAAAATAGAGAAGGGGGCGCGATGATAAACCAGACCAGGGGAGAGCTAGAAAAGGCTTGGCCTAACCCTCAGCCAAAGGCTGTCAAAAGTCCTATTTGTTTTTTGCCAGACCGCAGGTTGGTCATCCTAAGCCCTAAGTAGACATATTGTTCAAAATGTGATGATGGTTGAAACTATTGCAAAAATATGCTATACCTGAAATTGCAATTGTGTCATTGTGCTATGAATTCTGGGAGTATTTATAAATGAAATTGCCATTGTGCGGTGTTAGTGTTAATGTGACCTGTTGAAACTAAGTTGTTGTGATGTTAATAAAAATGGAAATAGTGAAATGGTTTTGAATTAAAGTGGCCTTAACTAGAAAGTATTGGTGGGCGAGGCTTATAATAATGGTAGGCATGGCTTATATTTGTGGTCGGCCCCCACACATTTTCACCTCACCAAATTTGGCCCTCGTTGCAAAAAGTTTGGACACCCCTGCCTTAAAGTGTGTCCCCTGGTTTTCAACCCTGGCAGCAGAAGCTTATTTAGGAGCCTCTCCCTTTGCTGTTCTGTTAATTAAAGGAGCCGGTATCTTCACTGTCACTTCATTGTTCGCCTCGGCCCATTCCTATAAACACTGCCACTGTCTCTTGTTATTTATCGTGTCATCTGGAAAACAAAACAGTGTCTGTCTCTCCCATGCGAAGAACGCCAACTTAAATATGCCTTTAAACCGCCTCCCCTCCCTCTTTCCTGTAATTGGTGGCTTCCAGTAAAAACATTATAGCAAGAGGTAATGATGGTGTTTAATAATGGTGTTTAATTCGTTAATTACCAGAAATGCTGCTGCACTGGTTCCCCGCAGGCTGGCCCAGCTCCAGTGTCTCAATAAAGAGGAACAAGTCTATCGGCGCTCAGCGGGACAGTGATATCAAGCTAATGTCACACACTCATTATTATATATGTGTTATAAAGTGAGTGTATGAATTTACTAGCCGTCCATCCGTGTCTGTTTCTGTTTTCCTTATTTGCAGTTGCATTGCCCTTTTTGGCCAATAGGAAGTGCTCCTGCTCTGCCCTAGAGTGCACGCCAATACTTTGCCTCCATAGACTTCTTAAAGGGATTCTGTAATGATTTTTATGGTGTCATTTTTACAGTATTTCTAATGACACTGTTTACACTGCAAATAATTCACTCTACAATAGAAAATGTCATTTCTGGACCAGCAAGTGTATTTAGTTGTAATATTGGTGTGTAGGTGCATCTCAGGTCATTTTGTCTGGTCATGTGATTTCAGAAAGAGCCAGCACTTTAGGATGGAACTGCTTTCTGGCAGGCTGTTGTTTCTCCTACTCAATGTAACTGAATGTGTCGCAGTGGGACCTGGATTTTACCATTTAGTAAAGAGTGACTGAAGTTTATCAGAGCACAAGTCACATGACTGGGGGCAGGTGGGAAACTGATGAAGTCTGCTGGAGCAGCGCTATTAACTGATGTGATTTGAACAGAACATGTTTTCCCATGACAGTATCCCTTTAAAGGGATACTGTCATGGGAAAAAAGACATTTTCTGCTCCAGCAGAATTCTGCACTGAAATCCATTTCTCAAAGGGGCAAACAGATTTTTTTATATTCAATTTTGAAATCTGACATGGGGCTAGACATATTGTCAATTTCCCAGCTGCCCCAAGTCATGTGACTTGTGCTCTGATAAACTTCAGTCACTCTTTACTGCTGTACTGCAAGTTGGAGTGATATCCCCCCCCCCCCTTTTTCCCCCCAGCAGCCAAACAAAAGAACAATGGGAAGGTAACCAGATAGCAGCTCCCTAACACAAGATAACAGCTGCCTGGTAGATCTAAGAACAACACTCAATAGTAAAAACCCATGTCCCACTGAGACACATTGAGTTACTTTGAGTAGGAAAAACAGCAGCCTGCCAGAAAGCATTTCTCTCCTAAAGTGCAGGCACAAGTCACATGACCAGGGGCAGCTGGGATATTGACAAAATGTCTAGCCCCATGTCCGATTTCAAAATTAAATATAAAAAAAATCTCTCTTTTGAGAAATGAATTTCAGTGCAGAATTCTGCTGGAGCAGCACTATTAACTGATACATTCTGTATACTGTCATCCCATTGGTTATTAAATATAAATTGGATATCCATGTAACACGTGTGTTTTTCAACAGCCAGATGACCTGTTTGTCTGCGACATCGATGAAAAGGACATCAGCTCCCCCCCGCCTTACCGAAATTTAAAGAAGAGCCAGTGCACCCCACTTTTTATGAATGCTTACACCATGAGAGGTAGGAACCCCTCAGACCAGGGGCAGGGTTGGTGGGGCTACACAGAAGAGGAAGCCTGTACATTTCAGCCATTGACCCATATCCGCATGTCAAATCATATATTATATCTATTTATTCTGATGACTGCAGATGTATAGTGCCACCCAGGCCCTGAGCTGTGTCTCTGTTTGAGTTTCTACTTCTGGGCTGCTCTCCTCCCTCTGGTCAGGCAGGGGGTTGGGTTTCATGCTGACCGATCAGGCAATCATTAGGGTTTACCCACTACACCAATCTTTATGGCTGGGGTAAGGCAAGTTGATAGCGCTTTGACCACTAATGGATGGTCTGGCTCCATCATTCTGCTTTCTCTTGCCCTAAGAGATCAGGGCAACGGGTGAAATTTGGGAAAAGATCCACCTTCTACTGATCCATAAGGGAAGAGAGCAGCGAGGAGCAGAAATATAAACAATCACAGCTCTGTACCTGGGTAAGTACTTATGTTAGACTATTTTTCTTGTCCATGGACAGGGATACCCAAGAGCTTAGTAGAAATAAGTCCCAATACCAAACATCAGGAATGCTTAAATCCTTCATTTTTTTTTTTTAATTTGTAGATGCCGGTGCTGTGATCCATACTCATTCCAAGGCCGCTGTCATGGCTACTCTACTGTTCCCAGGGAAGGAGTTCCTCATCACTCACCAAGAGATGATCAAGGGGATTAAAAAGGGCACCTCTGGTGGCTATTACAGGTAATTACACAGCTTTGTGGCCCTGCAAATCTTAATGGGTATATCAAGGAATAGAACAATCACACCAGTGCCCTTTTTGGACACTGAGATCTCCTTATAGATGTCTTTTCAGCTTGATAATAAAATCTGTTTTACTACAGCCTGTCACTCAGTGGCCCCAAAATGTATTCCATGCATTATGGAAAGTATTGCAGGCAGCATCACACATTGTATATGAGACATCATTAATTGTTTCTTGTATGAAATTATATTATCTGCCTTCATTTTTTTTTATTATTTGTGGTTTTTGAGTTATTTAGCTTTTTATTCAGCAGCTCTCCAATTTGCAATTTCAGCCATATGGTTGCTAGGGTCCAAAGTACCCTAGTAACCATGCACTTATTTGAATAAGAGACTGGAATATGAATAGGAGAGGCCCTGAATAGAAAGAGGAGTAATAATAACCTTACAAAACATTTGTTTTTTAGACGGGGTCAGTGACCCTCATTTGAAAGCTGGAAAGTGTCAGAAGAAGAAAGCAAGTCATTAAAGAACTCTAAAAAGTAAACAATGAACACTATTTGAAAAGTTGCTTAGAATTGGCAGTTCTATAACATACTAAAGGTTAATTTAAAGGCAAACAACGCCTTTAATGACAATTAGCAACCTCACCCTAGGTAACTGAATTTAATATCCATACTATTTACCAGAGGTACAACTTTTATGCTCCCTGCTCATGGGCTGCTCTCTTTCCTGTGGTCAGGCTATGGGATGGACTCTGCCTGTAAATCAGCCTGCATACCTTGACCATAGGAAGAGGACTAAACTAAAGGTGGCAATAGCTGGCAATAGCAGTAGAGAGGACTAAAACTCGGTGCCTGGGTAAATTCTGGATAAAGACTGAATTTGCTTTCTCAGGGGGAAGTACATGGTGCCACATTTGACCCTAACTTACCCTTTAAATGGTACTTTGCATATCTAGCGATCAATCTGTCCCTCTTTAGATACGATGATATGTTGGCCGTGCCCATCGTGGAGAATACTCCAGAAGAAAAAGACCTCAAAGAGCGCATGGCAAGGGCCATGACGGAATATCCGGATACCTGCGCTGTGCTGGTCCGCCGCCACGGAGTCTACGTCTGGGGAGACACTTGGGAGAAAGCGAAGACCATGTAAGTAAATATATGTTCTTTTTTGGCATGGAACTGCAGCCAGTGAATAAGACAAGGTTTATTCGGATTTTCTAGAGTGGATTAATTCACTTTATTCATTCACTTCTGCTTCTTTCCCGTCTCTCTCTCCAGGTGTGAGTGTTACGATTACCTGTTTGACATCGCTGTTCAGATGAAACAACACGGCTTGGACCCATCGGCCGTCCCCACTGAAGAGAAAGGGATTGTTTAACCCCGTCTCCTGAGTCAGATATTTAACAGGACTTTTATCTCCTATTCCCACGATTCACACTGTTTGTTACCGTGCAGTGACATTTCATTATAATATTCCATGACCACCATCTTCCAATACAAGTAGCAGTTACCCCCCCCCCCCGCAAGTGCAATGGATCCCGTGAGACCTGCTGTTTAAACAGGAGCAAGAAGAACTGGTTTTTGGCACGAATTTTCACCTCCAGTTGGGTAATTCAGCAGCTGTCTGGTTGCTAGGGAGCCATTCGCTAGATATAAAATATAAGTCAAAAGAAGCAACAATAGCATTGTAGCATTACAGAGCAACAGACTTTCGGTGGCTGGGGTCAGTGACCCCACCGAGAACCAGATGCACTGCAAGTCGGAAAGACTACAACAAATGAAGAGCAAAGAACAGACTACATCCTCTTAGAGTTTATTTAAAAGGCATAGTACCCCTTTAAAAGAAAAAAACTGTACGTTAAATAATAGTATTTGAGAAACAGATAATTACGCTCCCATTGCAGTTTGGCGGATTTTATTTCCTTTAAACCAGTTTCCCATTACCATTACATGGTAGTTTACCATGGACAGTTTACCATTACAACGTTTGTAGCGTTCCGCAGTGTCCGTTAGTCTGGAGGTTGTCCGTTCATGATCTAAACCCAACTGATGATGCTCTACCTCAAACTGTCGTAGCACTTGGGTAAGCATTGCACCTTATTCTGTTCTGTGCAGCTGTTGTTATTGTGCACTTCTGGGTACAACAAGGGTTAAGTTACTGTAAAATATACATTGTCTGCCCCTTGTAAGTCTGATTTTAACACTGCTAAAAGGACCGGTAGCATCAAAAGCGTAAGTTCTTATTCTGATTGGTCTAATTTATTTGTGCTTTGTTCATGTAAAAATATTTACTTTTACGCTGAATTTCTGACTTTATTGCAATGTACAGCTTTGCTGTGTTCGGCCATCTTGTATTAGGGATGCACCGGATCCAGGATTCGGTTTGGGATTCAAATAGGATTTGGCCTTTTTCAACAGGATTCGGATTTGGCCAAATCCTTGTGCCTAGCCGAACTGAATCTGAATTTGCATATAGGGGCGGGGAAGAGAAATCACGTGACAATTCATCACAAAACAAGGAAGTAAAAAAACGTTTTTCCACTTTCCTGCCCCTAATTTGCATATGCAAATTAGGATTCCGTTTCGGTATTTGGCTGAATCAGGGATGCAGCTGAATCCAAAGCCCCGCCCACTCTGTTCAGTGGAGACTTTTATAATACATAAATCGTCCCTGAAAGTCCTACCGGATATAACTATAGGGATTTTTAAAAGGGAGGCAATAAACCCCTCGTTCAGCAATAGGGCCTGTGCTGAACCTGCCTTTTATCCATTCTTTTAATGAATAGCTTTATAGTTAATTTTAATAATGGTAATAGCTATTTAATTTAATAGCTATTATTTAGTTTAATAACGGCTTTATTATTTCTTGCACTAAAGAAGAGAATGAAGTCCCTTTCCCTTTTCTAACTTCCCGTTAGAAATAAACCACCTGTTTTTGCCAGACGAAGGTAAAAGCGATAAAACGAATTACCAGTCCACAGGTGAGTGTAACGAGTGGCTTCTTGTCAGATGCATCTTTTGGAAGGGAAGGGTTTGTTTATTCAGAGCTCCTTATCTCCTCACCCTTTGAACAAACGACTTTGTTTATAGGGGCGGAGGTATATATATATATATATATATATATATATATATATAATACACAAAAGCCATGAATATCTTGTAAATTATATCCTTATAAACGGTGAGTTCTGATGTCATCAGTTATAAACGGTGAGTTCTGATGTCATTTCTGTCACATGACTCACTGAAACTTGTGTATTATAATAAATAAAGTACCCCCAGTTGCAAAATATGAGGATATTAGAAGTTACCTCGGAGTTCCATGACCTATATAAAAACACTCGGCCTTCGGCCTCGTGTTTTTATATGGTCATGAAACTCCTCGGTAACTTATAATATCCTTATATTTTACAAGAGGGGGTACTTTATTCACTATATATATATATATATATATATATATATATATATATATATATATATATATATATATATATATATATATATATATATATTGAACTAAACAAATTATCCCAGCACTCTCATTATACAACTTTAAGGAACAATTTGATTAGAGGAAACTTGTCTGTATTTGGTAAAAGAGACACTTATATTATATATATATATATTCACAGTCCCAAGGTGCACACCGTTTCCATGGTTGAGGACCTGGGTGCCTGTTCATATGTTATAGAAGCAAAAATAGAAAAAAGCGGCACTCTATTTTTTCTATTTTTTTTTTCTTCTATTTTTGCTTATATATATATATATATAATACACAAAAGCCATGAATATCCTGTAAATTATATCCTTATAAACGGTGAGTTCTGATGACATCAGTTATAAACGGTGAGTTCTGATGTCATTTCTGTCACATGACTCATTGAAATTTGTGTATTATAATAAATAAAGTACCCCCAGTTGTAAAATATGAGGATATTAGAAGTTACCTCGGAGTTCCATGACCTGTATAAAAACACTCGGCCTTCGGCCTCGTGTTTTTATATGGTCATGAAACTCCTCGGTAACTTATAATATCCTTATATTTTACAAAAGGGGGTACTTTATTCACTATATATATATATATATATATATATATATATATATATATATATATATATATATATATATATTGTGCATCAAAATTAAGGTGTATTCACATTTGCATGAATAGCATATATATATATATATATACACATATATATATAATTTAATTAACCATTCAATTGGCACTTTATCACGCTTCAGAGTAGGGGTAGGGGGTAAATTCCATTCCTCGGGCGTCTGTGGGTCTCGAGCTCTGTCAGCAACTCCCAGCAGTCCATGGAATCCAAGGGTATCAAGGGGGGCTGACTTTAAAGTCACAGTATAACAAAACCTGTTCTCTATAGCACAAATCTATAACTAAGAAGCACACGCCCCTCTCCCTTCATACAATCACCTGCAGTTTCATAGATGGGGCACATTTACTAAAATTCAGTAAATTTCTACCCTTGTTCCCTTACTAGGGGGGGAATGGCTGAAATTTTCATGAGATATTTACTAATGTTATATCTATATACCTTTGGTCATGCAATGTAGTTTATAGCACACTAGCATTTACTCTACTAGCATTTACATCATCCTTGTGGCTTTCCAATTGTTGCTAAACTACAACTCCCAGAATCTCAATGACAGCAGAGTCACTAGACTGAACAGCACTGCACTCCGATATTACTGTGTATAATGAATTGGATTGTGTCAGTGTCTTATAACAGTGACCCTACAGCACCCGACATTCAGCGGGCAGTTACATTGCTGGACTCTCCTCTGTTTCTTAAAGCATGGAAATCATAATAAACATCTTATATAAAAATAATTGTTTTGGTGGAGTATTTACTAACACTGTCTGCATTGTGCTCAGTTCAGGCTATGGGCAAACTTATGGGCTGTTCCTGCTGAATTTTGCTTAGTACAGGGAATACCTATGCTGCCATAGTTTTATGGGATCTCTCTGTACAGACTATGAGCAAACTTAAGGACTGTTCCTGCTGAATTGTGCTTAGTACAGGGAATACCTATGCTGCCATAGTTTTATGGGATCTCTCTGTACAGACTATGAGCACATTTAGGGACTGTTCCTGCTGAATTGTGCTTAGTACAGGGAATACCTATGCTGCCATAGTTTTATGGGATCTCTCTGTACAGACTATGAGCAAACTTAGGGGCTGTTCCTGCTGAATTGTGCTTAGTACAGGGAATACCTATGCTGCCATAGTTTTATGGGATCTCTCTGTACAGACTATGAGCAAACTTAGGGACTGTTCCTGCTGAATTGTGCTTAGTACAGGGAATACCTATGCTGCCATAGTTTTATGGGATCTCTCTGTACAGACTATGAGCAAACTTAGGGGGCTGTTCCTGCTGAATTGTGCTTAGTACAGGGGGAATACCTATGCTGCCATAGTTTTATGGGATCTCTCTGTACAGACTATGAGCAAACTTAGGGACTGTTCCTGCTGAATTGTGCTTAGTACAGGGAATACCTATGCTGCCATAGTTTAATGGGATCTCTCTGTACAGGCTATGGGCAAACTTATGGGCTGTTCCTGCTGAATTGTGCTTAGTACAGGGGAATACCTATGCTGCCATAGTTTTATGGGATCTCTCTGTACAGACTATGAGCAAACTTAGGGGCTGTTCCTGCTGAATTGTGCTTAGTACAGGGGAATACCTATGCTGCCATACAGACCTTTTCCCAAGATTTACTTTCATGTTTGTCTTTTAAAGGAGAACTAAAGTTATAAAATATAATGCATACTGTGTTTTGGGCTTGTATACCAGCCCAAGGCAACCACAGCCCTTTAGCAGTAAAGATCTGTGTCTCCAAAGATGCCCTAGTAGCTCCCCATCTTCTTTTCTGCTGATTCACTGCACATGCTCTGTGCTGCTGTCACTTACTGAGCTTAGGGACCCACTCATAATATACAGTACACATAGAATAGAAATGTCACAATATAAGGCTGATTAGTAATTAATACACATAATTACTACATGGCAGCACAGAAACCAATGCAATTAGCATCAGAATTTAATTATCAGCCCTGTAGCATCAGTTTCTATGGCAGATGAACTTTACTTTCTGCTTGATGATTTCCCACACTCCCTAAGCTTAGCTTCCCAACAGCAGCCCACTGAGCATGTGCAGTGCCACTGACTCACAAGAGATGCTTAACAAGATCCAAGATGGGGAGCTGCTGGGGCAACTTTGAAGTCCTGGATCATTATGGTTATAGGACTGCTGGACAGAATATGAAAATGAAGGTATTAAGCCGCTAATCAGAAGGTGCTTAAAGGGGACCCGTCACCCAAAAAAATTATTTCAAATCCTATTTTATCATGTTAGTCAAGCAAAATGAACTTTAATTACACTATATAAATTATTTGAATCTTGTTTCCTTCAGTCTGGGAATTCATAATTATAACAAGCAGGCAGGAGCCATTTTGAGGACACTGTTATTAAGACAAGTCTTGTATTATCTCAGAATCTTGTTTGTGCACGAGAATGGGGGACCTGATGTCCATCCCCATGCCCCGGCTCCATGATTAAATGGGGAAGAGATCGGGGGGGAATGTGGGGAGAGCAGTGACATCTAGGAAGTGCTGAATGGAAAGTGAAAGTAATTGCTTGCCCCGCCTCTATGCCTAGGCATAGAGGAGGGGTAGACAATATTTGATTGACAGCTGAGATTTTTAAATGGGCTTACAACAGCTGTGAATGCTTTAATAAAAAAAAAGAAATTGGATTTCATATTTAATTTGAAAAGGACTTTGATTATACAGATTTTTAGGTCTGGGTGACGGGTCCACTTTAAGAAGTGTCAGAGAGTTATTTTTAAAGGGATTTTGGGAGCTGCCTATAAGGCGGAGTGACTGGTGCCATTGGTGTTGTTTCATTACATTTCACTCAGATTGAGAAGGTGCAATAGAATTTGGATACAGATCAGCATGTTGTGTGGGTGGGTGGGTGCAATTTACACAAGGCTAAAGACAACAATAAGGAATTTGCATGTTCTAATTGTCCCACTTACTTCCTGACAGGCCTGTCCCTTCAAGGTATGAACCGTGGGCTGGAGATTCTATTCAATGTAAATGCACTCGCTGCTGCCAAATGCCTGTATGACAGATTAAACCCCCCTACTAATTTGCTCACTGGCGGCCATATTTAAAGGCTGGCAAAGCTGAATTTCCGATTGGTCGGCGCAGTCGTTTGTCTCCTCCTGCTGCCAAAGTCAACAAGCAGGGGGATCCTGGGTTGGTTTCAATTATTAAAGGCAAATAAATGTCCTCTGTGAGGTTTAACTTTTACTCATTTACTTATTAATAAGTAGCACGTGCACATTATGTTTCATACCTGTGTATATATGCATAGAGGTGGGAGCTGCCATGTTATTTATTCTAGGTATGAGGGTATAACTTATTCGGTACCTCTTTCTGTATATATATAGAGAGAGAGAGAGATCGAGACAGACAGTGATAGATTAGATAGATAGATAGATAGATAGATAGATAGATAGATAGATAGATAGATAGATAGATAGAAGAGAGATGGATAGATAGATATATACAGACAGAATAGATGGATGGATACATAGATAGCTAGAGATATAGATAGATAGAGAGAGAGAGAGAGAGAGAGAGAGGGGGATGGATGGATAGATAGATGGATAGATGGATAGATATAGAAATGGATAGATAGATAGATAGATAGATAGATACAGATGGATGGATGGATAGATAGAGATGGATAGATATCTTTCACAAAGGATTCTGGATTCAGCTGAATCCTAAAATAGTGGATTCAGTGCATCCCTACTTTTTATTTTTTTTATTATTTGTGTTTTTTTTGAGTTATTTACCATTTTACTCAGCAGCTCTCCAGGTTGCACTTTTAGCCATCTGGTTGCCAGGGTCCAAATTCCCCTAGCAACCATGCACTGATTTGAATAAGAAACTGGAATATGTATAGGAAAGGCCTGAATACAAAGAGTAGTAAATAAAAAATAGCAAAACCGTAAATTTTTAGCCTTACAGAGTTTTTGTGTTTTTTGGATGAGCTCAGTGACCCCCATTTGAAAGCTGGAAAGAGTCAGAAGAAGAAGAAGGCAAATCATTAAATAACTATGATAAAAGAAATAATGAAGAACAATTGAAACATTGCTTAGAATTGGCCATTGACACTTTGTGGTTTATAATAATTGGGGAAACCGCCCTGCTATGGCTACTGTTTGTATTCACACTTAGTTTGCTTTTGTGAGACATCCAGGAAGGACCGGATGTGTGGCGAGGCCACAAAAGTCTGGGTCTAGGGCGGCAAAATTTTAGGGGCAGCATGCTGCATCTTAAGGAGCACTGGGGACTTAAAGCTCCACTGCTTGAAAGCACACGCACGGGGGAGCTAGGTTTTGCACCCTAAGTGCTGGTGCTAGGATGATGCGGGCACCAGGTGGGCGGTACATGCGTGTGCGCACTCGCAAATTGTTCATCGTGGGACATGCGGCCTCAGGGCCGCCGTTTCTTTTTCAGGGGGCAAGAACCCATTACTAATCTAAATGTGCTGGACCCTATCACCTATAGTAAAATCCTTTGATAAAACGTGAAGTATGATGTCACAAGATGGGCACAGTCATGCCCATGACTTCACCGAAAGGAGTGCCACGTGCAAGCCTTATATGTATTGCACACTGATGGGCACAATGTGGCACAGGTAGAATATAAAATACACTTATAATACACAAAAGCCATGAATATCTTATAAATTATATCCTATATAACGGTGAGTTCTGATGTCATCAGTTATAAACGGTGAGTTCTGATGTCATTTCTGTCACATGACTCACTGAAACTTGTGTATTATAATAAATAAAGTAACCCCAGTTGCAAAATATAAGGATATATATTTTGGCCTCGTGTTTTTATATGGTCATGAAACTCCTCGGTAACTTATAATATCCTTATATTTTACAAGAGGGGGTACTTTATTCACTATATAATAAACAAGAGCCATGAATATCCTGTAAATTATATCCTTATAAACGGTGCTTAGCGATGTCATCGGTTATAATCGGAGCTTAGTAATTTCTGTCACATGACTGAACCTTGTGTATAATAATAAAGTACCCCCTGTTGCAAAATATAAGGATATTAGAAGTCACCTCGGAGTTCCATGACCTGTATAAAAACACTCAGCTTTCCGCCTTTTTTATACAGGTCATGGAACTCCTCTGAAACTTGTAATATCCTTATATTTTACAAGAGGGGGCACTTTATTCACTATATAAGGGCAGTGGACCAAGTCATGAACCGGGGTGTTTTTCATGAGCTGGAGGAGACCTTGTATATTATAAGAAGGTCTCTAATGTGTTACTGGCGGTGGGTAAAGGAATCACCAAAGGCAAATTATAGTTCTATAAAGAGCAACACAAACAATAACAAACAGTGTAACATATGATTAATCATCACAAATGCAGTTCATCTTATATAACACGAGAGAGAGAGAGACCTATAGGGGAGAGGCAGGGCTGTTTTGTTATTTATTCATACGTTCATTATCAATTTATGTTTATTGTCCCCTTCTTTTTTATTAGTGCCGAGCCCAATCCTCCCTTTGTGCGGCACAACATGAGAAAAGTACAAATAATCGTAAGGAAAATAGGAACATTGTCAGGAGGATGCAAAAGAGTCAGGTTCAATTATATAATATCATCATAAATATCTATATGTATATATATATGTTATCCAGAATGCTCTGGACCTGGGGTTTTCCTGATAACTATCTGTAATTCGGATCTTCATACCTTAAGGGGCAGATTTATCAAGGGTCGAAGTGAATTTGAGGGAATTTTCTAAGTAAAAAAATTTGAAATTCAAGGTCATTTTTTGGATACTTTGACCATCGAATAGGATACTACGACTTTGAATTCGATTTGAAGTAAATTCGTTCGAATATTCGATAATCGAAGTACTGTCTCTTTTAGAAAAACTTTGACTTCAATACTTAGCCAAATAAAACCTGCCGAAGTGCTATGTTAGCCTATGGGGACCTTCTACAGCATTTTCCTAAGTTTTTTTAAGTCGAAGTAAAATCGTTCGATTCGAAGGATTTAATCGATTTTCGACGGTCGAATTTCGAACTATTTTTAACTTCGAAATTCGACCCTTGATAAATCTGCCCCTAAGTCTACTAGAAAATCATATAAACATGAAATAAACCCAATAGGCTGGTTTTGCTTCCAATAAGGATTAATTTTATCTTAGTTGGGATCAAGTACAAGTTACTGTTTTATTATTACACAGAAAAAGGAAATCATTTTTAAAAAGTTGGATTATTTGGATAAAATGGAGTCTATGCGAGACTGCCTGTATATATTCGGAGCTTTCTGGATAACGGGTTTCCGGATAACAGATTCCCAATACCTGTTATCCAGAATGTTCAGTACCTGGGGCTTTCTGGATAAGGGATCTTTCTGTAATTTGGAAAGGAAATTCATACTTTAAGTCTACTATAAAATCATGTAAACATTAAATAAACTCAGTAGGATTAGTTTGCCTCCTGTAAGGATTAATTATACAGGTATGGGACCTGTTATCCAGAATGCTTTGGAGCTGGGGCTTTTCGGATAAGGGATCTTTCCGTAATTTAGACCTTCATACATTAAGTATAATATAAAATCACGTAAACAAGTACAAGCTACTGTTTTTCTATTACAGAGAAAAAGGAAATAATTTTTAATAAGATTTGGATTATTCGGAAGCCTTTCCGTAATTCTGAGCTTTCTGGATAATGGGTTTCCGGATAACAGATCCCATACCTGTACTGTTTTATTATTGCAGAAAAAAAGGAATTTTTTTTTTTTTTTACAAAATGTGATTATTTGAATAAAATGGAGTCTATGGGAGATGGCCTTTCTGTCATTTGGAACTTTCTGGATAACGTTTTTTGGATAACCGATTCCCATACCTGTGTACCGGTATGGGACCTGTTACCGAAAATGTTTAGTACTTGGGGTTTTCTGGATAAGGGATCTTTCTGTAATTTGGATCTTCATACCTTAAGTCTACTAGAAAATCATATAAACATGAAATAACCCCAATAGGCTGGTTTTGCTTCCAATAAGGATTAATTTTATATCTTAGTTGGGATCAAGTACAAGCGACTGTTTTATTATTACACAGAAAAAGGAAATTATTTTCAAACAGTTGAATGATTTGATTAAACTGGAGTCTATGGGAGATGGCCCTCGTGAAATTCCAAGTTTCCTGGATAACAGGTTTCTAGATAACAGATCCCATTCCTTCCTATACTATAAACTGCTGATTGGGAGCCCTTCTTCAATGGATCAGGGACCTCTCTTGTCTATGAATTGATATTGGAGAATATAGAGGAGCCCAACAGTGGGTGCCATTAGAGGGCGCCATTGAACCTAATACACCCGCGGGGGGAAGAGCGACCCGAGAAGATCCACGTTTCATAAACAGCGAGGCCGAGTGTATCTCTCTCATTTATCAGCGATGTTCTCTCTTGTTATGACACAATCCAACAAGCAAATATTTACCTTGGGATTTGCATAAATGCGGCTGTTGTAAAATAGAGGAAATTAAATTAACAGCATTTCCTCTCGCAAATTCTGCAGTCACCTGGGGGCACTGAATTAATTGGGGGATTAAAGGGTTGCTGTGCCTGGCACTACGGTGATTTGGAAGGCTGGCAATGAATTGATAGGATTTCCGCCGGCGCTAAAAGCCTATTAAATATGATTATATTATTAACCCCTTCCCAGGCTCTTCTCGTGCCTCACCCTCACTCTCTCTGTGGCTTGGTGGTCTGTAGCTATTTGCACAGATCAGCCAATCAGAAAGCTTCCTGGAGATTTGGGGAAAAATAAGACGGCTTCAGGGAAGAACCCACAGTTCTAATTCTTGGGGCATGGAGTACAAAGCGAAGACTGTTGGTCAATGTAGAGAGACCCAAATGCAGTCAACAAGTAATAAATAATTAAAGGGGTTTTTCACCGTTAAATAAGCTTTTAGTATGATGTAGAGGGGAATATTCTGAGACAATTTGCAATTGGTTTTCATTTTTTATTATTTGTGGTTTTTGAGTTATTTAGCTTTTAATTCAGCAGCTCTCCAGTTTGCGATAGCAGCCATCTGGTTACTAGAGTCCAAATTACCCTAGCAACCATGCATTGATCTGAATAACAGACTGGAATAGGAATAGGAGAGGCCTGAATAGAAAGATAAGTAATAAAAAGTAGCAATAACAATACATTTGTAGCCTTACGGAGCATTTGTTTTTTAGATGCGGGTCAGTGAAGAAGGCAAATAGTCAAAGAAGAAGGCAAATAGTCCAAACACTATAAAATAGAAATAATGAAGGCGAATTAAAAAGTTGCTTAGAATTCGCAATTCAATAACACAGTAAACGTTAACTTAAAGATGAACCACCCTTTTAATAAGGGTTCTTTTTCTAGCTTGGAGCACCATTCCAAAAATATTTTTGCTCTCTAGTTAATTTGCCCACCTTTGCTATGGTCTGAGCACAGGAGAGGCACCTTGAGGGCCTGCAAGGGACAGCATCAGATTGGGCCACCTGGGGCCTAGCAAAGAAGCCAATACCACGGGCCCACAGTCTATGGTGATGTCCTAGGTTGGGGACCACTATGAGATCCTTTGTTACTGTAATAGGTCTACTAGGGTTGCCACCATTGCAACCAAGAATGTCAAGGAAGGGGGAAGGGACAGCAGATGTTGGGGTGGGACAGTGACGTTAAGTGAGGCTGCCTGTGTCAAAACCGGACATGTGGCAACCCTATCTATGTTCACTGGGCAGCTGAAACCATGTCCAACCTTCATGGAAACCTCCCGAACTGGCAAAAAGTAGTCAGAGCATTGGTCCCCAACCTTTTAACCGTGAGCCACATTGAAATGTAAAAAGAGTTGGGGAGCAACACAAGCATGAAAAAGTCCCTTGGCTGCCAAATAAGGACTGTGATTGGCTATTTGGTAGCCCCTATGTGGAATGATAGCCTACAGGAGGCTCTACTTGAAACTATACTTAGTTTTTATGCAATTAAAACTTGCTTCCAAGACTGTAATTCAAAAATAAGCACCTCCTTTGAAGAAACTGAGAGCAACATCCAAGGTCAGGTGAGTCCTGTTAAAGTCAATGTTTTTCTACCCCTTGAGCCTTAGACTGGAAACTGTCCTTCACTAATCCCATCATTGCCAATGCCATTGAACCAGTCCCACTTTGTCTCAAGATCCCAGAACCTTCATTGTTCCAGTGAGATCTTCACATTGGTCACATGGGTGCTGCTCAACCTTCATGGGGTTGTTAACCTTTTCCAGTTCAATCCCCACTTTTGGCCAGAGCCTCCCTTGAAGGACCAGTATCTAGTTAGGCCCCTGAGCTCATGAATAGTGATGGGCGAAACGGCTAAAAATGACATTCAAGTCAATGGGTGGCAAAATAATATAAAACGCGCACCAATTTTGACGCAAGCAACTATTTTAATATGCCTGACTATTTAGTCCAAATGCATTAAGGTCAATGGGTGTCCGATTAATTTTGACGCGCAACAATTTTGACACACGTCAGTTTATTTTTTGTCACGCCGAATTTTCACCACAAATTCGCGTAATCATTCACGGACAGTGAAACGTGGAAATTCACCACAAATCCATGCCTGCTGAATAAATTGGCCCATCACTACTCATGAAATAGGTACGAATCAGTGTATCGGTCATTTATACTATGCCTGAATTAGGAATGCACTAAGACCTGGAGCCTCTGTCAGCTGGATTCGGTCATATCCAAAAGTCAGGCCGAACCGAATCTGAACCAAATCCGAACCCTTTAAATCACGTGATTTTTGGTGATGGGAAGAAGGAGACCTCAAATCTTTTCTTTCTATCCCTTTGGATTCCGTTCAGGATTTGGTTGAATCAGTGGCCTAACTAGAGTGCGCTGGGCCTTCCTGCAAAAAAATCCAGCGCACTCCGTTCCCCATCCTACTTCCTACCTCCGCCCACTTCCTGCATGGACCCCGCCTACTCCCCACCCATACCCTGCCCACTCATGCACCCAGACTCCGCCCACTATCCGTGCCAATACTCTCTGCTTCCCCACCAGAAGTAAGCGAGCAGCTGGGGAAGGGGGGTTCTCATTGGCTATAGAGTAAGCAGATCCCTTTTCCCGGGCCCCCTGCTTCCTCTATAGTTACCCCACCGGGTCAAATCTATTGTGAAATATTTAAGATTCAGACGAATCATAAAATAGAGCATCCCTAGACTGAGTATCTAAGGGCATCAAATACATATTCACCCCAAATCTCACTCTACTTTATCCTTTTTGCCCCTGATCCAAGTCTCCCCAGAAGGGCAGCCCCCAAGCTTCTCAAATATAACGTGGCTCTAAAACCAGTAAACACAGTTATTGTTTCTGTTCGGCCGACATCAGAACTAAATGCTGGTTTAGCCGGTGTGTCAGCGGCTTAATATCTGTGGTTTTAATTACGTGGAAATTCAAACTCTGTGTATCTCCCCACCCTCGAGCTGAAATTCAGGTTTGTGGGTGAGAATTAAAAACAATTTATCATGCCTTCGGCCCCAGTCAATTAGTCTTACAAATCTTTTGATGCAGTGAAACTCGGGCTCATTTATTAGTTATGTTCATAACATAACGAGCATCTGTTTTGCCTCCAGAAAAGCTTTAAAGGGGCGGTTCACCTTTCAGTTCAATGGCCAATTCTTAGCATTTTTTTAATTGGTCTTCATTGTTTATTTTTTATAGTCATTAAATTATTTGCCTTCTTCTTCTGACTCTTTCCAGCTTTCAAATGGGGGTCACTGACCCCTTCTAAAAAAAACAAATGCTCTGTAATTCTGTTTTTGCTACTTTTTATTACTCATCTTTCTATTCAGGCCTCTCCTATTCATATTCCAGTCTCTTATTCAAATCAATGCATGATTGCCATGGTAATGTGGATCCTAGCAACCCGACTGCTGAAATTGCAAACTGGAGAGCTGCTGAATAAAAAGCTAAATGACTCAAAAACTGCAAATAATAAAAAATGAAAACCAATTGCAAATTGTCTCAGAATATCACTCTCTACATCATACTAACAGTTAATTCAAAGGTGAACCACCCCCTTTAATAGAATATCAACCCACCTGCCATATACTGTATAAATATATGATTAAAAGTCCACCCTATATTAGTAGTCTCTCCAAACAAAAATGAATCCCTTTTGAGCGTCCCCATTATGGCAGCACCTATGAATATTGAAGAGGCACATTGCCGGATACGATATGAGGTCATTCAGGCACCTGTTTGCCGTGGTTTGGACTGGGCGTGTTTCTCTGTTAGATCAGCACGTGAAAACGGAGGAATTGTGTAAGTGAGTAAACATTTGTGGATTAAAGAAGATTTACACCCAGGGACATAAACTACTCACCTGTTAGAGTCACCAGTTCTACTGAATGACTTTGTTTCTGGATGGGAAACTCTGTAACAACATTAAGGGTGGTGACACGTAGCGTTCCAGGGAGATTAGTCACTCAGCGGCAAATCTACTCTTCTTCGGGCGACTAATCTCCCGGTGGGATGGCACTCGGATCGCTTCCCCCAGAAGTTGCCTCACATTGAAACTTTGGAAAACCAAAGCGATCCGAGTGCCATCCCGCCAGCGATTCACATTCTAGCCAGCGGGAAGGCATTTCAGGGAGATTAGTCTACCGAAGAAGAGGAGATTTGTCGCTGGGTGACTAATCTCCCCGGAACGCTACGTGTCACCACCCTTAATGTCCCATAAACTAAAGAATATTTATACCTGGGGAAAGGGGATTAATGGTCGTTTAGGGATCAGTTAAACAGCGCCTAATACTAATTATTTAAATTGTATATGATCCCAACTGTAAGCAGCAGTCCTGCCCTGCTTTATGGCAGCTGAGATTCTAGCTATCTGTATAACAGAGCATTCTGTCCTAGTGGCTGCACAGATCCTATCTGATCCCCATTGTAAGCAGCGGTCCTGTCCTGCTTTATGGCAGCTGAGATTCTAGCTATCTGTATAACAGAGCATTCTGTCCCAGTGGCTGCACAGATCCTATCTGATCCCCATTGTAAGCAGCAGTCCTGTCCTGCTTTATGGCAGCTGAGATTCTAGCTATCTGTATAACAGAGCATTCTGTCCCAGTGGCTGCACAGATCCTTTCTGATCCCCATTGTAAGCAGCAGTCCTGTCCTGCTTTATGGCAGCTAAATTCTAGCTATCTGTATAACAGAACATTCTGTCCCAGTGGCTGCACAGATCCTATCTGATCCCCATTGTAAGCAGCAGTCCTGTCCTGCTTTATGGCAGCTGAGATTCTAGCTATCTGTATAACAGAGCATTCTGTCGCAGTGGCTGCACAGATCCTATCTGATCCCCATTGTAAGCAGCAGTCCTGTCCTGCTTTATGGCAGCTGAGATTCTAGCTATCTGTTTAACATCTATTCTTTGATGCACTTTTATTATACTTTATTATCTGTAGGTTCCATTCTGTATCAGTAGAATTAAAGGAGATGGGAATCAAAGGTCTGTCCCCTCCCTCTGCATTTTGAACCCCTGTAAAAGTCGCTTTTACTGTCTGTATCATCACTAAGAGAGCTGACCAGCTAATAATTACCTAATACAAATCTGGGGTGAACTGAGGCAAAGAGGCACAAAGGTGCAGCATGATAAAAACGGCACATGAAATATAAAACATTTCGGGTCATATGAAGTGATTTATACAATGGAGCAGCCCTAGTGGGAGTCAGCGAGTGTCACATGAACTCCCCATTATGTTCTGCAGTCCTGTCATTGCACAAGCTGTGGTGTGGATGGGTGCCAAGGCAAGCTAAGGAGGGCGAGTTCATATGGGCAAAAGACACAGTGTACTGTACACAAACATATATGGGAAGACAAAGAGCGTTTAATGTACATAGGAACAACCCCACCCATATATACACAACCTGGAACCGTCTGACTTCATCTTAATGGGACTCCAATAATGGCTTCTCTCACTATAAAAAATAAAATGATACTCAACCCTATTAACCCATTACCCGAGCCGGTGTATTACCATCTGTTGCTGAGATTTATTCTGGGTTTCCAATACACGAGGCGAATAAAAAAGCTCTTTGTCTGACAAATGGGGCAACAATTATACACAGTGGGTGGATATAATCCGGGGCTTATCAGGCCGGGCACTCCATTTCGTTTCAATCATTCCATTTTCATATTCAGCCTGCCAGGCATATTGGCTTATTTTTATTCATTATTTGTATTTCCTTGGGAGGCTTCAGTGAGTTTGCCAGGAGACAGATCAGTGCCCACAGTTGGCATTTTGCTCATGTAGAAGATGATTGTGGCAGAGCCTTATGGATTCATACAAATAGGCCTGACCAGGGAGAAGTATCAGATATGTAATAAGTAAGATGATTGGTGCAAAAGGCTGTTTTCCATGCCATCCAATCAGTTATGTCATGGCACCCAAGCCTGTATTTGTGGTAAGGGCACAAAATTACAGTCAGGGTGATCGAAATAGGGGTGGGTATTAGTACAATACCCCCATTATCTATGTCTGGAGAATTTGAAGGCAGGTCAAGGGGCAGTGCAGAAAGAGAGCCAATGACATTAATCTATACCAGGGGTCCCCAAA
The DNA here is from genome assembly GCF_017654675.1 of Xenopus laevis. Lineage (NCBI taxonomy): Eukaryota > Metazoa > Chordata > Amphibia > Anura > Pipidae > Xenopus > Xenopus laevis. The sequence continues at coordinate 8,087,849 of NC_054377.1, forward strand.
CTATTTTACCCATGAGTTGAGGAACAACGCAAACATGAAAAAGTTCCTGGGGTGCCAGATAAGGGCTGTGATTGGCTATTTGGTAGACCCTATGGGAACTGGAAGCCTACAGTAGGCTTTATTAAGCGGTTGGTGAGCAACATGTTGCTCACGAGGCAATAGTTAGGGATCCTTGCTCTATACCAGTGATCCCCAACCAGTAGCTCGTGAGCAACATGTTGCTCTCCAACCCCTCGGATGTTGCTCCCAGTGGCCTCAAAGCAGCTGCTTATTTTTGAATTCCAGGCAAATTTTGGTTTCATAAAAACCAGGTGCACTGCCAAACAGAGCCTCAATATGGGTTGACAATCCAAATAGGGGCTACCAAATGGCCAATCACAGCACTTATTTGGCACCCAAGAACATTTTTCATGCTAGCGTTGCTCCCCAACTACTTTTACTTCTGAATGTTGCTCATGGGTTCAAAAGGTTGGGGATCCCTGCTCTATACTGTTAGATGGGAGTCATACCCCCTGGTGAAAATTAGGTTGACCTTGGTTCTGTTGGGCCCCACCACCCTGAGCACAGTTGGTGTTGTCAAAGTGGTGTCACCCAATGATCGGCAGCATTGGTGGTGGCGGAAAGGTAGCAGTCGTGGAGTAGTGCTGCAGTAGGTGGTGGGCCCTTGACTCAGGACTCTGCTCTGCCTAAACACCTTAAAGAGGTCAACCAATCCTTTTTATCTTGACCGAACCCTTGTTGGCATGGTGGATCAGTGTTTAGTACTCCTTCATTACATCTTTGGGAGTTCAATTAAGACTAAGGCACTATCTGGTTTTCTTCAACATTTCTAAAAACATCCAGCAGGTTAATAAATGTGTCCCTTAGTGCATGTGAATGTGACATGGACCTCAAAGTAGAAGATCCACTGGAGCAGATGCTGGAAAACATGTTGGTGCTATATATATATATATAGATAAAGGAGAATCAGTAAATAAGGGACTTGGTTTCACTGGTAAGAACCAAATGAACTGTGACTAAGCAGAAAAGTGATGATGGTTTTAGCTTGGCAAATCTACCTGTGGTTTCTTACAACACCGAGGTGCATATTCTTGGGTTTAGTAGGCTGGTGACTGAGGCTGTAGGCTGTCATTTATTGGCACATTTAGTTCATGTTGTTTTGTGTCCTTCGCTTAGTGTTTAACGTGGCATTAACTATAATTAGCCTGGCTGGTTCTGTTTGCATCACACACACATATACCTAAACAAACAAGCAATTAACAGATTATTTTACAGCAATTGCCTCAAAAACAGACGAGGGCAGTGTTTGCAGTTTGGCAGCGGCATCGCCGATCCTGCCCCAGGAGGAGGGATAGAATTCCAGGGAAATTTATTGCTGGTGACAGTCAGGAGCTTTCACTTATTGGCAAAACAATCCCAGTATAGGCAGGTTTCAATGGATCATTTCCGAGGAATGAAATATTCAAAAATATTCTGGCCGGTGAATGTCAAATTTTGCTGGAACAGTAACAAGTTCTATGTGAGCTGAGCTTATTGTCCTCCAACTTCATGGGTCTCCTCCCTAGCTCTGGGCTGTTTCAAACCTGGACACCCTGTCGAATCACAATGTGGTGTGCTGTTTAGCATGGTCACCTAGTTAGCACCCGAGTGGTCCCTATATGTAGGACATCCAAGGAATGAAATATTCAGTAATATTCTTGCTAGTGGGTGGCAAGTTTTGCTGGAATAGCGACAGATTCTATTAATGTCAAGAGGTCTCTAGTCTCCGTGAACTGAGCTTATTGTCCACCAAGTTCATGCATCTCCCCCCTAGTCCTGGGCTGTTTCAAACCTGGACACCTTGTTCAATTAGCTAAGCTTAGATATGAGATGATGGCTTCATGTCTGTTTTTCCCCAAAGAGGACTATGCATGCTGGGGATGTAGAAACTGGAGTAGGTGGCCAGGATAAATGGGGTGGGAAAAATTGGTGTAGAGGGGAGAAACGTAAGGGACTGGGGATGAGAAGAGAACGATGGTATAGGGATGCAGAGAAACAAAAGGAGAAGACAATGTAGCTATAAAATGAGTAATACCAGAATGGATGAGGGCAAATTAGACCAAAGAGTTGTGGAAAACAGAAATGGTGTGAAAGGTGGAGGATAAATGGAATAAGCGGAGGCAAAAAAGAAGAGAAGAGGGGACAGAAATGTTAGAAAACAGAAGAGCGATGAATAGAGAAGACAATGCCTGGTGGGCCTTGTGCCTGAGGTGTCCTAGTGAGCCACCACTAATCCAGTCTACTGCGGGGGAACACATTTCACAAGCTGGGCACCTGTAGCACAATGGTTTTCAAGTACATGTTTGTGCTCAATGCGGCATGTGGTGGGCAATCACAAGAAAACATGTATTGATGTGCCTGAAATACACTACACTCCTTCCCTTCCAAGCCAGTCATCTCTCTTTGGCTCCAGAGTGTGTGCAACACTGCTCCAACCTGTTAAACCTCTGCCCACTCACAAGGAAGTTCTCTAGGTGGAACCAATTGAGCAAATGGAGCCTCAGGGCTCACTGCAATCAACATTGGTGTCGCCAGAGTCAGGTTTAGAGATCATAGGACCCCTATCAATGTTGAGAAAAAAAAAACAACGATAGAAACAATGCTGTAACTTTTTGCTACATTACCCCCAAATGTCCCAAAATTTGAGAGCTAAAGAGAACATAACGGAGAAGTAGGGACAGCTGATTTGGGAAACAGATCAAATTGGCCATCCCTGTAAATGTGATTGTGCCTTATTATTATCCGGTGTTCTCCTTCAGTCAGTGGACAATGGGTCATTGTGCTCATGGAACATTTCATTGTAGCAATTTTGAATTTAGACGTATGAGCCAAGGCTGCTGAAGAACAGTAGAACCCATTGATGGGTCTTCAGTGTCAATAATAAAGGATAAATGAGCTTGTTTATCAACTTTGCAGCCTTATGGAGAGCAACTCTGCACCCAATAGGGTACTTGCACCAGGGGTTAGTGGTGGAAGCTGTTTTGCACCAAATGCCAAATTTTTAGGCTAGAACTCATACCAAATTTGAATTTAGATGTTTGAGCCAAGGCTGCTGAAGAACAGTAGAACCCATTGATGGGTCTCCGATGTCAATAATAAAGGATAAATCAGCTTGTTTATCAACTTTGCAGCCTTATGGAGAGCAACTCTGCACTCAATAGGGCACTTGCACCAGGGGTTAGTGGTGGAAGCTGTTCTGCACCAAGTGCCACATTTTTAGGCTAGAACTCGTACCAAATTTGAATTTAGATGTTTGAGCCAAGGCTGCTGAAGAACAGTAGAACCCATTGATGGGTCTCTGATGTCAATAATAAAGGATAAACTACGTTGTTTATCAACTCTGCAGCCTTATGGAGAGCAACTCTGCATCCAATAGGGCACTTGCACCAGGGGTTAGTGGTGGAAGCTGTTCTGCACCAAGTGCCGCATTTTTAGTCCAGAGCTCGGTACATGGCTACCCTCTCTAAATCACAGGCAATCAAAGGGGCAAGCAAGGAGATGCCCATCTTTTCCAATCCATTCCACAACCCCTTAGGGTGCAACAATCTAAAAGCCAACAAGACTGGTGATTTCTCCGTTTAATGCCAATGAGTGATTTACCAACCTTAATCTGGACAGCTGTAGGAGGAGCCATCATTCCTCGCCCTCTACAAAAACATACACCCGTGCCAGGGTGCCATCCGAAACTGCCATTTATTGAGGTGACATCAGCAGCAGTGGATGATGCGCTTTTTGTTCTGCTCGGTGACTAAAGGGTTGCTGTTAATATTTTACTCTTTTGGGCTCCTTCTTTGACCATAAAAATCCTAATGTGAGTTTTATAAGGATTTCTGCCTCCGGAGAATGAGATATTTCATAGTAGTAAATGTTAGTAAGTGCCCTATAAATTCTCGGACTGCTGCGCTCGACTGATGGTTCACTGACTAGCAGAGCAAACAGCCGGGGTGGGGTTTTATAAGGTGCTGGGGTAGTAAATTGTTAAACAAACAACCCCACTTTATATTCCTTTTAAAACTGTAATTGAGGAGGTATTGTGATGACATCATCAAACAATGAACTGCCCTGAATAGAATTATTTATGGACTAATTTAGTGTTGGTGAAGGATCAATACAATGTACACAATTAAGCATTGCCAAAACTTTTAGGCCTTTTCCCCCAATTTGGCACTGCCTTTAGCCATAATTACTCAGGCGTGCCATTAAGATCACTGCAGAAAATGGATATTGAGCATATTAACCCCAGATATGCTATGAGAACTACTGCAGAAAATGGATATTGAGCATATTAACCCCAGATATGCTATGAGAACTACTGCAGAAAATGGATATTGAGGATATTAACCCCAGATATGCTATGAGAACTACTGCAGAAAATGGATATTGAGCATATTAACCCCAGATATGCTATGAGAACTACTGCAGAAAATGGAGAACATGTACTATGTTAACCCAGTAACATATTCAGGTCTGGTGCTGCTCTGGGCAATGGACCTGTGACATCATAGTGCAATGCACAAATGATGTCACTTCAGCCGTCCACCACTAGAGGGACCCCCTGCTTCTGCTGCCTGATTTTATAGTCAAGTTTCCAGCAGTGGGGGAAGTGAGGGGTTTTTTTAAGACCGTTTTTTTGGGCACAGGCCGTGGTAAATACGCCTCCGTGTTAACCCCAAGAATTCTAGTAAGATCACAGAAAATGGATAATAAACACATTAACCTCAGAGATGCCAGTAAGATCACTGCAGAAAATGGATGAGAAACACATTAACCTCAGAGATGCCAGAAAGGTGAAGGATAAACACATTAACCTCAGAGATGCCAGTAAGATGAATGATAAACACATTAACCTCAGAGATGCCAGTAAGATGAATGATAAACGCATTAACCTCAGAGATGCCAGTAAGATCACTGCAGAAAATGAATGATAAACACATTAACCTCAAAGATGCCAGTAAGATCACTGCAGAAAATGGATGATAAACACATTAACCTCAGAGATGCCAGTAAGATCACTGCAGAAAATGGATGATAAATGCATTAACCTCAAAGATGCCAGTAAGATCACTGCAGAAAATGGATGATAAACGCATTAACCTCAAAGATGCCAGTAAGATCACTGCAGAAAATGGATGATAAACGCATTAACCTCAGAGATGCCAGTAAGATCACTGCAGAAAATCGATGATAAACACATTAACCTCAGAGATGCCAGTAAGATCACTGCAGAAAATGGATGATAAACGCATTAACCTCAGAGATGCCAGTAAGATCACTGCAGAAAATCGATGATAAACGCATTAACCTCAAAGATGCCAGTAAGATCACTGCATAAAATGTACAACGTTCACTTCTTTAACCTCAGACTTTACAGTAAGATTACTGCAGAGAATGAATTATGAGCACTACATTAACTCCATACATTCTAGTAAGATCACTGCAGAAAATGAGCATGTTAACCCCAGCCATGCCAGTAAGATCACTGCATAAAACTGTCGCTCTGAGAGTCTCTAGTTGGTACAGGCACTCCTGATCCAGATAGGAAAGGGTTGCTTTGTCCAGTTAGGGTACCGGGTAGTTCAAGAGTCCACCATGGAAGAGGAACAGGTAAGAGCTTAGGGCTTTCAAGATTTCTCCTTACCAAACAGAACCAACCAGGGCTGAATTCTATAGAGCAGGGATATGGCACTTACTCTTGCAAGAGATAATAATTCTGTTTTTACACCAGTGTTTGGTGCCTATGAGATTAGTTAATAATACATTTTCTCCCAGGGGCACAGTCTCATTGAAAATAATGGTTAATATTTCAGTTTTATTTGGTATCAGTATGACTACTCCCACACAACCACAGACATGTATTATTACCCTTTAACAAAGCCTTGGGCAAAATGCAAACAGTGAGACTATGGGAGCAGGTTCTTATTCTGTGCAGGGGACTGTCATTGTGTTAACCCATGCCGAGACATCGCTATTGCCGCTTCTTCTTCGAGAAGGAAATATGATCCCTCGACAGAACCGGTTCTACTTCTAGCAGGTCAGACATAAAGCAACATTATATCCCTGTATCATATGCACACGGTGTAGTTGCCAGATTTGCATTTAATGAAGAAACATGAGCACCTCAAGGGTTAAAAGACTGGTCTGGGGTTGGCTCCTGTTTCAACTTCTTCAGGCCATTGAAAGGAGATCTAAAGTCATAGTGGGCTGTTGTTTGCTCATAGTCTGTACAAAGAGACCCCATAAAACTATGGCAGCATAGGTTTTATGTACTAAGCACAATTCAGCAGGAACAGTCCCTAAGTTTGCTCATAGTCTGTACAGAGAGATCCTATAAAACTATGGCAGCATAGCTATTCCCTGTACTAAGCACAATTCAGCAGGAACAGTCCCCTAAGTTTGCTCATAGTCTGTACAGAGAGATCCCATAAAACTATGGCAGCATAGGTATTCCTCTGTACTAAGCACAATTCAGCAGGAACAGCCCCTAAATTTCTTCAAAGTCTTTACAGAGAGATCCCATTAAACTATGGCAGCATAGGTATTCCCTGTACTAAGCACAATTCAGCAGGAACAGCCCCTAAGTTTGCTCATAGTCTGTACAGAGAGATCCCATAAAACTATGGCAGCATAGGTATTCCCCTGTACTAAGCACAATTCAGCAGGAACAGTCCCCTAAGTTTGCTCATAGTCTGTACAGAGAGATCCCATAAAACTATGGCAGCATAGGTATTCCCCTGTACTAAGCACAATTCAGCAGGAACAGTCCCCTAAGTTTGCTCATAGTCTGTACAGAGAGATCCCATAAAACTATGGCAGCATAGGTATTCCTTTATACTAAGCACAATTCAGCAGGAACAGTCCCTAAGTTTGCTCATAGTCTGTACAGAGAGATCCCATAAAACTATGGCAGCATAGGTATTCCCCTGTACTAAGCACAATTCAGCAGGAACAGTCCCTAAGTTTGCTCATAGTCTGTACAGAGAGATCCCATAAAACTATGGCAACATAGGTATTCCCTGTACTAAGCACAATTCAGCAGGAACAGCCCCTAAGTTTGCTCATAGTCTGTACAGAGAGATCCCATAAAACGATGGCAGCTTATGTATTCCCCTGTACTAAGCACAATTTTATTGTATTATATTATATTTTACTCAAACAGTAGGATGTAGTCGGCCAGTTGGGGTTTGTGTGCCTCTCACATGCAGCATTGGCTTCTCTGGAGTACAGGATCATTGTTTGCCATTGCTACACACGAGAAGCTGACGATCTATAAACGAAAGCACAAACGTTCTCACTCTATTGTCCACGGCAGACTTGGATCACATAGTCAGATCCGCCCAGAACATGAATTGTGATCCGCAGATAAGAACAAACTCAATTCACCGCTGCAACGTCTGGTCTGGGCAATAAAAGGACGTGATGTCACAGCTCTATGTAAATTCCAAGAGGCTTTTATTTACCCTACACTTACCCTTGCCCTTTTGTTACACCTCATAGGAGAGAAGCTGTAGGGTTGCAAGCAGGGATTTGCAGTCAATGCAATGAGGGCCAAATATAAAAAGTATCTAGGATTCCTGTACTCCACGTCATCAGCCGGAACCCAATGTCCATTCTATGAGTACTCACAAACGTTTAATACATTATGTAGACTAGGAATGCACCAAACCCACTATTTTGGATTCGGCCGAACTCCCGAATCCTTTGCGAAAGATTTGGCCAAATAACGAACCGGATCCGGGTCTGAATTAACATATGCAAATTAGGGGTGGGAAGGGGAAAAACTTTTTTACTTCTTTGTTTTGTGACAAGTCACGAGATTTCCCTCCCTTGCCCCTAATTTGCATTTGCATATGCAGATTAGGATTCAGCCGAATCCTGCTGAAAAAGGCAGAATCCTGCTCCTATCCCGAACCGAATCCTGGATTCAGTGCATCCCTAATGTAGACCTTCAAGTATTATTCCAATATTGTCTGTTCTCCAATATCCAGATCTCCAATAGCTCCCCCAACAGTCCCTCTTTTTGCTGGAAAACCCGCAGTCCAGGATCGCTGCTTAAGCGTCCCGCAACTCCATTCGTTTCCAGCCAATAGGTGAAAGGAAAGGAACACTTTCCCCATATAGTGTGAGATCACATAAAGGTGTATTATTAAGGTTAAAACTACTACACTATATTAGGCACTTTTTCCCTTTGTTATCTATCCTCAAGCCTCATGTTTTATGAGCACTGGTCCATTTCAGGTCCAGACTGGGATTAGGGTTTTGAAGGGCTGCCGGGGTCAAACTGCCTGCCCGGTTTTCAAAATTAGGAAAACTGCGCAGGATTCCCTATGATTAACATGGCAATCACCCCAACGTCACAATCCGACCCCTCCGCAGCCCGGCCCCCTCTGCGTCACAGTCCACCCCCTCCGCATCATAGCAGAGGTGCCAACCCAAACTGGGATTCACATTATACCCTGGCATTCCAAGTACATAGAGGCCCAAACAGCCCCCCACCAGCCCAATAAATAGTGACTGTCTATGGCATTTTACAGCAGCCCCTCTGGCATTTGCCAGAACCCACAGTCTGGGCCTGGTCCATTTCTATAAACTATGCAATGAGTGCAATGAGGGACAATAATGGGGGCAAAATCACTGTAGGACCCCCTGAACTTTGATAATAACATGTGAGGACTCATTTATGAACACAAAAGTGGAATTTTGGATAGGAGCACTCCTGCCCATTATGGAAGAGAAGGCGGAATTGACGCACAAGAACCAGTAGTAAATGGTGCCAACATCAGTGGGTGCTGATCCTGTTGGGTCCCATTGGCCGCTCAAATGGAAAGGCTACGAACAGTGATGGGTGAATTTTTCCCGCTTCACTGCACCTACATTTTATAGGATTTCCCGTGCAATTCACAGTGAAAATTCATCAATTCTGACGCCGGCGTTAAAGTCAATGGGCATCCGAATAATGTTGATGAGTGGCGGTTTTGCCGCGAGTGACTATTCCAATGGGGATCCAAAAATTTTTTGACGTTTGTCGAATTTTCGCACCAGTTTCGAGAATTTATTCGGGAAAACGCAGAAATTCACAGCAAATTTGCGCCTGGCGCATTTTATTCACCCATCACCAGCTATGAAGTGTTGTGGTGGAGCACAGGGATCCTGGTGCTGGAGGTGGTGGTGTGCCAGAGGGGGCCCTTAAATGGGGGGTTGGCCCTTATCTTGGGTTTTCTGGAGGGCCCCACCTCCCCCAGTCCAACTTTGGGTACCAATGTATTCAACGACTGCCCCCATCCTTGCGTCACCGGAAGTGAAGTTGTAGTCACAACTGAGCCTTATATTGAAACTGTAAGTGCCCCTCTGGGCCCCCCAAAATAGACACAGGGTCTGCTTTCTTTTTTTGTTTTATTGACCTTATTCAGTGCCTCCCCCCCTTATTCTTATTGGACGATACAGCAACAAGGATCTTCAGTATATTAAATAACGACATTAGAATAATCTACAATAATCCAAAATTCCTTTTATTCATAAAGCCGTAAAAATACATTAACCCAATATTTCACATTATTACCAGTCTCTGTCTGTATGGCACAGTCGCTGAACGTCTGATATTAGCAAACCCATGTACAGTTATGGGATTCGTTATCCGGAAACCCATTACCCAGAAAGCTCACAATTATGGGTAGGTCATCTCCCGTAGACTCCATTTTATCCAAATAATCCACATTTTTTAAAAATGATTTCCTTTTTCTCTGTAATAATAAAACAGTCGCTTGTACTTGATCCCAACTAAGATATAATTAATCCTTACTGGAGGCAAAAACAGCCTCTTGGGTTTATTTAATGTTTTCATGATTTTATAGTAGACTTAAGGTATGAAGATCCAAATTATGGAAATATCTGTTAACCGGAAAACCCCAGGTCAAGAGCATTCTGGATAACAGGTCTTATACCTGTAATAATAAAACAGTAGCTTGTACTTGATCCCAACTAAGATATAATTAATCCTTATTGGAAGCAAAACCAGCCTATTGGGTTTATCTCATGTTTATATGATTTTCTAGTAGACGTAAGATCCAAACTACAGAAAGATCCATTATCCAGAAAGCCCCAGGCCCCAAGCATTCTGGATAACAGGTCCCATACCTGTAGTATTTTATTAATGGATGAGCCAGAGCAGTGGTCTATTGGACGCACATGTTTAGGCTCTTTCGGAGCAATGTTATGTATATATATTATACATGTATGTATATATAATACACAAAAGCCATGAATATCCTGTAAATTATATCCTTATAAACGGTGAGTTCTGATGTCATCAGTTATAAACGGTGAGTTCTGATGTCATTTCTGTCACATGACTCATTGAAATTTGTGTATTATAATAAATAAAGTACCCCCAGTTTTAAAATATAAGGATATTAGAAGTTACCTCAGAGTTCCATGACCTGTATAAAAACACTCGGCCTTCGGCCTCGTGTTTTTATATGGTCATGAAACTCCTCGGTAACTTATAATATCCTTATATTTTACAAGAGGGGGTACTTTATTCACTATATATTTATATATATATATATATATATATATATATATATATATATATATATATATATATATATATATATATTTACATGTATATGAATATATAAATATATATGTAAATATATATATATATATATTTATGTATATATATATATCTCACTGTATCTTTACTGTATATATATCTCAATAGAGCATCTTCAGACATGTATGGCTATACATTTATACAGTATATTCACCAACCTGTAGTGAATATCATATTGAATTGCATCTGCTGTGCTCCCTCAACCGATCTCCTGGTGCAACCAAATGATATTGATGCTGTTTGTCGCTGACAGAGAATATAAGCCAGCCAGTACAGAGCAGCTGAACTTTCCACTGGCTCATGCTTTTTGTCAGGGATGAGCAGCATGAGTTCTATAACCACACTAAGGAAAGTGGAAGGTTGAGGAAGCACAATATATATATATATATATATATAGATATATATATATATATGTATATATATATATATATGTATATATATATATATATATATATATATATATATATATATATATATATATATATATATATATATATATATATGTGTGTGTATATGGTTTAACAGTTATTGGAAGGACTTGAAAAGGAGATATAAAATGCTGATAGTAGCGTGGTGTAAAAGTGGGTCGGCCTGGAACCTTCCTTGATGTAAATGGGATCCATCTGGTATCAGAGAGCAACGATATCCAGCCAGCTGAGTGACCCCAACCCTTTGATGGTTGTTGCATCACCATCCCTGCGAGGCAGCTGAAGGAAGGGCAGTTGCTGTTGCTTTAAGATGAATGTCCCCATCAGGTTGATAGCAAGAGGATCATCAGGCCAGGCTGCACTGCAGTTCATAAATACATCAGCACATACCATCTCTGCTGGGGGTAGGATTCCTGTCCGTACCTCCTCAGCCTCTTGCCAAGGGCTCTATCCCTCCTCCCGTCCATATCAAAGTCCTATCGACCCCTATCCTCATCCCAATGTCCCATAATGCCGTGTGCATATTTCTTGCTTGAAACAAAAGAAGAATCCTTGGCACTGACTCCTGAGTTCCTTCTTCAAAGTCTTCATTTTTTTTTTAAACATAAATAAAACAGTCTTTGAATCCAAGGTATCGGCCAGGAGTTCAGACTTCATTCTCCTTCCACCCACGGGCGTTCCTCCCAAATTTGTACACCAGCCGTCTCCCATCCACCCGCTCCAGGATCTCCCGCTTGTAGTAGTACCTGCTCCATACAAGAAACACAGTGGAGATGGTCAATAACACTTTGATAGTTGCTTAAAGGGGAAGTAAAGTCGAAAATAGAATAAGGCTAGAAATGCTGTATCTTGTATACTAAACATAAACATGAACTTACTGCACCACAAGTCTAATCAAACAAATGATTTATGCTTTCAAAGTTGGCCACAGTGGGTCACCATCTTGTAACTTTGTTATACATCTTTGCAAGACCAAGACTGTGCACATGCTCAGTGTGATCTGGGCTGCTTAGGGATCGTCATAAATGATCAAAACAGCACAAGTCAAATAATATCTGCCAGAAGCCGATACAGCAAGACTGATTAATAATCAGAATATACAGACTGCACTGGGTCCTGTGTTGTCATGTAATCTAATGTGGATTTTATAGTTTTTATATTGTTTAATATAAACTTTCTCCAACTCTGCAGAACCAGTGGCTGCAGCAAAATAATCCTCCAAATAGAATCCCAGTTTATCTGTTTAAATCTGGCTCCGTGATCTTTGTCCCTGCAGCTCGAGTTGGAAACAGAAAAGGGGATGTAAAGGCAAAATAAAATCCAATATAAATCTCTACACAGTCGCCGCCTGCTCTACAGGGAAACAAACAAAGCTGCTTGAGTTCTGCATGGCTGGGAAGTAAGGCGGGGACTCCCCCTGCTGTTCATAAGTATGATTGTTTCCCTGCAGAGCAGTTAGGGACCGTCTGACAATTCCTATCCACAGCAGTAAATGAAGGGAGAATTTCACTGCATACAGTCAGGTTTCTTATAAAAAACAGTAAACTTTTTTTAATAAATGTATATTGGAGATAGGTTTCTTTTTCATTAAAGTAAAAATGGGATTTTATTTTTTTGCCTTTACATGCCCTTTAAAGGGATGGTTAACTTAACTTTAACTATGTTATAGCTAATTCTGAGCAACGTTTCATTGCTCTTCATTATTTATTTTTTATAGTTTTTTAATTATTTGCCTTCTTCTTCTGACTCTTTCCTGCTTTCAAATGGGGGTCACTGACCCCATCTATAAAACAAATGCTCTGTAAGGTTACACATGTTATTACTACTTTGTATTACTCCTCTTTCTATTCAGGCCTCTGCTATTCATATTCCAATCCCTTGTTGAAATCAGTGCATGGTTGCAAGAGGAATATGTACCCTAGCAACCAGATTACTGAAACGGCAAACTGGAGAGAGGCTGAATAAAAAGCTAAATAACTGAAATACTACAAATAATAAAAAATGTAGACCAATTGCAAATTGTCTCAGAATATTACTCTCTGCATTCAACTAAACATTAAATTAAAGATGAACAGCCCCTTTAAAGGGGGTGGGGCCAGGAGTCATTACCCTAAGCAATGGGTGGGACTAAAACACTAATGGCGGCTCCCAGGGTAAAGGGCATACCTCATGGCGCGACTCAGTTTTTCGTAAGTCATGCTGCTGTTGTTTTTCTTTTTCCCCCAGAGTTGAGCAACCGCCTCTGATTTTAGGAAGCGGAATACCCCCTCTGAACGATCTTCCCACTTTATCAACCCAGGGTTCTTCTCTGGCGTCAATAAGATGTCACGGATAAACTCCCATAGGTGTGTGCCACGAGGATCTGTTGAAAGAATTACACAGAGGAACTATAATTTCACTTAAATGTATTATGGAATTGATGCTGATACATTTGGAAACAACTTCCATACTCATTCTGCTTTCCTTCCCAGAGACTATTATCCCACTGTTACTATAGACACCATCTCTCCCTACTATACCTGCTATCCCACAGTCACACTCCCTTCCCAGAGACTATTATCCCACTGTTACTATAGGCACCATCTCTCCCTACTATACCTGCTATCCTACAGTCACACTCCCTTCCCAGAGACTATTATCCCACTGTTACTATAGACACCATCTCTCCCTACTATACCTGCTATCCCACAGTCACACTCCCTTCCCAGAGACTATTATCCACTGTTACTATAGGCACCATCTCTCCCTAACTATACCTGCTATCCCACAGTCACACTCCCTTCCCAGAGACTATTATCCACTGTTACTATAGGCACCATCTCTCCCTACTATACCTGCTATCCCACAGTTACACTCCCTTCTCCAGAGACTATTATCCACTGTTACTATAGACACCATCTCTCCCTACTATACCTGCTATCCCACAGTCACACTCCTTCCCAGAGACTATTATCCCACTGTTACTATAGGCACCATCTCTCCTACTATACCTGCTATCCCACAGACACACTCCCTTCCCAGAGACTATTATCCACTGTTACTATAGACACTATCTCTCCCTACTATACCTGCTATCCCACAGTCACACTCCCTTCCCAGAGACTATTATCCACTGTTACTATAGGCACCATCTCTCCCTACTATACCTGCTATCCCACAGTCACACTCCCTTCCCAGAGACTATTATCCACTGTTACTATAGGCACCATCTCTCCCTACTATACCTGCTATCCCACAGTCACACTCCCTTCCCAGAGACTATTATCCACTGTTACTATAGGCACCATCTCTCCCTACTATACCTGCTATCCCACAGTCACACTCCCTTCCCAGAGACTATTACCCCACTGTTACTATAGACACCATCTCTCCCTACTATACCTGCTATCCCACAGTCACACACCCTTCCAGAGACTATTATCCACTGTTACTATAGATACCATCTCTCCCTACTATACCTGCTATCCCACAGTCACACTCCCTTCCCAGAGACTATTATCCCACTGTTACTATAGACACCATCTCTCCCTACTATACCTGCTATCCCACAGTCACACTCCCTTCCCAGAGACTATTATCCACTGTTACTATAGACACCATCTCTCCCTACTATACCTGCTATCCCACAGTCACACTCCCTTCCAGAGACTATTATCCCACTGTTACTATAGATACCATCTCTCCCTACTATACCTGCTATCCACAGTCACACTCCCTTCCCAGAGATTATTACCCCATTTGTTACTATAGCACATCTCTCCCTACTATACCTGCTATCCACAGTCACACTCCTTCCCAGAGACTATTATCCACTGTTACTATAGGCACCATCTCTCCCTACTATACCTGCTATCCCACAGTCACACTCCCTTCCCAAAGAGACTATTAAATCCAGTGTTACTATAGACACCATCTCTCCCTACTATACCTGCTATCCACAGTCACACTCCCTTCCAGAGACTATTATCCACTGTTACTATAGGCACCATCTCTCCCACTATACCTGCTATCCCACAGTCACACTCCCTTCCCCAGAGACTATTATCCACTGTTACTATAGACACCATCTCTCTCTACTATACCTGCTATCCCACAGTCACACTCCCTCCCAGAGACTATTATCCACTGTTACTATAGGCACCATCTCTCCTACTATACCTGCTATCCCACAGTCACACTCCCTTCCCAGAGACTATTATCCCACTGTTACTATAGACACCATCTCTCTCTACTATACCTGCTACCCCACAGTCACACTCCCTTCCCAGAGACTATATCCACTGTTACTATAGGCACCATCTCTCCCTACTATACCTGCTATCCCACAGTCACACTCCCTTCCCAGATACTATTATCCACTGTTACTATAGGCACCATCTCTCCCTACTATACCTGCTATCCCACAGTCACACTCCCTTCCCAGAGACTATTATCCACTGTTACTATAGGCACCATCTCTCCCTACTATACCTGCTATCCCACAGTCACACTCCCTTCCCAGAGACTATTATCCACTGTTACTATATACACCATCTCTCTCTACTATACCTACTATTGTACAGCCCAAAAGTCTCTGTATGCTGTCCAATTAGACTGCAAAGTGCAATCCCAGAATAACTAGTTTATTTTTAGAATGTAGTAAATATAGAACATAAACTAAAATTAGACAGACAACTTATATAAATGTAGAGGCAGAACTGACACGGAAGGACCTCTGATCTTGCTGAAACATGACAAAGCTGTACTGCCGGAAGCAGGAAATATTTCATATAATTATGATTCTATGGTGTAACCTGGGATTTTGTCATCTCTTTACTTATTTCCTCAAAGAGCTAATAATAGCAAAGAAAATAAAAACAGCAACAAATGACGCGAATGCCCAGCGTAAGATTTCCTGGAGCATTTAGTGCATGGGAGAGTAAAGTGCTAGTAACTTGTGTAAGAGCAGTAGTAACACATGAAACACAAGGGCGAAAGTTAACACAGAGATGGTCCTTCTCACAGCCAGGGAGGGGGGATATTAAGCCACAAAAGGGGAAACATAGGGTGAATACATGTTTATGACAATGGATGGGACTCCTGATTAGCCTATTCCAAAATATTGAATAATCCTACAGCTCAATATAAACCAAGTGACAAAGTAACTGTTGTTGAATCGATTCCAAAGTTCAGTTTATTTCTTTCATTAAATGGGTGTCCCCCTCCCACGCATCCTGCACTATAGATAAGGGCTCCACTATTTACCTTTTTTGGCATATTAACAATCACTTACTGTGCTTCTTGGTGCTGGCTTTCTGAGGATGTTCATGAGCCTTTTTCCCATCGGGTTCTGTATAGACTAAAGGACAAATAAAGCCATTGTTATTCAGTGACTAGTCCCTGCCAGGGATGGTGTAATAGAGACGGTGGAAAGTTCCATACAGCGAGGGTCAGCTGAGGTCTAATGGAAGCATTAAGCTCATAGAATATGGGATAATGTACCCCCTACTGCAAATGATAAGGATATTAGAAGTCACTGAGGGGTTGTTCTGTGACCATATAAAGGCACAAGGCTGCAGGATGAGTTATACAGGGAACTCTGAGTATCACTCATGTATTATAAGGGATAATGTACCCCTACTGTAAATGATAAGGATATTAGAAGTCACTGAGGGGTTGTTCTGTGACCATATAAAGGCACAAGGCTGCAGGCTGAGTTATACAGGGAACTCTGAGTATCACTCATGTATTATAAGGGATAATGTACCCCCTACTGTAAATGATAAGGATATTAGAAGTCACTGAGGGGTTGTTCTGTGACCATATAAAGGCACAAGACTGCAGGCTGAGTTATACAGGGAACTCTGAGTATCACTCATGTATTATAAGGGATAATGTACCCCCTACTGTAAATGATAAGGATATTAGAAGTCACTGAGGGGTTGTTCTGTGACCATATAAAGGCACAAGGCTGCAGGCTGAGTTATACAGGGAACTCTGAGTATCACTCATGCATTATAATTGATAATGTACCCCCTACCGTAAATGATAAGGATATTAGAAGTCACTGAGGGGTTGTTCTGTGACCATATAAAGGCACAAGGCTGCAGACTGAGTTATACAGGGAACTCTGAGTATCACTCATGTATTATAATGGTTTATGTACCCCCTACTGTAAATGATAAGGATATTAGAAGTCACTAATGAGAGCCACTAAAAGGTTTTCATAAAGGACATGTAACTGCAAGGTAAAGTCTAATATACTTATAAATAGGTTGGGGTACATTATTTAATGCAATACAAAAAGTAAAGTGACTAAGGTGAATGTTTGGAAAAATGTTCATGATAATTCAAATATAGCAGTTGAAACGATGTAATACTATATATAATAATAATTGTAGGCTCTTAGCTCAGTTTGGTTGAATATGGAATATCTTCTTGGTGTGTGTTGTCTAATTCTTATGTTTGTGCTTTTTAATTGGTCGGTTAGTTACAGTTCCCGCCTCACCCTTTAAAACCAGAGATCTTCAATTCACTTCCCGTTTGCCTAATTAGAATTTAATTTGGCTGCTTGCCGCTGACTGAATCGGTTTCTGTGCGGTCGTGCTATGGCATCTAAGTGAATTGCCAACGAGTTAGAGTTCAGCACGTGGATCTTACACGTGGCTGGTTTCGAAGGAGTGTCAACCCCATTTCTAGTTTCCTGCTGGGCTTAATTACTTACCCATGGTGTAAGGGCTGGGGGAAGGCAAGGAATGCTGATTCCGGCAGAATGTTTTACTCTCGTACATTTCTACAACATAAGGAGGAACATAGTAAGGTCTTTAGGTGAAGTTGGCCGAGGCATAATCAGAAGCTTGTAGGCCCCAGTGCAGAATTGGTGTCCCACTGACCATCACCTTCTTAATTCCACTCTTGCAATGACCCACTGATCCCCCCCGGTAGGGTGTGCAATGGCTCCTACTAATAATACCATGGTCTGAACCCCGAGGGCTAGTGGACTTCCAACATTCAGGCTAGCATTTGCTAAAGGGCTGATCAATGCGCGACCCCACTGCTCCAACATTGACTGGCCAAAGCAGAACACCAGGTTGACCAGTGTCCCCCATTGGGTTATCGTATGGAGATCATCAGATGGCACCTCTGAATAATGTGGCCAATCAATATGAGACTTATCCCCAATAGGATATTGGCTAAACCAATAGTCATCCCTTGTGTAACCATTATACCATTAGTTGGCGCCTACAATGGATCCATACTCTGTGTCATACATACCGTCATAGCTGTTGTCATAAAAATATCCTTCATCCTTCCATGGTGGCATCGAAGAAGGTTCTAAAAAATAAAATAATAGCAATAAGAAGAGTAGGGGGACTCTTAACTCCCAGCATTCTCCACCCAAGTCTGGTAGTGTTGGCTTTCTCCTGTTTAGCTGGAGAGTTTTCAGCTACTTATCAAGGCGGGTAGGTATATTTAAATATTTGATCGCCTTGGTTAATCTCATTTATAAGTATGTAAATATTATTTGCCGGGAGCTTTGAGCAAATCACATACTCCGTCCTTCCACTTACCTGTTTGTTCAGTTTTTATGACAACGTTGAATGACTGTGGCATCTGGCTTCCACACTGACCTGCAAGGAACACAATCATTGAAAATGGTAAATACAGAGAATGTTTGCTTTCCGAAGAACATCAATGACAATTTTATATAGATATAGGCTATAATCTTAGCCATAAAGCAGGACAGGACTGCTGCTTACAATGGCATATGGATATTCAGTAATATTTATAGATCCGTCTGCAACATGCGAAAGCGCAATTTATTGTAATGGTGGGAAGGGAAAAAGCTTAGAAAATCTAAAATAAATTTGCTTTTACATTATTTTATGCTTGAGCTGTTGCTGTGAAACCATTTCATTGTTGACTAGAACTTGCACAAACAATGAAACAATGACAATTGCTGTGTCAGTTCAAGATTGCATACCTGTGTCCCCAGACAATAAAAAAGATTGCATGCCAAGGGGCTTATAGATAGATTGCAAGCCCTGTGAGTCTTCTAATGTTCTTTTTGGACATACGTTGGCCTAGCTCCATTAGTGATCTATTGTTCTTACTGGATACAAGTTGACCCGTGAGTGTTCAATTCTTCTTATTGGACGAAAGTTGGCCTAACCAATAATTTTCTTGATGGGCACAGGTTGGCCTAGTGCCCTATGAAAGCTCTAATGTTCTTATTGGACACAGGTTGGCTTAGTCCTGTGAAATTCTAATGTTCTTATTGGACACAGGTTGGTAGCCCCATGAGTGTTGTTGTAATGTTCTTATAGGATGCAAGTTGGCCTAGCCCCATAAGTGATCTAAAATTCTTACTGGATATGAGTTGGCCTGTGAATGTTCTAATGTTCCTATTGGACATAAGTTGGCCTGTGTGTGTGTTCTAATGTTCTAATTTGACAGAAGTTGGTCTAGCCACATTAGTAATCTAATGTTCTTACTGGATACAAGTTGACACGTGAGTGTTCAAGTCTTATCCTCCTATGAGAGGTCTAATGTTCTTACCTTGTACAAGTTGGTCAAGCTATATAAATGCAATAATTTTATAGATAGATTGCAAGCCCTGTGAGTGTTCTAAAGTTCTTTTTGGACATACGTTGGCCTAGCTCCATTAGTGATCTATTGTTCTTACTGGATACAAGTTGACCCGTGAGTGTTCAATTCTTCTTATTGGACGAAAGTTGGCCTAACCAATAATTTTCTTGATGGGCACAGGTTGGCCTAGTGCCCTATGAAAGTTCTAATGTTCCTATAGCCCTGTTAAATTCTAATGTTCTTATTGGACACAGGCTGGTAGCCCCATGAGGCCTGTGAGTGTTATAATGTTAATATTGGACACAAGGTGTCATAGCTCCATGAGTGATCTTATGTTCTTTCTGAAAACTAGATGACCCATGAGTGTTCAATATTGGGCACAAGTTGGCCTAACACTATGAATGTTATAATATTCTCGCCAGGTACAAGTTGATCAAGCTATATTATAAATGTTATAATTTTCTTGGGCACAAGTTGGCCTAGCACCCTAGGAAAGTTCTAATGTTCTTACCAGGTGCAAGATGGTCAAGCTTTATGATTCTATACTTTTTTAGGCACAGGTTGAAAATTCTTACTGGATACAAGTTGACCTGTGAGTGTTCTAATGTTCTTATTGGACACAAAGTGAAGTCGCTCCATAAATGATCTAATGTTCTTTCTGGAGACAATTTGACCCGTGGGTGTTCATGACAGAAGTTGGCCTAACCCTATAAAACTTCTAATGTTCTTACCAGGTACAAGTTGGTCAAGCTTTATGAATATTATACTTTTCTTGGTTGACACAGGTTGGCCTGTGCCTTGTACCCTCTGAAAGGTCTAATGTTTTAATTGGACACAAGGTGGTAGCCCCATTAGTATTATAATGTTCTTATTAGATAAAAGTTGGCCTAAGCCTGTGATTGTTCTAATGTTCTTATTTGGTACAAGTTGGTCAGGCCATATGGATGTTATCATTTTCTTGGTAGGCACAGGTTGGTCTAATAGGGCCCTGGTTGATCTATACCTGCACATTTTCTAATGCTTAGATTGGTCTCAGGTTGGTTTAGCTCTTCAAATGTGCTAATCCTTTGACTGGATACATTATGACAGGGATCCCCAACCTTTTGAACCCGTGAGCAACATTTAGAAGTAAAAGGAGTTGGGGAGCAACACAACCATGAAAAATGTTCTTGGGGTGTCAAATATGGGCTGTGATTGGCTATTTGGTAACCCCTTTGTTGATTGTAAACCTACATTGAGGCTGTGTTTGGTAATGTACCTGGGTTTTATACAACCAAAACTTGCCTCCAAGCCTGAAAAAAATAAAAAATAATTCAAAAATAAGCTTTGAGATCTGCTTTGAGGCTACTGTGAGCAACATCCAAGGGGTTGGGGAGCAACATGTTGCTCGCGAGCTACTGGTTGGGGATCACTGCATTATGATCTAACCCTGGCCTTTTTTAAATTTAGAAAGATGCCTTACAGGTCTAATAATCAACAGGAATATAGGAGCCCTACATAAGTTGAACTCTTTTATATTGGCCTGATGTATTTTGCATCTGATTAACTAAAAAAGTTTGTTGAGGAAACTAGAGAGTCAGATTCACTTTGAAGAAAATATGGCTTGGCCCAACAGGTTCCTAATTTGGATACTAGAGTATTTAGCTCTGCCAAGGAGGAAGAATAGAGGTAGTCATGCCAGGGTGTGTATCTTAATACTCGTAAACAAGGAATTAGGGATTTGGTTTCTTTATGTAAATCCTTCATTTTTAAACATACAATTCTAGTGAAAAATTGTATTTCCTTAGAATTAAAAAAAAAAATTTGAGCTTGGTATCAGGTTGAAGTTCCAGATGTTATAAATTCACAAATGCCACAATTTCTTTGTGTGTTTATAAGTTTTGTGGAAAGTTGAGCTTCTAAAGTATCTGGTGTTGCCAGCTCTTGCCAGCTCTAGAGCCTGATTTATAGATGACAGATTTAGAAATGTAGTCAAATTTAATCAATTATTCATTGAAACCCTAATTTGACTGTAATTACAATGTTGACAGACTTTTCGCCAATTCATCAACGAATTTCAACAAATCACTTGCACAGGTTTCTGCTTTCGGGAAAATAAATGCAAAACAAAAAGAGTGAACATTTCCCACACATTAAAATGGGGCAAGAAATGGAATTTATTGAACATTTTACTATTTCAGTGTATGTTTCCCAAATATTTCACTCTCCGTTTTTAAGCAAAGCATAATTCCTTTTCCCCAAAACAATTAAAGGCTGAGGAAAATGGAATTAATTTCTTTGAAATCAGTTTACCTGCTCACAATGAGCTTAAAAGTTTGGAGATAAAGGAAGCAGGAAATCTCAAAATCTTGCATAACAGACTCTCAATTTGACCTTTCACTTCTCTAATGAAGACCCGAAAACACATTTTTTTAGCTCAAATGTTGAAGAACACTGCTAGAAATGTTGTTCCAAATATCTTACAAACACGAAAGGGAAACCATACGCCTGAACACTGCAGGTCGGTAAAAATATTTACATTCCATATTTAAATCACTGTTTCATATACGTAAATAATTTTGAGTTGAAATTTAATTGAAAATTATGAATTGGATTTCTTCAACATTTCATGATTGTTCTAAATATCATTCGCTAGTAGTGAGGGGCAAATTTGGGGCGTTTGGCTGAAAAATTTTCAAATTTCCTGTGAAATTTGCAATATGGCGCCGGCGTCTCGTTTTTGCCGCAGGCGTCCGTGTTTTTGACGCCGGCATCAAAAAAAGGTCATATTTTGTGGGAAATATGCGCCGGCATCCAAAAAAAACTGGCGAATTTTCCCATGCGGTTTCGCAAATTTATTCGCTGGTGGCAAATCGCAGGAATTTGCCGCAAATTCGCGCCTGGTGAATAAATTCGCCCATCACTATTCGTTGGTTATTTCTGGGGACTATAATTCTTTTACAAACCTGAAAGGGGAATTATGCTTCTGAACATTTCTAGAAATATCACATAAATAAAAACTTTCCATAAAAAAAATGATATTCTCTTAACAGCAAGGGGCCGATTTATTGCAATTCAAGATTGCATTTTCTCTGCAAAAAAAAAAGGATGGTGCGCAGAAACACACAATTAGGGATGCACCGAATCCAGGATTCGGTTTGGGATTCGGCCAGGATTAGGCCTTTTTCAGCAGGATTCGGATTCGGCCGAATCCTTCTGCCCGGCCGAACCGAATCCTAATTTGCATATGCAAATTAGGGGTGGGGAGGGACTTTTTGTCACAAAACAAGGAAATAAAATAATTTTCCCCTTCCCATCCCTAATTTGCATATGCAAATTAGGGTTCGGATTCAGGTTCGGTATTCGGCCAATCTTTCACAAAGGATTCGGGGGTTCGGCCGAATCCAAAATAGTGGATTCGGTGCATCCCTACATGCAATCTCAATTTTTCTTGGAATTTTAGTTTTCCAAATTAAAATTTGTGAAATTAATCATTTGTAAAAAATCGAAATCGAAAAAATTAGGCAGCTAAAATCTTGCAAGCCTCTATAAATCATGGAAGGTATATTTTTTCAACATTCGAGCTATTTTACTTTTCACATTTATTATAAAGAGTTTAATTTGTAAAAAGGAATGGAAGACTGAGGGGGTGATTCATCAAAGTTCTAATTTGATTTTTGGCAACAATTCGAGTTTTTTGCCACAATTTTAGTTATTTTGTTTGCACAAAAATTAACAAATTCAATTAATATTTTCAAAAACTCAAATGTTTGGTATTTATTAGGCACAAAAAACTCTAATGTAAAACTTCGGCACCTAAAAGCTGGCAAGTTTATGTAAAAATCAATGGGAGTTGTCCTAGATAAAATTCATGCCATTTTTAATTAAACTCACAAATTCGAGTTTTTAAGATTATAAACTCAATAATAAATTCAAGCTATTCTAGTTTGTTCCACGATTTTAGTCAATCAAGTTCTTTACATTCAGATTTTTTCTAAATAATGAGCAAACATTCGATTTTTTTTTAAATTGTGAGTTTATTCGAAGTAGAAAAAACCTCGACAACCTCACCAATTCGAATTTTCATAAATGGGCCTCCCGAATTTTATCTGCAACTTTTTGCCAGCAGTTAACATAATATGCATTAGCAATCGAGAAAGTCTAAGCAAAAAAAAAACACAATCTCAGATTATTCTGAATTAAAATTTTTGAGATTTTTGCCAAACAAAGAAAAAAATCTAGAAAATTAAATTGACATCTTAAATTTGGAAAGCTTCTATATATGTCTATGGGAGGGGTAGGTTCAAAATTAAATTCGGAATTGATAAAACTTAATGGAACAAAGCTATTCTAATTCTAATGATTAACAAAATTTAGGTTTTTCCAGTTCAACCTTTTTTTGTAAGAATACTCACATTTGAGAGAAAAAAATGTGACTTAAAGGGGTTGTTCATCTTTTAATGAACTTGTAGTATGATGTAGCGAGTGATATTCTGAGACCATTTGTAATTAGTTTTAATTTTTTATTGTTTTTGGTTTTTGAGTTATTTAGCTTTATATTCAGCATCTCCCCAATTTCAGCAATCTGGTTGCTGCAGTTGAAACTACCCTAATGAATCCACCTCCACTTGTCATTGGATAATCGCATTTGATAACATCTTAAGTAGTAAATTAAGTCTTTTTAGCTTGTTTGACATTCTGTGCTCTCACACACAAACCAAGTGCACACAAACATGCTAGGTTTAATCAGCCAATGAATTAACAGTAGTGGGTGATCAACAAGTGACACCCAGACCATAACAAAATGGCGGCTCGAGGGAAAAGATGTAAAGGGGAAATACTTGTTGGACTTTTATGCCAATCTGATAATATTCTTTGATAGGCCACTTATGAAGATATAAATTATCTGTTGGCAACGCTTTTGTTCACAATCTAACGCTCCTTTAAATGAATACATTTTTAAAGGGGAACTATCAACATTGTAATTCTTATCCACAAGGCTATTATAAGAAATTCCCTAAAAACTCTATTGATACTAAACTAAAACTACTGTATTGTTTCCTTTGCTGCAATATTAATGACAACCCCGAGGCTAAAGTCTAGAACAAAAATGAACGTTAAAATTCTAACTTCTTTCTCAGATATTTGAATTCAGCAGTGATTCTCAGCATCAAGTAAATCCTGATTTTCCGGTCGTTACAATTTCTTGCGGATTAGTCTGTCTTCTAGATCCTCCTACGGCCTGATACAGTGTTTACTTAGTGGGGTTTCACTCTCAGAGAAGTAATCGCTTTGTTTTAATGGCACATTTATTGCCGTTGGCTGATGTCATGTCCTTGTAAATATATAGTGAATAAAGTACCCCCTCTTGTAAAATATAAGGATATTATTAGTTACCGAGGAGTTTCATGACCATATAAAAACACGAGGCCGAAGGCCGAGTGTTTTTATACAGGTCATGGAACTCCGAGGTAACTTCTAATATCCTTATATTTTACAACTGGGGGTACTTTATTTATTATAATACACAAATTTTAGTGAGTCATGTGACAGAAATGACATCACTACTCACCGTTTATAACTGATGACATCACTACTCACCGTTTATAAGGATATAATTTACAGGATATTCATGGCTTTTGTGTATTATATATATATATATATATATATATATATATATATATATATATATATAGTGAATAAAGTACCCCTTCTTGTAAAATATAAGGATATTATAAGTTACCGAGGAGTTTCATGACCATATAAAAACAGGCCGAAGGCATGTGACCGAAATGACATCAGAACTCACCGTTTATAACTGATGACATCATAACTCAGCGTTTATAAGGCTATAATTTACAAGATATTCATGGCTTTTGTGTATTATATATATATATTATATGGAAAACTTAGTTGTTGTCTAAGACAAAGCTCTCCAAAAGCTTTTATGTAAAGGAGTAATCATTGCTGGACCAGTCCAAAAATAATGCAATAGGCTATAGAAGTCTTGGGAGACTATGGCCGTAGACCATGGCACTTGAGGACCAACGGCAATGTCATTTCTATGGCAATTTTGGGTTATAGGTTCATGGCTGGAGCAAACTCAGAGACCCTTAACCACTTTACTCACCGCTCCACTTGAGATTCTGTAGATTGTTGTACAGAATGTGTCCGACTGAGCCCGCGGCCTGTGTAAAGTCCTGCAGAGTCATGTTACACAGATGCTCGCCGGCGATGTCGAAATCGTGGAAAGGGATACAGTTGGCATCCAGTTGGTTGGTGT
The DNA here is from genome assembly GCF_017654675.1 of Xenopus laevis. Classification (NCBI taxonomy): domain Eukaryota; kingdom Metazoa; phylum Chordata; class Amphibia; order Anura; family Pipidae; genus Xenopus; species Xenopus laevis. The sequence continues at coordinate 8,113,755 of NC_054377.1, forward strand.
CTATTAGTTGCTGTAGCCACTCCCACACCTGAAACTTGCTCCAGTACTGAGGATGGACGTCTTGCCACTGACCCCCAAAATAGCCTGCAGCTGGGAAACAAAACATGTGGTCAGAGGATTTCTTCTCCCATTATAATGTTATACTACTTATCAATCACTTGTTAGTAAGGGTGCACCGAATCCAGGATTTGGTTCGGGATTCGGCCTTTTTCAGTAGGATTCTGATTCGTCTACCTGGTCGAACCGAATCCTAATTTGCATATGCAAATTGGGGACGTGGAGGGAAATCGCGTGCCTTTTTGTCACAAAACAAGGAAGTAAAACATGTTTTCCCCCTAATTTGAATATGCAAATTGGGATTTGAATTACGATAGGTATTCGGCCGAATCTTTCACGAATGATTCGGGGGTTCGGCTGAATCCAAAATAGTGGATTTGTTGCATCCCTACTTGTTAGATTGATCAATGGAATACATAACTGATATAATAAGATACTCTGGTTCCAACCTTACCTTCTCTTCTTCTCTGTTGACCTCATTCTGGACTAGGGCATTTCCCTTGACTGTCCCTTTCCTTCCAATCCTTAAATTGCACCTGAAGCCTCACCCAAAACACCTTGGTTTCCCCAGTCAGAATACTATAAAGGATTATCTCCAATGACCTCATGTGTAAATGAATCCCCAAACCTTTTGTTCTAGAGCAAGCCTTCCTAGTGGGGACCCAAACAAGTGAATTAGGGAAGTTAGGAAACATTAGAGAGTGAATGTTTTCTGTAGTGTTGGGTAGTTTCTGAATGATACTGTAAGCTTATAATTGGAGAGGTTCTAATGATGAACCACAAAGAAATGGATCCATCATATTAATATGTGACAACTTCCACCCAGGAAACACAGAATCTATGGCTTCTCAGATAGAACCAAATCTCTTGACATTTATTGCTCCATCCAAAGCTTGGATGTTCTTACCATCGCAAGGAGGGTATGGGTTATTCCAGACTGGTTGGTGAACAAGCGGGTTTGTGCCATGGTTAATATTCATAATGCTGTTTCCTTGTAAAATCATGATCTGAAATAGAAGAAGAAAGGACATCTTTAGTAGAGTCAGGGCTCTTCAGCTGGTGATGGACCACAGCTGTACCTTTACCATAACAGGACAACTGCAGGATGGACAGCTTTAATACAAATAGCTACTGGTGTCATCTTGTCCTACCATCACCTTCTTGACCTACTATTGACATCTTATACCTGCTATCCCCACTCTATAAACGTCTACTCACTGGGATGGAAGGCAAGTTGATATATATGTATATAGAGTATGGAGGGAAGTGAATCTTTTTTGAAGTGTTTTAGAACATTAATGTTCCCACGTGGTTCACCTTGACAGAAAGCAGAACAAGATATAATTCATATCACCACAAATTATTTACAAGCTATTTCCTCTTAGAGCTTTTTATCCCCTTTGGGTGAACACGGCATGGCTGGTCCAAAGGATTACCCACCACGCAGACCATTTTTGAAGTTTATAGAATCTTCTGAGTGACCCAACATTGTCTTCTGCATGGTGACTGTATGAGTGTGACTTCACCATTACCTATTTCTTTATATGAAGATGCAGTCTTCTAAATGATTGGTTGCAGTCAAATTTCTTCACCTAAACTATGTTATGATCCTGGTGATTCTCAGTCCCAGGTTGTCTAAGCCAGTCTCCACCACAGAAAAATGGAGATGGCAAGCAAAATTATTTTTGGGCTATGGCCCTACAAAGTTTATTACAAAGCGGAAATTATAGACACAAGCTTATATGGACAAGCCACCACTTGCACCTGAGAAAGGAAGTTGTCTCCAAAGTTCATGGTAGCAGATTCTATAAACACTGTAGGGCTATACACATCATGAATTCCATGTGACTTCTCCCTTCATTTATGGCCTTCTAAATAATATTACAAAGTGTCTGCTAATAGTTTCATGATATAATACAAACCCCAGCCTGAGGACTGAATATAGGAAAAAGTGGTCCAACAAACTAGTTGTTATGTTATCCCATAAAACTGCTTATGCGTTGCTATGAGTTACAGGTCCCGGGTAGATTTCTTTATTTAGTATTTACTTTAGCATCCTAGTAGCAAAAAACATGTTCAAGCTTGTGTGTGTTAAAATGCCATGCAAGTGCTTGTGGTCGTTAACCATTTATTTCTGTGTATAGATGCGTCTCCTGTTCCTATAACTTTATGTCCTTCTGTCGAAAGGACACAAGAGGTACAAGGTTGGATATTGTATATATATATATAATACACAAAAGCCATGAATATCTTGTAAATTATATCCTTATAAACGGTGAGTAGTGATGTCATCAGTTATAAACGGTGAGTAGTGATGTAATTTCTGTCACATGACTCACTAAAATTTGTGTATTATAATAAATAAAGTTCCCCCAGTTGTAAAATATGAGGATATTAGAAGTTACCTCGGAGTTCCATGACCTGTATAACTCGGCCTTCGGCCTCGTGTTTTTATATGGTCATGAAATTCCTCGGTAACTTATAATATCCTTATATTTTACAAGAGGGGGTACTTTATTCACTATATATATATATATATATACCTGTATCTATAGATATAGATATACCTGTATATATAGATATATATAGATATAGATATAGATATACAAGGCTGTTCTGTTTGATAAGTAAGGATGCTCACAGTAATGGATGTTTTTGAAAGGTACAGGGCTATAAAAATGAATCCGCCATAAAACCAGGCGTTGAGTGGATGCCGCGCTGGCAGGTGGGCAAGCAAGCTGTTATCTGTGGCTACTAATGAAAGGACAAGCCGTTTGATTTGGCAGACTCAGCGGGTTTCTTCACCTGTTTCCCGGCTCTGATACCGTCTCACATAAGCTCTGATTTGCTAATAAATAAACATCCAAAGCAAAGAAAGGCATCTGCCTCAACAGCTCCGATCCCTTCTTATGAATTTCTGCCGAATTGCTAAAATTAACCCATTCGCACTTTATTTTATTTTCATTTCCTACTATACTATTCAGTATATCTACAGTATATATATATATGTGTAGTTGAATAGACATTCTTAAAACCTACAACCGGAGAATTCTTAACTTAGGGTGGGGACCCAGACATCAGCACTTTATGGTGATTATATTGATGATGTAATACCACCAATAACATGGCCAAAAGCAACCAATTAAAAGGGTGACTTTCCAGCAACGTCATAGGGACCTCCTGCAAAAAACCCATGGGGGGCCACCTCCATAATCCTTCTATCTAAGGGCAGGTCAGAGGCAAAGGGCAGGGGGGCATGGGAGTCTTTGCTTTGCCCATCGCAATCCCTGGGTCTGGGTGATACCACTGATCTCCAGTTAATGTAACAGCATTAATGATGGGCGAATAAATTTGACAGGTGCGAATTTGCTGGCGTCAAAACTGTCGCGAGTCAACATTATTCGGACACCCATTGACTTTAATGCAGGCGTCAAAATTGACGCTGGCGTCAAAATTTGCGTTTTGCTAAGTTTTCGCAGTTTTCCGAATTTCACAGGAAATCCGCAATGAAGCGAAAGGGGACAAATTCACCCATCACTGAACAGCATGCATGCAATGGATGTCCACTTGCACATTATCAAGTAGGTGCATTAAGTGGTACTAGTTAAGGGGCGAATTTCTCCTGAAAAATTTGCGAATATCCCTTGAAAATTCGAATTCCGATGACTATTCAGACGCCGGCAACAATTAGACGCACATTAAAGTCAATGGGCACCTTGGATTGTCGCCGGCGTCCAAGCGTGGAAATTCGCAGCGAATTCGAGCCTGTCTAATAAATTCGCACCTGTGGGTGCAAAGTCCCAGAAATGCTCTTCTCCCCTTAGGGATGTGAAAGCAGATAACACTCAGAATAATAAACATAAGTTCATTGTAAATGTAAAAACGAATCGGAATTATCATCTGTAGGGCTGCCTATATATTCTCTGCACTGATGGTTTTCACTTCTGAAGCAATGTAGCCGAAGCCTGCAGGGGAACTGAGTTCTGCAACATTTTTACCGGAGCCAGAACCAGAGAACAGTAACGAATAAACACATTTTACATTCTTCCATTGGCAATAACTAACCCCCCCCCAGTAAGATTTAGGTGTTTTATACGGTCATATCACTTAGAAAAAAGGCTTTAGGAAGGCGCGTGTGCGGCTCCCACTTTGTTCCGGAGGGATTTTTCGCATTAACGCAGCAAAGATCTTGGCTTTATTTTTTGGGTTTCAGATAAAAAGCCCCTGGTTTGTCATTGAAAGTCCCATTTGGAGGCTCGTGGTGACATTGGGTGACAGTTTGCAGCACAAACCTTTTAAGTCATAAAATCACAGTTTTACTTCTGTTTTTGCTTTTTTTATGTATGTTTAAATGTTTAAATGTTAAGGGAATGCGACGGGCAAGAACCACATCCTCTGTCGTGATCATACTGGAAATACGAGAGAATTTTTCAGACCGCTGATTTCTGCCCTGTTCCCCAGACTGGTTGGAAAGATTTAATGGTTGCACACGAAAACTTGAGCCTTCGGCCATCATCAGTGGTTTATCCATAGGGGGTGCAGACCCTGAGTTTACAGTGGGAGCTTAGGGAAGAAGGGACTCATTGGTTTCCCTGGTTCCTCAAGCAAACTGCACCTATGGCACCCACAATCTAATGGAAGGGGGTGGTGGTGGGGTCTATCTCAACTTTTGAGGCATGAGTATCCTGCTGCTAATGCCCTGTGCAGCTAAAATGCAATTCTGGTTGCAGGACGCTGGGAGTTGTATTTCAGCAATGCTGGACGGAATGCAGTATTCCTGTGTCTGTCTTAGAAAAGCCGGGAAAGGCCAAGGCCAAGGCGTATCATTAGGAGGAGAGTAATTAGTGCTTGGGTCTCATTACCTTGGTTACTAATTGCAGTTCTACACCGGTGTAACTTAATTCTTGCACTAGGGATTGATTGTTTGTTAACTCCTTCCTATAGTACTGTAACTCCTTATTTTCCCCATTGCATTATGGGTTTCTTTATGATGCGCTGGCATGAGACATAAAGGAGTCCAAGGCAATATGGGAAGGAACCCAAGGAACGTGGTCTTGCAGTACTCTGTCCGTTACTCAGGGCTACAAGATACATGTTTTACTGTGACATTTTTTTCACTCACTTCTCCCCATTTTTAAAGAGCCAGTGTGAGACTGGGGTGCCAGGGGACCACCTGAAAGCCTTGGACCACAGGCCATGGTATAGGCAGCCAATGCGACGTGACCCCCTGGGCTTAAATGGGTGTTTTTCAGACAGTGCCGGACTGGGTTGGCAGGACACTGGGAGAAAACTTGGTGCGCCCTGGACTAGTGGGCCCCACCAACCTAGGCACAATCCCCCAAGCTCGCTCCCCACCCAAACCCCAAGCTTACTCTCCGCCCAGACCCCACTCTCCCTCTCAGAGCCCTGTACCCCAGGCTCATACCCTGCCTAGAGTAAAGCAGAAAGGAGGCAAGGGACAGTGTAGGGAGAACCCTAAGAGGAGGATCCCTTGAGTTCAGCCCTAGTGAGCACCAGATGCCTCAGTCCTAGGGTTGCCACCTGTTTTGACCCAAAAAGTTTGGTTTTTGTAAGGCCTGTTCGGCACCGAACTTTCTGTTTGTTTTTCAACCTTATGAAACCCTAACAATATTCTGGCCAAAACTGTATGAAAAGCATTTAAATACTAAGATACTCACCTTTCTTATTATACAGATACAAAAAAAAAGCAAATCAATCAAAAGTAAGAATGTTTTTTTCCTAAGTAAGCATTGCTGTATTTCAGAGCTTTTTGGATAACTGATTTCTGTATAAAAGATCTCATACATGTAATTAAAGGATTGGGCTTAATCGTCAGGCAGAATATAGATAGAGATCGGGGTGCCACCTGTGTGGCTTTCAACTGGGCATCAACCATTTAAAACATTGTGAAAACTGGATAGAAATCCAGCCAGTTGCATCTAAGTGATGCAATAACCTTGCCCTGGTGTCATAACTCGACTAACATCATTGTACCCACTTCTGATGTCATCATGCCTGTTCCTACATCACCGCCCCACCCCAATGTTATCTGCCCCGCCCCCGTGTTTGGGTTTAGTCATCAGCAAAGGTGGCAACCCGACTAAAGGTGGCCATACACGGGCCGATAAAAGCTGCCGACAGACCGTGTCGGCAGCTTATTGGCCCGTGTATGGGGGCCCCCGACGGGCTTCCCCGATCGAGATCTGGCCGAAAGTCGGCCAGATCTCGATCGGATGGGATTAAAAATCCCGTCGGATCGCGGCCGCATCTGTTCGTTGATGCGGTCCCGCGATCCGACCGCCCGTTTGGTGAACGCTAGGATCCGATCGTTGGGCCCTAGGGCCCACGATAGGATCAGCCCGATATTGCCCACCTTAAGGTGGGCATATCGGAGGGAGATCCGCTCCTTTGGCGACATCGCCAAACGAGCGGATCTATCCGTGTATGGCCACCTTTAGTCCGACCCAGTTTTCTGGTACATTGATGGGCCAGTCCAACACTGCTTAGGGCCTACCTAATGAAAGAACCTCTATATCCTGGTCTCACCTCAAGTCTCCGTGTCTTACTTGAGAACATTAATGCATTAACAAGGTGGTGGGATCTTTAAAAGAAGGCGTGGTTTGTTAAAAAACTTACTGTGCTGTCTATTCCCGAACCAGCTCTACCTCTAGCGTTGCCATTTCAATTTGCTAAAGTTCAGGAGAAGCCCAATCTCCACTCAACGACCAGTTTACAACGACGTCTATTTGTGAAGCTTCAAACATCTCCTTCGGATTTGAAGGCATTCCAGATTAGCCATTTTATTTTTTGTGAAAAGAATTGAAAATATAGGAATTTCTCCAGATATGAGCTGCCAAACAAGTTCCCGAACAGGGCAACATGAGAAGAAACAGCAAAGTCCTCTGACTTCCAAAATATTTCCAATTATTTTTAGAATGAAAATTTCCTTCCAAGTTGAAGCTTTGTAAACAGGCAAATTTGGAAGAAAACTTATCTGAGTTTTCAAATGATTTCTCCAGGTTTAGTGCTTTATAAACAGACTTTGAGTTATCCATTTTTGCTTTTCATGAAAAAAAAGTTCAAAATGTTAAAATAAATCCTCCTATTGACTGATATTCTATAAGGCTTGCCAGGATTTAGCTGCCAAATCTTTTGAGTATATCAATATATATATACCTTAAAAATTTCAAAAACTCAAGTTCAAAAATAATGAAATTCACCATTTTCTGCAGAGATTGCCTCAAATAGAGGCAAAAACCCAAATTAGAATTTCAATAAATTTGCCCCTTCGTCCACATTCACTTTGAATAACTACTCTTGGGGCACAATATCAGGAGCCATCATCATCATCGCTACCTCTGGATAATTTTGCTGTTGACATGTTAAAATAATGGGATTTCATAAACTCAAAAGAAACGGCAACCCCAATGGTCAGAAACAGTAAATGATTCTATCTATCTATCTATCTATCTATCTATCTATCTATCTACAGTGCTACGCAATATGTTGGCGCTATATAAATACATGTTAATAATATCTAACTATACATCCATCATCTATGTTTCTATCTATGGACCTACCTATCCATCCATTATCTATCAATTCATCATCTATCAATCCATCCATCATCCATACATCCATCATCTATCCATCCATCCATCAACTATCTATCCATCCATATCATCATCATATATTTATCCATCCATCCATCATCTATCTATCTATCTATCTATCTATCTATCTATCTATCTATCTATCCACCCATCCATATCATCATCTATTTATCTATCCATCCAGCCATCCATCATCCATCTATACATTATCTATCTATCTATCTGTCTGTCTGTCTGTCTGTCTGTCTGTCTGTCTGTCTGTCTGTCTATTGTCTATCCATCCATCCATCAATCATCTATCTATAGCAGCTAAAATAAACATTACAACAGCAGAAGAATTCTCCAAAAACAACACATCTCTTAAGGACTAGGATTACCATTTAGGAGGCTGTTATAGTGTCAACAAACAATGAACCTGTTGATAAATGTTGTAGGACAACTGTAAAAGCTACGTACCCTCAACATTTACTATGAAAATAAGCCTTTATTACAAATCAGGAATATTTGTTCCCTATAATGAATACGGTTATACAAATGTCTACAGCAGGAAGCCAAAGCGAATGTTAAATAAGTTTATTAGCTGCATTGAGTGTCCATCCCATGGATACAAACTGCTTTCCCATAGCAGAAGCTCCTTTAATATTGTATTACATGGGTGCCAGTATACAGGCTGGGCTTATGTTTGTACAACTGTAACAATGCACGTGTCACCTACTGTGCGTGTTATAACCTGTCCCCTGCTAAGAACATATTAAATGTCTTCATTTACTATAAAGTCAATTGTCCCCAAATAACTTCATGTTAACAGATACTCTCTCCCTTGTCCGTAAAACTATAGTTTCTGCTTACAAACACCAGAGGCGACACAAGATGAAATCCCACAGTAACCTTAAACATCATTTTTTTTTATTTTTTACATTTTTTATTTTTTTCCCAGCCACCAGATAACAGGCTAGTGATTGTTCATTAAGGAATATTAACATGGGGCAGCCTAAGAAAAACATAATATTCTGCAAACTGATTTATTACATTTTTTTTTTCCTACTCTCCCACCGACTGTCCTGAACACGTCATCAAACCACAACTTATTTCTGCAGCACAACAAAGAAAGGTAAAGAGTTCAGTCCATTGTTCAGTTCCCCAAAAAAACCTGCAGCGAAAATCTTACTCCGTCCTCGCTAGTTCCTTTCTTATGAACCGAAAGTATTTTCCCTGGAGCCCTGGAAAGGCTTGTAGTGTCAGCTTGTAGGAGATGTAGAATTGTTTATGGATTTACGGAGGTCTCTCAAGTGGGTATGATTTGCTTTTACTTCTACATGCCCACTCTTATGTGTATTTTACATATATCATTATTAGATCATCAGATTTCGATGATGGAAAGTAGATTCTTACCAGGACATTAAAATAAGGTATGGGATCCTTTAGCCCCGAATTACAGAAAGGTCTCCCATAGACTCCATTTTAATCAAAGATTTCACATTTTTAACAATGATTTCCTTATTATCTGTAATAATAAAAGGGTAGCTTGTACTTGATCCAAACTAAGATATAATTAATCCATATTAGAAGCAAAACCAGCCTATTTGGTTTATTTAATGTTTACATGATTTTCTAGTAGACTTCTATGAAGATCCAAATTACGGAAAGATCCCTTATCTGGAAAACCCCCAGGTATTGAGCATTATGGATAACAGATCCCATACCTATTTCATTTTAAAAACAAGGAATTCATTTACTTGAACCTAAATCAGTACTTGATGATGCTCAAATGATTGTTTTTGGTCATTTTCAACATTTGACAAGGGTGACCACTATCTCTGTGCCTAATTGCCAAAATTTTGCCTATATTGTCTCTTTTTTGCTAACTTCTAGTTATTGCTTATCTAATTCTTTCTCTTAATAAAATAACAGCTGCCATTATAATATAATGTGTGCTTTGGGACACAGTACCTGAATTAAGGTTTTTTGTTTTTTTTAAATACTCTCAAAGACACAATGCCATGGATAAATATATGTATATATAATTTTAAAACACAATTCCAGAAAAGAATAACTATTTTTTGAAACAATTAATCTCAAAAATACAGTGCCATAAATAAATAAAAATTTTAAAAAAAAAATATTCTCAAAAGCACAGTACCATTAAAGGGGGTTGTTCACCTTTAAGATAAACTTTTCGTATAATGTAGAGATTTGCAATTTGCAATTGGTTTTCCTTTTTTATTATTTGTGGTTTTTCAGTTATTTAGCTTTTTTCAGCAGCTCTCCAGTTTCAGCAATCTAGTTACTAGGGTTTACTACCTTAGCAACCATGCATTGATTTGAATAAGAGACTGGAATATGAATAGGAGAAGCCTGAATAGAAACATGCGTAATAAAGAGTAGCAATAACAATACATTTGTAGCCTTAGAGAGCGTTTGTTTTGTTTTTTTAGATGGGGTCAGTGACCCCCATTTGAAAGCTTGAAAGAGTCAGAAGAAGAAGGCAAATAATTAAAAAACTATAAAAATAATGAAGACCAATTGAAAAGTTGCTTAGAATTAGCCATTCTATAACACACTTGGAGCACATTTACTAATGGTCGAATATCGAGGGTTAATTAACCCTCGATATTCCACCCTCGAAGTTAAATCCTTCGACTTCGAATATCGAAGTCAAAGGATTTAGCGCTATTCGTTCGATCGAAGGATTTTAATCCATCGATCGAACGATTTTCCTTCGATCAGAAATTGGCTAGAAAGCCTATGGGGACCTTCCCAATAGGCTAACATTGATGCTCGGTAGGTTTTTAGGTGGTCGAAGTTTTTTTTAAAGAGACAGTACTTCGACTATTGAATGGTCGAATAGTCGAACGATTTCTAGTTTGAATCGTTCGATTCAAAGTCGAAGTCGTAGTCGAAGTAGCCAAAAAAATACTTTGAAATTCGAAGTATTTTTTAATTCTATTCCTTCACTCGAGCTAAGTAAATGTGCCCCATTAAGTTAACTTAAATGTGAACCACCCTTTTAATAAAGAAATACTGTTGTTTTTTTTAATTCTTCATGAAAGCACAGTACCATAAAAATGAAGAATACAATTTATTTTAAAACAAATGAACTCGTACAAAAAAACGTATACGTATTAAATAAATATATATAGCCAAAAAGAAAAAAAACGTTCGGAAACATGCAGTGCCGGCAGCCAATCAATAAATGAATTCATTAATAAAAAAATAAATAAAAAAAAAACTCCCAAAAACAATGGCAGAAATACAATTCTACAAAGACAATACCAGGGATCCCGTGGCCCTTTACTACTCCCCTTATCTCTGCTTGTACTTGTTACAGACGGAGGAACGTACCTGCTGACAGGTGTATAGAAGGAATCCTGCAGAGAGCAAATCGGCAGCAGGAGGGAGGCTGGATGCTACTTATTGTACTCGTGGTTTGAGCAGTGACGGATAAAATAGCAGCACACTCTGACTGCTCTGACTCGTACGGGCAGGGACTTTATTGCTAAATATTTGTGCCTGATACGGGGATCCAATCAGCCAATCAGGGTTTTTCCCTTTCGCCACTTCCTTTTATATCTCATTAGGTCGGGACAAATAAAGCAGGATGCCATTGGCTGCCTCATTTACATACGGGTAAAGCAACAAGAACTGGTTGGACAAGATGACATCGCACCGTAAGGGGGAGAAGCCGTTGAGGGTGGAAATATATTTCTTTATGTCTAATATCTGTACAGGAAATGTTATTTTATAGAAGAAAGAGAGACGTGTAGGGCATTGGGGGTTGGTGAGGACTGGGACGCTTCTGTTGGGACTCTAAGGGGCCGATTCACTAAGCTCGAGTGAAGGATTCGAATGAAAAATACTTCGAATTTCGAAGTATTTTTTGGGTACTTCGACCATCGAATGGGCTACTTCGACCTTCGACTACGACCTTCGACTTCGATTCGAACGATTCGAACGAAAAATCGTTCGACTATTCAACCATTCGATAGTCGAAGTACTCTCCCTTTAAAAAAAACTTCGACCCCCTACTTCGGCAGATAAAACCTACCGAAGTCAATGTTAGCCTATGGGGAAGGTCCCCATAGGCTTGCTAAACTTTTTTTGATCGAAGGATTTTCCTTCGATCGTTGAATTAAAATCCTTCGAATAGTTCGATTCGAAGGATTTAATCGTTCGATCGAACGAAAAATCCTTAGATCGATCGAACGAACGTTTAGCGCTAAATCCTTCGACTTCGATATTCGAAGTCGAAGGATTTCAATTCGAGGGTCGAATTTCGAAGTATTTTTTACTTCGAAATTCGACCCTTAGTGAATCGGCCCCTAACACTTAGGGGCATATTTATCAAGGGTCGAATTTCGAATTGAAAAAACTTCAAAATTCGAATTTAGAAAGACCAACCGAAATTAAGTCGAAGGTTTTTTTTCGGTCGAATGGGTCCTTTTTCGAATTGAATAGTTCTGTATTCGGCCGAAGTCGAATCAAAGTAATAGCGTATTATCGATCGAAAGTATTTCCCAAAAGAACTTTGATTTTTCAACGTCCGCCAATTGACTCCAAGTGGGTTCTAGGTGGTCCCCAGTGGCGTAACTAGTTGTTACTGGGCCCCATAGCAAATTCAATTTAGGGCCCCAAAATATTTATAAGTTGGCCTATTTTACCAAGATATATTAAAATTGCTCATTAATTAGGGTCTCACTGGGCCCCCTACACTCCTGGGCCCCCCTGCAACCGCAGGGTCTGCTTCCTCTATAGTTACGCCCCTGGTGGTCCCCCATAGGTTTAAACAGCAATTCGGCAGGTTTTCGATGGCGAATGGTCGAATTCGAATTTTTAAAGAGACAGTACATGATAAATTTCGATATGCAATTTTTTTTCCAATTTGGAGTATTCCCTAGTCGAAGTACACAAAAAATAGCTCGAAATTCGAATTTTTTTCATTAGAAAATTCACCTCGACCTTTGATAAATACCTTAAAATTTGAGGGTACCTGGCTAGGGGTGTAACTACAGAGGAAACAGACCCTGTGGCTGCAGGGGGGCCCAGGAGGTATAGGGGGCCCCATGAGGCCCTAATTAATGAGACATTTTAACATCTATTGGGAAAACAGGTCAACATCTGGATATGTTGTGGCACTAAAATGAATTTGCTGTTGGGCCCAGTATTATTAGTTACACAGCTGTACCTGGCACAGATTACAAATTGCATCCAGTCAAGCTTTTGAAAAGTTAAAGGACAAGGAAAGTTAAACTAAAGATGTAGGTAGAAATGTTGTACATGATGTTTTGTGCTTCTGTACCAGCCCAAGACAACCACAGCCCTTTAGCAGTAAAGATCTGTGTCTCCAAAGATGCCCCAGTAGCTCCCCATCTTCTTTTCTGCTGATTCACTGCACATGCTCTGTGCTGCTGTCACTTACTGAGCTTAGGGACCCACTCACAATATACAGTACACATAGAATAGAAATGTCACAATATAAGGCTGATTAGCAATTAATACAGATAATTACTACATGGCAGCACAGAAACCAGTGCAATTAGCATCAGAATTGAATAATCAGCAAACCTGTAGCATCAGCTTATATTACAGCCAGGGAAGCTCATTTTCTGCTGGATAATTAGTGACGAGCCCTAAGCTTAGCTTCTCAACAGCCAATCAGAGCCCACTGAGCATGTGAGTGTCACAGACACTTTCCAAGATGGTGACCCCCTGTGACAAGTTTGAAGTCCTGGATCATTGCTGCTATTGACAAGCTGAAACTTTAGCCTCGTGCAATAAGTTCACTATATAAAATATGGCAGTTTTAACCATATTCATTTTAGGGTTTAGTTCTCCTTTAAGTAAAGTTAATTTATGGAAAAAGCAAGAAATTTTAGGCAGGGTCGCTCCCTGCCCAAATCCATCACCACATCACAATCTTGGCCTTTGTATGGCCTCAGAAACCTCTACAGATTGAAGGGGTTTGTTTAAAAAAGAAAGGGATAAATATTCGTCGTTCTCTTTTTAACTTTTTTCCATGTAGTGGGACAATTCTCTACTAAAAGGCTGGATTTAAACATTATGATGATGTCATACAAAGATGTCATTGGAGTCCTTTGGGCGGGTTGGAAGGGGCATAAAAATCTCTTGAAGGGCCAAGAGTCGGGTTATTACACCTGGGGAACCATAGTCAGGCAGGACTGGCAATCTGTGGGTTCTGGCAAATGCCAGAGGGGCTTTCATAAGATGCCATTGAAAGTCACTATTTAGTGGGCTGGTGAGTCGCTGATTGGGCCTCTCTGTATTGGATTGCCAGGGCCTATTTTGACTCCCAGTCCAGACCTGACCATAGTCACCACATTCCCAAACGGAAAACCAAGACAATTAAGGCCAATCTCTTGATACACCTTGACCTGCTCCACTGATACCAACATAGGCCTCCGTCCCCTATAGAGACCCCTCCGACTCTGGGATCAGCCCACCATTGTTTAGCCTGTTATTATGGGCTGTCCTGCCCAAATTGGAATAGTTGGTTTTCATTTACCCTAAATAAAAATGCCTAGAGATCTGATCTATACATGGAACTTCACACAGCTAAGGGCCACGTTATTTAGCATAGGATATAGGTGGCCATACACGGGCAGATAAAGCTGCCGATATCGGTCGTTTGGACCAATTTGACAGTTTATCTGCCCGTGTATGGGGGGCTTCCGACGGGTCTTCCTGATCGATATCTGGCCACAGGAAGGTTTGATTTTCAACCGACCGACCCGTCGGAGACCCTTGGAGTATCTTAATTCGATGTCGCCAAACGAGCTGATCTTTGAGTCTATGGCCAGCTTATGAGAGGGCTGGCAGTTAGGAGAGAGCCGATAGCCTCCCCAGATTTATTTCTTTAGTGCCACCCTCCCCGAAGAATACCATCCCCCTATTGTTGCTAGTTGGGCAACAAGACACGAGGCAAATATGTGCACAATATCATGTATTCCGTCGGACGTGCAGAATCGGAGAGAGATGTGCAAGAACCGCCCACTATTAACTGGCAGACTGAGCTGGCACTGACAAATGCCATTGTATACGTTTAGCTGGCAGGTCAGAAACGGAGCCTTTCCGTGCCAGGGCTTTCATGTCTCTCTGACTTATTCCTCAATAAAGGGGCAGTAAAGCTCACGTTGTAACCCGCACATATGTAAATCTTTCCTTATCTTGATCGACCTTCAGTTTGGTGCTACTGTAAAGGCTCATTTCCCCCTTCTTGTTTCAAATCAAAAATGGGTCAAGAACTAGGATATAACTTTGCTTTCATCACTTTCCTTTTATTCTTTCCATAGCAGATCCCAAACTTTATTTTCCAAACCTTCATAACAGAAATATATATAAATACATGTATTAGTGACATATCTAGTGCTACCAATTAGGGATGCGTCCGAATCAGGATTCGGTTTCAGAATTTAGGCTTTATTCAGCAGGATCCAGCCAAATCCTTGTGCCTGGCCAAACGAATCATAATTTGCATATGTAAATTAGGGGCGGGTAGGGAAATCGTCACAAAAGAAGAATTTTTTCCACATCTTCCTTTCCTGCACCTAATTTGCATATGCAAATTAGGATTCGGATTTGGTTCGGTATTCGGCCAAATCTTTCACCTAGGATTCGGGGATTCGTGCGAATCCCAAATAGTGGATTCAGTGCATCCCTACTACCAATCCCTATCTCTGTAGGGAAATGAGAGCAGACAGTAACCCTTCCAACACTTTCCTCTTGTCTCTATATATTAGGTACCTATCTAGTGTTACCAATCCCTATTTCTGTAGGGAAATGAGAGAGAGCAGACAGTAACCCTTCCAACACTTTCCTCTTGTCTCTATATATTAGGTACCTATCTAGTGTTACCAATCCCTATTTCTGTAGGGAAATGAGAGAGAGCAGACAGTAACCCTTCCAACACTTTCCTCTTGTCTCTATATATTAGGTACCTATCTAGTGTTACCAATCCCTATTTCTGTAGGGAAATGAGAGAGAGCAGACAGTAACCCTTCCAACACTTTCCTCTTGTCTCTGTCTCTATATATTAGGTACCTATCTAGTGTTACCAATCCCTATTTCTGTAGGGAAATGAGAGAGAGCAGACAGTAACCCTTCCAACACTTTCCTTGTGTAGTCACATTTCCTGCTCCTCTGATAGTGATGCTACTGAATTTGATGTTCATTGTCTTTGAATGTCAGATGTCTTTCACATTTAGGAAAGGGCAGAACAGGGGGTTCGTGGGCTCTCAGCAGCTTCTCATCAGGGATGGGCGAATTTGACCCGTTTCGCTTTGCCAAAAATTCGCCGCCGGCGAAATGTCGCAGACGCCCATTAAAATCTATGGGCGTCAAAAAATTTTTTTGACGCGCGTCTTTTTTTTGAAGCACGCTGCCATACGAGTCTATGGGCTAATTTTTTCGGCGAAACGAGGCGAAAAAATTCGCCCATCCCTACTTCTCATATTTTGCATTTGACACTAATAAAGGCTGAACAAGGAAGAGATAAAGATAATGAGAGCCAAGACCTGTGCCAGCAAATGACAAATTCCTTGAGGTGGATGAATCATAAAAGGGTTAAAACTTTGGGTAATTTCATTATTAGTCATGGTGAGTTACATAAACCCCAGAGCTGTCCCTGACATACGGTAAGTATATGCCATAGGGAGACGTGAATTATTTGCCTTTTTTTTCTGATGTTTTCCAGCTTTCAAATGGGGGGGTGACTGACCCCATCTAAAAACTACACATGTATTGTTATTGCTACTTTTTATTACTCCTCTTTATATTTAGGCCTCTCCTATTCATATTCCAGTCTCTAATTAAAATCATTGTGTGGTTGCTAGGGGAATATTGACCCTAGCAACCAGATGGCTGAAATTGCAAACTGGAGAGCTGCTGAATAAAAAGCCAAATAACTCAAAACCCATAAAAAATGAAAACCAATTGCAAATTGTCTCAGAATATCCCTCTCTACATCATACTAACAGTTAATTTAAAGGTGAACAATCCCTTTAAAGGGGAAGTAAAGTCTAAAATGCTGTATTTTGTATACTAAACATAAACATGAACTTACTGCACCACAAGCCTAATCAAACAAATGATTTATGCTTTCAAAGTTGGCCACAGGGGGTCACCATCTTGTAACTTTGTTATACATCTTTGCAAGACCAAGACTGTGCACATGCTCAGTGGGGTCTGGGCTGCTTAGGGATCGTCATAAATGATCAAAACAGCACAAGTCAAATAATATCTGTCAGAAGCCGATACAGCAATACTGATTAATAATCAGAATATACAGACTGCACTGGGTCCTGTGTTGTCATGTGATCTAATGTGGATTTTATGTTTTTTGAATTGTTTAATACAAACTTTCTCCAAATCTGCAGAACCAGTGGCTGCAGCAAAATAATCCTCCAAATAGAATCCCAGTTTATCTGTTTAAATCTGGCTCCATGATCTTTGTCCCTGCAGCTGGAGTTGGAAACAGTAAAGGGGATGTAAAGGCAAAATAAAATCCAATACAAATCTCTACACAGTCGCCGACTGCTCTACAGGGAAACAAACAAAGCTGCTTGAGTTCTGCATGGCTGGGAAGTAAGGCGGGGGCTCCCCCTGCTGTTCATAAGTATGATTGTTTCCCTGCAGAGCAGTTAGGGACCGTCTGACAATTCCTATCCACAGCAGTAAATAAAGGGAGAATTTCACTGCTTACAGTCAGGTTTCTTATAAAAACGGTACATATTTTTTAATTAAAGTATATTGGAGATAGGTTTCTTTTTCATTAAAGACAGTAAAAATGGGATTCTATTTTTTTTTGCCTTTACAAGCCCTTTAAATAGAAATGAATAGAAGTAACTAAACAGCCTGAATGAGAATAATTGAAGAGAATAATAACCCTTAAATAAGAGACCATGAGCATTGCCTCAGAGCAGCCAAAATCCACAAAAAATACTGGCAGCTGCTTAAACTGTAACAATTTTTTTTACTCTAAATGTGCCCCGGATCCAGCCCTCTGTTCCCCTCTAGTGGTCATACTAAGAATAATTCTGTCTTTGCAGATCCATAATACCCAGCAGCAACCCTCACCAGACAGGAATGTGTAATAAGGGAAACAGTGGCACCTAGTGGCTGTAATGAGAGTCACAAATTGTGGTTATTACTATGTATCCGCTTACAAGCGTTGTTGGCAGTTGTGTACATTTCCCCGCTGTCATTGCTTACACTCTCCTATGGGTATTTCATAAAAAAGTTTTTCTTAGTTTTTCTAGTGTCTCGCAACTGAAAATGCCCATTTCACAATGTAAACCTGACAGCTCCATGGATAGGATAACTGCCATTCTTGCTTCTTAATTCAAGAGAAAACAGGCAAGATGAAAGCAAAACTGGACAGGACTCGTCCTCTACTATGGGAAGTTACTATTGGCAAGGACCAATGAAATGAAAGAGCAGGTAGTAACCTGCCCAACACTTTCCTCTTGTATCTGCTTTTAATGCCGTTGCCCCATGGCAGGAGCATTGTGAGCATTTCTGCATAGCTTGTGTATGATTCAGAGCATAGAAATGTGATATTATAGCTGTCTGCCCCCACAAATTGTGTAACAGGCAGCAGTCAGGGCAGTCCTTAAGTCTTACACCTTGTGGGTACTGTACAAAGCCTCCTTAGAGGGATAGTTCACCTTTAAGTTGTTATAGAATGGCCATGTCTAAGCAACTTTTCAGCTGGTCTTCATCATTTATTTTTATGTTTTTTTAATTATTTGCCTTCTTCTTTGGACTCTTTCCAGCTTTCAAATGGTGGGTCACTGACCCCATCTAAAAACAAATGCTCTGTAAGGCTACAAATGTATTGTTATTGCTGCTTTTTATTACTCCTCTTTCTATTCAGGCCCCTCTCCTATTCATATTCCAATCGATGCATGGTTGCTAGGTTAATTTGGACCCTGGCAACCAAATGGCTGAAACTGCAAACTGGAGAGCTGCTGAATAAAAAGCCAAATAACTCAAAAACCACAAATAATAAAAAATGAAAATCAATTGCAAATTGTCTCAGAATATCCCTCTGTACATCATACTAAGGGGCAAATCCACTAAGCGCCGAAGCGCCGAACGCTAGCGTTACTTCGCTAGTGTTTGGCATTTTCGTTACTGCGCAAATTCACTAACGAACGCTGGCGTAGATTTGCTAGTGTTACTTCGCACCCTTACGCCTGGCGAATTTTACGCTAGACTTCCTTCGCCACCTCAGACCAGGCGAAGCGCAATAGAGTAGATAGGGATTGCTTCAAAAAAAGTCAAAAATTTTTCTAAGTCCCAAAAAACGCTGGCGTGTTTTCTACATTATGGGTGATAGGCTGAAAAAGATCGAAATTTTTTTTGGGGTTCCCCTCCTTCCCCCCTACATTTCCTGACTCATGGCAACTTAACTATACAGTGGGCACATGTGTAGGGCAAATTAAAAAAATTTATTTGATGTTTTGAAGGTTTCCCAGGCATTTGTAGTGATTCTACGTATTCCTCCATTGAAATTTGAATTTGGCGCCGTATGCAAATTAACCATAGCTAGCGTAACTTCGCTTCGCTTAGCGAATCAACGCTAGCGCAACTTCGCAACCTTACGCTACCCCTGAGCGCAACTTCGGATTTTAGTGAATTTGTGAAGCGCTGGCGAAACTACGCCTGGCGAAGTGTGGCGAAGTGTGGCGAAGTTGCGCCTGGCGCAACTACGAATCTTAGTGAATTTGCCCCTAAGAGTTTATTTAAAGGTGAACAACCCCTTTAAGTAACCTACCTTGAACAGCAAATGTTAACAACGATGTTTATACTTGCAAAATGAGTTGTACCCTAACACCTAACATTTATACCCCTAGAACAGAGTGTAGGGGGCTCCACTAGGGATGACTGGCCATAGGCAAATCAGTATTTAGTTGGAAGTGAACACAATTGTTAGTAATGTTTGGTAAACCCAAAATCCCTTTGACTATCCAGAGACCAGCTGTGTTTATCCCAAGTACCTCTCTGTTTATTGAGTGTGTTTATACATGCGGCGTGCAAGGGCATCACATGGTTTCGTTGCCCTCTATTGCATTCTGGGGGTTAAAGGGTGATTCACGCTTGAGTTTAGGATGTTATAGAATGGCCAGTTCTAAGCAACTTTTCGATTGGTCTACATTATTTATTTTTTATCGCTTTGCCTTTGGTTTTCATTTTTTTTATTATTTGTGTTTTTTGAGTTATTTAGCAGTTTGCCGTTCCAGCCATCTGGTTTCTAGGATTCAAATTCCCCCAGCAACCATGCACTGATTTGAATATGAATAGAAGAGGCCTGAATAGGATTAAGAGTAATAAAAAGTAGCCATAACAATACATTTGTAGCCTTACAGAGCATTGGCTTTAAGATGGGGTCAGTGACCCCCATTGGAAAGCTGGAAAGACTCAGAAGAAGAAGGCAAATAATTCAAAAACTACCCCTTTAAAATACTTATTAATTTTGTAATATAAAACCACAATCTTTTGGTTAAATGGACTCTGATTTTGGAAGGCCTCAATTATGGATTCCATTGAGGACTTAGGGGCAAATTCACTAAGATTTGTAGTTGCGCCAGGCGTAACTTCGCCGCACTTCGCCACACTTCGCCAGGCGTAGTTTCACCAGCACTCCGCAAATTCACTAAAATCCGAAGTTGCGCTCAGGGGTAGCGTAAGGTTGCGAAGTTGCGCTAGCGTTGATTCGCTAAGAGAAGCGAAGTTACGCTAGTGATGGTTAATTTGCATACGGCGCCAAATTCAAATTTCAATGGAGGAATACGTATCAGCACTACAAATGCCTGGGAAACCTTCCTACACATGTGCCCACTGTATAGTTAAGTTGCCATGAGTTAGGAAATGTAGGGGGGAAGGAGGGGAGCCCCAAAAAAAATTTCAATCTTTTTCAGCCTATCACCCATAATATAGAAAAAACGCCAGCGTTTTTTGGGACTTCCCTATCAATCCCTATCTACTCTATTGCGCTTCGCCTGGTCTGAGGTGGCGAAGGAAGTCTAGCGTAAAAGGTAGCGTTCAGTACAATGCGCGCGTTAGTGAATTTGCGTAGTTACGTCAGTTGCGCAAATTCGCCAGGCGTAAGGGTGCGAAGTAACTCTAGCGAATTTACGCCAGCGTTCGTTGGTGAATTTGCGAAGTAACGAAAATGACCAACGCTAGCGAATTGATGCTAGCTTTAGGCGCTTCGGTGCATAGTGAATTTGCCCCTTAATTTCAATGTTCTTCTGCCTTGTGTGTTGGGGGATGGAGAGCCCCATAGTTTTCCTTAGTCCCACTAGTATCAGTGTGGCCTAGTGTCTAACATCACAGAAGGTGGACATCTGTAGATATCATGGGTCTGTCCACCATGTGATTCCTGAGGCTGAACCTGGAGATAAGATTGAGTGAGGCCACAATTACTGTCACTATGATACTATAAAGTGATTACAGTACAGGTGATTTCCACCTCTTGCCAAAGACATTTAGTTGAAACCCTAATAGTTCGGCCACTGTGCAAATTAGTCCTTAATATGAGGCAAGAACTTCACCCAAATCCTTTGGCTTTAAGGCTGGAACTTACATGAAAACGTTCATTACATGGTGCAGACCTAGTTTTGAGAGTTCGTGAGCATCTTGGACCCTTACGTGGTTCTCAAAGATTCATATTGCTGATGCATTTATATTTTGGAGCTCTTATTGGAATAAACTCAGATGAACCTCTGTCTATTAGCATAAAATCAAAGTGGGGATCTATCATGGTAGGGTTGCTAAATACTTGGGGTGGTGTGCATGTCGTCTCTGCTTTTGCTTTCACTTATTGACATTAATCTTCATATGCCAAAAATCTGTTGGGTCTTCATCTCATAAGTAAAGCCCCGGATCTTAGTCACCAAACAACAGTTGTGTTCCAAAAACAGTGTCAGAATGGGGTGCTCAGGCCAACCTGTAAACTTTAAACCATCTCCTCCTCTAACCTTTGTAGTCTCTTGACTACACATACATTTCGGGGGTCCCCAACCTTTTTAACCCATAAGCAACATTCAGGTGTAAAAAGAGTTGGAGAGCAGCACAAGCATGAAAAATGTTTCTGGGTGGTGCCAATTATGGGCTGACTGATTGACTATTGGTGGCCCCTATGAGGACTAGCAGTCTAGAGTAGGCTCCGTTTCACAGTAAACCTGTTTTTTATACAATTAAAACTTGCCCCCAAGCCTGGAATTCAAAAATAAGCAACTGCTTTGAGGCCACTGGGAGCAACATCCGGGAGTCACTGGTTGGGGATCACTGATATAGATATACATCTCAAATGGTTGGGTGAACAGTAGGTTTCACCAATACTTGGGTACACTGGGAGTTTTACTGGTATCCTAATGGGCCCATTCAACACTGATAACGATATTCAAACTGTGTGAGTGTAGAATGTGGATAATCAATGGACAATGTGTCATATGATCTAGGGTCCACCTTTGGCTTTGATGGCAGTTCTGCAACTATTGGGTGTGGTGGCAACTCTTCTTTCCTAGTATCTCCATCTCTATGGCTCCTAGCGTCCCCCAGGCATCTGACCAATACCCAAGCCAATCTGATTGCTCCCAGACTACAGTAACATAATTTCTGGATAAGGATTCCACCAGGTAGCTTGAGGGCCATATATAATATATTGGCTTCATATAGAACTTTGGTTAGTATATGTATTCATGAATGGCGTAATGTAAACCTACGTAGATGTGTTCCACAGACTATGAATCAGCCAACTAACCAATCAGCAGCTAGCTTCTACTGCTGATGGTCATGCTCTGAGGGAAATCAACTAAAATGCTGCCCACTAGTGGGGAGGAGGCATGAGTCATGTTTTTAGAGCTACTCCATTGTTGCTCCTCACCAGAGCAAGCAGCAGCATACAGGATCACAGTAGGCAATGGTATAGCACTGAGCCAGTAGAACTTGACCAGAGGATGGCATAGGCCATCATAAAATCCCTCAGCCACAGTGTTCTTTAGCCTGTTTGTCTTACTATGTGTCTTCCTACTTAAAGGGCACATACCAGGGTTAGATCGAAAGTTCCACCTCTTGGTGCAGACTATCCTACTGTGTTTTATTGATCACTGAGAGCAGAATAAAGTGAAAACCGGAATAGAAATAGGGCGATAAGACTGGTATTTGAGGCTCTTTGCATTATTAATGAAGTCATTAGTATTCTTTAAGCTTTGGAATGCTATTGATATGGGTGTGCCCTCCTGTCTGGTTGTAATTGTGTGGGTTATACTGGGTAGAGTGTGGCTTGAATGCATTATATATTAATTTGATATTTAGCTTGTGTTGATAATACATAGTCGTGCAAATTGTAAAAGCTATATTTAAATAAAACATAAAAATGGGAAAAAAACAATGGGAACCTAGGGCAACTGGAAAGTACAAGGGTTTAGGAAAAGCAACAACACCTTCCTACTTTTAGGGCACAAAAGCCAAGGACTGAATATAAAACATGAATGCGACAGAACAAGTGAGTCACCGTCTGAGAAATCTGAGTATAATCTTGCTATAAAACCTCACCTTCCCTTATCTACTGCACCAACACCACTAACTTCAAGTACAACCAGTCCTTCAACAGGACGCCCAGTGCACATGCGCCTGAGTTCTTCCATGGATCCCCCACCACAAACTTCCCTACGAGATAGATAGTGTTTGCTATTGGGATTTTTATGGGATTAATACAAAAAGTCAGTTGCTTTAGACCAGTGTTTCCCAAACTGTGGGGCTACCCGCCCTGGCGGTCTTGGGGCAGTGACTTGGGAGGCTCAACCGAAAGGCCAGTTATGGGGGAAATTGTGGAGAATGGCCATTTGCTGTCTTAGATACACAGGGTCGGACTGGTCCAAGAGGCACTAGGAAAAAACCCACCGGCCCAGATATGCTCCCTAATGTTGCTCTCCTTGCCTCCCTATGTAAACTGGCCTTTGCTGCCCCAGCCTCTCTCCCTGGACCATTCCCTGCAGTGAAGAATAGGCAAGAACATCGGGCCAATGGAAGCTTGGATGGGGAGGCCAGAGGTTGCATTACGGCTGGGTCTTGGGGGGGGGGTGGGCGCCCCTGAGGCAGCAGGCCCGATGAGCCCTGGGTCCCCCAGTCTGACACCATATAGATACACCTGAAAGCCCAACTTGAAGGCCAGTTAAGGTGAGATTTGGGGTGAATATTTATCTGATGCTCCAGGTCAGATGTCTCCAACCTTGTATATCTGTGAGCCTCATTCAAATGTAACAAGAGTTGGAGAGCAACACAAGCATGAAAAAAATTCCCTGGGGATGCCAAATAACTATAGCTGTAACTGTAGCACTATGTGGACTGGCAGCCTACAGGAGGCTCTGTTTGGCAGTACACCTGGTTTTTCTGCAACCAAAACATGTCTCCAAACCAGGAATTCAAAAATAAGCACCTGCTTTGTGGCCAATGAGAGAAAATTCCAAGGAGTTGGTGAGCAACAAGCTATGGAATGGAGACCACTGCTCTAGATATTATTATAACTATGACTGATACATCAAGATTTCCTATATCTCTCATGAGTTCTGGAGACCCTGACCAAAAGGTGGATTCTCAGGTGTACAGCCTTGAGACTGAATCCTAGAATAATAGGCAGACAGTTTAATGCAAAAGCCAAATGAGCCAACCTCATGATATTGAGCAGATTCAGTATTAGACCATGAGATCCCTGGATGTTGGGCCATGTCAGCAAGAAGAATGAGGACCCAATGAAAGAACATGGACTATACTTGGCTGGTTACGGTCCTGATCCACCTGTTCACCTACCATACTGACCCACATATTGCACTTAGGGTTCTTCAGCCACAGGCCCATGACTGTGCCCCTGTTGGGGTTGAGACAACCAAGTTGATATTCATATAAAGGCTGACACCTAGGGTATTCAAAGTCAAGGCCAAGAAGGGGAGCAGAATGAATAAGACCAAGACTGAAAGGGACATGCAGTAGTTGACTCTAGACCTATGGACCTTTTGGAGTTCAAGCCTCTCTTTATGGTCCCACATTTAAGCAGACCCATCCATAGTTTATAACAAGTTGAAATAAGGTAAATGAGAAAATTCTAACATCACCCATTCATCCAAAGGCTAAGCCCAAATCTCAACTGACAAAGTAGATTCTCTCCAAATCCCACTTTAACTGGGTATCTGTCACTCCCCAGCCACTACCACAGGGAAAAACCCAATAACATTTTTCAGGGACAGAGAATGTCAAGACTGGCTCTTGAATTTAGGGACCTCACACTACTACAAATGGGTCCAGCCTCCCCTTGACTGTCCCCTTGACAAGGCTACCAATTTCAAAAGGGCCCCATAAGGGTTCCCAATATGGTGAAGTCATGACTTTATCTTGAACTTGGGTTGACGTATCTGTCCTTGTAATAGAAGGGCGTGTGTGTTGTATGTTGTAGAACCAACCCAACCTGTCTGAGGAAAACCAGCTGTGTGTGCATATTAGACAATTAGAGGCTTCGGTGTGGAAGAGACAGCTGTGTTTGCCTTCAACTCTAGGAACCGGCCCGATACATCTGTAAGGTGAGCATCCCTCTCTGACTGGTGCAGATTATCTGTAGAATCTCAAGGTAAGAAAGGTGTCTACTAGAGGGACCAGGAGCGTTGTTCTATGTAAGAGTGCAGCTAAGACTAAAGCTGTCATTGGTGGGACTGTTTAAACCTCATATCTCATTGATCCCACAGAACTACTTATGCCCCCCCCATCATCCCTGGGCCCCTTACAGTCACCGTTTCTGATAGTTAGTCAGTGTCAGTTAGCCTTCTGATGTAATTCACACTTGTTTAGTTGAAGTGAGGATAGACCATCCATAACTGTGTTGCTTGAAGTCACCTCAGTGCACAAACACAGGAGCTTCTATACAACTCTCAGTGGGACTAAAAGTCCAGGTAATGTCCAGGAAAGTGTAAAGCAGCCAGAGAGCTGGTGAAAAAGGGGGTAGCTGAGGGTGTCACAGTAGCTGGGGGTGCTGTAAAGTGTCCAGAAGATACTAACAAATATCTTCTCTTTCCTCCATTTTAACACTTCTCTCCCTTTTCTCCTCTTCTTCTATCATCTCCCTTTTAAGACTTTTCTCCATTTTCTCCTCTTCTTCTATCTTCTCCCTTTTAATATCTTTCTCCCTTTTCTCCTCTTCTTCTATCTTCTCCCTTTTAACACTTATCTCCCTTTCTCCTCTTCTTCTATCTTCTCCCTTTTATATATTTTCTTCCTTTTCTCCTCTTCTTCTATCTTTTCCCATTTAACAAATCTCTCCCTTGTCTCTTCTTTTTCTATCTGCTTCCTTTTAACATTTCTCTCCCTTTTCGTTTTTTCTTCTATCTTCTCCCTTTTAACACTTCTCTCCCTTTTCTCCTCTTCTTCTATCTTCTCCTTTTTAACACTTTTCTCCCTTATCTTTTTTCTTCTATCACCTCCCTTTAACACTTTTCTCCCTTTTTCCCTCTTCTTCTATCTTCTCCATTTTAACACTTCTCACCCTTTTCATTAAGTTTGTAAAATAAATTTTTCTTCTCTCCCTATTTTTATTATATTTCTCATTTCACATTATTTGCCATGTTCTTGAGCCGTTCTCTCTGCTCTCCAGACTTGTTATCCTTTAACTGCCCCATCACCCCAGGTCTCATTTAAAGACAGTGGGCGCCATGCTAGAAACAAACAGTCATTTGTGGAAAGCATTTATATGGAAAGCCTTAGGCATGTCCCATTTAGGGTACCAACAACTTCAGGCCAATTAACTGACATGGAGGAGCAGGTGCCATTCTATGGAGGCTTTACTAACCAAGGGCTTATTTACCCTTTATGTGCTTGCCTTTTGTATTGTGCCAACTGGAGGGGCATGTAAGAAAACACCCATACCACCCTGGCATTTTAGAACAGTCTGCGAATGCGCCAATTGCAATGAGAGGAGTAGACCCTCCCCTCAGCTCTGTGGCTGGATTTGTCACGGGTCCAGGTAATGTCCAGGAAAGTGTAAAGCAGCCAGAGAGCTGGTGGATAAGGGGTAACTGAGGGTGTCACAGTAGCTGGGGGTGCTGTAAAGGGTCCAGGAGATACTAACAAATATCTTTCCTCTTTCCTCTTCTCCATTTTAACACTTCCCTCCCTTTTCTCCTCTTCTTCTATTGTCTCCCTTTTAACACTTATCTCCTTTTTCTCCTCTTCTTATCTTCTCCCTTTTTACACTTTTCTTCCTTTTCTCCTCTTCTTCTATCTCCTCCTTTTTATATTTTTACTTCCTTTTCTCTTCTTCTTCTATCCTCTCCCTTTTAACAAATCTCTCCCTTGTCTCCTCTTCTATTGTCTCCCTTTTAGCACTTTTCTCCCTTTTCCCCTCTTCTTCTATCTTCTCCCTTTTAACACTTCTCTGTTTTTTCCCCTCTTCTTCTATCCTCTCCATTTTAAAACTTCTCCCCCTTTTCATTACGTTTGAATATTTTAGTTTTTCTTCTCTCCCTATTTTTATTATATGTCTCATTTCACCTTATTTGCCATGTTCTGGAGCCTTTCTCTCTGCTCTCCAGACTTGTTATCCTTTAACTGCCCCATCACCCCAGGTCTCATTTATAGACAGTGGCGCCATGCTAGAAACAATCAGTCATGGAAAGTCTTAGGCATGTCCCATTTAGGGTACCAACAACTTCATGCCAATTAACTGCCATGGAGGAGTAGACCCTCCCCTCAGCTCTGTGGCTGGATTTGGTGGTGGGCTGGGGGCACTTTTTCATTTTTATAAAGGGATTTTTTGACCTGGGCACAGACTCTCGAAGCCTATATAGTAAATACAGCCCTGCCCGTATCTGATTCAACTCTTTACCCCTTTGGAATTGCTCTACATCACAATATGCCATTCTGATTAAGAGGTAACTCCATTCAAAACGAATTTTACATATTAAAAGAAAGTAGAATTCTTCCCAATATCCATTCGTTCAAAAATGGCGGCCGGTTTTAAAATTGCGTAAAATGTAATTGCTGTATTAAATGCAGTTTCTGCCTGCCCCTTGCTATTCTCTGGTTGTGACTCTTGAAACGATGTGGCAGAAGTCCCATGTCTGTTAATCAGCTGGCTTCTGCTACATTGCTTAGGAAGTCAAAACCAGCAGTGCAGAGAATATAAAACAGACTATAGCAAGTACATTTGCACATGAAAAATTGCAGAAAATATGTATATATGTAATATGCTTAGAATTCTATTTTCTTTCAAAAGACGCTGAACTGTTTTTGGGGTGGAGTTCACCTTTGAAATAAAACTATTTTTTGCTTTATTATGGGGTTTAGTCGTTACATTTATTGGCTTGTCATATCAGCCTCAGCTTCCTTAAATCAGATCAAATGGTTTTCCCAGAATGTCTGGATAGGAGAGATTCCTCTAATTGCACTAATTATACAGTGTGGGCAGAAATAAATGTATGCTGAGTTCCTATTGTATAATTTCTTGCATTTATTATATTTTTCTAGTTTTCAAGATACAAGAAGTTTTATCCTGCTAACATGGTGAATTTTAAACAAACAGCTCTGCTTGCTATTCATTTCGGCCGACCAGACACAGTAGAAAATAAAGTTAGCGAGAATAGAAAAGTCTTGTGATATTGCTCTGATTGGCTAACCATAGAAACATCAGATGCCTCTTCTCTAACTTCATCCTCTGAGCAAACAACCATAACAAGACTTTCCTCTTCTCACTAACTTCGTGTTCTGCTGATTGTGCCCAGTTGGCTGAAATTAACAGCAGGTGGCGCTGTTGTCTAAAATGCAATATATCAGCAAAGTAAACAATGCTAATATCTACTGTTTTTTGTGTTGCAGGGAATGCTAGATTCTGTTGCACAAGGTGCCAGTACACCGACATATTCAGAACCTCACTTCTGGGCGGATTATTTCTGCCATGATCTGTATCCAACTCCTAGAGAGCAGTCGCCAGGTAAGGAAAGCACCACTGTCCATCCTGCAGAGGGGGGATTCACTTTTTTTATGGGATACATGTACTGTTAATATGAATGAATTTTGTTACAACAGCGCCACCTGCTGGTCATTTTCCCACCAGTCTGACCAGCAAGTAGTCAAGGAAGTTGTCAGGAGAAAGAAAGAGGCTGCTCTGATGTTCTTCTGCTTAGGAATAAAATTAAAAACCTTTCTCAAATCTTTCCTAAGCAGAAGAACATCAGAGCAGCCTCTTTCTTTCTCCTGACAACTTCCTTGACTACTTGCTGGTCAGACTGGTGGGAAAATGACCAGCAGGTGGTGCTGTTGTAACATAATTCATTCATATTAACAGTACATGTATCCCTTATTATCTTGGAATTAAAGAAAAATAAACAATGAATGTAAATTGCAAAAGTGCTTACAATAGCACCCTCATCAATTTTACATTCACTTATTTTAAAGGTTTACTTATCCTTTAAACCCACTAACACCTCCTCTGATTAACGACTTGGGCCAAAGAGCCCTTCCTAGGTCTCAAATGGGGGTGGGGTTTGAAGGGAGGAGGGTGGGGTTTGAAGGGATGAGGGTGGGGTTTGGGCAGATTGTAGGTGGGGTTTGGGCATAATGAAGCAATGCCTGGTGGATTAGGGGCTTGACCATGTGTCAGAGGTGGGGTTTCTTCATGATAATGTTGGTCTTTCCAAAGGGATAGGTCCTATATGTTAACTTCTCCCGCAAATTGAAGAACCAGAGAGGTTAAAGGAGAAGGAAAGATTAAAACTAAACTTATGAGAAAGGCTTGACATTTCCAAGGCTACACACGTAGGGGGCATATACGATCTTGTTCCCATCCCTTGATGAGCATTAAGTGGAGGAAGTAGCTTTTAATTATTTTCTAATTATTTTTCTATTTTAGCTTCACTTATCACTGCGGCTGATACCATTGGCTGTGACTCATGCCAGTTTAATTTGTATAATGTGCGGGCCCTATGACTCCTTGCAGTCGGGCCCTGTCTGAAGACGGAAACATCAGGCGGAATTTTAAGTCCAACATTATCATATTTATTCTGGGCACTCATGGTTTCCAGCTAAAGAAGCTCATGTTATGCAAATATTCTCATTTAACTAATGAATAGGAGCTGCCATGTTTATTGCCTCAGTGGAGTCATTCTTCTTGCAAAAAAAAAATAATTGACCACTAGATGGCAATATACTTTGAAGAAGACCTCTGCTGAGACAAACAATACCCATACTTCCTTTCTGCTTCCCTCCATATGTACATCATACCCCTTTATTGTCAGTTGTTTACCTTGTCCGTGTTATTTAAATGAGAAATTGGGCAAATTCATTTCTCAATAAATGCTCAGTGGAGCCACCGCCACCACCAACAAGTTTTGGAGGGCGGCACAATGATCTCTCTGGATAATGGAAATGAGCAGAGAGGCTCCCGATTGGGTTACAGACATACAGGAATAGCTATTCAACAAACCAGTCCTCCCATTTGCACATCCCGAATTACCAGTCTGTTATTAAAGTTCCAGGATATTAATCAGGGTTTTGTACCAGAAGGAAATTGGCTCAGGGATTTTCCCTTGTTCGGATAGGCAAATGAGCAGGGCAGGTTGATGCAGGTTGAAAGGTATAATTGCACCCTATGTACACGACTGCCAGCATAATGTATGGAACTGAGGCCTCCAGTAATAAAGCACTGGGTGCTTAGGTGACTGACTACATAGATAACCCTTTGTAATTTCCTTCTTCTTGACCCAGGGATCTCTTGGACCGCTTCGTTCCCAGAGCAATGGTCTAAGCACCATGTCTGTGAGTGGCTACAGTATTGCTGTGACAGCTACAAACTTGATGCCAACTGTATCCCCTTCGATCACTTTAATGTATCTGGTCTGCAGCTTTGTAATATGACCAGAGATGACTTCACAGAGGCAGCGGGATCGTGTGGGTATTATCTCTACAGTATTCTACAGGATATCCGCACGCAAGGTTCGTACCAACACTACAACAAACCCTTTCAGAATTCCAGAGACACTTAAAGGGATACTGTCATTAGAAAAAATTTTTTTTTCAAAATGAATCGGTTAATAGAGCTGCTCCAGCAGAATTTTGCACTGAAATCCATTTCTCCAAAGAGCAAACAGATTTTTTTATATTCAATTTTGAAATCTGACATGGGGCTAGACATTTTGTCAATTTCCCAGCTGCCCCAAGTCATGTGACTTGTGCTCTGATAAACTTCAATCACTCTTTACTGCTGTACTGCAAGTTGGAGTGATATCACCCCCCTCCCTTCCCCCCCCCCCAGCAGCCAAACAACAGAACAATGGGAAGGTAACCAGATAGCAGCTCCCTAACACAAGATAACAGCTGCCTGGTAGATCTAAGAACAACACTCAATAGTAAAAACCCATGTCCCACTGAGACACATTCAGTTACATTGAGTAGGAAAAACAGCAGCCTGCCAGAAAGCATTTCTCTCCTTAAGTGCAGGCACAAGTCACATGACCAGGGGCAGCTGGGAAATTGACAATATGTCTAGCCCCATGTCAGATTTCAAAATTGAATATAAAAAAAACTGTTTGCTCTTTTGAGAAATGGATTTCAGTGCAGAATTCTGCTGGAGCAGCACTATTAACTGATTCATTTTGAAATTTTTTTTTTCCCATGACAGTATCCCTTTAAAGTTACTTAATCTGATGGAGCTGTTTGTGGATAATGTGATTCCGCTACAAGTCTGTTGTATTATGAAAGATCACAAGAGACTTGTTGGTGTCTAGTGTCCTACAAGAAGCTTGAGATCTGCTAGTAGGTCATGATAGAATCTGTTGGTGCCTGTTGGATCTGCTCTATTTTGGGTTGCCAGGCTAATGACTTGAAACAGACTGATCTTTAAATAAGTGGTATTTATTTACAAAGGAACTAAAAGGTATAACATAAAAAGTTACTAAGATGAAGGGCTAGGGAAAGGTGCAATGGAAGGGAGTGGAAAGTGACGAAATAACAAAGTATTTACAATGCTCTTTATATACAAATAAGACCATTCAAACAAGCATACTACCCTTTTCCCAAAACAGCCACACCCAAAAGACAGTCCCAGCCAATCAGGTCGATGTTAGCTGTTCTTGAAGATGGTTCATCTCATCTTAGATAGACAAGGGACTGAAATCAAGTTAGGATGCACGGTGAAAGAAATCCCATAATCCAATGCTCCAGGTGTCCCTTTGTTGATCCAGCAGAGTGTCATTCCCTTGGGAACTCTTGCTATCCCTGCACCCACACCAGTGTGTCCAGTTATTTGCATCTCGCTTTTGGACATTACTGTAGCTGCAAGGATTGTTTTATGGCAGGATGGCTGTTGTCCAGGCTTGTACCTTCACAGTTGCCATAGATGGAAATGCTGATATCTGTTAATCCATTGTGTGTATGGGCTTACTGTTGAATATCCAAAATTCAGTACTACAGTGCCCACTGTCCTACAAGAATCTTGAGATATACTGGTATATCATGATAGACACATTGGTGCTACTGTCCTACAAGAAGCATGAGATATACTGGTATATCATGATGGACACATTGGTGCCCACTGTCCTACAAGAAGCTTGAGATATACTGGTATATCATGATAGACACATTGGTGCCACTGTCCTACAAGAAGCATGAGATATACTGGTATATCATGATGGACACATTGGTGCCCATTGTCCTACAAGAAGCTTGAGATATACTGGTATATCATGATAGACATATTGGTGCCCACCTTCCTAAAATAAGCTTGTTATCTGTTAGTAAGTCATGATAGAATCTGTTGGTGCCCACTGCCCTACAAAAAGCTTGAGATCTACTAATAGGTCATGATAGAATCTGTTGGTGTCCACTGTCCTGGGCTTGAGATCTTCTTGTAGATCATGAGAGACCTGTTGGTGTCCACTCTCATGACAAGAATTATCATATCTACTGATGGAATGACCTGTGACCAAGGGGGTATAGTCAGTTGTCTTGCATGAATCACCAACTAAAATCTGGGGAGTCCGCTGTCGAGTTGATTTTTAACCGAATTTTTGGGTTAAAAAACAAGAATTTTCCGAGATTTATTATACCCTGGAGCTGGAAATAGCTTGAATCCAAAAACACTCCAGCTAAAACATGTCAAGGTCATGTTAAAGTCAGTGGCAGAGGTCCCTTCAACGATGTGAAGATGTTTATAGCCTTCGTGATGTTCGAGGTTTTTTTTGGTGTGTTTTGCTTGAAAACTCGATTAATTAGAATGATTCAAGTTATTTTTTTGCTGAAACTTGATTAATTCAAGTTTTCAGGTTCTTCGCCCCGAATTCACTGATTCGTGGTTTTCCCATTCCAGGTCTAAAATTCGACCTTTGATAAAAAAAACCCCTTAACATTGTTTTGGAATCTGATTGGGCACATAGCTAGGGTGACCATCATTGCATCGTAAAGTGTGGAGTGGCCATTACTAGTACAGGGTGTTCCCATGAAGCCTATATTCTTTGTGTGAATATTTTCTTTTGTTTTAATTCTTCTACAGGGTTCGCATGCCATACCACCACTGAAGACAGAAGTCCACCAATATCAAACAGTGAGTACATTCTTCATTGTATATGCTGTATATATAAATTAAATATAAATATTTAAATAAAGCCAATATTCTCATTCTTTGTGCGTAAGATATTTTTTAATTGGAACAGGGAACAGTAAAAGGAGACGCTGATGGAATATGGAGAAACATTCATAGTGCTTGAGAGACAGAATCAGGAATGGTCACACTGCTGGACAGATAGACATATTAGTAGAGGGGGTAGACATACTGGTGGAAGAGTAGACCATACTTCCGGAGGGACAGATACATTCTGGATTCTGATACATCTTTGAAAACCTTTGCCTTACGCTACTAATGTTTGTACTATTTAGAGTGCTGATACCCTACAGGTTAGACACTTGATGGGTCTACACCGGGTTCTCTTGATAAAAAGCTAAACATTGCTATTGCTTGCCATTTCAGAAGAAGAAAGAGTAGAAGTGAAGATAGAAGTAGTGAAACGGAACAAACCATCCACACTCAGCAGACCTGGTAAGAACAAAAATGGAAAGAAGGATGGGCATATACTGGCACTGGCACATCAAATCTAATCGGGCACTTTCTAAATAAAATAGTATGGGTGGTTCACTACTAAATATTTTGCCTGCTTTTTTGCTTTAGGGAAATGGCACATATGGCCATGGTGAGGTGTTGTCATCCTAGTGATTTCCAGCCAAGTGGGCAGTTAAAAAGGGTTTAACCCTATTTCTTAATGCTGTGACTCTTGAAGACTCTTGAACCTGTGTTTTATTTGTATCTTAGGTGTACACAGTTCTCACCTGTGGGAATTCATGAGGGACCTTCTTCTCTCACCTGATGCCAATGATGGAATCCTGGAATGGGATGATAAAGAACATGGGGTATTCCGAGTGGCAAAGTCTGAAGCACTGGCGCAGATGTGGGGCAGAAGGAAAAAGAATGAAAGGATGAACTATGAAAAACTCAGCCGAGCCCTGAGGTGAGTCCCAGAATTCTCTAGTGAGTCATGACAAAAATGGCAGCAAACATCTCTATGGAGGACACATGTTGGCTGGGCAAAGTTTTTTTTGGCTGGTGTATTTGCCTACATTTTAAACTGACAGTTAGTGAGGCTTTAGTACTTGCTCCAATCTGCCAAACTACCAATTTTGCTCCCAATCTGCCCAAACCCCTAGCTATCATTGGCCATTGGTGATATATAAATGAGACACTAAAATTATGTAGGTTCAACCCTGATGGAACAATGGAATATTACCAGAGGCTCAAGGAGCTGACGCCCAACAACAAATACAGGGCCATTGGAGGGATAGTCCAACATTATATAAATAATGGGGCTCTACAAAGTCTGTTTCACCATGGGCCCCATCAATACTAAAGACAACCCTGCCTAAAAGGAATGTACTTTCCAAGTCAAGGTCTTTGCAAAGGTCAATATCTGGGAAGAGGCAGGATCAGACCATAAGGCCCTTGGCAAAAGTTCAGGAGCGCAAGGGGGCACACAATTGCAAGCTTCCAGAAGATGCAGACTTAGGGTTGCCACCTGTTCGGTTTTGACCCGAATCAGTTCGGTTTTTCTGAGGCTTGTTCTGGTCTCAAGTTTCTGTTCGGTTTCCAGCCTTGTGAAAACCGAACAATAATTTGGCCAATAAACGAATTATCGAGTGAGGTTAATTTCTTATAACAGAAACAAAAAAAAAACCAAATCAATCAAAAATAAGAAATTGTTTTCCTAAATTAGAATTGATATCTTTCAGAGCTCTCTGGATACCTGATTTCTGTATAATAGATCCCATGCCAATAGTAAAAGGATTGGGCTTACTCAACAGTCAGAATATAGATAAGAGATAGGGTTACCAGTAGGGTTGCCATCTTTTCTGGAAAAAAAATACCGGCCTATATTCTTGCCGTTTTTTCCTAATAATAACATTGGTATCAAGCATCGTTTTTACCGGGCAGGCCAGTAAACTACCGGCCAGGTGGCAACCCTAGTTGTGATTTAGAACTGAATATCAAAACTTTCTGTCTGATTTACAACATTAAAAGTGATGCAATAACCCACCCCGGGGTCATAACTCCACCTACTTCATTGTGCCTGCCTCTTATGTCAACGCTGCTCCACCCCCAATGCTATCTGTCCCGCCCCTTGTGTTCCCTGTGTGCTGGCAAAGGTGGCAACCCGACTGCATTGAGTGTTGTACCTCAGGGTGCAAGCCAAGGGGCAAAGTACAAAAAACAGAGAGCCTTGGTTAGGAGATGAGCTTCATTCAGTTTTTAACTGGCCAGTCTATTATTCCACTCTGATAGAGAATGATATCTATTTGCAGGCACTACTATAAAAGTGGGATCCTGGAGCGGGTAGACAGGAGGCTGATGTACAAATTCGGGAAGAATGCCCATGGGTGGAAATGACAGTGCCATAGAAGTTGGTTCAGTGCCATCACCAGGGGGAACTATGGATGTCACACCGTGGATTGACTGGCAATTAATGAGAACTGGCAGGTATTAGAATGTGAATGGCACAGCTGAAACGCCTAAAGTAGAAAAACATGGATGGAGATCTCCTGCAGGTTCTACATGATGGACAACCACTTTTTATCCACAAGCAAGAGCAGCAGCTTCCCGCTTGTATAATACAGGATGGATCTACCCAAACATTCCTGGCTTCTTCCTTTGTCCTAGTCCTTCAAACCGCCCGAATATGGCTGCTATAAGATTTCCATACGGGAATATCCAGAAGGAAACCCTCAAACCTGGAGATGTTCGTCTGCACTTTCCTCTATTAAGACAATACCTTTTTAAACCCTTTAAACAATAAAATCCTACCTATAACCCCAATGGTAGAAACATTGAATGTAATGGATAAAGAAATAAAACATTTGCAGAAGAACTAATAACCCATAGCAACCAATGAGCATCTAGCATTTATAGGTCGCCCTATTAGAGTTTATTCTCATCCTGCAAACCCTCCAGTATTCTGAGGGTACAATTTAGGCTTTGCTCCTGATTGCATCAAAAAATATCAGGACATGACCATAGTCCTCCCCAAATAGCAAATATGAGATAAGGCAAGAATCATAGTTGGATATGGGCAGCCAATCACAGCTCTGCCTTCACATGGGAAAAATCAACTGTGGTTCCCTCTCAGGTCCACTTATCCGCTGATAGGCTGGCATCCTACAGGGCAAGGTAGGTAGCAGGTAGCAATTACTAGTCAGCTGTTTAGAGACAAGCATCTGATTGGTTGCTATGGGTTACTAGACCTGCAGTTTTGCTCTTATCATGAAATACTCTGTTTGTATTTAATAAATAGGTGTCCTCATCTCCTGCCCCATCCTGACACCTAATAGTCTGTAAATTAATAAAAATGAATGTATTTTGAGAGTGTTTAATTGTATTTCTTGCAATTATAAAATAAATCTGTATTTTCTGGTGCCTGCAACTATGATGGAATTCAGGGGGGGATATTGCTGCATCGTGGGGGGGGGGGGAAATGTTGTATGCCCTTAAAATTGCATTTGTGGTTGTAAATGACCCCCCTTCTGTGTGCCAAGGGCCTTAAAAATCAGAGGATGTAGGGACTCATTCATTCCAGGCCCTAAACTGCATGAGGGCAGTAACAGCCAATCAGCAATTAGTAATGATCAGTCAGTTCTCAAATTAAGCAAATACCTGATGTTCCAGCGCATTTCACCAATAAGAACATGATGTCTCTTTACCCAAAAGAGTGTGACAGTGTCTTGTGATAAATTAAACCAGATAACCAGCTAGAACAAGATGTTTCACCCATGTGTACCAGGAATCGCCCTTCTATGTAGGATATTCGCATGAGCCAATCAGATATGGAAAGGGTGCCAGCCTCCCCCTGATTCTACTGCCCAAGGCACAGGCCCTTATTACCCCTTTTTGTTTTTCTCTGCTTGTTATCATCCAAGTGCACAGCATAGGGCATCGACCCAAGCTCTTTCCTAGAAAGTCAATAAACTGCCAAAAAATGATAGTCAACAGCAAAGCCTGTCGGTTCCCAGCATGCACTGCTCTTCATTAATATATTTGCTGCTGGGTGACCCCCAACCTGGTGCTGTGTGCTTTAGGCACAATCATTAACCTCTGATGCTAATAATTCACTGACACAAAACAATGCTGAGTCCATCAGACTGCCCATTAACCCCTTCCTTTCCAGTGCCGTAATACATACGTGGCAGTCCTAATTTGTGACCTTGTTATGAGCTAAGGGAGTCCAGCCTGAAGGCCAGTTAGGGGAAGATTTGGGGTGAGTGCTTATTTGTACCCTGGGTACCCCTGGAACTATAGCAGGGTGACACCCCAATGTTTCTATATATCTGTAACCTTGTTATGAGCTAAGGGGGCCCAGTCTGAAGGTCAGTTAGGGGGAGATTTGGGGTGAGTGTTTATTTGTACCCTGGGTACCCCTGGAACTATAGCAGGGTGACTGTTACCCCAATGTTTCTATATATGTGTAACCTTGTTATGAGCTAAGGGGGCCCAGTCTGAAGGTCAGTTAGGGGGAGATTTGGGGTGAGTGTTTATTTGTACCCTGGGTACCCCTGGAACTATAGCAGGGTGACTGTTACCCCAATGTTTCTATATATGTGTAACCTTGTTATGAGCTAAGGGGGCCCAGTCTGAAGGTCAGTTAGGGGGAGATTTGGGGTGAGTGCTTATTTGTACCCTGGGTACCCCTGGAACTATAGCAGGGTGACTGTTACCCCAATATTTCTATATATGTGTAACCTTGTTATGAGCTAAGGGGGCCCAGTCTGAAGATCATTTAGGGGGAGATTTGGGGTGAGTGCTTATTTGTACCCTGGATACCCCTGGAACTATAGCAGGGTGACACCCCAATGTTTCTATATATCTGTAACCTTGTTATGAGCTAAGGGGGCCCAGCCTGAAGGTCAGTTAGGAGGAGATTTGGGGTGAGTGCTTATTTGTACCCTGGGTACCCCTGGAACTATAGCAGGGTGACTGTTACCCCAATGTTTCTATATATCTGTAACCTTGTTATGAGCTAAGGGGGCCCAGTCTGAAGGTCAGTTAGGAGGAGATTTGGGGTGAGTGCTTATTTGTACCCTGGGTACCCCTGGAACTATAGCAGGGTGACTGTTAGCCCAATATTTCTATATATGTGTAACCTTGTTATGAGCTAAGGGGCCCAGTCTGAAGATCATTTAGGGGGAGATTTGGGGTGAGTGCTTATTTGTGCCCTGGGTACCCCTGGAACTATAGCAGGGTGACTGTTACCCCCAATGTAACCTGAAAAGAAGTCTGAACCCAAATACTCTGATATCCCCACTCTTGTATTTGAAATGTTCATGGTCCGATGACATTTTAATAACAAATTCATTCAAATTATATACATCCTATTCTTTGCACGTGGCACATGGTTTTCCAGTAGGCTCAATCCAGCTCTAACTTCAGTGCATTCTACATCATAGGCTGGCCCTTCTCATTGGTCTCGTTGGTGCAAAACTCAAGGAGATCCCAATTGTCTTACTCACTTGCCATTGTGGGCCAAGAGTCCAAAAGGTTATTATACAACCTCATAGCAGAGCTCCTTGACCCATCAGTCCTCCAAAATGTTGCTCCCTCCTCCTCTTCCCAGACTCCTGCCCTTTGCACAGACTTTTGTTTATGCAGGTGATAGCTCTCTTGTCTAGTCCTTCCCTACTCCTCCTCCTCCAGCCACTGCCCAGTAAAGGCTTCTCTCTCCCTCCAGTGAGGGTGGAACCTGTGGGTTATTATATAGCAGAGCCTTCCTCAGGCCTTACACTGCACACAGAACACCATGGCAAACAATAAGGAGAAGGCAGACACCCAGATGAACCAATGGAAGGAGACTCGAGGGTCTCAGGTACCACCAGCTTTTGGGATACAATTATCTAAAAATGTTTATGGGTCATTCTCCTACAGGGTGTGTGAGATAGAGGAGGGTGTAGGCGTGTATATAATATTACTTTTCCCCCTTATATTACAGTATACTCAATACCATTTAAAGTCCACTTGAAGTCATTTTCAGAAGATGAAATCCTGTTGGACTAGGCTTATTTGGGGTCCTTTGTAAATAAGGGCACCCTATTTATAAATATATATATATGTTTGAATTTCCCCCTGTTATTACCAATATGGGATCTATTATCCAAAAACCCATTATATTGTGTTTGTGCACATTGTCACTCTTGTACAGAACAAGCAGTTAGTTTGGTTCTTAATTCTGCCGCTGCCGGATACTCATTGCTGATAGGTTGCCCAGTACGAACCCCCCATAAAAAGCTGCTTCTTTTTTAATTATCTTCTACTTAAAGTTGTTATTCTGATGTAGCCCTGAACACAAGGTTATATGGTTCAGAGCAGGTATTATATTATACACTTAGTGTGTAAGTCTGGGGCCAATATATATAGTGATATAACCCTCAGGACAATGGTTGGATCCTATGGGTGGCTGGTGCTGACCTGTTCTAGCTTGCTTGGTCAATATCTTTTAAAGATATGGCCAATTTATGCATATTTTTACTCTCCAATGGCCAAATTGTTTCTCTCTGTGCCTGGGAACTACCCCTGTTGCCTGCAGAACTGATAGGAAAAAGGTGCAAAAAAAGGTTTCTCCCAAAAATCTAACAAGTATCCCTCCCCCTCTTCAACTTTCTGCAGCTCTCCCTCCCCCACCTCTCAGTCTCCTTTTGTTTGTCTGCTCCGAGAGAAAGAACAGGTCAGTAGAAGAATACCATAAACATCAAGTTGTCATGCTCCATTGATACATCGCTGATACCTTTACACAGCACTTACTGACACTGTTCTTCACTCACTTCAGCCCCTGCCCCAATTGAGTCTACAAGGTCTTTTAACACTATGGTAAATTTCCCCAGGAGCCAATGAACCTGCCTACACACTCCATGCAGCTAGGGTTGCCATCTGGCCGGTATTTTGCCGGTAAAAATGATGCTTAATGCTAATGTTATTAATAGGAAAAAACTGCAAGAATATAGGAAAGCCAGTATTTTTTTCCAGAAAAGGTGGTAACCCTACATGCAGCTGGAGCCCTGACTCCAATCAAATCCAGGACCCCATTGCCTTAAATCAGTGGAGCTAAAGAAGAAAGAAGAAAGGCCCTGGTCATATGTGCAATGGCACAAAGGGCAACAAGATGGGGTGGGAAAGGGGACAACTATGTGCCTTCCTCCCAACTGCCATTCATGAAGGCCATCTACTGTAGAAAGCAGGATGCAGTGCAAAGTTCAAAAACACAGAGTATTGCATCTGTTTTTTTCACTTTGCACCCTGCCCTGCATGTTGTGAATAACCCCTATTGTAAAAAAAAATGTCACCTTTCCCCCTTTCCCCTATCAAATTGCAGAGGAGAGTGAGTCCTGCTGTTGTCTCACCAAAGTGTAGTCATTGCTTGGACAACAGCCGCACGGGCCTTCTACCCCTCTAGAATTGATCAGTGATCAGCTTCTGGGCATTTCCATCAGATCAGTGCAAGATGGTTATCCCTGTCTGTGACCAGTTTGTACTAACCAATCATCTTGTAGGATGGCCAATCAGATATCAAGAAACTTAGCCAGTGTCTGCCCAGTAGTGATGTGCACATTGATACGAAACCCACAGTGACCTGCGGGTTGACCACCAGTTGGGTGGGTTTGGGTTTAAATTTGGCCAGGGTTGGGTGCAGGTCAGACTGAGAAAGTACACTCCACCTGAATATTCCCTGTCTTGGAACTAGAGGCACACACAGAAGTAGTGTAGAGAGCGAGATGGTGCTCGTATGCGTTGGATGTGGCTCCTACAATGGCAACATTTTGTGGGTTAGGGTCGGGTGCTGGTTAAGGTTTTGTGGGTTAGGGTTGGGTGTGGGTTGAGTTTTTCCTGAACCGCATATCACTAATGACCAGCTTTGAGCAAATTTTCATTATCATAATCATGGAGATTATATTGATGGTGTCCAGTGGAGTAACTAGATGTCACTGGGCCCCACAGCAAATAAATTTTAGGGCCCCCAACATATCCAGAGATTGCCCTGTTTTACAAATAAATGTTGAAATTGCTCATTGTTTGGATCTCATGAGGCCCCCTGTGCCCTTTGGGCCCCCCAGCACCTGCAGGGTCTGCTTCCTCTATAGTTACCCTCCTGATGGTGTCCCTTAAACAGCTCCAAATGGTCCAGGACCGTAAATCCCAGGTCTTCCTTGCACTGGACATCAGTATAGTTCAGTAAATCCCATGGGTGCACATGCTTAATGGATTCCAATGGAGTCCAAAGGGGAACAATTTTGCACCTCTTGGAGCTCCAGCAACTATGTCATGGGTGGGTAGATACACAACAAAATTAATTATTTTGCATCTCCACCTAGAAACCAAATGTGCTGACCACAGGAGCGGGTCACCCCGTGGGAGATAAGCTGAATCTCTTGACCGTCGGCCCCCGGGGACCACTGTTAGTTCAAGATGTGGTGTTCACTGACGAGATGGCACACTTTGACAGAGAGAGGATTCCAGAAAGAGTAGTCCATGCCAAAGGAGCAGGTACAATGAAACCAGGAGGCCACACATCTTTATTGAGTCCTAACTCCAGTATTAAATATATTGTAATGCAAAAAGAATTGTTCTCATGGAAGGTTTTCTTTATTTTTAGGTGCTTTTGGCTATTTTGAGGTCACTCATGACATCACACAGTACTGCAAGGCCAAAGTGTTTGAGAAGGTTGGGAAGAGAACTCCAGTTGCAGCCCGATTCTCCACTGTCGGTAGGATAATTATTATATTAAATATATGGGTTTGGTAACAGGATTGCCTTAGGCTTCATATTTGACATGATGTTTCTTTACCAGCGGGAGAAGCCGGATCTCCTGACACAATCAGGGACCCTAGAGGGTTTGCAGTGAAGATGTACACAGAGGATGGGAACTGGGACCTGACGGGTAACAACACCCCTATCTTCTTCATCCGCGATGCCATATTAGTAAGTATGACCTCATTTTCTGCCACAGTTGAGTTTCCACATCTCAGCAAGGGTAACAATGATGTCTCCTCCTTCTGCAGTTCCCGTCCTTTGTCCACTCTCAGAAGAGGAACCCCCAGACTCATATGAAGGACCCAAATATGGTGTGGGATTTCTGGACCCTGCGCCCGGAGTCTCTCCACCAGGTTTTTTTTTTTATTGCTCATTCTCTTTCTTGATGCATTTCTTTTGTGATGTCCTTTGTGATGTCCTTTTTACACGTGCATGGCTTGTCCACATGGACTACCGCTTCCACCAGCACCTTCAAACATTCTTGGAATTACTGGTTCAGTGATATAAGTGGCTTAAAGCATGGATTGTCTTTCAGATGCTACATCCAAGAACACTCCTACATACACGCATACATACTTTAATATAAGGATATTTGAGGTCACCAGCATCCCAAGGTTTAGCAGAACAAGCCTAGTATTTAATATAAGGATATTGGAGGTCACCAGTAACCAGGGCCGGATTTACATAGTGGGTGCCCCTAGGCCCACTGCCGTTCGTTCCCCCTGTCCTCTCTTCTTTATTCGTGCAAATTTCCATCATCTGGACCGGAGCAATGGGGATTGGCACAGGGGAAATTTAGAAAATTATGGTATCTCCAGCGCATCCCCTGTGTTTCTGAACCAATGTGGGTGTGGTTGGGCAGCATGCCGTCCCCCTAAAATCCTGCCACCCTAGGCCCGGGCCTGGGTGGCCTTTCCACAAATCCGGGCCTGCCAGTAACTAAAGTTTATCAGAACAAGCCTAGAATTTAATTTAAGGATAATGGAGGTCACCAATAACTCAAGGTTTAGCAGGCAAGGTTACTATTTAATACAGTATAAGGACATGGAAGGTCACCAGCAACATATGGGTAAGTGGAACAAGCCTAGTATTTATTAATATAAGGATACTAAAGGTCACCAGCAACCTTAGGTTTATGAGAACAATTCTACCTCCTAGTATTTAATTAAAGAATAATGGGGGTTACCAGCAACCCAAGGTTCAACAGAACTAGTTTAGTGTTTATCACAAAGATGTTGCAACCAAAGCAATCCCCAACTGTTTATTGCAGCCTGTTGGATGTCAAGCCTAACCTAAGGTTTAGTATCTCCTGCTTTTTATTATAAGGATATTGGAAAGTCACCAGCGACCCAAGATTTGGCATCACTAGTGTACTCTTACTGTTGCAGTGACCTAAAGACAAATAACATTTCTGAGCCATGATATGTCAATCTCTTTGCCAGGTCTCCTTCCTGTTTTCAGACCGTGGCATTCCAGACGGGCACCGGCACATGAACGGCTATGGCTCCCACACTTTCAAGCTGGTCAGCTGCAAGGATGAAGCTGTATACTGTAAATTTCATTTCAAGGTGCGGCCCTATAGAATGTCCTCTGTGGAAGGGGGGGGTAAGAGAGATGAGGAAATACATCTTTGATATGAAAGGGTAAATGAGATAATAGCAAGGTGTAGCAAAGCTAATAAATATTGAATAAATTCATTTTATATTGACAGGTATGTTGTAACTGTGTCTCCTCCCACACTGACATTACTTTCTTCCAGACTGACCAAGGGATCCGGAACCTTACAGTGGAAAGAG
The DNA here is from genome assembly GCF_017654675.1 of Xenopus laevis. Taxonomy (NCBI): domain Eukaryota; kingdom Metazoa; phylum Chordata; class Amphibia; order Anura; family Pipidae; genus Xenopus; species Xenopus laevis. The sequence continues at coordinate 8,157,605 of NC_054377.1, forward strand.
CAGAGCAACTGGCTGCCAGCGACCCTGACTATGGCATTCGTGACCTGTATGAGGCCATTGCTGCTGGGAACTACCCCTCCTGGACTCTCTATATCCAAACCATGACATTCCAGCAAGCAGAGAAATTCCCATTCAATCCATTTGATGTAACCAAAGTACGTTCTGGTGCCTGGGAGAAATCAGACATTGTTGGCCCTTTATTTCAGTAAAGTTTGAATCTCCAGGTCAAGCTCTTTCCATCTCTGTCTAGTGCCTACTATGCCTGCTATCCCTCAGTCACACTCCCTTCCCAGAGACTATTATCCACTATTATCTCCCTACTATACCTGCTATCCCACAGTCACACTCCCTTCCCAGAGACTATTATCCCACTGTTACTATAGGCACCATCTCTCCCTACTATACCTGCTATCCCACAGTCACACTCCCTTCCCAGAGACTATTATCCACTGTTACTATAGGCACCATCTCTCCCTACTATACCTGCTATCCCTCAGTCACACTCCCTTCCCAGAGACTATTATCCACTGTTACTATAGACACCATCTCTCCCTACTATACCTGCTATCCCACAGTCACACTCCCTTCCCAGAGACTATTATCCCACTGTTACTATAGGCACCATCTCTCCCTACTATACCTGCTATCCCACAGTCACACTCCCTTCCCAGAGACTATTATCCCACTGTTACTATAGGCACCATCTCTCCCTACTATACCTGCTATCCCACAGTCACACTCCCTTCCCAGAGACTATTATCCACTGTTACTATAGGCACCATCTCTCCCTACTATACCTGCTATCCCTCAGTCACACTCCCTTCCCAGAGACTATTATCCACTGTTACTATAGACACCATCTCTCCCTACTATACCTGCTATCCCACAGTCACACTCCCTTCCCAGAGACTATTATCCCACTGTTACTATAGGCACCATCTCTCCCTACTATACCTGCTATCCCACAGTCACACTCCCTTCCCAGAGACTATTATCCCACTGTTACTATAGACACCATCTCTCCCTACTATACCTGCTATCCCACAGTCACACTACCTTCCCAGAGACTATTATCCACTGTTACTATAGGCACCATCTCTTCCTACTATACCTGCTATCCCACAGTCACACTCCCTTCCCAGAGACTATTATCCACTGTTACTATAGACACCATCTCTCCCTACTATACCTGCTATCCCACAGTCACACTCCCTTCCCAGAGACTATTATCCACTGTTACTATAGGCACCATCTCTCCCTACTATACCTGTTATCCCACAGTCACACTCCCTTCCCAGAGACTATTATCCCACTGTTACTATAGGCACCATCTCTCCCTACTATACCTGCTATACCACAGTCACACTCCCTTCCCAGAGACTATTATCCTCACTGTTACTATAGGCACCATCTCTCCCTACAATACCTGCTATCCCACAGTCACACTCCCTTCCCAGAGACTATTATCCACTGTTACTATAGGCACCATCTCTCCCTACTATACCTGCTATCCCACAGTCACACTCCCTTCCCAGAGACTATTATCCACTGTTACTATAGGCACCATCTCTCCCTACTATACATGTTATCCCACAGTCACACTCCCTTCCCAGAGACTATTATCCACTGTTACTATAGGCACCATCTCTCCCTACTATACCTGCTATCCTACAGTCACACTCCCTTCCCAGAGACTATTATCCACTGTTACTATAGGCACCATCTCTCCCTACTATACCTGCTATCCCACAGTCACACTCCCTTCCCAGAGACTATTATCCACTATTACTATAGACACCATCTCTCCCTACTATACCTGCTATCCCACAGTCACACTCCCTTCCCAGAGACTATTATCCACTGTTACTCTAGGCACCATCTCTCCCTACTATACCTGCTATCCCAAAGTCACACTCCCTTCCCAGAGACTATTATCCCACTGTTACTATAGGCACCATCTCTCCCTACTATAACTGCTATCCCACAGTCACACTCCCTTCCCAGAGACTATTATCCACTGTTACTATAGACACATCTCTCCCTACTATACCTGCTATCCCACAGTCACACTCCCTTCCCAGAGACTATTATCCCACTGTTACTATAGGCACCATCTCTCCCTACTATACCTGCTATCCCACAGTCACACTCCCTTCCCAGAGACTATTATCCCACTGTTACTATAGGCACCATCTCTCCCTACTATACCTGCTATCCCACAGTCACACTCCCTTCCCAGAGACTATTATCCCACTGTTGCTATAGGCACCATCTCTCCCTACTATACCTGCTATCCCACAGTCACACTCCCTTCCCAGAGACTATTATCCACTGTTACTATAGACACCATCTCTCCCTACTATACCTGCTATCCCACAGTCACACTCCCTTCCCAGAGACTATTATCCACTGTTACTCTAGGCACCATCTCTCCCTACTATACCTGCTATCCCAAAGTCACACTCCCTTCCCAGAGACTATTATCCCACTGTTACTATAGGCACCATCTCTCCCTACTATACCTGCTATCCCACAGTCACACTCCCTTCCCAGAGACTATTATCCACTGTTACTATAGGCACCATCTCTCCCTACTATACCTGCTATCCCACAGTCACACTCCCTTCCCAGAGACTATTATCCACTGTTACTATAGGCACCATCTCTCCCTACTATACCTGCTATCCCACAGTCACACTCCCTTCCCAGAGACTATTATCCACTGTTACTATAGACACATCTCTCCCTACTATACCTGCTATCCCACAGTCACACTCCCTTCCCAGAGACTATTATCCACTGTTACTATAGACACCATCTCCCCCTACTACACCTGCAATACCACAGCCACATTAATCCTAATAGATTATTAGATTGATTTTTCTGATGAGCACTAGGTCAGTACAATTAAAAACTGCTTAGTGATTGCTACGGGTGAGAATGACTACCATTTTATCTAATACATACCATAAAGCGAAAGATTTTTTTCTTCTCTCAGGTCTGGCCACATGGAGATTATCCTCTCATACCTGTGGGCAAAATGGTGCTGAGCCGAAACCCAACAAACTACTTTGCTGAAGTGGAGCAGTTGGCCTTTGACCCAAGTAACATGCCCCCTGGGATTGAACCGAGCCCAGATAAGATGCTGCAGGTGGGATGATGGGCACTGACTGTATATAATGATAAATGTAATGGTTCTACTTTTATACCAAACAACTGCTAATATCATTCTATAAACTGTTTTAGGGGAGACTGTTTTCCTATCCTGACACCCACAGACATCGCCTGGGAACAAATTACCTCCAGCTGCCCATCAACTGCCCCTACAAGGTGCGTGTGGCCAACTACCAGCGGGACGGGCCCATGTGCTTCACTGATAACCAGGGTAAGAAAATACCCCAGTTATATTTAGGGTTGCCACCTGTTTCGGGTTTTGACCCGGGTTTTTTTTAAAGGGCTGTCTGGGTTTCCAAATTAGGAAAATCATTTAGGATTCCCTGCGATTGATGCGATGATTGGCCAATCGCTGATTGCCACGTCATAGCCCTTGGTCTCTTGATCAGGTCCTGCCCCACTACATCACATCCCACCTCCCGCTACATCACAGCCCTGCCTTTCCTTTGAGAGAAAAGGTGGCAACCCTAGTTATTTTGGCAGAATGTTCTGCTGTTGAAATATGAAATTATTGACCAGTCGTATACATAAGATTTCTCTTTTTTTAAAGATACTGCCTATAATAATGGGTAAATAATAAAAAGCTGTATGCAGTACTCACCTGCTTTAAACCACTAACCCCCTACTCTACTTCCGGGTTCTGTGCTGAGCCAATCACAGCTCTTCTAAAGGGGGAGGGACACAGTGTTTGATTATCCTGATGCTGACTAAGATAGCCAATCACTGTACTCTACTTCCTAAGATTGGCTCAGAAGCAGGAAGCAGAGTAGGGAGGCAGTGCTTGAAAAGCAGGTAAGTACTTCCGCCAGCTTTGTATCATTTGCCCACAAAGGTTTTAAAAGGAGTCATATTCAGATGGCCATGTCTATAGATGGAAATTAATTGTCCTTTAACCTGTCACTACATGGGATAGAGACCCACTGAGTGTATAAATCCCCTTAAGTTGAGTTATCAAAGGGGCAGAAGTTACAGTAGAATGGGTAATGTAAGTTTACAGTAAGTTGACAAACCAGATTTAGATTTCTGCTCAAATTTGCATCTGTAAATTACGCAGGTCCATGACTTCAGGTGGTGGGGGATCATGATGTGGTCATTGGCCAATCGACACATCTATCAGAGATCATCTGGATTTCCTTGTATGGAAAACTGGGTAGGAAGTTTTGACCCAGGAAGTGCTTCTAAAAAACCAGGCTGTCCGAGTTAAAGCCGGACAAGTGGCAACCCTAGTGCTAAATGTTCTATGATCTATGGCAGGGGTCCCCAACCTTTTTTACCTGTGACCCAAATTCAAGTGTAAAATAATGTTGCAGAGCAACATCAGCATGCAAAAAGTTCCTGGGGCTTCCAAATAAGGTCTGTGATTGACTATTGGTAGCCCCTATGTGGACTTGCAGCCTACAGGAGGCTCTGTTTGGCAGTACACCTGTTTTTTATGCAACTAAATCTTCCCTTTAAGGCAGAAATTCAAAAAGAAGCACCTGCTTCGAGGCCACTGGGAGCAACATCCAAGGGGTCGGAGAGCAACATGTTACTCACGATTCACTGGTTGGGGATCACTGATCTATGGTGAAACTAAGGAAAGGAAAATAACGATGTCTGTGATTCTTTATTGTCTCTCACCCCAGGCGGAGCCCCTAATTATTATCCCAACAGTTTCTCTGCACCAGAGCAGCAGCCTCAGTTTAAGGAGCACAAATTCCGAGTTTCAGCGGATGTTGACCGTTACAACAGCGCCGTCGATGACAACGTCACCCAGGTAAGAACCTTCACAACAGAACAACAGAAACCTTGGAACCTTCCACATCAGTTCTGTCCTTGATGTTTCCCCTATAAAGGTCCTCACTGGTTCAGGGACCGGAGGTCTAGCAACCAGTTTGCCACAGCTCAGGGTCTAATTTCTGTATTTCACCCTAAAGGTGCGGGATTTTTACCTGAATGTGCTAAATGAAGAAGAGCGCCAGCGGCTATGTGAGAACCTTGCCGGGCACCTGAAGGAGTGCCAGCTTTTCATTCAGAAGAGAGCTGTGAGTAACTGTCATCTGGGAGGGATTGGCTGAAGCATTTTGTCCTAGTGGATATCATTTATATGGACCATACATGAACCCAAAGAGAGTCCCACAGAAGGACCATTTATGATTACACAGCCTCTAGTATAGAGTTAACACTGACCGCTCTTCTATTTCCAGGTGAAAAATTTCAGTGACGTCCACCTTGACTATGGCTCCCGTATTCAGGCTCTACTGGACAAGCACAATGCCAAGTGTACAAAGAAGGTAAGGTGTCACCTTGTTAGTGACACTATGCCAGCTTCTACTTGAAGATGGGCAAACAAAAAGGTATTAATTACAATATTTCTGAGCTTGCCCGGCCTAGTGCCTCCTGGGAAAATGTCTGTTTTGAAGCTGAAAAGAGCCCATCCATCAGATCATGACAGATCCTACACAGGCCCATTGGGAGAAGACCACATCAATGTGCCAATTCCTTGTTCTAGTGGGAGTTCCAAACCTGCCCAAGAGATATCTGTCCAGTTTGGGCCCATACATGGGAAGAGAAGTTGCCAATTTGGTCTCAAGCGGCTGAATGGCCAGCTTTACTCCAACTTAAGGTGTCCATACATGGGCAGATCAGAGCTGCAGATATTGGTCCTTTAGACTGATTTGGCAGCTTATTTGCCAGTAAATAGGGGCTTCCGATCAGTCTCCCAGATTGATATCTATCAGGGAGGTTTGATTCTTCTGCAGATCAAGGACCGCATTGGCTAGTTGATGTGGCCCTACGACCCGTTGGCGCCCATACTTTTTGTTGCAATTTGATTGTTCAGCCCTAGGACCAAACGTTTGGATTAACCCAATATCGCCCTACTGTCGGTGGGCATATCGGGGAGAGATATTGAGGTCACCAAACAAGCGGATCTTATCGTGTATGGCCACCTTTACTGTTATAACCCTAGAACAGAAAACCTGCAAGCAGAAAATCCTAGAAGCTTCACAAGTCAAAGAATATTCTCTAAGACTTTGATTAAAGGCAGTTTTAGCTTCAGTATTTCCCTCACTTGGGGGTTTGGGTTATAACTGTGTTCTGTTCCACTTGCAGGAATGTGCCAGACCCAATACCCAGCATTCATCTTACCTGACCTCCAAAGAGAAGTCCAACCTGTAGCCTCTCGTTCTCATCTTCTGCCCAGATGCTTTTCACTTAGAAGATTCTTCGTTGATACTGTTGTTTTTTTTTCTACCGTTTCATTTAACTTTTCGCATGGGCTTGAATCTCGTTGTGTCCTTTTCTGTTTCATTACGATTTATTTCTGTTAAAGTCGCTCTGGGCAACTTCCCAGGGGCAATTAAAGGCACATTACTGACAATGCCTCTGGACTGAGATCTACAAATCTTTCATGTTAAGGTGGCCATACAGTACATGAGCAGATTTAAGTTGCCAATTTGGACCCTTCAAAATGATTCAGCAGCTTCTCTGCCCATGTATGGGTCCTTCCAAACAATATTTGGCCAGTTTAAGCAATTTTTGGTACAAGTATGAAAACTGTTATCCAGAATGCTCGGGACCTGGGGTTTTCCAGATCTTTCTGTAATTTGGATCTTCGTAGATTAAGAAGAAGAAAATCACATAAACATTAAATAAACCCAATAGGCTGGTTTTGCTTCCAATAAGGATTAATCATATCTTAGTTGGGATCAAGTAAAAGTTACTGTTTTATTATTACACAGAAAAGGAAATCGTTTTTAAAAATTTGGATAATCTGATTATAATGGAGTCTATAGGAGACAGCCATTCCATAATTCGGAGCTTTCTGAACAACGGGTTTCCGGATAACGGATCCCATACCTGTAGATACTTGGGAAGGCCCCTGCCAGGCCACCCATTATGTAATTTGGGGAAACTGCTGGGGTCCATATAGAGACCCATTTATTAACTTTTAGTTATACTCTCAAGATTCCACAAGGGAAGGGCTTACAGGAAAGTGATTAGGGTTTCGGCTAAGAAAACGGAAGGGCAGACCAAGCATGTGGTCCTAAATTGTCTTGCTTTAAATAACATAGGCACTTTATCCCTTTCAACTTGCTAGAATTCTACTTCTCTCTGCTGTTATCAAGGGAAAAAGGGAAAAACCATAAAACTGACATCAGCACATGTAAGAGAGAGCTCAGTAATCTCTGCCTCTTGCACCCCAGTCCACTATATTAGGCTAAACCTGTCCCACACTGCCCCCTCATGGTCATATATAGAATTACTGGCGTTCAGAATATTTCCCCCCCAATTGTAATCAGTCTATAACTCCCAACACCCACTGTGAGCCTCGGTGTGTTATGCAACCGCTGCAGATGTCCTTAAGCCACCAATCCCTGCAACCCTGAATTGTATGTGGTTGAACTACAGCTCCCAGCATACCCTGCAAATAGATATTGTTGAAGTACAAGGCTCCACTTTTCTGTTAACAATGCTGTGAAAACCCCAGAGATAGCTGGGGTCCTATATATTCTTATTCTATTCAATCCTATTTTTCTTTTTCATTTATTTGTTTATCTATCTGTGGTATTGTACTATTTTTGTAAAATTTGTCTAAATAAATAATAAATAAAAAAACCAATGCTGTGAAAATATAACCCAGCACTCTCTGCATCCTCTAGATGTTCTTTAAATACATGTATTACACATTGGAATAGTCACCCTGCTACAGTTTTCTCCCTACCAAAGTTTTCCTCCAGGAGGAATGAAAAAGTAGCCAGATAGAGGGGGTACCCAGGGTACAAATAAGTACTCACCCCAAATCTCCCCCTAACTGGCTTTCAGGCTGGGCCCTCTTAGCTCATAACAAGGTTACAGATATATAGAAACATTGGGGTAACAGTCATCCTGCTATAGTTTCAGGGGTACCCAGGGTACAAATAAACACTCACTCCAAATCTTCCCCTAACTGGCCTTCAGACTGGGCCCCCTTAGCTCATAACAAGGTTACAGATATATAGAAACATTGGGGTAACATTCACCCTGATTTAGTTCCAGGGGTACCCAGGACACACATAAGCACTCACCCCGAATCTCCCCCTAACTGGCCTTCAGACTGGGCCCCCTTAGCTGATAACAAGGTTACAGATATATAGAAACATTGGGGTAACAGTCACCCTGCTATAGTTCCAGGGGTACCCAGGGTACAAATAAGCACTCACCCCAAATCTCCCCCTAACTGACCTTCAGACTGGGCCCCCTTAGCTCATAACAAGGTTACAGATATATAGAAACATTGGGGTAACAGTCACCCTGCTATAGTTCCAGGGGTACCCAGGGTACAAATAAACACTCACCCCAAATCTCCCCCTAACTGACCTTCAGACTGGGCCCCCTTAGCTCATAACAAAGTTACAGATATATAGAAACATTGGGGTAACATTCACCCTGCTATAGTTCCAGGGGTACCCAGGTTTAGTTTTACATCAATTTATTGTAACTGCTGCAAGAAAGAATAAAGAAATATATTTGTTATTGACTAGAGGGATTTCCTCTCCCTTTGGGTGCAAGACTTTTGACCCACCGCTGTTTCTCCGGGCAATGTGCTCACGGTTACACCCGGGCGGCTTTATGACAAATGTAGTTGTGCAACGTCTCCTTCAAGATGAAAAAAACAAAACATAATAATTATTAAGTATAAGTGTCAAGTTATATGCGAGTGCTACTATTAAACTCTCAGGTGCCCTAAACTACTGCCTTAACAATGGCATTTTTCTTTCAGTTAACCTTACCTTCTTTCCACCTTCAGCGTTAAATTTATCCAGCAGGGCCTTTATATCCGCACCATAATCTGGGTGAATGTTACTGAAATTTTTAACCTGGGACGGGATATATACAGACATGTGATAAATTAAACAAATTAATAAACAAAAGGAAATCATAAGTCATTTGTTATATTCTGTTTATTGCTGACGCCACATTTCCAATGAAGTCACTGAAATTATTTTGGCATTTGCTTTGTGCTGCCAATCCCTATTTCTGTAGGGAAATGAGAGAGAGCAGACAGTAACCCTTCCAACACTTTCCTCTTGTCTCTATATATTAGGTCCCTATCTAGTGTTACCAATCCCTATTTCTGTAGGGAAATGAGAGCAGACAGTAACCCTTCCAACACTTTCCTCTTGTCTCTATATATTAGGTACCTATCTAGTGTTACCAGTCCCTATTTCTGTAGGGAAATGAGAGAGAGCAGAGAGTAACCCTTCCAACACTTTCCTCTTGTCTCTATATATTAGGTACCTATCTAGTGTTACCAATCCCTATTTCTGTAGGGAAATGAGAGAGAGCAGACAGTAACCCTTCCAACACTTTCCTCTTGTCTCTATATATTAGGTACCTATCTAGTGTTACCAATCCCTATTTCTGTAGGGAAATGAGAGAGAGCAGACAGTAACCCTTCCAACACTTTCCTCTTGTCTCTATATATTAGGTACCTATCTAGTGTTACCAATCCCTATTTCTGTAGGGAAATGAGAGCAGAGCAGGCAGTAACCTTTTACCCATGTCTCTCTCCATATATATATATATCAGACTACTAACTCCTATTTTTCTAAAAATCTAAGATCATGTGAGCAACTATCCAGTGCTGGAGTCTATATTTAAACAGATACTCACAGCTCTTTCTTGGATGAAGATCTGAGCTTCACTTAAGTTTCGGGCGAGATTCTCGCACAGTCGCTGACGCTCCTCTTCAGTCAGAGTCTGAGTGTAGAATGCTCTCACCTGAATATTGGAAGCCGTAATGATCAGAGATCAAGGAGATAGTATAGCTGCACTGATACTACATATACTCGGATTCACCACTGCACCCCGGTATAAGTTGGGCAGGGGGACCCCTTTACCTGAGACACATTGTCCTCATCACTGCAGTCATGTCGATCCACATCTCCTGAGGCCACAAACGTGGAGTCTTTGCACTTTGGATCATCCCGTGGGGAACTGAAGCTGTTTGGATAGTAATTCGGCATATGGCCTAAAGGGTAAGAGGTTGGAAGGTTAAAAATATCTTATATTTTGTTCTTGATGTTAGAATAAGCTGCTTCTATGGAAGTGGAATTGGAATACAAGAAACATTTCCCTGCTACAAGCCTGAACGTTGAGTTGAGTTCTTACTAGGGGTATTAAACATGCACATGGGCCCATCCCGCTGGTAATGAGCCACTTTCACTCCCCGGGGACAGTTGACAGGAAGGTGCAAGTAGTTTGGTCCCAAGCGATACCGGTGAGTATCCGGGTATGAGAACAGGCGACCCTGTAGAAGTAACAAAACTGATGAAATCTGTTACCCTGGTGGAAGCCTTGAAACCCTTTTGTAATGTCGAGTTTTAGGGCACAACTCCAACTCATCTCACCTGTAACATTTTATCCGGGCTCGCTTCAATCCCAGGGGGCATGTGGCTTGGGTCGAATGCAATCTGTTCCACCTCGGCAAAGTAGTTCTCTGGGTTCCTGTTCAGTACCAGTTTGCCGATGGGGATGAGTGGGTAATCTTTGTGCGGCCAGACCTGAAGAGGATCAGACAAGAAGAGTCAGATGTTAAAGAGGAAGATGAACCCCAGTTCCCGTGTCTCTCAACCTGACTATGGACCATGGGAAAGAGAACAACCCAGGAGCTGAAAGTACAGAGAATTAAATGTCTGCAGAGTAGGGATACACTGAATCTGCTATTTTAGGATTAGGGCAAATCCTGAATCCTTTGTGAAAGATTCTACCAAACCCTAATTTGCGAAAGCGAACTGTGCATGTGCATGCATGTGGTTAGAAATGTTTGACTTCCTTGTTTGTGTGATGAAAAATTACGTGGTTTTTTGGATTCTATTTGGTCAGGCACTTGGATTCGGCCAAATCCGTATCCTGCTGAAAAAGGGTGAATATTGGCCAAATCCCGAACTGAATACTGGGTGCGGTGCATCCCTACTGAGCTTCAGAGGTTTCCCCACTTTTGGGTCAACTCTATTTTTGCCATTGTCCCATGTGTTTTTCACATCTCTTATACTTACTTCCAATCTGTTCCTAAAATATTCTACTCCCTCAGGGGCGATCCTGGCCCCTCCCCCGGAAATTCGATCTTAAAGTACCAGGAGCAGCATTTTTGCTGCCCCTGGTACCTAGCGGGGGGCTGCCGCCTGAGGCGACAGCCTCAACTCGCCTCATTGGCGAAGCACCCCTGACTCCCCTTCATATTGACTCCCCACTCTCGTCCTTCAATGTACACTCACTTTCTTCCACCTTTTCTGCTCTTTTTCCTACTAATTCATTTTCTTTATTTCTTTTTCCCAATCCCTTGCTCTCCTCATTTCAGTTCCAGCCTATCCAAACACTGCACAGCTGTGTTATTGTCATTATCTTTTATAGTGTAAGCACTGACCATAACTAGTTGGCCGGAACAAATGAGTTGCATTGAGCCAGTAACAATAAATTCATGAAAGTCATTGTAGAGAGGATTTCATTAAAGTCATTGTAGAGAGGATTACAGCTCTTCAGTGTTTGCTCTTTCCGTGTTGTCCTCCCTTGATAAGGGATCTACTGCACCCCCTGCACTTGGCTGTGCTGCCCCCGGTCTGGAGAGATATATTCGCCATGTCTTTCCAGCTGTAGAATACATTTGGAAAACTTTGGGGGTCACTTACCTTAGTGAGGTCAAATGGATTGAAAGGACATTTCTCTGCTTCCTCGAAGGTCATGACCTGGATGTACATGGTCCAAGATGGGAAGTTCTTCTTGGCGATGGCCTGGAATAGGTCTCTGATGCCGTAATCTGGGTCACTCACCACCAGTCTGTCAGCTTCTTCTACTGAAAGATTCTTAATCCCTTGATCCGTCTATAGGAAATAGAAAGGCTCAAAGTTCTGCCTTGTGTCTCCATCTATCTCTGATTGAAATCTGTGGGCTTTACTACGCCTTATCCCAGTTGCCAGAATTAAATCTCTCTTACTGGTAAATAATGATGGTTGCTTGAATCCACTTAGCCTAGGCCCAGGTTTCAGCCCAACTAAGCTGTTTTTTGATGGGTCACTTACTCTAACCCCTATTTGCCTAACCCAACTTTATACCTTATAATGAAACTTGCAGTAAACTGCATTTCCTTCTGCATTCACAAGCTTGAACGTGTGAGACCCGTAGCCATTCATATGTCTGTGTCCATCTGGGATTCCGCGGTCACTGAACAGGAAAGTCACCTTTAAAGAGAGAGAAGAACATGAATTACGGTCTGTGGTGGTCAGCAGATTCGGTACAGAGCCCATGACGCCCACCAACCTGATGCAGAGTCTCCGGACGCAGGCTCCAGAAATCCCAAACTGTATCCGGATCCTTCAGGTGTGTCTGTGGGTTTCTCTTCTGACTGTGGATGAACGATGGAAACTGCACAAAAGGCAAAAGTTACTTTATAACCATAATAATAGATACATTCTTAGTGGTTAATGAGTGTTTCATATTTAACAGGACCAAGTCGGCATGGGTGATAGCTGTGATTGTAATGACTAGGCATCAGTGTGTGAATATGATGCTCAGAGATGCTCTTCACCGAGGCTTCCCAACCTTTTTTTACCCATGAACCACCTTCAAATTTAAATAAGAGTTGGGGAGCAACACAAGCATGAAAGAGGTTCCTGGGCATGCAAAATTTGGGCTGTGATTTGGTAGCCCCTATGAGGACTAGTAGCCTACAGGAGGCTCTATTTGGCAGTACATTTGGTATTTATACCAGATTAATACCAAAAATAAACACCTTCTTTGAGGCCACTGAGAGCAACTTCCAAAGGGCATGTCCAGTTGGGTTACACCTAAGCTCATCTCAGCTCCATCTCAAGAACCTCCTAAGAGAATGTATTATTTTCACTTTATTTTCCCAGGTACATAGCTCTTATTATTTTGCTTCTAGGCTGCTTTCTTCCCCATGGCCCAGTGGGAAAAAGCTTGGAGCTTTCTAAAACAGCTAACTAGGGTCTTCCCATTGCATTGTCTTCCATGAATGAGGAGGAGAAGAATAAGGCAGTTTGGAAGATGAAGACCCCAGAAACCAAATCTCTCTGCAACTTGCTTTGCATGACCCACAGAGACCAATATAATAGGCCAATGTTCCAACTGGTTTTACACTCATAAATGATCCTCAGTGGGCAAATGAATATGGAACCAGGTCTAATCCCAAGTGAAATGATACTCAACTGGATCACATGCAAAAGAATAATGTGGGTGTAGAACATTAGTCTGTAGGCCAATGTGTTTAGCCTATACTGTCCTACACAAATGAATATCGTGTGCAAATGAGTCTGAAGTCAGAACTGACCATCATGGGATCTCTGAGGAAGAAAATGGGGATGTTGTTTCCAACCAGGTCCCAGATTCCTTCTTCCGTGTAGAATTTCACTGCGAAACCCCGAGGGTCACGGACAGTATCTGCTGATCCTGCTTCCCCAGCTGTAGAGAGAGGAGAGGCCACAATAATGACTAATATACAGGAGGGTGCTGGAGGAGCAGTTTGTGTTTTTGGGCCCTTGAACTAAAGAGGAGCTTAACAACAGAGGATGGTGGGGTCCCTATATGCCAGGGATTTATACTATATACATGGGGGGGACAGAATTCTCACCAACTGTTGAAAATCTCACTGCAACGTCCGTCCTTTTCCCAACTTTTTCAAACACCTTGGCCCTGCAGTACTTTGTGATGTCGTGTGTCACCTCGAAATACCCGAACGCTCCTGGAATCGAGACCGGAAGTGTCGATAAAACATTCAGTTCTGGTCGAAAGTGACTAAAATTCCTTTATAGGGCTGCTTCACCTTTAAGTTAACATTTAGTATGTTATAGAATGGCCAATTCCAAGCAATTTTTCAATTGGTCTTCATTATTTATTTATTTTCGATTTTTTTAAATTATTTTGACTTTTTCCAGCTTTCAAATGGGGGTCGCTGACCCCATCTAAAGAAAACAAATGCTCCATAAAGCTGCAAATGAATTGGTATTCTACTTTTTATTACTCATCTTTCTATTCAGGCCTCTCCTATTCATACTGTATTCCAGTCTCTTATTCAAATCAATGCAAGGTTGCTAAGGTCATTTGGACCCTAGCAACTTTTTACTCTTCATCTTTCTATCCAGGTCTCTTCTATTCATATTCCAGTCTCTTATTCAAATCAGTGCATGGTTGCTAATTCAGATCCTAGCAACCAGATGGCTGAAATTGCAAACGAGAGAGCTGCTGAATAAAAGCTAAATAACTCAAAAACCACAAATAATAAAAAATGAAAACCAATTGCAAATTGTCTCAGAATATCTATCTCTACATTATACTAACAGTTAACTCAAAAGTAAACAACCCCTTTAATTTACATATGGCCACGGCCTTTTTCACAGAACAGGTGAAGTATGAAGGTATAATTCTAACAACACACCCGCTCCTTTTGCATGTACAACTCTTTCTGGAATCCTTTCCCGGTCAAAATGCGCCATCTCATCGGTGAACACCACATCCTGCATCAGCATTGGCCCCCGGGGGCCGGCCGTCAGAACATTGAGCTTATCCCCGGTGGGGATTCCGGCTCCTGTAGTCAAGATGGGATGAGTCTGCAGAGAAATACAGACAATTAGATTACATTATACACTCAGGCTTGGGACTGGACATTAATGTGTATTGTGACTACAGCTAAAAAATAGCAAACGGCTTCCTGTTAAATGGGATAAAAGAAAAGGGCAAGATTTAACAAGATAAGTAATTCACTACACCCAGTGGGGCTGTTTCATGGATTTCTATCTTGTTGCAATTTAGCTGTTGTTGAACTACCACTTAAAGCAATCTCAATGGGTTCACAGCAGCTGCAGGTTACACAATGTCCCTGATCCATAGTAAAACTGGGCTGAACATGTCTAAGCAGAACCCCCAGCGTGCATTACAACTCACAGCAGGAAATGTGGCTTTTGCACAAGAGCCTGTGAAGCAATCATTGGACGGAGCCCAGAGCCACATTCACGTTATCCCGGCCCTTAGCAGCTCTCCCATGGATGGATGGAACCGGCAGAGGAATTGTTATTCCATAAATAGAGAGCAAGTGCCAACTGATACCTTTCCTACAACATTCCTGATTGATGATGATGATAATGAAAGGTGTCTTTTAGTGGGGAACTCTGAGTAGGGGTGACTGCCCGGAGAACCACAAATTTTAGGCACCCAGCAGAAATTTTTTTAGAAAAAATGGCAACAGTAGGCAAGATGCCAGTAGTATGGCAAGATGGCACCAATGGTGCAAGACGGCAGCCAGGGCTGGCTTTACATAGCGGGCACCCAGGGGTGATCCTGGCTATTTTGCCACCCAAGGTGGCCTTCCTTCTGCTGCCCACCCCCCTCTCCCCACGGCACTCACCTTTTCAGCGCCGTCGGGGGTCCACGTCACTAGTGCAGAGAGCGTAATAGCTCTCTGCACTAGAAGAGCTGAATTTCTGGGTTGAAAAGTGGAAATTTGGCTCTTAAAGTTACCAGGAGTTTAATTTTTGCCGCCCCTGGCTATCAGGGGGGCTCTGCCACCTGAGGGGAGTTTTTCAGCTCGCCTCATTGGCGGATAGCCCCTTCGGGCACCCCTAGGCCCCTGCCCCCTCTCCTCCATTTGTGCACATGCGCAATTTTTCATCATCTGACCTGGAGCACTGGGGATTGGCGCATGGAAAAAGTAAAAAAACGACAGTATCTTCTGCCCATATCCAGTGCTTCCCAAACAATGCGAATGTGGTTGCGCAGAATGCCACCCCCTAAAATCCTGCCACCCTAGGCCCATGCCTTTGTGGCCTTTACACAAATCCGGGCCTGACGGCAGCTAAAATACAGGTAGTTGCTCATTACAGCCTTCATCGCTATCACAGCATTGCATACCTCCATCACTTTGCACCCACCCTCTGCTCCTTTAGTTCCCATCAGACTTAGTTATGGACTTGTTACCTGCTGTTCCATCATGGGGGGCTCAACACTGGTACTCTGAATGCCTGCAGGGTGGTCACACAAATATTTATCAGGTTTTAGAGCCTTCCCCCTCTTTCTCTGCATGGGACTCTTTGCACAGCACCCTCCTTTCCTAAGTAACCTCCATGCCACGGAAATAGCTTCTGCCAACCTTTGGAAATTGAGCCATGCTGCTTTGAATACGTTTATTTATTATCCTTTATTTATACAAGCACGCTGCTTTGCAGATATCACTCATCGGTCCCTGACCCAGTGGAGCTTACAATCTAAGGTACCAAGCACCGACACAAACTAAGGTGAATATCATCAGGGGGCCAATTAACCGGCCTGCTTCTTTTTTGGAGCAGGAAAAAGTGTTTTGCTTAACAGCAAGTGCAATATTAGTCTCTCCTGCACCTTTGCCACCCATTCCAGCCTAAGCCCTTTGCCTTGATCCCCAAAGGGGGTTTTACTCAATTCCAGCCCCACCCAGACTACTCTGCTCCTATTTACTGTATAGTACAGTTCCCCATAAATGCACATTTGAGATTATTGGTGTGTTATAGAGTTAGTTACCTGCTGTGCCATCCTGGGTAGAAAGTCTTCAGGGTGTCAACCACTAGGCTGCTGTTGGGTGCTCAACACTGGGACTGTGAGTGCCTGGAGGGGAGCGGTCACACTAATATTTATCAGTCTTGAGCCTCCCCCCTTCCTCTTATTGCGACTTCCCCTCCTTACACCAGAACGCCTTTCCCTCCCCAAAGCAAGCTCTGCACCCTCCTTTCCTAAGTAACCTCCATGCCAAGGCAACACCTCTTGGTAGGCTGGTAGCTGTATTTACCCTTTCATCTCTGTTATTATAACACTGACATGCACGTCCCAGTATGACACAGACTTATTATTTTAACACTAAACAAGAAATCGTTTATCAAATGAAGATAAATGCGACACAATTCTCCTTTGGTATTAAAAGAGGGATTTGCCATTTTATCACAAATATATACCCATTGTCACACCTGTATCAAAGGTAAGGGCTAAGGCTGCCAAACAGGAAGGGTCATTTGCATCCATTATGTTCCTTCTTAGAACCTTCGTCAGGGAAAGAAAACAGGGTTTTCTTTCCCTGACGAAGGTTCCAAGAAGGAACCGAAACGTAGGATCACAATAAACCTTCATGGTTTCACTTTACTGGATTGTTGCAATTTTTTCCTGTGAGTGCCGTCATTTCTGGATTTACTTTATATATATATATATATATATATATATATATATATATATATATATATATATATATATATATATATATATATATAAAGTAAATATATAAAGCACTGTGTATCTTGACAGCGCTATATAAATAATTGATGATGATGATGATATAATGTCAGACAGTGCCTGCACTCAGTCATAGACGAAGCCAGAGGTGCATGACGAAGTTTGTAGTAATATTGAAAAGAGAATCAGCACAGAGTGAATACAGAGTGTGCTGATTCTCTTTTCAATATATATATATATATATATATATATATATATATATATATATATGTGTGTGAAAGAGCAATTGCTCAAATCTTAACGTACTGAAAACACATTAATTTAGTATTCGCCTGAGCCACCTACATCTCTATGGGGTATATTTATCAAAGAGTGAAGTTAGAGATCTCCACAGTCCAGAGAGTGAAATACCACCTCTCTCCGTTCATTTCTATGGGACTTTTAAAGGCGTATTTATCAAATGGTGAACTTTCACTATTACCCTTTGATAAATACGCCTGTAAAAATCCCATAGAAATGAATAAAGAGAGGCGGTGGTATTTCACTCTGCGGACTGTGGAGATCTCAAACTTCACTCTTTGATAAACATACCCCTATTAGTGATGTGCGGGTCAGGGTTTTCCTGACCCACACACGACCCTAACCCGCCCTGCTGCAACCCACACCCGGCTGCACCCGCGCTTCCGGGGTCCTTTTATAGACCTGCGCCGACCCGCCGATGACGTCACAAAAGGGGCGGGGCGAGCAGACGTGAGACTATAAAACCTGAACCCGGAAGTCGGATGCCGGCATTTGAAGGTGGTGGGCGGGGAGAGCAGGAGAAGAGCTCAACCCGCACCCGCCGGCCACCCGCGAGGAGCAGTGCGAGGTCAACCTGAACCCGCCTGACCCGGCAACATGGCCAAAGCGACATCAGAAGGAACACAACTGTACATATTTGCATGTATTAAATATGAACTTATATATATACAGGTCTGGGATATAGTATTCAAGGTTTTCTGGATAAGGGCTCTTACACACGGTCGATTTTTCCTGCGCTCCCCTGCGTTCCGTTTCCTTCTGTTCAGCCGCAGGGGAGTACGAGAGTAGACGCACTCAATTATTGTGAAGGGGGCTGTACTCACACAGACAATGTATGCACAGAACGCAGGTGAAATTCAACATGCTGCTTCCCACCTGCGTTTGCCGCTTACTTGCGTCTGTGAGAGTACAGCCCTCTTAACAATAATTGAGTGTGTCTATTCTTGCGCTCCCCTGCGGCTGAACAGAAGAAAGGGCAACGTAGGGGAGCGCAGAAAAAAACTGCCGCGTGCATAACTCCCAACTGTCCCGTTTTGAGTGGGACAGTCCCACTTTTGACAGCTCAATCTGTTGTCACGGATTTATCCTGATAAATCCAGAGTTTCTCTTTGATCTGCTGCACTGAACAGCCAGAAACAGATACAAAGTTTCCAACTTAATTGGGTCTTGGCAGACAGCCCAGTTTAGATACTTTAGATACTTTAGATAGTTACTTTTGTAACAGTTTGATAAGATAAGAACGAAGACTCACCGCTTAAAGGGCAATTCACCTTTATTTGCAAAACTGTAATAACATATAAAAACCACAGAAATGTGTTCAAACTTTCATAACCTTCCACATTATGTAAAACGAACATGGTAATTAGGGGGTGT
The DNA here is from genome assembly GCF_017654675.1 of Xenopus laevis. Classification (NCBI taxonomy): domain Eukaryota; kingdom Metazoa; phylum Chordata; class Amphibia; order Anura; family Pipidae; genus Xenopus; species Xenopus laevis. The sequence goes on from NC_054377.1 coordinate 8,176,676, forward strand.
GGCCACAAAAATGGGCATGGTCAGAATTGCCGCACTACCAAATCTTTTTGGCCCTCTTTCTGTTTCCTAAATGTTGGGAGTTGTGCGTGTGTAAGAGCCCTTATGTGCAGCCATGCATCATGCATCTAAATGAATTGCTAATTAGCCATGCAGACTGTGGGTTCCATATGGGTTCGGTTTTAAAGGGGTGAGGTGGCAACCCTGGAGGCAAGGGAATTACAGATTGGTACCTTTCCAATCAAATATTGTTTATACAAGGTGGTTGCTAGGGAAGCAACTTGTTACTAAGGAAATGGATATCAACACAGTGTCTGCATCTCAAGTGCAAATCAGGAAGTGCTCAAGTGTGAAGCAATAGCAGCAGAACTGTCCTCCCTCCTTGAGTTTCCAAGAGCCTCTCGGATTTATATACTGGGGTGGGGTAACAGCATTCATGGGGAGTGGTCAGAGCCCCCCCATAATTCACCTATAGGAGGCTGACATTTCTATAGCCTGGTGATATAGCGGCTTGTAACCCATGGCAACCAATCCAAGGCCTGTTTGAAAACAAACGCCTGATTGGTTGTGGGTAACGGCTCAAACTACAGTAGTTACAAACTTGCTGGTTTTTTATGTTGCAGAAATGGGGGAACATTCTGCAAAGTGTATCTATGGCAGGGTTACCTCTTGTCCAGTTTTGACCCTACAGCCCATTTTTTTGGAAGGAATGTCCAGGTCAAAACTGCCTGCTCTTGTTACAAGTTAGGAAAACCAGGCAGGATTCCCAAAGACTGACGAAGCCCCCGACATCACTGACCCACCCGCACAATGTCACCGCTAGGGTTGCCGGTATTTATTGGCCTAGTCGGTAAAACACCTGCCAAGGCTGGGGTTGGTATTACAAATTTACCAGTTGCCGTCAATTTTAAATACCCTCAAAAAAATCTCTCGGCCTGCCTCCAATCTGCTCAAAACGTACCCTTTCTCCGTCTTCTGGTCATCGGCGCGATGTGGCTCCACCCTTTTTTTGTCACATCCCGCCCTATTTGTTCACATCCCCACCAACGGCCAGTGGAAATTTTATGAAAAGGCACCCTCCCACCCGGGGCTAGCGGTATGGAAAATTGGAAACCCTATTCCATGTATTGCAAAAATTGCAAACTGGAAAGCTGCTGAATAAAAAACTAAATAACTTAAAAAAAAAAACACAAATCATCTGACTTTGTCCAGCTTTCAAATGGGGGTCACTGACCTCATCTACAAAAAACAATTGCTTCATAAAGCTACAAATGATATGTTATTGCTGATTTTTTTATTATTCGCCGTTCCATTTATGCTCTCTGATATTTATATTCCAGACTCTTATTCAAATTAACTGCATGGTTGCTAGGGTAATTTGGACCCTAGCAACCAGATGGCTGAAATTGCAAACTGGAGAGCTGCTGAATAAAAAGCTAAATAACTCAAAAACCACAAATAATAAAAAATGAAAACCAACTGCAAATTGTCTCAGAATATCACTCTCTACATCATGCTAAACATTAATTTAAAGGTGAACAAACCCTTAAAGCAAACAATATTTGAATTCTTTCCGTGAAAAGGCACCTATCTGTAATTCCCTCTAGGGTTGCCACCTCATTCCTTTAAAACCAAACACATATGGAATCCATAGCCTGCATGGCTAATTAGCAATTCATTTATATGCAGTGGGCCCACGAGAGCCGGGGCCCACCAGGTTTTTTCCGGCCCAGTCCGAACCTGTCACCCTCTACATCATACTAAAACTTAATTTAAGTTTGTTTATAGATTATACTCGCATCTCTCTGCTGTCTGATTTCCCTTATAGAGCCAGTGGGGGGCAGAGTTCTCTTAGTAATAGCTCCATGCTAGTGACATCACACATTTGCAGGCAGTTTATTTGCAATTTCGGAATCGCCCACTATGAACATTTCTAGCACAAAATGTACAACAAGGGACAGTATCTCTCGTGTGATAACACAATGGCGTTTTAAAACGTGATTCACAGTTAATGTTAATAATGTTATAGAATGGCTAATTCTAAGCAACTTTTCCATTGGCCTTCATTTTTAAATGCTTTATCATTTCTGAATAATCTGCCTTCTTCTGGTTTTTATCTTTCTAGTAAGACCGTCTCCCATTCATAATCCAGTTTCTCGTTCATTTCAATGTGTGACGGTAGGATTATTGAGATCCTAGCAACCTGATTGCAAACTGGAAAAAAAGCTAAATAGCTCAAAAACCACAAATAAGAAAAAATGAAAACCAATTGCAAATTGTCTCAGAATATCACTCTCTACATCATGCTAAACATTAATTTAAAGGTGAACAAACCCTTAAAGCATCTTTTTTTTTCTTTTTTTTTTTTACAATGGTCTGGTAAGGAACAATAAGCCAATAAATGCTCTTTTTAACCCTGCCCTAGCACTGCCCTTGTATATTAACTCTAAATTAGAGTAATAACAACTGTGCTCAGAAGCAGAAAGTACTGGGACTTGCCCTTTCCACAAGCATTTACTGCGGTAACGACATCACTTGGGAGCTCGGCTGTTACTTAGAGCTGTTTGTATAATAAGATATATTTATATATATTTATAACAAGGATGAACGTTTGATCTGTACAGGTTTAACAAGAGTCTACATTTTTTTAATTTCTTTCCATCTGTACGACCCATTCTTTTTGGTATGCAGCATGTCCCTCGCTGTCAGACACCTAATTCGATTTGAGGGTAGTGGCGTGTGGCTTATGTAAGGTGCGGTTGTGCAATAGGCTGACTAGGCTGTTACTATTTCAACTTACATTAGTAAATCAGCATATGAAGTGAATATGAAGGGTACGTGTAGAACCTGCAGACAAGGCCACAGTCTAACACTTGTCGAAATTTAAAGGCTGCATCCCAGGACAGTCCGCCATAGCAGACAAGAAAGGGGCCGTGGCTCTATATGAAAGTAGGTGGAGCTTTGGCCAATTGGAGGCGTGTCAGGGTCGAATTATTAGGGGTGGCTTTTTGCAGAGTCTCCCCCACGTCCCGCCTCAGGGAGTCTGCTGTATGGTAGTTACACCAGTCCCTCTTATTCAAATCAATGCATGGTTGCTGGGGTTATTTGGACCATAGCAACCACATTGCTGAAATACCAAATCAAATCTAAATCCTAATTGGCAGATGCAAATCAGGGGTGGGAAGGGGAAAACATTTTTTACTTCCTTGTTTTATGACAAAAAGTCATACGATTTCCTTGCCTGCCCCTAATTTGCATATGCAAATTAGGATTCGGATTCGGTTCGGCTGGGCAGAAGGATTCGGCCTAATCCAAATCCTGCTAAAAAAGTCCGAAATCCTGGCCGAATCCTGGATTTGGTGCATCCCTAAAGCTGGAAAGAGTCAGAAGATGACGGCAAATCATTTAACAAACGATAAAAAAGAAATAATGAAGACCATTTGAAAAGTTGCTTAGAATTGTCCATTCTATAACATACTAAAAGTTAATGTAAAGGTGAAACCTTAAGAGTGGCGTCAGGTGACCCTAAGCCACAGGAACCTTGGCCCAGCTTTATTTATTTATTTCTTTTCAGGTTTAGTCTCCATTTACATTTTTTGAATATTTTTGCCCCGCTAAAGCTCTCAGAAGGCAGATAGTCTTGTTCTATTTTCAGAGAAAGGATTGTGACCCAGAATGCCGTGCCAAGGAGGAAGAATGCGGAACTGCGGGAAAGTGCCTTGATGAAGTTACTGCGGCCCAGAAATGCGCTCACAAGCAGGGTTTTGTTCCGTGTGGCGCATTCTCTGCAACCCGAGCTTTTGGGAATTCATAATACAAAACAGTAGCATTCGTTGAGGGGGACGGGCCCTGGTGCGTGATGCGCAGCCGGGCCCCGCCCCCTCCGTACCGCCGCATTAGCCCGCATTTCTCAGTGGCGCACGGACTGCCGGGGGGCCCTGGCCCGCTCGCACCCCCTGCTCCCCCGGTAGTTCCACCACTGATACAAAATGCCCACTGCGTAACTTTCAGTATGTTATAGAATGGCCAAATCTAAGCAACTTATCAACTGGACTTCATTTTCTTTTTTTGCAGTTTTTGAATTATTTCCCTTCTTCTTCTGACTCTTTCCAGCTTTTAAATGAGGGTCACTGACCCCATCTAAAAACAAATGCTCTGTAAGGCTACAAATTATTGCTACTTTTTATTACTCCTCTTTTTATTCAGGCCTCTCCTATTCATATTCCAGTCTCTTATTCAAATCAATGCATGGTTGCTAGGGTCATTTGGACCCTAGCAACCACATTGCTGAATTGCAAATCGGAGAGCCGCTGAATAAAAAGCTAAATAACTCAAAAACCACAAATAATAAAAAACAAAAACCAATTGCAAATTGTCTCAGAATATCCCTCTCTACATTATACTGAAAGTTAATTTAAAGGTGAACAACTCCTGTAATAAACTATTATGAACAGGACATATTTTTCCCATTCCAGAATCAACCAAGAAATCCCAATCATAATCACAGCACTCATAATAAGGACAAGGCAAAAATGTAAAGCGTGTGACAATTTCCTGGATTTTATGTCTTTATTTGGGGAACTTTAGGTTGCCATGGACACAATATGTCAGCAGGGTGGGTGCTTGTATTGCATACAAACCTCTCTAGTTGAGACATATGAAGTATTGTATGGGATCCCTTATCCAGAAAGCTCTGAATTAACGAATGGTCGTCTCCCAAAGGCTCCATTTTATCAAAATAATCCAGATTTTTAAAAATGATTTCCTTTTTCTCTGGGATAATAAAACAGTAGCTTGTACTTGATCCCAACTAAGATATAATTAATCCTTATTGGAAGCAAAACCAGCCTATTGGGTTTATTTGATGTTTACATGATTTTCTAGTAGATTTAAGATATGAAGATCCAAATTACAGAAAGATCAATTATCCGGAAAACCACAGGTCCCGAGCATTCTGGATAATAGGATTCATACCTGTACAAAATCTACAATGCTAAATCACACAGGTGCCTTTCTTCTGCGACTATACTTGGAATATAGGTCATTTCAAAAATGTTATTATAAATGGTTTCCCCCATTAAAGGGGTCCTGCAGTGCTGGGGGCCCCAGGGCTGCCCTACCCTAGACTTAGACCCTAAAGGAAAGAAAAGCAAAAAACAGAATTAGTGCTGCCTGTGGGATGTGCAGAGCCGATCAGGGAAATTCCACAAGCTGAACTCATTTGGATCTGGCGTTCCTTCCCTACATATGCACCACTAAATGTGGCCTTCATAATCCGGATTACAGGTGCAATCCTTTAAGAAGAAGAAAAGAGTAAATTATAAATAATGTACAGATTTAAAGTCCCTGGGACCCAACCCAATATATTTTTGGGGTGCTGTTGTTTCTAAATACCACCTCATCCGAAATTGTTACGTAAAGAGGACAAGATAACAGGGGTGTCTTTTAGGGTGATTTAGGCCCTTTTCCACACTGCCTCCTGCACTGGTACTCCTGGTAGGGGTGGGGTAAGGGGTGTAACCTGGGTGTGGCATAGGCAAGACACACCTCCTGTTATCAAAAATGCTCTGGCGCTGGTGTTTTCTGGATAATGTAAATTTTGATTTTCATACCTTAAATAAACCCAACAGGCTGGTTTTGCTTCCAATAAGGATTAATTATATCTTAGTTGGGATCAAGTACAAGCTACTGTTTTATTATTACAGAGAAATAGGAAATCATTTTTTAAAATTTGGATTATTTGGATAAAATGTAGTCTATGGGAGACAGCCTTTTCGTAATTCGGAGCTTTCTGGATAACGGGTTTCCAGATAACAGATCCCATACCTGTACCATGCATTTTATGTGCTTTTCTAATATATCCTTTGTTATATGATCTAGTCTTTCTTTTGTACCCAGTCCTTGGCAGCTGCAATTCTGGATGCCCATGGCGTAGATTCTCGGCCTCCCCCCCAAAACCAGACTTAGGGTTAATGTTATTTATCAAATTTTCTGAAAGAGTGTAAAGAAAAAGTAACCCCAAACTAAAGTTCTGCACTAGAACCCAGAGGGGCTTCTTTAAATTGTCATGTCTATGGGCCTGTGGGGGACAGTTTAAGTCTCTATGAGCCTAAAATGCCAGCGCCTATTTTGGATCCCAGTCCGGACCTGGAGGGCACTTTTCCGGTTGCACCAGCCATTTCCTGATGGATAGACACTGAGCAGCAGCAAATGGAAAGTGCTTTATTTTTATTCTAATGACATCATGGAAGATCAATGTGTCATTTACAGTTTTTCCAGCTTGGATCCACCTAATAATAGGATAAAGGGATTGGGAGAGTCATGTGAATGTCTCTAGGCCGCTGTGAATTAACTACGGGGTGCAGCCCATGCCAGTATACGTCGGCCCTTTTATGATGGAGGTTAATTAAATATTCTCCATGCTAGGCCCATTATGCATTTATTACGTGTGTATGTCATACAGCTTCATGCTCGCCCCTTCATGCTTTTAAAACAAGACACGTGGCTACATTACCGTCACTTTAAATTCACTCTGCAGGCTGCACTGCTTGTGGCACAGCCATAAGCTTTACACCTAAATTATTTTCCTAATTATCCATGCAAGGTAAGGGTTGAATATGGTTCTAAAGGGCCACCCTTGTGTAGGGAGATCTTACCCCAGCACCTAGATTATATCAGCCGTATCACGCAGCTCATCGTTAGTGGGGCTTATTCACAAAGTAGGTTATTTCTGAACATTTTAGATTTTTTTAGCTCTCCATTTTGGATTTCCAGTAATTTGGTTGCTAGGGTCCAGTTTACCTTAGCAACCAAGTAGTGGTTTGAATGAGAGACTGCAAGATACACAGGAGAGGGCCTGGTTAGAAAGATAAGCAATACCAAAATAATGGTAGCCTCACAGAGAATAAGGGCAGAGACATATGGTCAGATTCGGGGAGATTAGTCTACCTGCCCTCTTCTTCGAACTGCCTTTCCCTGCCTTCCCACCAGCTAGAATGTAAATCGCCTGTGGGATGGCACTCGAATCGCTTTGTTTTTTTGAAGTTGACCAAAGACTCCTCATGCGGCAACTTCGGGCGACTTCGGAAACCGAATCGCTCCGAGTGCCATCCCACAGGCGATTTAGATTCTAGCCGGCGGGGATGCAGTTCAGAAAGATTAGTCGCCACGAAGAAGAGGAGATTTGTCGACTAATCTCCCCAAATCTGATCATGTGTCTCTGCCCTTAGGGTTTTTTTTTTGGCTACCAGGGTCAGTGACCCCCTGGGAAAGCTGAAAGGAGTCAAAAGAGGGAAGGGAAAGTATTCAAAAACGATAACAGTTCAATTAAAGGGGAACTACCTTGTGCTTTGCGCTGACTAGAGGTCAGTGGCGTAACGAGATATTACTGGGCCCCACAGCAAATTATGTTTCAGGCCCCTAAAATGTTTATAGATTGACTTGTTTACTTGAAATTGTATATGAATACAATATATATAGGGCCTCATGGAGCCCCTGTACCTCCTGGGCCCTTCTGCAGCCTCAGGGTCTACATACAAACAAGCTGCTGTGTAGCAGTAGCGGAAATTGAAAAAAAGACTATATGGCACCAGTTAAATAGTGGATAACAGATAACACCATTATGTTCTACAGAGCTTATCTGCTGTGTAACCTGAGCCTTTTCTCCTTTGAATGGCTGCCCCCATGGCTACACAGCAGCTTGTTTATATAAATTATAATAGTACTTATCTGTTATCTACTGTGTATCCTGTGCTTGAATGGCTGCCCCCATGGCTACACAGCAGCTTGTTTATATAAACTATAGTAGTACTTATCTGTTATGTACTGTGTATCCTGTGCTTGAATGGCTGCCCCCATGGCTACACAGCAGCTTGTTTATATAAACTATAGTAGTACTTATCTGTTATCTATTGTGTATCCTGTGCTTGAATGGCTGCCCCCAAGGCTACACAGCAGCTTGTTTATAATATATATAAAAAGGCGGTGGCAGTTCTATAAGAGCAGTGTGTCTAGTACCTGTATGTTATTATATACTGTGTATGGTATAATACTGTCAGTCTGTTCCCATTGATGGTGGTTCCCCTATAAGGCAGCAGCATGTAGAGCATAAGTACAGGAAGCTCAGCTGGCAGTCAGTAGCGCTGGGGAGAGAGAGACTACAGAGACTACAGAGAGAGGGAAAGGTGAGCGCGGCGGAGGGAGACTGTTGTTGCCGCTGCTGCAAAATCAGAGAGAGAGAAAGTTCCAGCCCAGCGGAGGGGGAGTTAATTGCAGGAAGAGGGGCGGGGACACAGCAGATTAGGCACAGGGGGAGGGGCTGCGGGGAGAAGGGAGCGCAGAGTTGGACGCGCAGCAACGGGAATATCTGGGAATTAAACTCCTGCCACTGAGATTAACTGGCGTCACGGACAGACACCTGGGCACCGGCGCAAAGAGCAGAGAGAGAGGTGTGTGTTGTGTGTCAGGCTCGGGCTGAGCTGGAATGAGGGTCGGGGTCGGAGTGGGCATGAGGGGAGAGCTTCATGGGCTGCAGGTGTGTGTGAGGGAGTCAGCGCTGATTGTACCATAGACTCACCGCAGGGATAGGGAGCCTGGAGGCAGGGGATTGGGCAGAGAGGGTGCTGCTGGGCATGACCTGAGGTCCTACAGAGTGGGTGCTGGGCATGACCTGAGGTCCTACAGAGTGGGTGCTGGGCATGACCTGAGGTCCTACAGAGTGGGTGCTGGGCATGACCTGAGGTCCTACAGAGTGGGTGCTGGGCATGACCTGAGGTCCTACAGAGTGGGTGCTGGGCATGACCTGAGGTCCTACAGAGTGGGTGCTGGGCATGACCTGAGGTCCTACAGAGTGGGTGCTGGGCATGACCTGATGTCCTACAGAGTGGGTGCTGGGCATGACCTGAGGTCCTACAGAGTGGGTGCTGGGCATGACCTGAGGTCCTACAGAGTGGGTGCTGGGCATGACCTGAGGTCCTACAGAGTGGGTGCTGGGCATGACCTGAGGTCCTACAGAGTGGGTGCTGGGCATGACCTGAGGTCCTACAGAGTGGGTGCTGGGCATGACCTGAGGTCCTACAGAGTGGGTGCTGGGCATGACCTGAGGTCCTACAGAGTGGGTGCTGGGCATGACCTGAGGTTCTACAGAGTGGGTGCTGGGCATGACCTGAGGTCCTACAGAGTGGGTGCTGGGCATGACCTGAGGTTCTACAGAGTGGGTGCTGGGCATGACCTGAGGTCCTACAGAGTGGGTGCTGCTGGAGGGGTGAAAGCTTGATGCACAGAGTTGGGATCTGAGTACATGCAGAATAGCTGAAGGATGTACAGAAAAGTATATGGGAGTTGGGGAGCCGGGGGAGAGCTCACTAAGGATGCATAAAACGTTGGGGAGCAGGGGGAGAGCTTAGAATGCAAGGCAAGTTGGGGAGCAGGAGGAAAGCCTACTAAGGATGCATGGATAGTTGGGGAGCAGGGGAGAGCTGACTAAGTGTGCATGGAAAGTTGGGGAGAGTTGATTAAGGATACATGGGAAGTAGGGGTAAAGCTGCCTAAGGATGCATGGAATCTTTGGGAGCAGGGGGAGATCCTACTAAGGATGCATGGGAGGTTGGGGAGCAGGGGGAGATCCTACTTAGGAATCATGGAATCTTGGGGAGTAGAGGAGAGCTTAGGATGCATGGGAAGTATATAGTAACTGCGTATTGGTTATTGTTCTGGACACACATTGGGTAATCTTAGGGAGCAGTGAATATAATATTAGCCCAAAATCTAGTGAACAGACAGACAAAATTGCATCAGGGCAGGGGCGGCACAAACTTGTGGGTCAGGGTCATGTGATGGTATCACTGCCTGTGGCACAAGAGATCACTAGATAAATGTGCAACAAAGTCAGTCTTATTATTTCAAGTGAAAATGCAAAAGAAATACACACTGGGGTGCTGCTTATAATAGGAAAATATCACCCCATGTAGGGAACATTTATGAGCCGGGCAAGGAAAAGGCTTTTATACCTTGGCCTTTTATTATGGGGAAACGTTTGGAACCTCCTGATCCTCAGCAGAGTCGGCTGAATATGTTGCCGAATACAATCGTACTTTATCCCAAAGGAAACGTTTCAGAGTTGGGTTCCCTTGTGCCAGAGCGATTAGCTTGTAACCATTAATTACACATCTTCAATTAAGTTCTTATATGTAACTGCTATTGATAACAGTTTTTCTTTGTACCTTTCTATTTTCTGCACGGCTGGTTCTCACTATTGCAAGCGTTTACCAGCTGTGTAAAATAATTCTGTCTTCAATTACATTGTTTCAACACACAGAACCAGCAGTGCAGGGACAGACAGATTCTGCTTTGCATTAAATTTCTCATAACTTTTATGCGACTGACATTTTTTTTTCAGGGAATGTACGTTTTAAATAACATTTTTAGGATACTGAAGTTTCTTGCTCTGTGTATATAGTATACAGCTTTTTTTTTTTTAATAATAGTTCTAAAAGGGTATATGCACCTTTAAATTAACTATTAGTATAATGTAGAGAGTGATATTCTGAAACAATTTGCAATTGGTTTTCATTTTTTATTATTCGTGGTTTTTGAGTTATTTAGCTTTTTATTCAGCACCTCTCCAGTTTGTAATTTCAGCCAACTGGTTGCTAGGATCCAAATTCCCCTAGCAACCATGCATTCATCTGAATAGGAGAGGCTTGAATAGAAAGAGTAATAAAAAGTAGCAATAACAATAAATTTGTAGCCTTACAGAGCATTTGTTTTTTTGAGATGGGGTCAGCGACCCCCGTTTGAAAGCTGGATAGAGTCAGAGGAAGAAGGCAAATAATTAAAAAATTATAAAAAATAAATAAATAATGAATACCAGTTGAAAAGTTGGCCATTCTATAACATACTAAAAGTTACCACCCTTTGAAGTGCACCAGGGTTGCAGAAGGGGTTAACAGTCACATGATTTTCTTTTCACATTGACTTTATTGGGCCAGGGCAGTGTTATGGGCTCACAAAATATACAGAGGAAAGCCCCATGTGACTCGATTGGTCTGACTGTGCAGGAATCCACCTGATGCACCACCCTTTGTTAGTATGTTTGGGAGGCGATCAGCAGTGCACTGGTTATTTACTATATTATGGCAATACTAATACTGTCTCAGGCGCTTAGTAACCCAATTTGGCATTACTAACACGTGTACTTTTCTCCTTTAAAGGGGTGGTTCACCTTTCCATTAACTTTTAGTATGTTATAGAATGGCTAATTCTAAGTAGGGCTGCACTATTTTGAATTCGGACGAACTCCCGAATTCTACACGAAAGATTCGGACGAATACCGAATCCAAATAATAATTGGCTTATACAAATTAGGGGTGGGAAGGGGAAACATTTTTTACTTCCTTGTTTTGTGACAAAAAGTCACACAATTTCCCTCCCAGCCCCTAATTTGCATATGCAAATTAGTATTTGGGCTCGGCCGGGCAGAAGGATTCGGCCGAATCCTGCCGAAAAAAACTGAATCCCAAACCGAATCCTGGATTCAGTGCATCCTTAATTCTAAGCAACTTTTCCATTGGTCTTTTTATATTATATATTTTTGAATGATTTCTGACTTTTTCCAGCTTTCAAATGGGGGTCACTGACCCCATCTAAAAAACAAATGCTCTGTAAGGCTACAAATGTATTGTTATTGCTACTTTTTCTTACTCATGTCTCTATTCAGGCCTCTCCTATTCATAATCCATATTCCTCTTTTTTTTAAATCCATGCATGGTTGCTAGGGTCCAAATTACCCTATTAACCATGCATGGATTTAAAAAAGAGTATGGTAATTTGGACCCTAGAAACCAGACAGCTGACACTGCAAACTGAAGAGCTGCTGAATAAAAAGTTAAATAACTCAAAAACCACAAATAATAAAAAATTAAAACCAATTGTAAATTGTCTCAGAATATCACTCTCTACAGCCTACTAACAGTTAATTTAAAGGCAAACAACCCATTTAAGCAATTGTCAGGCTCACAAAGAACTGCCGAGGTCCAAGAAGACTATTTGCTCCCCATACATGGAAGTGGCTGCTGATTCTTTAAAGAACCTGTTTATTGGAATATATTCGGAACCTCGTCTGCTCGTCAGCTGTATATCTTGCAGAATAGAATCCGACTTTTTTTCCAGTGGAAAACTTTCATATTTGTGTTCCCCTTTGCCATAGCGATTGGTTTGTAAGCGTTGATTACACTTGTGCAATGAAGATGATGGTTTTTGTAATTTCTACTGATAGCGGCCTCTCTCTGTTTCTTTCTATTCCCTGCACTGCTGGTTCTCGCTGTTGAAACAATGTAGCATTAGCCAGCTGTGTCTTTACCTGCTTATCGGGCATTTCCACTCATTAACTTTGGATATGGTTAGTTTTGTGTCTCTTTCCCAGCAGTTTGACATGCAGAATATATGGTTGCTAAGGCCAGCCATTCTTATAGCAACCAGTCAGGAGTTTGAATTAAAGGAATGTAGAATAAATGCAGAAGGTACGAGCCAAAACCCTTAAAACCAAACGTCTAGTTTCCATGCTGACGGGATTTATTTAGGCTCCATTTAATGCCAGCGGTCCTGTGATGGTGCCTCGGTTCTTTCATCCAGAAACAGAAGCTCTTCTTACCCTGCGGCCAATGAGCAAACAGGACCAGGCAGGGTTCCATGTTGCCAGTGATGAACATGACCAGCTGCTGGAAAGTGAGCCTGATCTGTGCAGCAGGGTAGCCAATCAATCATTCTTTTGGCCTAACTGGCAATTACAACTGTCACCTGTCTGGTTTATGGAGCCTGGCGTATATGACTGTCATTTCCCATGAATGAAAATCATTCTTCTAGGGCTGTGCAACATGTAGTCCTCTGGGTGTTGTGCAACTAGAGCTCTCAATATCTCCGGCTGTCGGTGGATGCTGGGAATTGTAGTACAGCCATAGTGCAGCAGCAGCTCTGCCCACAGATTAGGGAATTGCAATTTGTAGTATATCTGAAGACCTCCCACAACACCCCTCCCAATCTTTTCCATCCCCCCCAAAGGTAGAAGTGACCAGCGCAGCACCGAGATGGTTTAGCACATTCAGGGGGGTTGGTTACTGTGCCAGGTCTGCGGGTATCTTGGCATCACTTTACCATTGCGACTATTAATTCAATCCTTGTCTGACTACTCGCTCCCTGACACCGCTTGTTTCTCTCCAAAAGCAGATTGAAATTCTCCAACCTGATTGCTTGCCAAACAGACGCAGCTCTGTGCCCTCGTCTTCCTCGCCGGAACCTCTCTCTGCCGCACGCAGGTAAGATCTTTCATTCTCCGTTTATTTTCAGCTATATACTGAATAGGGTTGTGTGATTAAACTGTCATTCCCAAAGTATGAATGTGCTCTGCATGAGACTCTCCCTTATAAGCAAAGACGCACTGCAGCCTCCCAGATGCACCACTGTCTGTACAGGAGACACACTTTGTTACTAAACTGTTACTAAACTGCTTGCTTGTTGCTTCTAATTGCCAACAGCAGGTATAGTAGGGAGAGATGGTGCCTATAGTAACAGTGGATAATAGTCTCTGGGAAGGGAGTGTGACTGTGGGATAGCAGGTATAGTAGGGAGAGATGGTGCCTATAGTAACAGTGGGATAATAGTCTCTGGGAAGGGATTGTGACTGTGGGATAGCAGGTATAGTAGGGAGAGATGGTGTCTATAGTAACAGTGGGATAATAGTCTCTGGGAAGGGAGTGTGACTGTGGGATAGCAGGTATAGTAGGGAGAGATGGTGCCTATAGTAACAGTGGATAATAGTCTCTGGGAAGGGAGTGTGACTGTGGGATAGCAGGTATAGTAGGGAGAGATGGTGTCTATAGTAACAGTGGATAATAGTCTCTGGGAAGGGAGTGTGACTGTGGGATAGCAGGTATAGTAGGGAGAGATGGTGTCTATAGTAACAGTGGATAATAGTCTCTGGGAAGGGAGTATGACTGTGGGATAGCAGGTATAGTAGGGAGAGATGGTGCCTATAGTAAAAGTGGGATAATAGTCTCTGGGAAGGGATTGTGACTGTGGGATAGCAGGTATAGTAGGGAGAGATGGTGCCTATAGTAACAGTGGGATAATAGTCTCTGGGAAGGGAGTGTGACTGTGGGATAGCAGGTATAGTAGGGAGAGATGGTGCCTATAGTAACAGTGGGATAATAATCTCTGGGAAGGGATTGTGACTGTGGGATAGCAGGTATAGTAGGGAGAGATGGTGCCTATAGTAACAGTGGATAATAGTCTCTGGGAAGGGAGTGTGACTGTGGGATAGCAGGTATAGTAGGGAGAGATGGTGTCTATAGTAACAGTGGATAATAGTCTCTGGGAAGGGATTGTGACTGTGGGATAGCAGGTATAGTAGGGAGAGATGGTGCCTATAGTAACAGTGGATAATAGTCTCTGGTAAGGGAGTGTGACTGTGGGATAGCAGGTATAGTAGGGAGAGATGGTGCCTATAGTAACAGTGGGATAATAGTCTCTGGGAAGGGATTGTGACTGTGGGATAGCAGGTATAGTAGGGAGAGATGGTGCCTATAGTAACAGTGGATAATAGTCTCTGGGAAGGGAGTGTGACTGTGGGATAGCAGGTATAGTAGGGAGAGATGGTGCCTATAGTAACAGTGGATAATAGTCTCTGGGAAGGGAGTGTGACTGTGGGATAGCAGGTATAGTAGGGAGAGATGGTGCCTATAGTAACAGTGGATAATAGTCTCTGGGAAGGGAGTGTGACTGTGGGATAGCAGGTATAGTAGGGAGAGATGGTGTCTATAGTAACAGTGGATAATAGTCTCTGGGAAGGGAGTGTGACTGTGGGATAGCAGGTATAGTAGGGAGAGATGGTGTCTATAGTAACAGTGGATAATAGTCTCTGGGAAGGGGTAGTAGGTATGGTAGGTAGTGAGAGTAAGTGGTGCACAGGGAGCCTGATTTAATTTCTTAAAATCCACCTTCTGCGAAAGAAATGAAATTGAAGGTTACAATGTTTAACAAACCCATTTACAGCTCTTTACAATAACTGCCAAGTTAACCCTCTCCAGCTCCACAACACTGAGGGGGTTAAAAGTCCTACCTCAATAAACTCATGTATATTTTCCACCTAATGATGAATCTGTTGCTTGTTCAGCCAAGCGGCTAATTTTACACAGCAGACAGCAGAGCACTGTGTTATTTTGGACTGGGTCAGGCCCCTGCAGTGATAGGATTTGAGTTGTTTATTTTGGTTGGAAAATCCATGCGGGCGGCCATATTGGAGTCCTGTGTTTATGTGTAAGAAGGATTGGTGGGGGGGAACCTCAGCAACTGGAAACTTTGCGGTTTTGGTTCTTTCTTGGCATTCAATGAGCTGTTTCAAGAAAGCAAAGTTTTAATTTACATTTTAAATCCCAAAGTCTCGGTTAATGCTGGTTAGGGGGGGGGGGGTGAGGCTGGAATCTATTGGCCGCTTGTGGGATGTGAGCAGTCGAGTCAGTGATTATACCAGTCGGGGCACTTCTCATGCCAACTGTACCCGGGCTTGGCCCCCCGCCAGAGGCATTTTCTGTCTTGAGATGTTTTCTTTCCCTATTTTGCTTGAGTCAGACTTTCATGTATAACGAGCCATTGATTCTGGCTTCCTAAAGGGTCTTCCAACTCCTTGGCGACTTCCAATATCCTTATATTATACAGTAGGGGGTGCATTATTCTATTGCATCTTGTAGTGCAGGGAACCTCATTCTGCAGAAAGGTGA
This sequence comes from Xenopus laevis, assembly GCF_017654675.1. NCBI lineage: Eukaryota > Metazoa > Chordata > Amphibia > Anura > Pipidae > Xenopus > Xenopus laevis. The sequence continues at coordinate 8,192,443 of NC_054377.1, forward strand.
TTCTGTTGCTTTAAAGATTTTGGTTGCTTTGTAAGCAGATTAGTTACACGTTGGGTTAACCCTTGATGGCTAGTTATCCTGTGTGTCGGAGTTCAGTAAACTACTGTGGAGGCAGGAGGGGTAAGTTGACGTGTGACTGCTAGTGGGCACCAGAGGTATCTCACCCCAAATCTCCCCCTAACTGGCCTTCAGACTGGGCCCCCTTAGCTCATAACAAGGTTACAGAAATATAGAAACATTGGGGTGTCACCCTGCTATAGTTCCAGGGGTACCCAGGGTACAATTAAGCACTCACCCCAAATCTCCCCCTAACTAACCTTCAGGCTGGGCCCCCTTAGCTCATAACAAGGTTACAGATATATAGAAACATTGGGGTAACAGTCACCCTGCTATAGTTCCAGGGGTACCCAGGGTACAAATAAACACTCACCCCAAATCTCCCCCTAACTGACCTTCAGACTGGGCCCCCTTAGCTCATAACAAGGTTACAGATATATAGAAACATTGGGGTGTCACCCTGCTATAGTTCCAGGGGTACCCAGGGCACAAATAAGCACTCACCCCAAATCTCACCCTAACTGACCTTCAGACTGGGCCCCCTTAGCTCATAACAAGGTTACAGATATATAGAAACATTGGGGTAACAGTCACCCTGCTATAGTTCCAGGGGTACCCAGGGTACAAATAAACACTCACCCCAAATCTCCCCCTAACTGACCTTCAGACTGGGCCCCCTTAGCTCATAACAAGGTTACAGATATATAGAAACATTGGGGTAACCCTGCTGTAATTCTCAGGGGTACCCAGGGTAGCAAATAATCTCACCATAATTGGCGGTTAGGCCCCCCACCCACTGCTTTGGGGCTCCCAAGGGACGGCATAACCACAGTTTGGGATCCTCCACATTAAATGGACAATTTTATAAACTGATTAGAGATTCTGCAAATAGTAAATGATTTATGTGGCATTGGCCTCCAAGTCAAGAGGATACTCCCATATCTGAGAATTGTTTCCAACAGAGATTTCTCATTAAATATAAGGGAGTCTTCTGCACTTGACAACTTGGCCACCAAAGTTTCCCAAGTGTTTGGAAGAGTTTATATCAGTACAGCCCTAGGCCAACACCCAGTAGTATAAAAAAAAACCACAAATATAATAAGGTATGCTGGAATAAATAGATATAGATATAAAGTAAACATTTATAAGTATTTAGTATACAAAAGCCATGAATATATTGCATATTATATCCTTATGATTAGTGCTTAATGATGTCATCAGTTATGGCCAGTGATGTCATTTGTGCCACATGACTCAGAAAAATTTTAAATTACTTTTTAATTACTTTTTTTCTCTTTGTTATGAAGATATTTATTTTCTAAAGCTCTGATTGGCTGCAGGTTTTTTTTTTTTCTTTTTTTTAGCTTTGCCAGTCTTAAATATGGTTGCACCCAGGCTCACATAGGCGCTTGCAGCCCCACGCTCATCTACCCCAAAATGGAGGGTGCAGAAACAAATTTCATTGGGTGACCTTTCCTGCCGTTGATTACAGCTGTTTCTATGTAAATATGGGAGTTTTTGCATGCGGAATATATAGTTCTAATCCACTAAATAATAACCTATAAATAAATAAAGTTTGACATTTGGAATTTTTGGGGGAATTTTGGTGCCAGTCTCTATACCCAGAAGACCCAGCTAAGAGCAGGTGGCAAATCCTCTTTACAAAGCAAGAGGGGGGTGAGGTTTCTGGCTATAGCTCCATTCGCAGATGCCAAGTAACGGTTGTTTTCTGGAGTTTGCGCTGGTTCCATTGGTTTTTCTTCCGGAATTTGTTGCCAGGGTATTTTTGTATATTGTTAACAATAAAGTTCCCGTTTATGTTCTCTGTAATTATCAAAGAGGAACTCCAGCCAAATATGCAATAAATTGGCGCATAATGAAAGAAAATGGGATTCTAAGCAACTTTATACTGTAACTGAAACATGTTAATGGTTTAATGGTCATCTGCCGTCCTGACTTCTTGGACCATCTGAGAGTCAGCTCTTCTCAAATGATGAATCCCACTCTGTTTGGCTTGTTCTGTGACCTGTGAAGAAGAATTGTGGGACTCTTAACTGGAGGAGAGCTGACTCCCCTAGTTTAGAAGTAGTAATTTGCTTCTAAACTAGGGGAGTCACCTTTGCGCATAGAAGTAGATTGTCCCAGTTTGACCCAACCCTAACCCACAGTGGTTGGCCAAATTCCAATCCTATCCCACCCAACCGGTGACCAACCCCCTCATTACTATTTAGAAGTCAATGATCTTGAGCCTCTGAGGCTGGTCAGTTCAAGCTCATTAAATTGGTAAATCTGCTTTACAACCCCAAAATTGGTTTTGGACCGATTCTACTCCCATAAAGAGTCTGGGGACCCTTTTTTAGCTCCTAACCCATAGGCTAAGAAACCCTGTGTTATCTTTGTTGGCTTGTTCTCATGACCTGGAATTTCCCTTAAAACTCGCCAAAAGCTGGATGTACTCCGGACCATAACATTTTGTTTGGCATTGGAATTGCTGTCATTTATCAAGAACCAATCAAGATTCCAATTTAAACCTATACATTCATATAGGAAAAAAAATATAGTAGCGTCAGATCCGTCGGTTTATCAAAGGTCTGGTCAAGACGAAAAAAAGTGTAGCTCGATCCTAAAGCAAAATCAAGGTTTTTCCTGGAAACTGAAATTTTTAGATGTTGATTAGTCTTCTTGCTGGTGTCTTCTTGGAGCTCAAAGCTTCAGAGATCTGCTTAAACCAATGGCGCATCAGTGTTAGAATGGTTAGAAAACAGAAAACTTTGATATTCCATTTACTCAAGAATTCTCAATGGTTGTTGAGGTTTCATAAATTGCTTTACCATAAAGGTCTATGGAATGAGTGTCGGAGAGAGAGAAGAAAGAATAAAAGGGTTCCCAGCCCCCATAGAGCTTATAGTATAAGTGGTTGAGTAACTGACTGACACAATTCAGGGATGGAGCTCCAGAGCTACCCAATAACAGAGGAGGTGCAGTGGACATTGGTGGCACAGAAATGTGGTGGTTTCAGGTTATCCCTTTCCTTCCCTGTCTCCTAGTTTACTTTCATTCCAGCTAATGATTTGGAGTTGACCTGAGAGTATGAGTGTCGAGCCTCTTACAAACAATGTCAAGCCTGAATTCCTGCTTTGAACTACAATGTTGACTCCTTTTTTGTCCTTCGATAATTTACTTAACCTTTGAGTCAGAACGAAGGCAAATTCAATTTAAATTCCATACTCTCTTATGGAACTTTATTATGGCACTAAAGGGGGCCATACACGGGCCGATAAAAGCTGCTGACAGACCGTGTTGGCAGCTTATTGGCCCGTGTATGGGGCCCCCCGACAGGCCAGATCTCGCTCGGATGGGACAAAAAATCCCGTCGGATCGCGGCCGCATCTATTTGTTGATGCGGTCCCGCGATCCGCCCGCCCATTGCAATTCGTTAGGCCCTAGGGCCCACGATCGGATCAGCCCAATATTGCCCGCCTCAAGGTGGGCATATCGGGGAGAGATCCGCTCGTTTGACGACATCGCCAAACGAGCGGATCTCTCACTGTATGGGCACCTTTAGAGCCAGGGTGGTACTATCCCATAAACAAAAGGCTACCAGTACTTTTCTTGGGGGTAATTAGGTGTTAATCAAAGGTTTATGTTATCTCTCTGTACAGACTATGAGCAAATTTAAGGACTGTTCCTGCTGAATTGTGCTTAGTACAGGCGAATACCTATGCTGCCATAGTTTTATGGGATCTCTCTGTACAGACTATGAGCAAACTTAGGGGACTGTTCCTGCTGAATTGTGCTTAGTACAGGGAATACCTATGCTGCCATAGTTTTATGGGATCTCTCTGTACAGACTATGAGCAAACTTAGGGGTTGTTCCTGCTGAATTGTGCTTAGTACAGGGAATACCTATGCTGCCATAGTTTTATGGGATCTCTCTGTACAGACTCTGAGCAAACTTAGGGGTTGTTCCTGCTGAATTGTGCTTAGTACAGGGAATACCTATGCTGCCATAGTTTTATGGGATCTCTCTGTACAGACTATGAGCAAATTTAGGGGACTGTTCCTGCTGAATTGTGCTTAGTACAGGGGAATACCTATGCTGCCATAGTTTTATGGGATCTCTCTGTACAGACTATGTGCAAACTTAGGGGTTGTTCCTGCTGAATTGTGCTTAGTACAGGGGATACCTATGCTGCCATAGTTTTATGGGATCTCTCTGTACAGACTCTGAGCAAACTTAGGGGTTGTTCCTGCTGAATTGTGCTTAGTACAGGGAATACCTATGCTGCCATAGTTTTATGGGATCTCTCTGTACAGACTATGAGCAAACTTAGGGGACTGTTCCTGCTGAATTATGCTTAGTACAGAGGAATACCTATGCTGCCATAGTTTTATGGGATCTCTCTGTACAGACTATGAGCAAACTTAGGGGCTGTTCCTGCTGAATTGTGCTTAGTACAGGGGAATACCTATGCTGCCATAGTTTTATGGGATCTCTCTGTACAGACTATGAGCAAACTTAGGGGACTGTTCCTGCTGAATTGTGCTTAGTACAGGGGAATACCTATGCTGCCATAGTTTTATGGGATCTCTCTGTACAGACTATGTGCAAACTTAGGGGTTGTTCCTGCTGAATTGTGCTTAGTACAGGGGATACCTATGCTGCCATAGTTTTATGGGATCTCTCTGTACAGACTATGAGCAAACTTAGGGGACTGTTCCTGCTGAATTGTGCTTAGTACAGGGAATACCTATGCTGCCATAGTTTTATGGGATCTCTCTGTACAGACTATGAGCAAACTTAGGGGTTGTTCCTGCTGAATTGTGCTTAGTACAGGGGAATACCTATGCTGCCATAGTTTTATGGGATCTCTCTGTACAGACTATGAGCAAACTTAGGGGTTGTTCCTGCTGAATTGTGCTTAGTACAGGGGATACCTATGCTGCCATAGTTTTATGGGATCTCTCTGTACAGACTATGAGCAAACTTAGGGGACTGTTCCTGCTGAATTGTGCTTAGTACAGGGAATACCTATGCTGCCATAGTTTTATGGGATCTCTCTGTACAGACTATGAGCAAACTTAGGGGACTGTTCCTGCTGAATTGTGCTTAGTACAGGGAATACCTATGCTGCCATAGTTTTATGGGATCTCTCTGTACAGACTATGAACAAACTTAGGGACTGTTCCTGCTGAATTGTGCTTAGTACAGGGAATACCTATGCTGCCATAGTTTTATGGGATCTCTCTGTACAGACTATGAGCAAACTTAGGGACTGTTCCTGCTGAATTGTGCTTAGTACAGGGAATACCTATGCTGCCATAGTTTTAAGGTATCTCTCTGTACAGACTATGAACAAACTTAGGGACTGTTCCTGCTGAATTGTGCTTAGTACAGGGAATACCTATGCTGCCATAGTTTTAAGGTATCTCTCTGTACAGACTATGAACAAACTTAGGGGACTGTTCCTGCTGAATTGTGCTTAGTACAGGGGAATACCTATGCTGCCATAGTTTTATGGGATCTCTCTGTACAGACTATGAACAAACTTAAGGGACTTTGCTGCTTCTATGCCTGAACCTTTCCATACATTATTACAATACCTAGAGAATTGTCCCTTCTATGGAATATGTCCTTTAAGGCTGGTTATGCTCTCACACCCATATGCTTCTTTGTCTAAACATGTAACATGTGACTTTTCTGTAATAAAATCAAAACTCAATAGGAGGGCTGTGGGAGGTCATTGGAAAGATTATGGGCAGCCTGCTGGAGAGACAATGGCTGTGCAGCTGACTCAGTTACATCTTAATAGAAGTTAGGGGAAATAAAGTGAAGGGAAGCTATCATAGGCATGATTGAAAAAAAATGAAAGTATTGTAGCCCTTTACATATCTGTAGGGGGAAATGAGCCATTAAATCCAGTCTAATAAAAGCCCAGCTGTTAAGCCAAGGAATAGCAATAGAGAATAAAAGGAACCCCCCACCCAGTAGTTCTTTGATTTATATGCGGAATTGGAGGTGGAAGGGATGTTGATCAGTCACATGAAAAGCCTGGGATGTATTTGATCCAAATGGAAACACAGAACCAGTTGTTTGGACGTTGCAGTTCTGCACAATAGAGTCAGCCATGTATGTGAATTCCAGCAGCACTTGAAAGAGAAAATACCCCCAGATTGTGGTTTATTGCTGGTTTAAAGCTGAAGGCTTTGTGGTGCCCTTACGGCTTTCCCATAGCCGCGTCTCCCTGCACAAATAAAGGGCAAAACATTCGGCTCTTGAACCTCAGCCAAGTCTCTCTGTTGTTTCTAATACTGTGAGTGGCCCCTTAAATCCTGCCTAAGTGCTTATAACAAGGGCACCCACAGTTCTGACATCCCACTCCCACTTCTAGGATCTGATGTGAGGGGGTTTCACTTGGAGTCCCTTTAAATTAACTTTTAGGGGCAGATTTATCAAGGGTTGAAGTAAAAATTAGAATAAAAAAAATATTGAAATTTACCATGTACTGTCTCTTTAAAACCTAGTCCCGTCACCATCTACAACCTGCGAATTGCTGTTTTAGCTTATGGGGGGAACTTCTAGAACCTATGTGGAGTCAATTGTTGGACTTTGAAAAATCAAAGTTGTTTTTGTTTTTTCTTCTTATTCGAATCGAATTCGATCTTACTTCGATTCGAACGATCGAATACAGCATATTCACCTGCAAAAAAAAATAAATTTCATTTTTTATTATTTGTGGTTTTTGCAAATAAAAAAAATTTGCAAAACTCTCCAGTTTGCAATTTCAGCCGTCTGGTTGCTAGGGTCCAAATGACCATAGCAACCATGCATTTATTTGAATAAGAGACTGTAATTTGAAAAGCAGAGGCCTGAATAGAAAGAGGAGCAATAAAAAGTAGCAGTAACAATAAATGTGTAGCCTTACAGAGCATTTGTTTTTTAGATGGGGTCAGTGACCCCAGTTGAAAAATAATGAAGACCAATTGAAAATTCTGGATAATAGATTCCATACCTGTATAGAAGACCCAATTAAAAAACCTTAATGTTGAGGCCCCTGGAAAAACAAAAATAGCACTTGAAAGAACTATTTGTTTTTAGATGGGGTCAGTGACCCCCACAGTTGAAAGCTGGAAAGAGTCAGAAGAAGAAGGCAAACAATTCGAAAACTATAAAGAATTAAAAAAAAAAATGAAGACCAATTGAAAAGTTGCTTAGAATTAGCCATTCTTTAACATACTAAAAGTTAATGTAAAGGTGATCCATTAGATTCAGCCTGCAGCCCTCCCAACTCTCCTCCCACATTCTTTGCCTTCTTTCACCTGGATTGAGTTCTGGGGGATAGAATTACTTGGCACCTGTAAAGGAGAAAAGGAACCGGCCCCCTGTAATGCCGACACAGAGAATAGATTCCCGGGAAAGTTCAGTCCGTAACTGAGCTCAGGCATCTTGCTCTGGTTAGTGGACAATTGAAGGGGAAATATCTGTAGATGCGGATGAATGATATTCCTCTGTTAGAGACGTGCTGTGCTCAGCAACCCAACAATAGGAACTGGGTTAATCATTATCAGGGGCACACCCGGGAGGCATTGTTCTAGCCGAATACATTGGTGAAGCTTCAGAGAATGAAATGGAATATACCATTAGGTCTGACGGAGCAGCCAGTGTCCCCTCTAAACCCAAACAAATGGATAGAACTTCATTTAGTTATGTCCCCATGATCATACAGGTATGGGACCTGTAATTTGGATCTTTATACCTTAAGGGCAGAGACACGCGCTCAGATTCGGGGAGATTAGTCGTTCAACAACAATGAATCTCCTCTTCCTAGGGGCGACTAATCTTCCCGAACTGCCTCCAGCCGGCTAGAATCGAAATCGCCGGCGGGATGGCAGTCGGTGCACTTCATTTTCCGAAGTCGTCTCACGAGGAAACTTCGCTCCGAGTGCCATCCCACCGGCGATATAGATTCTAGCCGGCTGGAGGCAGTTCGGGGGAGATCAGTCGCCCGAAGAAGAGACGATTTATTGCCTAAATCTCCCTGAATTGGAGCGTGTGTTTCTGCCCTTAAGAGTAGTGACACACGCTAAGATTCCGGGTCGCCTGGAGATAAATCTCCTCTTCTTCAGGCGACTAATCTCCCCGAAAAGCCTTCCTGCCTGCACTTGGAGCGCTTCGTTTTCCGAAGTTGCCTCACGAGGAAATTTCGGAAAATTAAGCGATCCAAGTGTGATCCCACCGGTGATTTCAATTCTAGCCGGCTGGAGGCAGTTCGGGGAGATTAGTCGCCAGAAGAAGAGGCGATTTATCGCCAGGCGACTAATTCTCCCCGAATCTGAGCGTGTGTCTCTGCCCTTAAGAGTAGTGACACACGCTAAGATTCCGGGACATTAGTCGCCTGGCGATAAATCGCCTCTTCTTCAGGACGACTAATCTCCCCGAAAAGCCTTCCCGTCGGCTCTTGGAGTGATTCGTTTTCCGAAGTTGCCTAACGAGGAAACTTCAGTGACTTCGGAAAATTAAGTGCTCCCACCTGCGATTTTGATTCTAGCTGGTGCGAGGCATTTCGGGGAGATTAGTCGTCCCGAAGATGAGGCGATTTATCGCCGGGTCGACTAAATCTCCCCGAATCTGAGCGTGTCTCTGCCCTAAGTCTTCTAGAAAATCATTTAAATCTTAAGAGGGTTATTTACTAAAATCAGAATTTATCTCCTATTTTATTTTAAAAACCACGACCAAATTCCAATGCTTGAATTGAACCCATCGAAGACCCAGATAACTTTGATTTGGGATAGATGCCTCTCCCATTGACTTATACAGGACCCCTACAGGTCTGAGATGGCGGATTTTCAGATTGGGGCTTTTTGCAGCATTGTGGTATAACAAATCTCGGAAAAATTAAAGTTTTATAAAAGTTCGAGTTTTCTAGTGAAAAAAACTAAAAAATAATTGTTATAAATTTGGATTATTTATTATTATTATTATTTGGATTATTTGGATAATAAGGAGTCTATGGCCTTTCTGGATAACGGATTTCCGGATAATGGATCCCATACCTGATTGAACCAGATTTACATCCAATTTATTATTTATTAAGCTTCATTTATAGTGAAGAAAGAAAAATATTTCTTTCTGGGGTATTTGTATTTATATAATCTATCACGGTAGATAGATTTTCATTTACAAAGTACAGAGAGAGCCTTCTAGTGAGCACAAAATACTTGTATTTTTCTATACAGGTATGGGATTCTTTATCCAGAAACCTGAAAGCTCCGTATGAAGGAAAGGCTGTCTCCCATAGCCTCCATTTTAATCAAATAATTCAAACTCTTGATTTCCTTTTTCTGTGTAATAATAAAACAGTAACTTGTACAGCTGGTTTTGCCTCCAATAAGGATTAATTATATCTTAGTTGGGATCAAGTACAAGCGACTGTTTTATTATTACACAGAAAAAGGAAATAATGTTTAAAAAATTGGATTATTTTACTATAATGGAGTCTGTGGGAGGCGGCCTCTCCATAATTCGGAGCTTTCTGGATAACGGGTTTCCGCATAATGGATCCCGTTCCTGTATATGTTGTTTTTTAAAAATGTTGCCTCGGCCCCCAGTTGTAAAATATAAGGATGTTAAAAGTCACTTCTGAGTTGCATAATTTGCCATTTGATGGACATTGAACTCCTTTGTGATTTCTAATAGCCTTATTATTTACAGTAGGGGGTACATTATCCATTATAATACATGAGTGATACTCAGAGTTCCCTGTATAACTCAACCTGCAGCCTTGTGCCTTTATATGGTCACAGAACAACCCCTCAGTGACTTCTAATATCCTTATCATTTACAGTAGGGGGTACATTATCCCTTATAATACATGAGTGATACTCCGAGTTCCCTGTATAACTCAGCTCTGCAGCCTTGTGCCTTTATATGGTCACAGAACCCCTCACTGACTTCTAATATCCTTATCATTTACAGTAGGGGGTACATTATCCCTTATAATACATGAGTGATACTCGGAGTTCCCTGTATAACTCAGCCTGCAGCCTTGTGCCTTTATATGTCACAGAACCCTCAGTGACTTCTAATATCCTTATCAATTACAGTAGGGGGGTACATTATCCCTTATAATACATGAGTAATACTCAGAGTTCCCTGTATAACTCAGCCTGCAGCCTTGTGCCTTTATATGGTCACAGAACAACCCCTCAGTGACTTCTAATATCCTTATCATTTACAGTAGGGGGTACATTATCCCTTATAATACAGGAGTGATACTCAGAGTTCCCTGTATAACTCAACCTGCAGCCTTGTGCCTTTATATGGTCACAGAACAACCCCTCAGTGACTTAATATCCTTATCATGTACAGTAGGGGGTAAGTGCAGGTGTATGTAGCATAAGGCTGGCCCTGTAACCTGCATAATACTAACAGCAGGTAGAATGAAGTTTCGGTGCAGTCACCTTGTGGACTTTGACATTATAGAGATCTAGTTACTGACCCAGCAGTGATTGACATTTCTGTTCTTCCACCCCCTTCCCATGCTGAAGCTTCTGACCAAGGTCCCATAATATCAGAAGGTTCCTGTTACTGGAGCAGTCATTATTAAGCAATACAGCGCTTTATGGTTCTTTTGGACCAGTAGGAACTGGGAACCACTACACTGACCCAGTGGCTGCAGGACAATACCACTGCCCCTTCCATGGGGGGTGTATGAGTACATATGGATATTCTGGGACCCATGGAGCAATTAAATGTTCCTGTACACTGCTGCTTCATTTGTCCTAGTCGTCATGTCAACCGTGGGGTCATGTAATAAAGGAGTTTGCACCAGATCTAGTAACCCATAGCAACCTAGTTACTAGTTATCCAGTAAATGCGGTCTTTGTAATGGTTGCCGTTGGTTACTAGACCTGGGGCATCTCTTATTACATTACTCAGTAGGGGTAAATGAGATTGCAGTGTCGCTACATTCCGTCTCGGCTGAATTCTTTGTTGTTTGGGGCTTTTACTGGAAAATATTGTGAAATGTTTTTTTTTTTTCTTCTTTTTTCCTGTTTACCGTGACTAGGGTGCTTAAAGGGGAAGTTCACCTTGAATTCCCATTTTGGAGACATTTGTAGTTGCACGTGTATTTTTTTTTTTTTTTTCTCCCTTTTTAATTGAGACATGGAACTGTTGTCTGGTATCTAGTGCCCCTAGCAACCGGGGAGTTGTCAATTTTCTCTTTTTATATCTGTATTCATCATTGTTTATAGTAATTACCTCTATGCACTTGGTGCTTTTTGTTTGCTCTAAGCTGGGGTGCGGGAGATGCAGAGAGTTATTCCATAGGAAGAATGTTGAGAAAATGGGACTGACCCATTAGCAGGGTTAAGTGTATTGCGTGAGCTGTTGAGAGCAGTGGATGTATTAATAGAAAGGCTCTTGGTAACCTAATCCCGGAGTGCCTCACCTTTCTCATTTTTGGCTGAGATGTTGGAGTGTTTGTGCCTTGTACATAATGATGCCTTAGCTGATTTATAGAGTAAAATGAGTGGGCTGGCATTTGGAGACATAGGAGCTGATGTACAAACCATAGACCGGGAATAATAATAACATATGGCTATTGGATGATGTGTCAACTGCTGCAGGGGTCTAAACACTCTTCCATGCTGCGTTCGACTTCCCCTTTAACAAAGAAGTAAAAACCCTGACTATGGCGGGGATTGCTTGAGAAGGCCATGCAAGTGTTCATGAGCGGTGCCCGACTGTCACTGCTATCATCAGCCAATAGGAAGAGGCCAACAGCCATATTCGTTATATATGATGTGATGTACCCCCTACTGTAAATGATAAGGATATTAGAAGTCACTGAGGGGTTGTTCTGTGACCATATAAAGGCACAAGGCTGCAGGCTGAGTTATACAGGGAAATCTGAGTATCACTCATGTATTATAAGGGATAATGTACCCCCTACTGTAAATGATAAGGATATTAGAAGTCACTGAGGGGTTGTTCTGTGACCATATAAAGGCACAAGGCTGCAGGCTGAGTTATAAAGGGAACTCTGAGTATCACTCATGTATTATAAGGGATAATGTACCCTCTACTGTAAATGATAAGGATATTAGAAGTCACTGAGGGGTTGTTCTGTGACCATATAAAGACACAAGGCTGCAGGCTGAGTTATACAGGGAACTCTGAGTATCACTCATGTATTATAAGGGATAATGTACCCTCTACTGTAAATGATAAGGATATTAGAAGTCACTGAGGGGTTGTTCTGTGACCATATAAAGGCACAAGGCTGCAGGCTGAGTTATACAGGGAAATCTGAGTATCACTCATGTATTATAAGGGATAATGTACCCCCTACTGTAAATGATAAGGATATTAGAAGTCACTGAGGGGTTGTTCTGTGACCATATAAAGACACAAGGCTGCAGGCTGAGTTATACAGGGAACTCTGAGTATCACTCATGTATTATAAGGGATAATGTACCCCCTACTGTAAATGATAAGGATATTAGAAGTCACTGAGGGGTTGTTCTGTGACCATATAAAGACACAAGGCTGCAGGCTGAGTTATACAGGGAACTCTGAGTATCACTCATGTATTATAAGGGATAATGTACCCCCTACTGTAAATGATAAGGATATCAGAAGTCACTGAGGGGTTGTTCTGTGACCATATAAAGGCACAAGGCTGCAGGCTGAGTTATACAGGGAACTCTGAGTATCACTCATGTATTATAAGGGATAATGTACCCCCTACTGTAAATGATAAGGATATCAGAAGTCACTGAGGGGTTGTTCTGTGACCATATAAAGGCACAAGGCTGCAGGCTGAGTTATAAAGGGAACTCTGAGTATCACTCATGTATTATAAGGGATAATGTACCCCCTAATGTAAATTATAAGGATATTAGAAGTCTTGGTAAAACTTTAAAGGACAACCTAAGGACAGCTAAATGACTCACTGGGCTTGGGGTAATATTTATTAGAATGTTGGTTCTTATGGTTTCCCAGCATTCCCTTGCTTGTGTGCAGGTCTGGGGCACAGCGAGGGATTGCTGGGAGAGTAGAAAGATGGCAGTATGGTGGAATCCAGAGGGGTTGAAACTTTAAGATCTTGTACAAGGCCTTATATGGGAGATTATATGGATACTCTGAATTTTTCAGCCGCTGATATCTTGTTTGTATGTAAGGTGTATCCAGTACATGTCTGTGGGCAGTGAGAGGCGTTTGACAGTTTCACACAGCTGCTGTAAGTCTGTAACCTTCCCCTGCTTCAGGGGCCCGCACTCATTTGCAGAGGTGGGTCACAGACCTGCCCAGAAGCCGCAAGGTTAAACATTAGCCCAGCTCTCTTAAATAAGGGAGGGGGAGACACAGTTTGGTGCATTCCTACCCATGAAAGTCTTTTGCACTAACCCTTATTTAGAATCAGGTACAGAAACACTGCTGTCTGGCAAATCAAACTCAAATAATAATGTAAATCCACATAAAATCAGGGCTGAGAACTGGCAGTTGAAAAAAAGTGCTGCATTTAAAGGGGTTGTTCTTCTTTAAATTAACTGTTCGTATGATGTAGAGAGGGATATTCTGAGACAATTTGCATTTGGTTTTTATTTTATTTTATTTGTGGTTTTGAGTTATTTTTATTCAGCAGCTCTCCAGTTTGCAGTTTCAGCCGTGTGGTTGCTAGGATTCAAATTACCCTAGCAACCAGTAGAAGAGGCCTGACTAGAAAGTCGAGTAATAAAAAGTAGCAATGGCAATAAGGGGGTTATTTACTTAAATCCGAATTCATATCATAATTAAAGTTAAAAAAGCTCAACCAAACTTTCATGCCTGATTTCGCCTTATTTATTAAAAAAATAACTCGTAGAAATCAGATGGGGGATTAGGATTATCAAAATAAACCCAGTGATATGTTCAAATTGGGATTGAGACTTCTCTCATTGCCTTATACAGGACCTCGACAGGTCTGAAATGACGGATTTTCGGATTCGCCTTTTTGCAGCATTGGGGTGCAATAAATCTCGATAAATTTGAGGTTTTTTTCCCATGAAAAATCAGAGTTTTTGCCCCAAAAAGCCCAACCAGATAAATTTGAGTTTTATTAAATAACCACCTGAGGGCAGAGACGCACGCTGCTATTTTGGGAGTTTAGTCGCCCAGCGAAAAATTGCTGCTTCTTCGGGCGACTTATCTCCCCGAACTGCTTTCTCGCCAACTTGAATTTAAATCGCCAGCGGGATGGCACTCGGATCACTTCGGCTTTCCGAAGTTTCCTCGTGAGGCAACTTCGGCCGACTTCGGAAAACGAAGCGTTCTGAATGCCATCCCGCCAGCAATTTACATTCTAGCTGGCAAGCTAGTTTTGGGAGATTTAGTCGCCCGAAGAAGAGCCGATTAGTCGCTGGGCAACTAATCTCCTGAAATAGAAGCGTGCGTCTCGCGGCGCTTCGCTTTCCGGAGTAGCCCCAAATTGCCTCACGTGGAATCTTCTGGAGACGGGAAGGTAAGGGAGGCAGTTCGGGGAGATTATCGCAAGAAGAAGAGGATATTGGTCGCCTGGGCGACTAATATCCCCGAATCTGCCTGTGTGCCCTTACCCTAAATGTGTAGCCTTACAGAGCATTTATCTTTTAGATGGGGTCAGTGACCCCTGTTTGAAATAAAATTAAGACCAGTTGAAAAGTTGCTTAGAATTAACCATTCTATAACCTACTCGCCATTTAACAAGGTGAGTAGAAGTCTTTCGTCCCCTTTTTGGGTGAATATCACATTTCACCAGTTGCTGAATGTAACGGAGCGGAGTGCCGTCAGTTGGGTTAAAAAGGGCCTCGTGCAGCTCCCAAAAAACCGTCGCTCTGGATTATTCCCTCTTGTAATTGCTCCCAACTGCCCAATGCTATAGATTATAATGGTGCTTTTGGAGTAATTAATGGTAATGATACATATTTACAGAGCAGAAATGAGATGTTCCAGTCCATTAGTTCCACTGAGGAACAACCAACGGGATGGGGGGGGGTGACCTACTCACATTTCAGCCTCCCACGCCGAGAAGCCTATTAACCATTACAACGCACTGCTGTCCGGCTTATTATACTCCGCACAACGGAGGAGTAACAATTGAGGCTTCATCCGTCTGATGGGGATTTGCATAGACCCATTCAGCACAAAGAAGTCTGCTCCGTATATACAGATTTTTTTTTTAAAAAATCAATTTTGTACATTCGCTTATTATTAGCTTTAGGCCGAGACACACCCGGGGTAACACTATCTGAGCATCGAGGGGATGAATCATTTCTGGGGATCAGACAAGGCAGATAGCGGAGAGCCGAGAACATCCTGGAACAGCTGATGGACAGCCCAGAGAATCCTTTGAGATGAGTCAAGCAACATGGCAACTTCCTTATCCATATATGTAGTGAATGTTTTGTACACAAGCTAAACTGTATGGAAGCGCCGCCTCCACTTGTGTCAATTCTGTTAATCCCGGGATGCGTCGTAGTGGGAAAGAGATGGAGGAATCTGGATGGACAAAAAAACGCGTCAATCTCCAGCTCCTAAACACATTAGGAACCTGTTTACCTGTTAAACCGTAGAAGGTCCCGGGCCAATGTATCTGTCTGTGCCGTTTACTTAAGCTTTAAACAAACATTAATAATTTTGTTCTGTAAATATTTGTGTCACTTGAAGAGAGAACGGCATAAAATGTCAGGCTCCCCAAGTCATGCCGTAAACCGGGATTTCTCCGGCCGTTAAATGTTGTGTTTGTCGGCTGTCACAGATGTTCTTCTGCTTGGACATATTTTTAGTGGGGCCCCATATACCCGCATGGCTACACCCTTTCTGGGAAGTTGGTCGACAAGACCCTACCACTTGTGGTGACCCTGACCAGGGTAGGACTTGCCCACCAAAGGAAGTCCTAGTGGGCCCAATCCTTGGACCTTGTCCACGAATAGCTTGAGAATTAGTGAGAGAATTCTATGGGACAGAACGCCTCACTTATCCTTCATATTTAATTGTTGGCCCCTAACGCTGGTCCCCCGGTTCCTGATATAGAAATGTGAGCTCCACTGTGGTGTAGCTCTAGAAAACCATGCTTCAGCTTCCTCAAAATACCCCTACCCGCCATGGATCGGTTACCGTGCTCTTCAGTTGTAAGGGTAGTGGATGATGGGTCCCTGGGCATGGTCCATTATCTCCTTAAAATAGGCACCACAGCAGGGTGGTCTTCAATGGTTCCCTTTCAAGTCCCAGGGAGAACAAGGTCCTTGATCCTGGACTGGAAGGCCTGGCCAATTAATGAGGGAGCTGGGATACTCCAAAGCGTGGGTAACGGCCGTTCCTCCATACACGTGCCAAGTTTCCTACCATATTGTTAGTACGTTGATGGGCGGTTGAACTTTTAATAAATGCGCTGCTGCTGTTGGGACATTAGAGTAGTCTCTCTATTTTTTAAGGGTAACCATAGTCTATTGCCACATTCCTTCCAGATTTCAAGCTTGACTGACCATGAGATCTTGGAGATATCAATCCTTAAAAGTGTGTGTTCCATGAACACACTGGGAACCTACCAGGCCGGTTTTAGTAGGAATTTGCATGGTGAAGCCCCAGTTTCACTTCCCATTGATTTATGTCTGCTGGAGCTCTAGTAGCAGTAAATCAATGGAAAATCTAATTGTGCTCTGCTGACATTGTCATTTTCGACTGAAATTCCTGAGATTTTGGAGAAAGTCTTTGGGTTCTTTGCTGAGAGTGCGTAGGTCTTCAAGAGACGAAGACCATTAAAGTGAACTCCTAGCCAAGTTGTCCTTAAAGAGAAGTTAGATACCCCCTGTATTTCTAATTGTACCTCAGCACTAGGTACTGTTGTGGTCCACTGCCATCTTGTTCCAGACTCTCTGTGCCACGGTCAGTAACGAAACCTCTAAACATGCACCCCCTGCCCATGGATGCCACAGGGTATACCTGCGAGGCTCTTTGGAAGGTACTTTAACCCAAGAAAACATGGTCTACTGGCTGGACATCCCTGATCTTCAGAGACCATTCTTTGGTGTTTCTCTGGAGCCCCAAAAATTGCCACTAATTTACTATCCAGCTGATAAAAATAATACCAGATACCAATGTAATTGGTAGGGAAGAAGCATAAAGTAGACAGCAGGCAGTGACCCATTCATCACTCGGCAAGAGCATTGAATACCCCACATTCATTGTGTTGAGCCGAATGGCATTAGAAGTCTATATATGGCCTGACAACACTCCGTATAAGTAACGGTGAGTGATTCTTCACATCAGGTGGGGCCCATGTTAAGGAGCGCGCAATATAAAGCTGCCTGCAGGCATTCAGGGATGGGTCCAAAGTAACTACACAAATTCAGGGGTACCAACTGTAAGCTTTATGGGGGTACCAGTAGGGAAACAGAACTATGCCTTCTGGGAAATCACAAAACAACACCAAGCATTTAACATAACAATGTGCACCATGCCCGCACTTCGTAAATACAGGTATGGAAGCTGTTATCCAGAATGCTCGTGACCTGGGGTTTCCTGGATAACAGATCTTTCCATAATTTGGATCTTCACACCTTTAAAGCCCCCCATATATGGGCCGATAATAGTTGCCAACAGAGCGAGTCTGCAGCTTATTGGCCCGTGTGTGGGGCCCTCCGATCGATATTTGGCCAGATGTCGATTGGGCAGGATAAAAAATCCCATCAGATCGCGGCCGTATCTGTTCATTGGTGCAGTCCCACGTATCGCCTCCATTCTGATCCAATGTTGGGCCCTAGGGCCCAAGATCGGATCAGCCCGATATCGCCCACCTCATTGTGGGCATATCAGGGGGAGATCCACTCGTCTGGTGATCTCCAGCCCTGATTGTTTCTACTGGTATCTCCTATTTCTGCCAGCTGCACCATTGTGACGTCACTCATCTGAATAATGGGTTTCCAGATAATGGATCCCATACCTGTAGATACACATAAATATATAATATATACTATTTTGATGCATGTGTCCTTTTAAAGGGTCCTTTTAATGAGAAATTCTGAATCTGGAAAACCACAGAATGTTTGTGGGTTTAACTTTCAGCCTAAAATAAAGTCCCCAGTCTCAGGGATTCTGCATCCAAAATAGATTGACCAAGACCAGTGATATTAAATTTGCTTCATGATGTCAGACCAACCCTAAAACGCCATTGCATTATTTTCAGACCTGTATATGATTCTTAGCTCGAGTAGCACATAACTCCAGCCCTGATTGCTTCTACTGATATCTCCTATTTCCGCCAGCTCACTCAGTGCACCATTGTGATGTCACTCATCGTTTTGCAACATGTGCTTTTGCTATCGCAACCGACTGTTTATCCAATAAGCTGCAAGAATATTGTAAAGGGCACAAAAAAAGCCTTTTTACCAACATACACACCCATGAGATCTAATATCAGGGCTGGGCTGGACGCAGCTTCCGGATGCCCAGGGGTTTACATAATGCCGTACTTATCCAATCCTTTGAATGTGCCTCATAGTAGTAGTAACCATGTTATTAGATTTCTGTAGTGGTGCAGCTCATGGGTTTGCACTCCAAGTCCCATGGAAGGGAGTGGTGCTATATGGGAGTCTCACTTTTCTATGACAGAATATATTACATTAACCCAGAATGTAATGAATTAATCTCCTTTCTACCAGGATGATGCCAGGGATCTGTACTTGTGGGATAGTGAGAATAATGTGTAGTATATATTCTGTATCTAATGGGCTGTCTTACCTGCAACTGTCAGCAATGGTGCAAGATCTAGATCAATAACAACTGGAGGCGCTACAGGTGTTAAAGGAGAACTAAGTCCTAAAAATGAATATGGCTAAAAATGCCATATTTTATATAATGAACTTATTGCACGAGGCTAAAGTTTGAGCTTGTCAATAGCAGCAATGATCCAGGACTTCAAACTTGTCACAGGGGGTCACCATCTTGGAAAGTGTCTGTGACACTCACATGCTCAGTGGGCTCTGATTGGCTGTTGAGAAGCTAAGCTTAGGGCTCGTCACTAATTATCCAGCAGAAAATGAGCTTCCCTGGCTGTAATATAAGCTGATGCTACAGGTTTGCTGATTATTAAATTCTGATGCTAATTGCACTGGTTTCTGTGCTGCCATGTAGTAATTATGTGTATTAATTACTAATCAGCCTTATATTGTGACATTTCTATTCTATGTGTACTGTATATTGTGAGTGGGTCCCTAAGCTCAGTAAGTGACAGCAGCACAGAGCATGTGCAGTGAATCAGCAGAAAAGAAGATGGGGAGCTACTGGGGCATCTTTGGAGACACAGATCTTTACTGCTAAAGGGCTGTGGTTGCCTGGGGCTGGTACAGAAGCCCAAAATATCATGTACAACATTTCTAGATACTTCTTTAGTTAAACTTTAGTTGTCCTTTAAAGTGCCAATCTCTAAAGCACAAATACTCCTGCCTCAGAGGTCAGTGCTTGCTTTCTCACTACCATATCCTTGAACGGATGCCAAATCTGATAGGGTTACATTCATGAATTAATGTTCAAGTGGCGTCAAGTGGGGGTGGTTGAACTAAATATGTATAAGTGACTAGGGACCAAACCCCTCTGTGAGAGCTGTTCCCTGGCAGCTTCTATTTTATGTGTCATTAAGGGACGGCTGCTTGGTGGGTGTCTGTGGCGTCACTGCTAGGGGGTGGCATAGGAGTCATTATGGACAGGGCTAAATTGGGGTCTCCTTATTTAGTAGGCCATCATGTGAGAGTGAGTCTGCGTCCTGTGGGTGCAGCTGCTACTGACTTCTCACCCTCCCTGTGTTTCTGCAGATTTGGAATATTACAGGTCTGTGCAAGCCTGCACCCTCCCACCCTCTCGCTCGGAGAGCTTTCTTCTGACTAAGAGGTATGTAACTTGGAACTCAGGCGGTGACAGTAGGGTGCTGGGTGCTCTCTTGGTGAGTATGGTGAATGCTGAAGGGTACTGGGTGCAATGTGTAATGTCTGTGTGTCTGCCATAAGTGCAGATAAGTGCACAAATGTGCTGTATGAAGGACACTGTGTATAAGCCGCCTTGGTCCTGCTCTCAGGTGTATAAGGCTGTGTATGTGTGCTTGCTCCTAACAGCAGGTAGTTGTATTTTTGGGGTGGGGCCTAGGGGTTTGAAGCTATGGTTGTGTGTGGACTCGGCTGAAATACTCTGGGGATTTACCAACACGGGTACTTAATTGCCCCAGTTAATTGGCTTTTGGCAACTGCGCTGGTGCATTTTAATAAATGAGGCCCATGGTATAAGCTTGCTGGAACAGAACACTGCCATACCTCCCAACTGACGCTTTTTCGGAGGGACAGTCCCTCTTTTGACAGCTCAACCCGCAGACCCTCATTTGTACTGGAAAGTCCCTTTTTTCTCTGCACTGAGCAGCCAGAAAAAGAAACAAAGTTTCTCACTTAATTGGCTTTTAGCAGAGAGCCCAGAACAGCTAACAGGTGCAAATAAGATACTTTTTAACAATTTTGAGACACAAAAACACAGTTTAGATAAGGAGAAATCTTTTCAAACTTTCATAACCTGCCAAATTTTGTAAAACAAACATGGTAAGTAGGGGGTGTGGCCACAGAAAGGGGTGTGGTCAAAAAAATTGCTGCGCTACGTGCGGAAAATTTTTTTTTTACTTCCAAAATGTTGGGAGGTATGCACTGCGTATGAGCTTGCACTCTATAGCCAGATGCTGTGTAGGTGCATTTGGCCTCACGTAGAGAAGCTCGTATGTATACTTGGATTTGGGTGCAAGAAGCTTTGTATGCGTGCACTTGGGCTTGGTTGCTGGGAACTATATATGTGCAAGAAGCTTTGTATGTGTGCTTGGGTCTTGGAACTGTGTACGTTCTTGTACCTGGGTGCAGGAAGCTGTGTATGTGTGCTTGGGTGCTGGAAACTGTATATATGTACTTGGGCTTGTGTGCTGGAAGCTGTGTATGGGACTTGGTGCAGGAAGCTGTGTATGTGCGCTTGGACTTGGTGCAGGAAGCTGTGTATGTGCGCTTGGACTTGGTGCAGGAAGCTGTGTATGTGCGCTTGGACTTGGTGCAGGAAGGTGTGTATGTGCGCTTGGACTTGGTGCAGGAAGGTGTGCTGGAAACTGTATATATGTAGTTGGGCTTGGGTGCAGGAAGCTGTGTGTGTGCAATCAGGGTTGGGTGCAGGAATGTATACTTGTATGTATACTTGGATTTGGGTGCAAGAAGCTTTGTATGCGTGCACTTGGGCTTGGTTGCTGGGAACTATATATGTGCAAGAAGCTTTGTATGTGTGCTTGGGTCTTGGAACTGTGTACGTTCTTGTACCTGGGTGCAGGAAGCTGTGTATGTGGCTTGGACTTGGTGCAGGAAGCTGTGTATGTGGCTTGGACTTAGTGCCGGAAGCTGTGTATGTGTGCTTGGGTGCTGGAAACTGTATATATGTACTTGGGCTTGTGTGCTGGAAGCTGTGTATGGGACTTGGTGCAGGAAGCTGTGTATGTGCGCTTGGACTTGGTGCAGGAAGGTGTGCTGGAAACTGTATATATGTAGTTGGGCTTGG
Source organism: Xenopus laevis (assembly GCF_017654675.1). Taxonomy (NCBI): domain Eukaryota; kingdom Metazoa; phylum Chordata; class Amphibia; order Anura; family Pipidae; genus Xenopus; species Xenopus laevis. The sequence continues at coordinate 8,214,086 of NC_054377.1, forward strand.
GTGCAGGAAGCTGTGTGTGTGCAATCAGGGTTGGGTGCAGGAAGCTGTATATGTGTGCATGGACTAGGGTGCAGGAAGCTGTATACTGTATGTGTGCATGGACTAGGGTGCAGGAAGGCCAGTTAAGGTCATATTTGAGAATGTTTAGTTGCTGTGTAGGAACCATAAAAGGGTTGCAATAATGTTACTCCTACCTGTATCCTTGTCATTAATTAAGTGGGGTTGGAAAAGTTTGACCATGAATGGGGTTCCTCAACCAAAAAAAAGGTTTTGCTCAGTGTCTTAATTCCAAAGCCATGTCTGTACATTGCTCATCCCAGAACACAAAACCATATGTGCCCTTTGTGACCTCATAGCTATAAATACAAGAACCATTATTAGCTCTATTTTTATCCATTATTAGCTTAGACCCACCGCCTTCCTTGGCCGTATGACAAAAAGAGCATTTTTTCACATGTAGCGCGTGTATATGATTAGAGGAGTATCTGGATTAAAGCTGTGTGCTCTCCAGAGTATCCAGAACTGATCTGTGCTATATGGTCGCAGAGGCTTGGGTCTGTTTTGGTCACTCTTGAGTCCTTTGAGTATTGGAGTATGACACAAGTAACCCTCTGTGCCCTGCTTGGGCGGCATCTCGGAGCAGTGAGTGGGTGCCATGCCCGTAGATGCTGCCCGTGCCAGTGCTGCACCCAGTACAGATAAATGTGTGAGGCATTGTGTCTTGAGTTTTGTTCATTGTGGGATTTGGGTCTCTAGTCTTTCATAAAGAAGAAAGAACTGTGTGTTTCCCTTGTGCCCTCTGGAACATGCCGCCTCTGTGGGTGCACTCTGTGTTCTTTGGAACCACGGGCCCAGCGTGTGCGATGTGCACTCTCTGGAAGTTTTCTTCTGGATTAATATTTGCATTAACTCGCAGGCATGCTTTGAGTGATACATGGTATGGTTCTATGGGTGCTACACTTGTTCTAGAACAGCATGGAATGTGCACAGTAGGGCTCTGGAATAGGAAGGCTGTTGGGGTGCTCTATGTTCTTTGGAAAAGAAGAGCTTCGAGTTCTGTGTGTGCTCTGGGACAGCAGGGTTCTAGTGGTTTGAATATGGTGCTGAATATGTTCTGGAACGGTGAGACAATGGGGTGCTGTACATGCTCTAGAACAGTGGGATTCTAGTGGTGATATACAGTGATATACAGTATGTGCTCTAAGACAGTAGGGTTCTATGCCTGTATGTGCCCTGGAACAGTGGTACTCTGGGGTGCTGAATATAATCTGGAACTGTAGGGTTCTATGGGTGCTATATGTTCTCATGAACAATGGGACTCTGGGGTGATGTGTGTGTGTGTGTGCTCAGGAACAGTAGGGTTCTATGGGTTCAGTAGTGCTCTGGAACAGTGGGACCCTGGTTATGTGCTCTGGAACTGTATGTGCTCTGAAACAGTGGATAACTAGGGTGCAGTATATGGTCTGAAACAGTAGGATTTAGAGGTGCTCTGTGTGCTCTAGAACAGTAAAGTTCTATGAGTGCTTATGTGCTCTGGATCAGTATTAGGGATTCTGCATATGCTGTTGAACAATAGGGTTCCACCTTTTGTGAAACAAAGGTTGTTTGTGCCATTTGTATGCCCTGGAACATTGATGGGGGATTGGGACACAACTAGGGTTGCCACCTTTTCTGGAAAAAAAATACCGGCCTTCCTATATATTTATATTTTTTCCCTATTAATAACATTGGGATCAGCCATCATTTTTACCGGCCAGGTGGCAACTCTAGACACAACTGGTTCTGGACAGTGGTGTTGTGTATTGCCTCTGTGGAACCGTGGCCCTGTATTATTTGTGGGATCCCTCTGCTACAGTGTGTGGGGGGTGCCCTTAGATGCACTGCTGCAAGAAAAGATCAAAGCAAAGATCCGATTGGTTCCCGTGGGCAGAAACTGCACTGGTGCAAATTAGTGATAATATTAATGTAAATCTGCTGCTGGATCTTTGTTCATTGATTTGTATGAAACCACAATTTAAATACCCTACTGCTCTAGAAAGTGAGGGTTATTTGAGTGCTGCTGTGCATTGTGGGATGGCTGGACACAATAGGGGACTTGTGTAGACTGAGGAACATCAGGGCCAACTGACTGATTTATGCTGGAGAGACATACAGGCATCTTAAAGGGGAAATAAACCCCTCCATATTTTTAAATATTAGTCCTCTGATCTCTCTCTTACCTGTACTTGCTCTCTATACGCAGAGGTGCCCAGAGACAAGACTTACCTGAAACTGCACCGGCTGGTCTGATTAGGGGTGTGTGTGGTAGAGTCCTGCAACGGGTCGGGTACCTGCGGGTTACCTGCAAAAAAAGCATGTACCCTGCGGGATGCTGGTAGGATTTTCCGTGGCGGGTATAGATGCAGGTTGTGGGTCTCAACTACAGTATATTATCTATATTTTATTCCTTTAAAAAAAAATGAAACTTGTTTCTTTCCCCGCCCACTTTTCATGATGTCATTTCCGTCTTACAGCAACAGCACTGACTTAATGATGGTTGGTGGGTTGCGGATAAGGCAGTTGCGGGATGGGTCGCGGATCCAAGCAGGTACATTTGTGGGTTGCGGTCTGGGTTTCGGGACCAGGTCCCAAAAAATTGGTTATGCTCAGGACTTCGTCTGTGGCTATAACAGGGGGAGACAAGAGAGAACAGGGGCAACAGCCTAAATGTCAAATTGAGTGATTATTTCTTGTACTTAAAGGGGAACTATCCCGAAAAAGAAAATTTAATATAAGCTTCATCATACTGAAATAAGAAACTTTCTAAATTCAATCAATTAAATATACTGTTTGTGAAATAATCAAGTTTATCTTCACTATTCCTCTCTCTGCATCTGTTTCTTTTCATTCTGTCTTCATACAGCAGTTGGGTGTCAGATATTCATTGATAGTTAGATCCAATATATCTTATAGGGGGGCTCCTTTCCTAGCAGATGTATTAGAGCTCCCTCAAATAACTGATTCCAGTACAAACAAAATCTAACAAAATAACTGCCTTTTGCACAAATTCTGCATGTAGAGAGACATGATGTCTGGTGAGTTTAATAGAGTGAGCTCTAATACATCTTCTAGGCAAAAGGAGCCCCCCTATAAGATATATTAGATCTAACTGTCAATGAATATCTGACACCCAACTGCTGCATGAAGAGAGAATGAAGGGAAACAGATGCTAAGAGAGGGATAGTGAAGATGAACTTGATTATTTCAGAAACGGTACAGAATTTCTGTATTTCAAAAGTTTCATATTTCAGTATGCTGAAGCTTATATTAAATTTTCATTTTCGCCATAGTTCCCCTTTAAATACCTTGACATAAAGACTAGGGACATTCTGGGTCACACCCCATATCTGCCATGGCCACACCCAGTTGTCCCCTAACATACTCCCTGATCCACCCAAAGCCCCACCCAGTTGCCAGTAAACCTTCCCCCTTTTTGGGGTCCGCAGTTGGGGACTTTTGTCTCTACGGCAAACAAGCCAAGTGTATTTATGGGGCGCTGCCACTTTAATTGTAATGTCATTTAAATACTTGGATTTTGCACCGAAACCTGTTTAATACCCTAATCTTGACATTGCCCTTTCCAGGGGGTCCCAGGCTGCTCGGGGGGGGCACTTACAGGTCTTTCTCATGGCTGGCAGCAGGTGCTGATATTTTAGGCCTGTGTTCAATGTTTATTTTGGGACTGAGAACAGTTTCCGTTGTTGGATTGTCTGAGCTTTTTATATCGAGCCACAAGGGGCTTTGGCCATCATCTCGTTATTCGCGCGTATGTGGGTCTCCCCGCTATGTTCCAACAATTGGAGTTATAGTTCTATATGGAACGTACCAAATGTAGTCTGCCCCCCTCCTCTAAGATTCCTGCACAATGGATCTGCCATTCATTTTACAGAAAAGACCACTGTAAATATGGCCCACGTGACTCATTAGCTGACACTAGTGATAGGCGAATTTGGGGCGTTTCGCAGATAAGTACTACTATAGTTTATATAAACCATGGCTGCCCCCATGGCTACACAGCAGCTTGTTTATATAAACTATAGTAGTACTTATCTGTTATCTACTGTGTATCCTGTGCTTGAATGGCTGCCCCCATGGCTACACAGCAGCTTGTTTATATAAACTATAGTAGTACTTATCTGTTATCTACTGTGTATCCTGTGCTTGAATGGCTGCCCCCATGGCTACACAGCAGCTTGTTTATATAAACTATAGTAGTACTTATCTGTTATCTACTGTGTATCCTGTGCTTGAATGGCTGCCCCCATGGCTACACAGCAGCTTGTTTATATAAACTATAGTAGTACTTATCTGTTATCTACTGTGTATCCTGTGCTTGAATGGCTGCCCCCATGGCTACACAGCAGCTTGTTTATATAAACTATAGTAGTACTTATCTGTTATCTACTGTGTATCCTGTGCTTGAATGGCTGCCCCCATGGCTACACAGCAGCTTGTTTATATAAACTATAGTAGTACTTATCTGTTATCTACTGTGTATCCTGTGCTTGAATGGCTGCCCCCATGGCTACACAGCAGCTTGTTTATATAAACTATAGTAGTACTTATCTGTTATCTACTGTGTATCCTGTGCTTGAATGGCTGCCCCCATGGCTACACAGCAGCTTGTTTATATAAACTATAGTAGTACTTATCTGTTATCTACTGTGTATCCTGTGCTTTAATGGCTGCCCCCATGGCTACACAGCAACTTGTTTATATAAACTATAGTAGTACTTATCTGTTATCTACTGTGTATACTGTGCTTGAATGACTGCCCCCATGGCTACACAGCAGCTTGTTTATATAAACTATAGTAGTACTTATCTGTTATCTACTGTGTATCCTGTGCTTGAATGGCTGCCCCCATGGCTACACAGCAGCTTGTTTATATAAACTATAGTAGTACTTATCTGTTATCTACTGTGTATCCTGTGCTTGAATGGCTGCCCCCATGGCTACACAGCAGCTTGTTTATATAAACTATAGTAGTACTTATCTGTTATCTACTGTGTATCCTGTGCTTGAATGGCTGCCCCCATGGCTACACAGCAGCTTGTTTATATAAACTATAGTAGTACTTATCTGTTATCTACTGTGTATCCTGTGCTTGAATGGCTGCCCCCATGGCTACACAGCAGCTTGTTTATATAAACTATAGTAGTACTTATCTGTTATCTACTGTGTATCCTGTGCTTGAATGGCTGCCCCCATGGCTACACAGCAGCTTGTTTATATAAACTATAGTAGTACTTATCTGTTATCTACTGTGTATCCTGTGCTTGAATGGCTGCCCCCATGGCTACACAGCAGCTTGTTTATATAAACTATAGTAGTACTTATCTGTTATCTACTGTGTATCCTGTGCTTGAATGGCTGCCCCCATGGCTACACAGCAGCTTGTTTATATAAACTATAGTAGTACTTATCTGTTATCTACTGTGTATCCTGTGCTTGAATGGCTGCCCCCATGGCTACACAGCAGCTTGTTTATATAAACTATAGTAGTACTTATCTGTTATCTACTGTGTATCCTGTGCTTTAATGGCTGCCCCCATGGCTACACAGCAACTTGTTTATATAAACTATAGTAGTACTTATCTGTTATCTACTGTGTATACTGTGCTTGAATGACTGCCCCCATGGCTACACAGCAGCTTGTTTATATAAACTATAGTAGTACTTATCTGTTATCTACTGTGTATCCTGTGCTTGAATGGCTGCCCCCATGGCTACACAGCAGCTTGTATATATAAACTATAGTTGTGTTTGTGAGCAAACACACCCGTTTTACCAGTGCAGGACATCACTACATTGTATTCCTAGTCATTCCTTTTAAACACTTTCATTTTTTGGTGTTACTGTTCCTTTAATAAAGATACCAGATACAGGTTGACCACCAGGGACCCACATATAAGGTATGGCTGCACAGAGGGTCCCTTAAATCCTAAAATAATTGACAATAAATATTTAGGCTTTGAAGTATCCATTATCGGGGGGGGCGGTTCAAAACTTTTGCAAAGGGGCCCTATTTCCGGTGTTGAAGATCTTTGGATGATGATATTACTTTAGATGAGCAAGCAGTATGGTAGCACATGCACACAAGAATAAGTGCAGATTAGGCTCTGCAGAACCGGATAAAAGTATACCTTTACCTGCAGCATTTTTCATGGCGTGAGTGTGAGCTCTGGGAGCAATGCTGCAGGAATGTTACGGAGCAGAACCAATAACAGTAAATATTTAAACTTGGTGCTTCCTGGAAGGGACCGGCCGCTGTCCTAGAAAGCAACAGGCAGTGCAATTTGTGCATTTATATATGTAGAGCTCTGGAATGCTGGGAAAGAATATGGCATTGTGGGTAGAAACAGGTGTTGCGGTTTTGGACCGAGGTACATCGTTTTATTTTTTCTGTTTTTCACATCGATGTCAAGAGGGATCCTTTACTGGCCTTATTCAACGGTAAATGCCCAAACTACAACACAGGCTTCGAACAATAATTTTCCTGGTGGCACGGAAAACGCATGGAAGTCAAACTCGATACCGTTTCCAGCCTTCGAACGCAAATTGACTGGATTATGTCAAACGAAAAACTCACCCGTTTTCTAACCGACACTTATGCCGAATTTCTAATAATATGGCAACCCTGGCTGGAATACAGACGATTTGAACCCACGTCTAGACAGCTGCTCACCATGTGACCATTCTCAGGGTTTGAACCCACCTTCCCCCCTTAGTGCAGAGACACGCGCTGCTATTTTGTGAAATCACTTCTTTAAGCGACTAATCTCCTCGAACTGCCTTCCCGTCGGCTAGAATGTAAATCGCCAGCGGAATGGCACTCCGATCGCTTCAGCCTTTCCGAAGTCGCCAAAGTTTCCTTGTGAGGCAACTTCGGAAAACAAAGCGATCCGATTGTCATCCCACCGACGATTTCGATTCTAGCCGGCGGGAAGGCAGTTCGGGGGGTTTAGTCGCCCGAAGTAGAAGCGATTCGTCACTGGGCGACTAATTTCCCAAAATAGCAGCGTGTCTCTGCCTTTAGTGTTCCCCAAAATGGTCAGATACAGGTTTTCTAAACTCTGCCTTATACATGTCTGCCAAATGGGCTACCTAAGTGGTATTTCTTTTTCACACCTTTTATTATCCCAAATTAGGCTACGAATGTTAACAACTTTGCTTTGTTGTTGTTTAAAGGAGAACTTAGCCCTAAAAATGTATATGGCTAAAAATGCCATATTTTATATAGTGAACTTATTGCACGAGGCTAAAGTTTGAGCTTGTCAATAGCAGCAATGATCCAGGACTTCAAACTTGTCACAGGGGGTCACCATCTTGGAAAGTGTCTGTGACACTCACATGCTCAGTGGGCTCTGATTGGCTGTTGAGAAGCTAAGCTTAGGGCTCGTCACTAATTATCCAGCAGAAAATGAGCTTCCCTGGCTGTAATATAAGCTGATGCTACAGGTTTGCTGATTATTCAATTCTGATGCTAATTGCACTGGTTTCTGTGCTGCCATGTAGTAATTATGTGTATTAATTACTAATCAGCCTTATATTGTGACATTTCTATTCTATGTGTACTGTATATTGTGAGTGGCTCCCTAAGCTCAGTAAGTGACAGCAGCACAGAGCATGTGCAGTGAATCAGCAGAAAAGAAGATGGGGAGCTACTGGGGCATCTTTGGAGACACAGATCTTTACTGCTTAAGGGCTGTGGTTGCCTTGCATTTATAGCTACTTCTTTAGTTAGGCTTTAGTTCTCCTTTAACTGTTAGTTTAGTAACTGTTAGATGTGCAAAGGCCTCTTAACAGGCCGGATGTAAACGTAACATAAAAATAAATTAATATACCCTCCCTCTCCTTACAGTGCCCGAATATTCTGCAAACATTCTGTGCTGTAAGAAGTCCACAGGTATGGCAGAGGATAGCAGCGGAGGTGGGGCTGCATCGGGCAGCTTCTGGGAGGTGAGAGGCTTAACAGACTATTCATCCTGGTATCTTTCTGCATGTGTGTAATGCACCCCCTACTGTAAATGATAAGGATATTAGAAGTCACTGAGGGGTTGTTCTGTGACCATATAAAGGCACGAGGCTGCAGGCTGAGTTATACAGGGAACTCTGAGTATCACTCATGTATTATAAGGGATAATGTACCCCCTACTGTAAATGATAAGGATATTAGAAGTCACTGAGGGGTTCTGTGACCATATAAAGGCACAAGGCTGCAGGCTGAGTTATACAGGGAACTCTGAGTATCACTCATGTATTATAAGGGATAATGTACCCCCTACTGTAAATGATAAGGATATTAGAAGTCACTGAGGGGTTCTGTGACCATATAAAGGCACAAGGCTGCAGGCTGAGTTATACAGGGAACTCTGAGTATCACTCATGTATTATAAGGGATAATGTACCCCCTACTGTAAATGATAAGGATATTAGAAGTCACTGAGGGGTTGTTCTGTGACCATATAAAGGCACAAGGCTGCAGGCTGAGTTATACAGGGAACTCTGAGTATCACTCATGTATTATAAGGGATAATGTACCCCCTACTGTAAATGATAAGGATATTAGAAGTCACTGAGGGGTTGTTCTGTGACCATATAAAGACACAAGGCTGCAGGCTGAGTTATACAGGGAACTCTGAGTATCACTCATGTATTATAAGGGATAATGTACCCCCTACTGTAAATGATAAGGATATTAGAAGTCACTGAGGGGTTGTTCTGTGACCATATAAAGGCACAAGGCTGCAGGCTGAGTTATACAGGGAACTCTGAGTATCACTCATGTATTATAAGGGATAATGTACCCCCTACTGTAAATGATAAGGATATTAGAAGTCACTGAGGGGTTGTTCTGTGACCATATAAAGGCACAAGGCTGCAGGCTGAGTTATACAGGGAACTCTGAGTATCACTCATGTATTATAAGGGATAATGTACCCCCTACTGTAAATGATAAGGATATTAGAAATCACTGAGGGGTTGTTCTGTGACTAAAGACACAAGGCTGCAGGCTGAGTTATACAGGGAACTCTGAGTATCACTCATGTATTATAAGGGATAATGTACCCCCTACTGTAAATGATAAGGATATTAGAAGTCACTGAGGGGTTGTTCTGTGACCATATAAAGGCACAAGGCTGCAGGCTGAGTTATACAGGGAACTCTGAGTATCACTCATGTATTATAAGGGATAATGTACCCCCTACTGTAAATGATAAGGATATTAGAAGTCACTGAGGGGTTGTTCTGTGACCATATAAAGGCACAAGGCTGCAGGATGAGTTATACAGGGAACTCTGAGTATCACTCATGTATTATAAGGGATAATGTACCCCCTACTGTAAATGATAAGGATATTAGAAGTCACTGAGGGGTTGTTCTGTGACTAAAGACACAAGGCTGCAGGCTGAGTTATACAGGGAACTCTGAGTATCACTCATGTATTATAAGGGATAATGTACCCCCTACTGTAAATGATAAGGATATTAGAAGTCACTGAGGGGTTGTTCTGTGACCATATAAAGGCACAAGGCTGCAGGCTGAGTTATACAGGGAACTCTGAGTATCGCTCATGTATTATAAGGGATAATGTACCCCCTACTGTAAATGATAAGGATATTAGAAGTCACTGAGGGGTTGTTCTGTGACCATATAAAGGCACAAGGCTGCAGGCTGAGTTATACAGGGAACTCTGAGTATCACTCATGTATTATAAGGGATAATGTACCCCCTACTGTAAATGATAAGGATATTAGAAGTCACTGAGGGGTTGTTCTGTGACCATATAAAGGCACAAGGCTGCAGGCTGAGTTATACAGGGAACTCTGAGTATCACTCATGTATTATAAGGGATAATGTACCCCCTACTGTAAATGATAAGGATATTAGAAGTCACTGAGGGGTTGTTCTGTGACCATATAAAGACACAAGGCTGCAGGCTGAGTTATACAGGGAACTCTGAGTATCACTCATGTAGTATAAGGGATAATGTACCCCCTACTGTAAATGATAAGGATATTAGAAGTCACTGAGGGGTTGTTCTGTGACCATATAAAGGTACAAGGCTGCAGGCTGAGTTATACAGGGAACTCTGAGTATCACTCATGTATTATAAGGGATAATGTACCCCCTACTGTAAATGATAAGGATATTAGAAGTCACTGAGGGGTTGTTCTGTGACCATATAAAGGCACAAGGCTGCAGGCTGAGTTATACAGGGAACTCTGAGTATCACTCATGTATTATAAGGTATAATGTACCCCCTACTGTAAATGATAAGGATATTAGAAGTCACTGAGGGGTTGTTCTGTGACTAAAGACACAAGGCTGCAGGCTGAGTTATACAGGGAACTCTGAGTATCACTCATGTATTATAAGGGATAATGTACCCCCTACTGTAAATGATAAGGATATTAGAAGTCACTGAGGGGTTGTTCTGTGACCATATAAAGGCACAAGGCTGCAGGCTGAGTTATACAGGGAACTCTGAGTATCACTCATGTATTATAAGGGATAATGTACCCCCTACTGTAAATGATAAGGATATTAGAAGTCACTGAGGGGTTGTTCTGTGACCATATAAAGGCACAAGGCTGCAGGATGAGTTATACAGGGAACTCTGAGTATCACTCATGTATTATAAGGGATAATGTACCCCCTACTGTAAATGATAAGGATATTAGAAGTCACTGAGGGGTTGTTCTGTGACTAAAGACACAAGGCTGCAGGCTGAGTTATACAGGGAACTCTGAGTATCGCTCATGTATTATAAGGGATAATGTACCCCCTACTGTAAATGATAAGGATATTAGAAGTCACTGAGGGGTTGTTCTGTGACCATATAAAGGCACAAGGCTGCAGGCTGAGTTATACAGGGAACTCTGAGTATCACTCATGTATTATAAGGGATAATGTACCCCCTACTGTAAATGATAAGGATATTAGAAGTCACTGAGGGGTTGTTCTGTGACCATATAAAGGCACAAGGCTGCAGGCTGAGTTATACAGGGAACTCTGAGTATCACTCATGTATTATAAGGGATAATGTACCCCCTACTGTAAATGATAAGGATATTAGAAGTCACTGAGGGGTTGTTCTGTGACCATATAAAGACACAAGGCTGCAGGCTGAGTTATACAGGGAACTCTGAGTATCACTCATGTAGTATAAGGGATAATGTACCCCCTACTGTAAATGATAAGGATATTAGAAGTCACTGAGGGGTTGTTCTGTGACCATATAAAGGTACAAGGCTGCAGGCTGAGTTATACAGGGAACTCTGAGTATCACTCATGTATTATAAGGGATAATGTACCCCCTACTGTAAATGATAAGGATATTAGAAGTCACTGAGGGGTTGTTCTGTGACCATATAAAGGCACAAGGCTGCAGGCTGAGTATGTATAGTATATACACACCTCTCTGTGTTCAGGCCGGCAATTACCGCAGTACAGTCAAGCGGATCGAGGACGGGAACCGGCTGTGCAATGACCTAGTCAGTTGTTTCCGCGAGAGAGCCAAGATCGAAAAGAGCTACGCGCAACAGCTTTCCGACTGGAGCAATAAGTGGAGGAATTCTCTGGAGAAGGGTGAGACACGAGCAGATGAGATTTCATAATTTTTAGGTATTGTAGAAATGTAGTTGTTTTGTTGACTCTGTTTCTGGTAAGTTTTCTTAATCCTGCCCATATTTGGGTCTCTCTTCAGCCTCCCGCAGCTATGTATCTATATATCTATATATCTATATATCTATGTATTACATGACAGCTGTCACTCATTTAAACATTCAAATGAAGTGTTGAGGTTGTACATCATTTTTATGTAACAAGATACCTTTTGCAGTTTATCTTTGCAATTTTGTGAGATGATAAATATACACATTTCCATTCTTCATGTAACATTTAAAGCCTTGAGGGAGAATAAGGAGTTTTTCTGCATATCTGACATTTTTCTTTAAATATACATTGTGAAAGGGCTGATTTTACTTTGTAGAGAGAATGTTAGAGACTCTTCTATCGGCACAGGCACCAGAGTTGTGATCTAGATATGATCAGATAGAGTCTGAGCCACTGTTATACAGATAGCTAGAATCTCAGCTGCCATAAAGCAGGACAGGACTGCTGCTTACAATGGGGATCAGATAGGATCTGTGCAGCCACTGGGACAGAATGTTCTGTTATACAGATAGCTAGAATCTCAGCTGCCATAAAGCAGGACAGGATTGCTGCTTACAATGGGGATCAGATAGGATCTGTGCAGCCACTGGGACAGAATGTTCTGTTATACAGATAGCTAGAATCTCAGCTGCCATAAAGCAGGACAGGATTGCTGCTTACAATGGGGATCAGATAGGATCTGTGCAGCCACTGGGACAGAATGCTCTGTTATACAGATAGCTAGAATCTCAACTGCCATAAAGCAGGGCAGGACTGCTGCTTACAATGGGGATCAGATAGGATCTGTGCAGTCACTGGGACAGAATGTTCTGTTATACAGATAGCTAGAATCTCAGCTGCCATAAAGCAGGACAGGACTGCTGCTTACAATGGGGATCAGATAGGATCTGTGCAGTCACTGGGACAGAATGCTCTGTTATACAGATAGCTAGAATCTCAGCTGCCATAAAGCAGGACAGGACTGCTGCTTACAATGGGGATCAGATAGGATCTGTGCAGCCACTGGGACAGAATGCTCTGTTATACAGATAGCTAGAATCTCAGCTGCCATAAAGCAGGGCAGGACTGTTGCTTACAATGGGGATCAGACAGGATTTTTCATTGTTAATCTGAAATTTTGGCAGTGCAATATGGCAGCTTTTTGTCCCTGCAGGGCCTCAGTATGGCACCCTGGAGAAGTCCTGGCAGGCGTTCCTGACGGGCGCAGAGAAGCTGAGTGAGATCCATACGGAGCTGCGGAATCAGATCTGGGACGAGGACAGTGGGAAGGTGCGGGATTGGCAGAAGGAGGCCTTTCACAAGCAGATGATTGGAGGTTTCCGGGAGTCGAAGGAAGCGGAGGAGAGTTTCAGCAAGGCCCAGAAGCCGTGGGTGAAAAAGCTCAAGGATGTAAGTGTGCAAGAAGCTTAGAGGGGAGGGGGTCCTGGGTTATATGGTATATCTGTACTATATAAAATAAAGGATAAATATAAGATTATCGGGTCTGTTTCTATTCTGTGCAGCCTATCGCCTTTTTACTTTTCAACCCTCAGGTAGAAGTAGCTAAAAAGCGCTACCATGTGGCCCGTAAGGATGAAAGATCGGCACAGGTACGAGAGGATCACTCCAAGGCGGACTCAACAGTGTCGCAGGAACAGCTGCGGAAGCTGCAAGACCGCGTGGAGAAATGCAACCAGGAGGTGGAGAAGGTGAGAATGGGCAACCTGTCTGCCATGTTATTGGTGCCACCAGGGGGGCATCATATCTGAAGCACAGGGACGGCTTGCTGCACTAATGGATTTAACAAGGTGATGATGTTGGTATAAGTTTTAGTCATTTCCCCTTGGATTCAGGCGTAATTGCCATATTGGACAATAGCCGCTTATGCAAGGCTGAAACTGTCAGCTGTCTGTAACCCCTTCTTAGGATCCAAGGGAGGGGGAAACAGAAGGAAAAAGATGAATTACTGTTTGTCTGTCTCCCTCCGCCCGGCAGAATAAGGGTCTGTACGAGAAAGCCCTGGAGGAGCTGAACCGATACAACCCCCGCTATATGGAAGACATGGAGCAGGCCTTCGAGAGCTGCCAGGAGGCCGAGCAGAAACGGCTGAGCTTCTTCAAGGAGATGTTGCTGGACTTTCACAAGCACCTCGATCTCTCCAGCAAGGACAGGTAACCCCCTGCCTCCCTCTCGTATAATAAATGGAAAAATTAGGGACGCACTGAATCCAGGATTCGGTTCGGGATTCGGCCTTTTTCAGCAGGATTCGGTTGAATCCTTCTGCCAGGCCGAACCAAATCCAAATCCTAATTTGCATCTGTAAATTAGGGGCGGGGAGGCAAATCACGTGACTTTGTCACAAAACAAGGAAGTAAAAAATGTTTTCCCCTTCCCCCTAATTTGAATATGCAAATGAGGGTTCGGATTAGGTTCGGTATTCGGCTGAATCTTTCGCGAAGGAGTCAGGGGTTCGGCCGAATCCAAAATAGTGGATTCGGTGCATCCCTAGAAAAGATGGAAATTTACAATAACTAATAGAATAACATGATGATCCCAGGCCCCAGGTGAGGACCATAGGGTAAGTCGACCGTCTCCTTTCTGATTGGGTAGAACAAGATCACTTGTCCAATGTGTTTTCTAGACCTTTCACGTTTTCACCCCCTGGTTATGCTGCTAGTCGAACATCGACCAATCACGGGACTGATTTACAGAGCACTAATATAGAGCGGGGAGGCTTTAGCCAATCAAAGTTGTGGATCTGACTCATCTCTCGTTGTGTCTCTTCCAGCTTCCATGTTCTGTACAAAGACCTGCACCAAAGCATTCAAGCGGCGGACGATCAGCAGGACTTGAAATGGTGGCGCAGCACGCACGGGCCCAGCATGGCCATGAACTGGCCACAGTTTGAGGTGCATTTAAAACTGGGGTCATTTGGGTCATGTGGTACATAGTTTGATCTGAAGGCAACAGTGTAGACCTCTACTTCTGTTCAACAATGGTTTCATTGACTCTAAATCGCACCTTATTGCAGGAATGGTCCCCGGAGACGCAGAGAAGCATCAGTAAGAAGGAGCGGAGCAACAAAAACGTGGAAGAAGTGACCCTTACTGGTATCCTGCCGGCACGGGACGGAGTATCAACAGGGACACCCACCCAACAGCTGAACAGAGGGTAAGAAACTCTCTACTCCATTGCCCAGGGCATTGTTACGTAGATATTTTCCTATATCCAGTCATGCCCATATCACAATAATGTCCAAAAATGTAAGATGAGAAAATGAAGTTAGTGAGCAGAGAAGAGTCCGCTGACTTTCCTTTTCCCACCATTAGAATTTTCTACCGACTGGGTCGAGTTAGCCATAAACAGCAGGTGGCGCTGTTTTTGCAAATCCATTATATTTGCAGTGTATACATTGCAAACATGCTCACTAGAAAGCTCTGAATAATTTTACGTTGATTTTGTTGCACGGGTTTATATTTTCATTAATCAGTTAAATCAGTCGTCAAGCGAGATGTTGGCCTGTTGAAGAAAGGGGTTGTTCACCTTTGAGTTAACCTTTAGTATGATGTAGAGAGGGATATTCTGAGACAATTTGCAATTGGTTTTCATTTGTTATCATTTGTGGTTTTTGAGTTATTTAGCTTTTTATTCAGCAGCTCTCCAGTTTGCCATGTCCGCATTCTCGTTGCTAGGGTCCCAAATACTTTAGCAACCATGTATTGATTTGAATAGGAGACTGGAATATGAATAGCAGAGGCCTGAACAGAAAGATAGGTAATGAAAAGTAGCAATAATTGTGTGGCATTTTAGAGCATTTGTTTTCAGATGGGGTCAGTGACCCCCATTTGAAAGCTGGAAAGAGTCAGAAGAAGAAGGCAAATAATTTATTTAATTTTTTATATAAAAATAATGAAGACCAATTGAAAAGTTGCTTATAATTGTCCATTCTATAACCTACTAAAAGTGAACTCACAGGTAAACCACCCCTACTTGAGATTAAAGGGGTGGTTCACCTTTAAGTTAACTTTTTAGCATGTTACAGAGTTGCCCATTCTAAGCAACTTTTCAGTTGGTCTTCATTATTTATTTTTTATAGTTTTTATTAATTAATCTCCTTCTTCTGACTCTTACCAGCTTTCAAATGGGGGGGGGTCACTGACCCCATCTAAAAACTGAATGTACTTTAAGGCTACAAATGTATTGTTGTCACTATATTTTATTACTCCTCTTTCTATTCAGGCCTCTCCTATTCATATTCCAGTCTCTTAATCAATACATGGTTGCTAGGGGAATTTGGATCCTAGTAACCAGAATGCTGAAATTGCAAACTGCAGAGATGCTGAATAAAAAGCTAAATAACTCAAAAACTACAAATAATAAAAAAATGAAAACCAGTTGCAAATTGTCTCAGAATCTTACTCTCTACATCATACTAATAGTTAATTTAAAGGTGAACAGCACAGGAACTTAAATGGGCTCTTTTTTAGTCTGCCCTCTAGTGGCAGGAAGGTACATAGGCTGAGCAGTGCTGAAGCGGGAAACACCTGCTCATCTCTACAGAGTTTTGCTGCTAATGTTCACTTGAAGCTCAGCCAATTTACCAATATGGTGGAATAATGTCGTGTGAATCGGTGGGTTCAGCTGGGCGGTAGTTGCAGTTTCTCATGTTGAGCTCAGAATGTGTTTGACACCCCCTCAGGTTTTCCTACGCCGATGAAGACCAGGATTTCTATGCCACCCTAACGGACACCCCGCACTCAGAGTCAGTATAGCTCCCCCTATCTGCCCTTGCCCAGAGGCGAGGAACCTTCACTGAGCTTTTCCCCTTCACTATCCCCTGCTGATGATTTGGGTGTCTGATCAAGTTCAGCGGTGACGGGTCTGGGGGTTCTGATTTCTCTCTGTCTCACAGCATCCCCTAGTGGTTACACAGCAGAATGCAGCCCCTATCTATACCCTATGCAATTGGTCAATTGGTGGCCCTTCTCATTCCTTTGGGTGTTTCCTTCCTTAGGTGATAGCGGTGATCCAAGGAACATTTCTCTTTTCTGTGTCAATGTTTGTATCATGTGTGTGTTTCTAATAATGGTTTACTCATTTTCCATCCACTGTATGTTGCTTAAATGCTTTAAAATCATTTTATCCAACCTGGGCCTGTTTGCTGCTCATGGGCTGTTCTCTTTCCCATTATCAAGAAGGGCGCGGGGCTTGGTTCAATCTGAGAAACAGCTGTGGGTTCCATTAACATAGTCCTGATGACGGTTAAAGGGCATGTAAAGGCAGAAAATAAAATCCTATTTTTACTTTCTTTAATGAAAAAGAAACCTATCTCCAATATACCTTAATTTAAAAAATGTGTACCGTTTTTTATAAGAAACCTGACTGTATGCAGTGAAATTCTCCCTTCATTTACTGCTGTGGATAGGAATTGTCAGACGGTCCCTAACTGCTCTGCAGGGAAACAATCATACTTATGAACAGCAGGGGGAGCCCCCGCCTTACTTCCCAGCCATGCAGAACTCAAGCAGCTTTGTTTGTTTCCCTGTAGAGCAGTCGGCGACTGTGTAGAGATTTGTATTGGATTTTATTTTGCCTTTACATCCCCTTTACTGTTTCCAACTCCAGCTGCAGGGACAAAGATCATGGAGCCAGATTTAAACAGATAAACTGGGATTCTATTTGGAGGATTATTTTGCTGCAGCCACTGGTTCTGCAGAGTTGGAGAAAGTTTGTATTAAACAATACAAAAACTATAAAATCCACATTAGATTACATGACAACACAGGAGCCAGTGCAGTCTGTATATTCTGATTATTAATCAGTCTTGCTGTATCGGCTTCTGGCAGATATTATTTGACTTGTGCTGTTTTGATAATTTATGACGATCCCTAAGCAGCCCAGACCACACTGAGCATGTGCACAGTCTTGGTCTTGCAAAGATGTATAACAAAGTTACAAGATGGTGACCCCCTGTGGCCAATTTTGAAAACATAAATCATTTGTTTGATTAGGCTTGTGGTGCAGTAAGTTCATGTTTATGTTTAGTATACAAGATACAGCATTTCTAGCCTTATTCTATTTTAGACTGTACTTGCCCTTTAAATGAAGCTTTTTGCCCAGTGCTTTCCTTGGTGTATTAAAAAATCCCCCATCAACATTTTGCATTGTTTTCAAGCTCCGCTCACATTCATAACAATGGGAAAGAGAGCAGCCAAGGAGTAGGAAGTACATAGAATCGTGTTTTTGCGTTTTGAACCTGCGGTTCCTAGTGGGACTGATGCAAATGACCCAGGTTGAATCCCAGTAATCACTAAGTGTCATCACTCTGTATATCAAAGTGCCAGTTCATTAGGAAGTGCTCCTGCCTATTAATGTTCTACCCATCTGCCTTCCCATCCTGCAGTACCGTCAAAGACGACGCATCTGAGTGGTCGGAAGACGACAGTCCTAAAAAGTCGATGGACAGCAATGGGCGGGAGGTGTCACAGGTAGAGGGCGTGCGCGTGCGAACTCTGTATGATTACACGGGCCAGGAGGCTGACGAGCTGAGCTTTACGGCAGGTACAGACCACTAACCTTTCCCATAACTTCCTTCCCGTCTCAGGCATGTCCCTTTGCCCTTACCCATCATGACCCTGGCCACAGTCTAGTGCATGTACCAGGCAAAGCCTCCAGGCTGACAGTTGTGCATGATGCACGTTCCTTGCTACTACTCCCCGCCACCTTTCATTAACACGACACTAATTCAACCACAGTCCAGCCTCCAGGACAAAGCTATGGCTCAAATGAACACAGAAGTCTCCACCATTTGACCATCCTTTGTGCCTTAGTGATGCTAAGGTCCATGGCACATGATCATATTCTCACCCAATGGAGAAACACCCAAATGTGGCCTCCATGTCCCATGGACCTAAGTGCATGTTCAGCATTACTCCTGTCCTTCAACATGGAACCATGATATAGCTATCAAAGTTGTCATGATCTGATGGAGCTCCTGGATACGTATAGACCGGCTTCTGCAGGTCTGGGGAACAAAACTTCAAGTTTGGTAACATAGACTAAAGGCAAAAACCATAAGTGATGGTCCTTTCAATGCTCTGCAGACTAGATGGACAAGGCATATTTATAGCACTTCTATTTATCAAACCGTAGGGTTCTTCTGCAAGGACTTCCTTTCTACATGATGGTACTGGCATTTGCCCCGACAGCTACCAATCACAGCCCTCCTTTCAAACAGTTGACCACTAAAAACCACCTGCTGATTGGTTGGTATGAGTTAGTAGCACATTTGCCCTGTGTCAGGTCTCCTTTAAGCCTTCCGCACTGTGCTTGTGTTCAGTATGGGGGGAAGGAAGGTTTCCGATGGCGCGTTTCTCTTTAATTGCTGTATATAAAGGTAAATGATAGTGTGCCGAGATATCACACTCCTCGTTGTGCAGTCGTTATGAAAGCTACAGTCACGGTGAGTCACGCACGACTCCCACGCTAGCGCTATTTTTAAAGTGCTGTCAAGCTCCAAAATGGATATTAGATATGAGGGAGCGAGACACATGTTTTTGCAATCCCCCTGCGTTTGAACTAGTGAGGCTTAAAATGTACGACGTTTGCTCTGGGTCTAGTAGCCTATAGCAACCAATCGCTGGACTATTCTTTAAATACAGATCTCTGAAATGGAAAATGCTATCCAGTTGTCAGGGTCACTGACCCTCCCCAGCTGACAATGTGCTTTAATTTTTTTTTTTGTTCTTTGTAGGGTCTATTTCAGTTTTAACCATTAGCAACCAATCGCTGGACTATACTTTAAATGCACATCTCTGCAATGGAAAATGCTATCTGGTTGTCAGGGTCACCGACCCCAGTACATTAACACGGACTATTATTTAAATGCAAATCTCTGCAATGGAAAATGCTATCTGGTTGTCAGGGTCACCGACCCCAGAACATTGACATAGACTATTATTTAAATGCAAATCTCTGCAATGGAAAATGCTATCTGGTTGTCAGGGTCACCGACCCCAGTACATAGACATGGACTTTTCTTTAAATACAGATCTCTGGAATGGAAAATGCTATCCGGGTTTTTAGCCCCCCTCAGCTGACCATGTGGTTTCATCTTTATTGTTCTTTGTATTTCAGTTTTAAAACTACTCCCTAGCAACCAGAAAACGATTTATTGCAGGTCTATAAGGCAAGACTGCCTTGACATTTGGGCCTTTAATTTGTTCTTTTCAGTTGGGCATCTGCCGATGTACCATACACTGGGTAACATGGTGCGTCAGTAGATGGCATTTTTTGGAAATGGGTGCAATCGCTGAACCGAAGGATAACCATGGTAAGTAGATACAGGATGGGATTGTTGGGGCCACCGAAAATCATATGGAACCTGGTTGTGTGGGATTTTATCATGACTTCTTCTCAAGTTTTCTACCCCTGGTTCCTGCATCTCTGTATGTCTCTTCCTCAGGAGAAGAGCTCATGAAGATCGGCTCGGAGGACGAACAAGGCTGGTGCAGGGGACGTCTACTCAACGGGAGAATCGGACTCTATCCGGCCAACTATGTGGAAGACGTTGCCTCCTGAGATCCTGCCGGCCTTTGCAGTGTTTTCCAAAGCTGTGTGTGTGTGCATGTGTGCTTTGTGGTCCCCCCACGGTGGGGTGGGGGAATGGACAGACGTTGAACATTGGATCATTCTTGTTGAATCCATTTGCTGCTTTTACCGATGTATTTTAGACCTGCAGTTATTCTGTTTCCTATGTTACGGATAATAGTGCATTGCGCTGTTCTCACCCGGCCTTGGGGTGGGGGGGGGGGACCCTTATTCTGAAAGTTGTTGGGAACCAGAGCCAAAATGAATCGGTGCTTCCTCAACATACAAACCTCTTGGGTGATCGTTGGGTGTCACCTCTAACCAATGTCTCCCTTGGAATAGGAATGGCGGCAGAGACTGGGTAAGTTTCCGAAAGAGCATTAGCACTGGTCCCCAGAGTCAGCACTGGTCCCCAGAGTCAGCACTGGTCCCCAGAGTCAGCACTGGTCCCATCAGCACTGGTCCCCAGAGTCAGCACTGGTCCCCAGAGTCAGCACTGGTCCCCAGAGTCAGCACTGGTCCCCAGAGTCAGCACTGGTCCCCAGAGTCAGCACTGGTCCCCAGAGTCAGCACTGGTCCGTAACATCATGCCGACTTTTAGGGGTGGATCACAGGTACATAGGACATATAGTGTAGGAATCGTTAGGTGCTTCAGTATATACAATAAGGGTGTTCAGCCTCTCTTGAGAATTTTTGAATTGTACTTGAGAAATGTAGGTTGGACATATCAAATTAATAAAATGTTTCTCTCCTTCACCTCTTGCTCCCGCCTTGAACACAGACCTTATAGTTTGGCCATTCCCCCCATAAGGCTCCTGCCCAGAACCAGAAGCATTTGGTACCGTATTTGTTTGCCAGTGCATGTTCCATGGCACAACACCAGATTTATAGATCTCTCCATCTCGTTGGCGCACTATAACCACTAAAGTTCCACCACTTGCCATTAGAACTTTTGGTCTAGTCCAAGCCAGTCCAGCCATTAGGAGGGGGAAGACCCGCTAAATTTTAAATTTTGCAGGCAAATGGTTTATTTGAACAGAATTACCCATATTTAAAAGAGGGATGCACCGAATCCACTATTTTGGATTTGGCCAAACCACCGAATCCTTCACGAAAGATTCGGCCGCATACCGAACCAAAACCTAATTTACATATGCAAATTAGGGATGGGAAGGGGGGAACATTTTTTACTTCCTTATTTTGTTACAAAAAGTCACACAATTCCCCTCCCCGTCTGTTATTTGCATATGCAAATTGGGATTCGGTTCAGCCAGGCAGAAGGATTCAGCTGAATCCGAATCCTGCTGAAAAAGGCTCAATCCCGGATTCAGTGCATCCCTAATTTTAATCCAATTTTCCCCCCTCCAACCCCTATTTGCAGTCGTTCTGCTTGTAGTTGTATGTTGTTTTGGCCGCTCATTGACAATATCCCCCCGACCCCCATATTGCTCTGCCGCTTAGGGGCAAGTTCTTTTAATGGCGGTTTTTCCTTTAACTGTCTGTATTTTTATTTTACTATTTAGCATTGTTTTGATGAACAAGGTTGATTGTTACTTTATCATTTTCATGGGGGTCTGCGGGCTCATGAGGGGGGGGGGAATATTTAAGGAGAACTTTCCACACCGTCGGCTTTGTGAGGATAATAATTGGTTGGCCTTTGTATTTCACAGTTTGGCTTTAAATGTTCCAGAATGTAGGGGGTCGTGGAGAAGTTATAGGGGCTGTGGACAGGGGTGGGGCGGTTGAAAGTGATTTTACATGTCGCCTAGTGGGGCCCTAATTGTGTTTTTTTGTGCTGGACATGTATAACGGGACAGAGAGGTGGTTACAGCGGTGCCATCACATCATGCAAGTGACCTTATTGTGAAAGATTTATTTTGTATTTAAATAATAATAATAAAAATACACATTGGTTTTTATCCTTAGATTCATTGTGCGTTTCCGTTAGTCCTGAGCGAGACACACAGCCACCCAACACTCTGGGGCGGGACCTTTGTTTGTCGGCCTTGCTATAAGCCTGGGCCTGTTGACCCATATTCTGGCTGCAACTGAAAGTTCTGTCCGATTGTCAGGGTAACGGACTCCTGCAAGCAAAATGAAATTTGTTGTTCGAATATCTTTCATTCTGACTTCTGCTCGGTTTCTGATGTAATGAAGTGCTAGCAGCCAGTTGAAATCTCAAGCCCAGGGTTTGACCGGGGTGTTTGGGGCCCACCTACCACCTTATGGACCCTCCAACCCAACCATGGAGGCCCCCGACCTTCCCAAAGCCACACAACTCACCCCTCCGAGTTGCAGCACTAACATCCTTGCTGCTGCCTGTGGCCTTCGCAATCTGGCAACAAGGGTGACGGGTTCGAGGCCCACCTACCACCTCGTGGACCCTCCACCCTGACCATGGAGGCCCCTGACCCTCCACAAGCAGCACCGCTCCCTCCTCCCCAACTTGTACTTCCGAGTTGCAGCACTGCCTGTGGCCTCCACAATCCAGCAGCAGGTGAGGGGGTGATGCAGTCAGAGCCCACCAGGTTTTCTCCTATCGGCCCAGTCAGATGCTGCTCAAGGCTGACGGCCCATATGCTAGAGATGAAAATGCCCTAATGTGTGGGACCCCCACACCAGTGTTGGATATTAAAAGGGGGGTGCAGAAAAAATGTTGTGCAACAAGGAGGCTAGAGTGGGCATCACAGATCATAGTGGTTGGGGCAGAACAAGAATCATGGGAAACAGAGGGTCCAGCACAGGGATTAGAGCCCATGCAGAATGTAGATTGCCATGTGAAGTGGCTAATAGGGCATTACCTTGCCCCCCTTTTGGATGCAGGCATCGCTACAGCTGCGGGGTCTGCTCACATCCAGTTATACCACTGCTTCTAGTTTGGGTCCTCCAAAATCTGTTTTACCCAAGGACCCATCATAGATAAGATGCACCCACTGTGCCTTACTTCTAGTTGTGACCATTTCAGCTGGGGCTGTATCCAGGATAACACAGTATATATAAAATATAAGAAATTATCCTTCTCATACGCTGTGTCCTCATTTAATTGGACTCGAACACACAAAACTCAAACTGCACAGCCAATGGGGGGCTGCTACAGATTGCTAGCCTACATGGTGCTAACAAAGAGGCAGTTATTGCACTTATTTGGGGTATGCATACGGGGCACCAGTGAATGGTGGGGACGTAGTGAAGGAGGAGCAGGGGTTGAGGCAAATGATTAGGAGCCAGAGCATCCCTTGTTAATAACAATGTTGTGCAATGTTGTCATTTTAGCTCAGCTGAATTCCAAATCAGAACCCTAAAATCTAAAGCTTACACTGCCCAAATCCAACAAAAATATAGGTATGGTGCTCCCAGGGGCCTTTTTTGACTCTCCTGATGCCGCTCCCATGTGTTTACCTATTTTTGGGGTGGTGAATCCGAGGATAAATTACATTTTTTTTTTAAACCCCAAAATTTAGCACTAGGTGTACCCCAAAAAATATACAGTGCCTATGGTCCGTACACCGTCACATTCATTAGAAGCATCTGTGCAGATTCCAATTCTACATTTATCACATTTCAATAATTTTAAGAGACTGAGTACAAAAAAAACCCTATTTTTTATATTAAGTTATCACAACAAATCTAAAATACCCAGTTTACAGGTTAAATAAAATAGAAAAAAAAACATCGACATCATTGTTAAAAAAAAACATTATAAAATAAACAACCCACGGCAGAGAGTTTTCTTGTCCCGACATAGTATAAAAATTAGACATATCTTTTTGTTTTTAAACCTGGAGAATCAGTGTTTTTATTGTTCTTGCGCGGAGCCTGGCCCGCAGACCAGCAGTTATGTTGCAGGGTGGTGGAGCTGACGGTTAGTTGGCGTTTACTTGCACGTAACAGGGTTCTCTTGAAATGGTCCATTTGTGGAGATGGGTTTAGGTTGTTCCACTGGTTGTGCGAGAAGCAGGTAGAGTGCCAGTAGAGCAGTGCCATCAGTGTTAGAGTTCAGCTGGCATATAGTAGAAGGAACAGCATGATGGTTTATTGATGACATATTTCAGAACTAAAGTGTGCAAAATCTTCCTTGAAGAACATCTCAGGATGTTTTGTGGCCTATCAACCCAAAAGTCTTCTTCATAGGGTTCTCCATATCACAAGCCTACCCAACAGAGAAGACATGAGGCCATAAGATAGAACCTGTCATCTCCCACACGTCCTACCACTGTACAGTTTCCCAACGTTTATGGAAGCCAAAATGAGGACCACAATTATGGAGTCTCCTATTGAGTAGGAGGGCTGCAGAGTCTGTATCTTTAACCCGCTTCTCGTGTTCTTGGCAGCCTCACACATCACTCTCGGTGGAGGGCAAGTGTTTACCTCTCCAACCAGTGTCCGGCAGGGAGACCCGCCGCTCAGGGCTTGGTGGAAGCATGACGCTGCTACTCTCCGATTGTTCCTCCTGCAATAGCTGCTGTGTCTCGGTCAAGTCAAGAGAGGCTGTGCTGGCCTGTAGAGACACTGTGTCCGTCTTAATGCATACGTGGTCCCGGAGGATGCTGGTTCGAGATGGCTTCACCTGCTTGAGGTGATCCCATTCACATTCCTCCCCAGACAGTAAACCAAAGCCCTCCAGAATTCGTATCTTCTCTTTGGTAAATCCACTGTCTGGAACAGCCTGAGAGAAAAGAAAGAGTGTAAGCAGGGTGTCGATTTACATTGCCTTTAATACAGAACAAAGATGGGTTTTGCTCTGGTCATTAAGAGATGACCAGGGTTTCATAACGGTGATGTTCACTATGGGTTAAGACCACATAGGTTTACTATTGATGGGGGAATATATTCGGCAGGCATGGATTAGTGGCGAAAAATATGCCGCAAACAAAAAAATCTGGCACATGCATAAAAATTGATGCGCTTCAAAATTGTCATGCTTACGGGCTCCAGAGAATACCATCTATGCTAGGGGTCCCCAACCTTTTTCACCCATGAGCAACATTCAGATGTAAAGAGAGATGGGGAGCAACACAAGCATGAAAAATGTTACTGGGTGGTGCCAAATAAGGGCTGTGATTGGCTATTTGGTAGTCCAGTGTGGACTGGCAGCCTACAAGAGGCTCTGTTTGGCAGTACATCTGGTTTTTATACAACCAAAACTTGCCTCCAAGCCTGGAATCCAAAAATAAGCTCCTGCTTTGAGGCCACTGGGAGCAACATTCAAGGGCTTGGGGAGCAACATGTTGCTCACGAGCTACTGGTTGGGGATCACTGATCTATGCCATTGTGGTATAATCAGGCCCTTGAATGTGTACTGTGTCAACTAATTGGTCTACAACATGGAAAGAGTTGGACAGCACTGGGTTAGAGGAAGCAGTGAAAATCAGGGTGAAGAAGCAAGAGATGACATCCATTTGCCATTGGTGATCACACAATAAAAAGATCTTATCAGCTTCTCAGTCAAGACCATGCCCTATTTCCTCTCTGGGGAACAAGAGAAAGGGAAAGAGAACCATCCAGGAGTAAGAAATGGCTAAAAATGGCAGCTATTTTAGTAATTACCCTACAAAAAGAGAACTTTACACAAACTTTTAAGTGTATAAAAAACAAATCGCAACGGGGGGGGGGGGGGGAAGAGCCAAACAATGGAGACACAGAGAGAAAGACGTGATTAAAACAAACCCTATATTGTTAATGTGGGAGTGCATGCTTACAGCAACCAACAGTTAGAAAAGACTAGAGGAGACTCCGTCTGGGGTCAGTAGGAAAGAGACACACACGTGCCAACCTCAAGCAGCAACCGCCAGTACCTGTGGCTAAAATGAGGATTCAGAAGAGGAAAGGGGAGAGGCTTTCGGAAGGAGTAGAATGCTGTAGGGTAAAGGCAGTGGAATACAGAGAGATTAGGACAAAAATACCATCTGAGATAATAGCACGGACCCACCGATGTATCTCCACTGCAGATCCAGGGAGTGAAAGAACCATTGGTAGAAGCTCATTGAGCCTATTGATAGATAATCATTTGGAGAAGTAGGGAGTCCTTTGACGTGATTGAATAAAAGGGGAGCTGCAGCGGGAAGATGTTGGCCATAAGGTGTTGAGAACAGGAGGCACATGGGAATCAAGTTTTGTTCAGAATTGAAAACTTTTAGAAACAGTTATGAGAACATGAGGACTAAGCCTTAAATATGATCATTGTGCACTAAATAAGCTTCTTCAGTAAATGTGGAAGCAGCGATGCTGACAGAATGAAAGGAGAAAGCCTGAAATGCATTCCCTAAAGGGGATGGAACATTTAGACTTAGTTCAGCCTTCTCATAGATAAATCCCTATGGCAATAATTCCCAGAGTTCAACAAGCCCTCAAGGGGGCTTAGAGCAGTGGCCTGGGGCCCAGCATAGAGGCCAGGTAAGGTGACCTTCTTCATCTCCTAGATACTCATTTAGAAGGTTAATTAGGGTGACATGGAGCAGGATTTATCTCATCAACAATGTCCCAACCAAGACATAGTGGAATGTCCTCCCCATAGGACAAAGGAGAACAGAGTGCTATAATGGGACAGGCAGTTCTAGTTACCTCTTTGCGATGTCGATGCAGACTTGAATTCATTTTTTGTACAGCCTCGATTTTCACCTCTTGCGTGGATGTGCGATACGAGGGGTTGCTGTACGTGAGGGTGCCCAGCCCTTGGTCTGACAGCTTTGCACGCCGGTGCCTACAACAGAAAAACATTATAATTTTACAGTATAAAGGGGAGGAATTGCTCAACAGGAACACATAGAGGTGGGACAGAAACATTGATAGAGTCAATATTTCTAATGACTGACCTGTAGATGAGCAGAGCACAGAGTAACAGTAACAGACAGAGCAGTGATAGAGATCCAGCAATGATATACGGTACCCTCAGTCTGTCTCCTAAAAGGGCAACAAGGGGGGGGATAATTAAGCACTACTCAGGCACAGAAACAGATGCTACACCCAGCAAACCCTATTTCTGTTCCCAACGTCTCAGCAGATCCTAATAGTCAAGATGTACCCTATCCACCATGCCCTACATTTACATGCACCCCACCCAAAGAAGACCCTGCACTTAGCCTGAATTTCATTCCACCTACTACCAGCAAACTCAATGCCGATTTCCACCTTAATGCAAATTTTGCGCTAACCTGCATGTGCTGGCACAGGTCCATTGGATGCGCAGAGTACCGGAGAGCCCATCTCATCTGAGCAACTGCAAGGAAACACAACACTGGTATAAGGGCTGAGGAGAAATGGTAACTAGGCCATAGAGCTGATTGATACCTCTTGAATAAATACAAATGTGCCGATAGCTGTGACCTATATACCTTCTTGGTGTTGCTCCAAGTGTGCCGTCCTCTCGATCACTCTCAGTGTTGGAAATAAATGGACCTGAGCTTTTCTCACTGCTATTGGTTGGGTGAGGGGCAGACGGTTGATAACCAGGAACTGCAGAGAAAGAATGAAAAAACCATGAAGTGAGTGCAACAAACACTCCTTTATCTGTAAAAGGTTTGGTGTCTAGCAATGAAGTAAGACTCTCACAAAGAACAGTAGGTGAGTATGCGGGGGGGTAGAGTGGTCTTAAACAGAAGAGTGGTAAGACTGGGACTATTCCCTTAGGAAGTAGAGCTCTCAAAAGAAAGAGTGGTCAGACTGGGTACAACTCACTAAGGAGGCATGGTTCTCAATAGAAAGAGAGGTCAGACTGGGGACTACTCCCTAAGGAGGGAAGTTTCTCAAAAGAAAGAGTGGTCAAACAAGGGAGAACTCACTAAGGAGGCAGGGTTCTCAAAAAAATGAGTGGTCACACTAGGGACTTTTCCATTAGGAGGCAGGGTTCTCAATAGAACGAGAGGTCAGACGGGGGAGTACTCACTTAGGGGGCAGGCTTCTCAATAGAAAGAGATCAGATGGGGGACTACTCACTAAGGAGGCAGGGTTCTCAATAGAAAGAGAGGCCAGACTGGGACTATTCCCTTAGGAAGTAGAGCTCTCAAAAGAAAGAGTGGTTATACCTGGGACAATTCACTAAGAAGGCAGGGTTCTCAAAAAGAAGAGTGGTCAGACTGGGGGACTTCTCACTTAGGCGGTAGGGTTCTCAAAAGTAAGAGTAGTCAGACTGTAGACTATTCACTAAAGAGGCAGGGATCTAAGGAGGAAGAGTAGTCAGACTGAACACTTCCCTAAGGAAGAAAGGCTCTAAAGAGTATAAATGGGCAGTTTGGGGATTACTCACTGAGAAAGCTGGGTTCTCAAAAGAAAGAGAGCAAAAACAAAAGAGTGATCAGATTGGGGAGTGATAATTGAGGATGTGGTCAGACTGGGGTGCTACTTACGGAGGAAGCATGGTTCTGAATCTGGCTCATCAGGGCAGGCACACACATAATCAATGGAGCGAGCAAAGCAGAGGTGCGAGCAACCACCATTATTGATGCCACAAGGATTAGTACCTAAAGTGGCACAAAAGAATCAGGAAGACACTGGTCATTTCATTTGAACTAAAAAATATAGCATTTAAATGTGCAGTTCAGCCATGATTGCTGCTGAAGAAACCTTATCCATAGACTTGCCCACACCAAACAGGGATGTAATAGAGAATTGATAAAACGATAAGATAAAACAATAAAGGATATCCAAGTAATGGGACGGGAAAGAGGGGTAAAGCGTAACTGACCCAACAAAGTATATAATGTGATCTGTACCTGATTGTCTGTGAGGAGACACCACAATAATGTCCATCAGTCCTTCCACATTGCCCAAAACGGTCTCCTTGTTCCTCCCAGAGAATTTATCTACTCGCTGGATGGACTTTGTCTGCCAGTCTGTCCAGTAGATCCAGCGTCCCTCCTGCCAGATAGAACTATTACATTTATATCTTTGGGTTAGTTTACATTAATCCCACTCCATTAACTTTCCAGTAGACTCTGGTTTTTCTCTTTCCTATGGCCAAAGGGACTTAGGCTGGAACCCAACTGGAAGATCAGGCATGGAGGCATGAGCACCTTTTAATGGTCTGCTTTACACTGCCCCCCAGAGATCATGGTTAATTATTAATGCTCATGGGTGTAGGGTTCACCCATCACCCTTTAAGCTACTATAAAATGCTCACCTGAGTAAGGGCAAATGGATGGGAGACTTGACTAATAAGAACATGGCGCATCTTCCCATTTAGATCAGCATTTTCAATACGATCCAGGTGGGCATCCACCCAATAAATCCTGCCAAGAAACAAATAATAAACTTGTACATTTGCAATGTAGTTGTAAAAGAGTTGCACAGAGGTATGAACGGAATCTCAGCACCCAACGATGAATATCATAAGGCTACTAGTACTGACCTGCGACTGTCATAATCAAGTGTTAATCCATTGGGCCACCCAAGATCTGTATTAATGATCGTTTTCCGGTCAGAGCCATCCAGATGAGCCCTCTCAATCTTGGCCACTTGTCCCCAGTCCGTCCAGAAGATGAAACTGCAAAAAATTAGGATGAGACCCAATTTCCTCAAAAAAAAAAAAACAGCTCAAACATGGCAATAACCCATAAAAAATGTTTTAGCACCATAATCAGTGCTCTGTTCGCTATTATATTATGGCTGAATCTTAGCAGAGGAGAACAATGGAGCCTTACACTAGACTGAAAGTGCTAGAAGCCTTAGTAGTGTTTTCATAAGATACGATTATCGTCTATTTCCTAGACATTGGCTAGATGGATGAATGCCAATGCCACTTACCCCTTCCTTGGAAACACTGCAATGGCACGAGGCTCATCAAGGCTATTATTGACCAACACTTTTCGATGACGCCCATCCAGTCGCGATACCTCAATGGTGTTCCGACCAGTGTCTGTCCAGTACAGATTCCTGGCAACCCAATCCACAGCCAGCCCATCTGTGGTCTTCAGTCCCTCACCAATGACTGTTTCCATACCAGTGCCAGATAGATCCGACCTCCTTCAGGGAAAAAAGTTGGTCAAATGCAGGGCAACACAATGGGCAAGTGTTTAAACATGATTTTCAGTATAAGCATTTCTACATTAATACTATTTATCCTCTGAATAACAGTTACATGTCCATACAATCCTTAGTCATCACCTGATCACATCTAGGAAGACATCAGTGTAGTAGATTTTTCCGTCGACGCTATCATAATCAAGAGATATGACATTGTGTAACTCAGGGATGGGCACGTAGACATCTGTATGGTCTTCTGTGTCCAATGAGATCCTACGAATGAATCCACGGCTGGAGAAGAGCAGGTAGGTATCTGGAGAGGGGTTGCACGTCTTTCCATCGTCTTTGAGCTGGATACCAGTTGGGCAGGCACAGGAATAACTGGTGGAGTTTGGCAGGCACAGGTGAGAACAGCCTCCATTGTTATCTCCACACTTGTTGTAGCCTATTAGGGGTGTGGAGAAGAAAATTATCCAATAATAAGTATGGTACTGACTTATACACCAAATGGGGTTAAGGCAGACTCAATCGAAAAAAAAAATTACAAAAACAGAATAGTAACCTAAAGCGTGAGTTCTGTCCACAGCCTGGATGTCCATGAGTCCAGGCAAATTGTCCCTGACCACTATGATGTTCCCACCCGTGTCTTTATCTGCTCTTTGGATGCTACGTGTCTGCCAGTCTGTCCAGTAGATATGAGCATCCAGCAGAGTCAGGCCGTACGGGTGCTGCACTGGAGACACCAAGATACGCCTGTTCCGTCCCATTAGGTCAGAGGCTTCTATCCTCTGGGAATGAAGGCAGAAAGGTCAAAATAAAAATAGTCATATTCCAGCCACACTATAACAAAGTTAATCAGATAAATGCCCAATTTCACAAAGTCAGACAGTATTGTGCCAATTTATACCTCTGTATGTGCATCAGCCCAAAGCAGCTGTGATCCAGCCTTGTCCACTGCCAGTCCATTCGGCCAGCCCAAGTTGAGGCTTATGAGAACCACTCGTTCAGAACCATCCATTCCTGCTCTCTCAAGCTTGGCATTTTCACCCCAGTCAGACCAATACATGTATCTGAAGAAAGGGGTAAACGTCGGTCAAATACAACCTACTATGGCATCTATTGCTTGACAGGCACTGGGGTGCATTAACTGCATAAATGCATTTTCCAATAGAAAACAATAAGCAATAACTACAAAGAAGGCCACCGCTATTGAAAATATGGTTGGTGGATTAACATACCCCATCTCATGGTAAAGAGCAATAGCTCGAGGGCTGCCCAGATTTTGCCACACTAGCACCTTCCGCATGGTACCGTCAAAATTTGCTACTTCTATCCGATTGGTCCCAGTGTCTGTCCAGTACAGCTTTCGTCCAATCGCATCCACTGCCAGACCATCTGTGGTCACCAAGCCTGTTTGCAAGATAAACCGAACATTGAGGCAAATATATGGGAAATAATGTACCTCCAGTTGTAAAATATAAGGATTTTAGAAGTTACCAAGGTCACTGGAACTCCTGCGTTGACTTCTAATATCATCATATTTTACAATATGCTGCAATAGTTACAAACTTGTATATGAGACTGTATATGAGTAAGTACATTCACTTACCAGTAGTTAGAATATCCTGATGACTGGATCCATCCAGAGCTGCTCGGCTAATTTTCCTGAGGGTGCTATCTGCCCAGTATATCCGACCTATAAAAAAAAAAAAGGAAAGATTAGATCTCATTTGGAGGTCCATTGGTTTAAGGAACCTGCAAATTGCCTTCCTTCAAAGTCATCTTTAAGGAGAACCTTCAGGAGAATAAAAACTGAGGAAAAGAAATGGTCAAACTGTGACTATTTAAAGGGATCCTGTCATCAGAAAACATATTTTTTTCAAAATGAATCAGTTAATAGTGCTGCTCCAGCAGAATTCTGCACTGAAATTCATTTCTCAAAAGAGCAAACAGATTTTTTTATATTCAATTTTGAAATCTGACATGGGGCTAGACATTTTGTCGATTTCCCAGCTGCCCCTGGTCATGTGACTTGTGCCTGCACTTTAGGAGAGAAATGCTTTCTGGCAGGCTGCTGTTTTTCCTTCTCAATGTAACTAATGTATCTCAGTGGGACATGGGTTTTTACTATTGAGTGCTGTTCTTAGATCTACCAGACAATTGTTATCTTGTGTTAGGGAGCTGTTATCTGGTTACCTTCCCATTGTTCTTGTGTTTGGCTGCTGGGGGGGGGGAGGCAGGGGGGTGATATCACTCCAACTTGCAGTACAGCAGTAAAGAGTGATTGAAGTTTATCAGAGCACAAGTCACATGACTTGGGGCAGCTGGAAAATTGACAATATGTCTAGCCCCATGTCAGATTTCAAAATTGAATATAAAAAAATCTGTTTGCTCTTTTGAGAAATGGATTTCAGTGCAGAATTCTGCTGGAGCAGCACTATTAACTGATTCATTTTGAAAAATATTTTTTCCCCATGACAGTATCCCTTTAAACTCAATGGCTTCCAGACTTTTCTAAATGTAACTGCAATAGTCTTAACCCTATAACTTGAATACATGGCTAATAATAATAATTACGATTGCTTTTGCTCAGAGTTAACCCAGAACAGCAGGGGCGATCAACCTACAGCGATTTCCCAGAATCCCACCAATTGGGAAGTGGTAGGTCAATAGAGCTGAATGTTGCCCATTGCTACCACAGTGAAACCCCCCTTGTCCATCCCAACAGCTTACCCTGCACA
The DNA here is from genome assembly GCF_017654675.1 of Xenopus laevis. NCBI lineage: Eukaryota > Metazoa > Chordata > Amphibia > Anura > Pipidae > Xenopus > Xenopus laevis. The sequence goes on from NC_054377.1 coordinate 8,247,073, forward strand.
GGATCCACTCCCACAGCAATGGTGTTTTTCATTGTTGCATTGATGGGAACCACAACATCGGCAAAATAAGGGATATCCAAGGAGACGGAGCGGATGTCTGTCCTTCGAGCAAAGATAAGGAATCGATCCATTCCTACGATAGAAGGGTGTGTAAGAGAAGCAAGGACTGAACTACTACAAAGTGAAGTAAAATGTGGCAAATGATTGGTCAGCTGTCATTAAATGGATTTTGCTAATGACCATGGGCCAGTCATATCAAGGGTTGCAACATGGGACAAGGTGCAAAAGAATCACCGGGGTGGTCTTTGTATAATTCAGCAATGACGTTGGGAAAGGGTTAACCATGTGACTGCACAATACGCACATATGTACAGAGAACTCACCGGATGAGCATGTCCTGCCGTCGCTCAGCAGATTGACCCCTGTGGGACAGGCACAGCTGTGCCCTTTGGGGTTTGGAGCTAGAAGGCAGATATGGCTGCAACCTCCGTTATCAATGAAACAGGCAGAGTGAACTTGGAATAAAAAGAAAAAAAATATATATATAAATATATCAAAGAGCAGGCATGGATACAAAACAATAATTGCAAGGAAATCCTGTAACAGAGCTGGAAGGTAGTACAGGTATGGGACCTGTTATCCAGAATGCTCGGGACCTGGGGTTTTCCGGATAATGGATCTTTCCGTAATTTGGGTCTTCATACCTTAAGTCTACTAGGAATTCATTTTAACATTAAATAAACCCAATAGGTTGTTTTTGCTTCCAATAAGGATTAATTATAACTTAGTTGGGATCAAGTACAAGTTACTGTTTTATTACTACAGAGAAAAAGGAAATCATTTTTAAAAATTAGGATTATTTGGATAAAATGGAGTCTATGGGAGACAGCCATTCCGTAATTCGGAGCTTTTTGGATATCGGGTTTCCGGATAAGGGATCCTATACCTGTAATATGATTTGGGCGAGGTTGTAGTCTTAGCTTAGGATCAGATAAAGGGTAGTTATAGGTAGGGATGCACCGAATCCACTTTTTTGGATTCGGCCGAACCCCCGAATCCTTTGCAAAAGGTTCGGCCGAATACCGAACCGAATCCGAACCCTAATTTGCATATGCAAATTAGGGGTGGGAAGGGGAAAACATTTTTTACTTCCTTGTTTTGTGACAAAAAGTCACGTGATTTCCATCCCCACCCCTAATTTACATATGCAAATTAGGATTCGGATTCGGTTCGGCCAGGCAGAAGGATTCGGCCGAATCCGAATCCTGCTTAAAAAGGCCGAATCCTGGCCGAATCCCGAACCGAATCCAGGATTCGGTGCATCCCTAGTTATAGGGCGAGTGCCCCTAGTTATAGAGCAAATATAGACAGAGAGCAATTATGGTCTGAGACAGTTATCACATAACCAGTACCCTGATTGACGGAGAAGAATAAATCTGTGCCATACCCTGGGTTCGGTGACGGTGGAACACATGAATGTCCATCAGATTCTCTAGATTCGCTTGCACAATTCTGCGTCCAAGTCCGGTCTTGCGATCAGCGGCCTCGATGCTTTTTGACTGCCAGTCAGTCCAGTAAATCTGGTCTCCGTATAGAGTGAGCCCAAAGGGATGTGGGAGATCAGTTCCTATCAATACCTAATAAGCCAACATATCACAAGATAAATCACAATTGTACTGCCTTCAACATGCAAATTCTTCTGCTCTATCAGTTCTATGTTCATTAAAAGACTGCAGCCTCACCATTCGATCTGCTCCATTCAGTTTCGCTGACTCTATGGTTTTCATGCCGGCATCAGCCCAGTATAATCTTTCAGATTCATAGTCAATTGCCAGCCCATTGGGCCAGGTCAAGTTGGAGGAAATGATGACCAGGCGATTAGTGGCATCCATTCCTGCACGTTCTATCTTTGGATTGGCCCCCCAGTCTGTCCAGTACATGAACCTGTACAGGTACAAGAGAAAGACGATGGGGACGTTTATCACCTTCCCCTGATTGTTTGACTTAGACCCACGGTTGACACCCCAAATTTGGCTGAGCCCTCCTTAGCTCATATCATGGAAAAACACAGCTGTTATGATGACCTTGCTATATTTCCAGGGAAGTCCAAGCAGTAACCATTCACCTCTAAACCTCAACATGACTGGCCTACAGGATAGTCTCTCCTATCCATGACATTCATTGGGTGCCCCTGGGTGGGGAAGCTCACAACTTGGAGATCATTATGACAGGACCATGGATCCAGTAGAGTTCCAGTATTCACATGAGCACAGTAAAATGGGTCACAGATAAGAGAAGCAGTGGGCATTATTGTTGGGATTGAAGAAATATTATTGCTGGGAATACAAATGCATAATAATGGAGATAATTATGGAGATGCCCCATATGTGGAATAAAGGTATATCATTGGAAGGAATGGAGCTCCATCATTGGTGAGACTATAGATATATCATTGGTGTGACTGAAAACACGTCCTTGGTGGAAATAGATACACGAGTTTGTTGGTAATAAAGATATGTCATAAGCATAAAAGGTTATACATTATTGGAGGTAATGGGAATTCTGTGAATTTTAGTTCTGCAACAGCTGGAGATTAAAATGGGATTGAGTGTGGCGAGCTAGTTTTAGGGAGTGACTATGTTAAATATCTGTTAACATTCAGTTAATACATTCTCCCTCACCCTCCTATAGGGTCCACCACAATGTCTCTTGGTCTGTCCAGGTTCTCCCAGATTAAAACACTTCTCAAGGACCCATCTGTGTTTGACACCTCTATCCGGTCTGTGCCTGGAAAAAAAATGGAAATAAAGAAATTCAGGCCGATATCCTGGAGCACTTAATGGATCCCAAGAACAAAAGAGAATCTGGGCCCATGTCACTAGGAGACTTTCAGGGGCATGTGGAGGAGAGCTGTAGAATCTGCTATGTGATGGATCTTTGGGAGCCATTGCCGCAATAATTCCCCCCCCCCTCCCAGACCAAGCAGTAGCAGAATGGAGTGACCTCCTCCACCATCAGGCTCAGCTGACCCAGCAGCCAGTTGATATTTCCTTCCCAGAAGCCATCAGAGAAAAAAGACCTTTGTCAATAAATAGATAGCCAGTAAGTTGGTGAGAAGAGCTATCTAGGCAGTCAGTGGGTGAGAATGTTCAATGTTACATAGAGGCCATAGCCCCTTTTCCTTATCTGTATGTTAGGTTTGGAGTTCTGGAGGAGGTCCCAAAGGTCCTTCTACCTCCCACTATTCCAAAAAAGGAAATTGAAAAACTATTTAAATTTCAGGCTGTCAACTTGGTAGTAGGGCAACTCAGAACAGCACAACATCTAGGTTCCAGTACCTGCATCCGTCCAATACAGTTTATGGGTAACCCAGTCTATGGCCAGGCCGGCAGGGCTTTCCAAACTGGTGTCTATGATGACCTGAAATGCAGAATAAAAAGCAATTGAAATAAACATCTCTTTCCATTTCAACTAGCTATATATTACCTAGAGACCTAAAATGCTTTCCCTTGTATTTACAAGATCTATCGCAATAGTCCAAAAATATTCCTTAGTGACCTAGCAAGTAAGGTCCATATACTGAAGCAGAAAATCTACTGCAGATTTCACATAACTTCTGCCTCTGGGGATGTCTACTCCTTCCTTGAGATCCTGAGAAGTAATATGAAAAGTAACATTTTGGTGCCCATTTTTATCCCTAATTTATAAATCTAAGGCAGGTTTCCTCTTAAATAATTGTGTCTTCATATAAGTGATTCAAACATGGATGACCGTGAGACGATAGGTGTGGCTCCTGTCACTTGCTGGTGACTCCCAAGTACACCAAATGGAACGTAAAAGATGTACCACTATCTTAGACTATAAGGCACAGCCTTACTTTTTGGCAAGGATCATACCTCCTGTTCACTCCCATCCCACTTAGCGCGGTTAATGGAGTCTGTAGTGATGTCAGTCCAGTACATGAGGTCTTCAGTAGCGTCCCAGTCCAGCGCCACTGCGCTACGCACGTCGGACAATGGGATGACATCATCGGACAGGTCCTCCGTGTCAAAGCTGATCCTCCGGATGTCCGTCCTTCGAGCAAAAAGCAGGAACTTGTCAAGACCTGATCGAAGGTCAAAGGTCGTCTTAATTCCTTTTGCTTCAAAATGGCACAGGCAGAGCAAAAGTAGGGGAGCAATGGGGAAGGGGGCTTTATAACTAGCACTGGGAGCAGTGGGGTGGGTGGCAAGCAGAATAACTCTAACATGTTTATTTAGTATAAAGAGTGGAGGATTAAATCTAGCATGCAGCATATGGCTAGAGAAGGGTTCATGCCCCTGCATCCCTCTGTGGTCTAGCTCAGCAGTAGGGGGTGCGTAGCTCAGACAGTTAGGTGCAGCCACTAGGGGGAGCCAGCTGTTAATGTATTGTGAATGGAGCATAGATTTGACAGGAATCATGATTATAAAACATCCAACTGCAATATTAATATATCATCCTAGATTATCTCAATATCATCCAAATACGTCCACCAGATTTAGACCCGGTACTTACTCTTAGCACAAGTCTGAAGGCCAGTCTTTCGGAATCCAGTTGGACAGGTGCAAGTGAAGGTTTTACCACTGGGCAGGCAGAGGTGGGAGCAGCCCCCATTATCTATACCACATCGGTTTGCTCCTGGGCAAGAAAAAGGGACATAATGGTTTTACAACATGTAGACATTATTCACCACCACCAAAGTAGAACATGGAGAGTCGGTTTAGAGGGAAATGCATTGGAATCCTTAGCCTAAGCCACACTAGGAACCTCCCCAGTGAATAACTGGATCAAGTCTCCCCCACTGGGTACTAGAGAACTGAATTTCTGTACTTATTAAACCTGGGCTGTTATCTTCCCATGGTTAAGAAGAACCATGGCAAAGAGAAGATGGCCAGGCCGTTATTCCATTGCACTGATCTCTACGGGTTAAGAAGGTGAATGATACTAGAAGAAGAGAAATTTAAACCACTTCCCTAGCTCATAAAGATCCCTACAATGGAATAACCTATGTCAATACTTCCCCTTGAGCCCTTGCTTGATCACTGGAAAGAGAGCAGCCCAGGAGCAGGAAGAAAATCAAATGTTTAAACATGATGAAAAGTTGGATTCACATAGGCAGAGGGAGGTCTGAAGTCACAATGCCTACAAAATGGCACATTCAGTCCCTTACCTGCGGGCTGCCGCTGTGGGTGCAGGGTGTGGATATCCATAGGGAAGTGCAGTTTGCTGCGTATCACCTCCTGGTTCTTTCCTGTAAATTTGTTGGCACTGTTGATGCTTTTCGTATGCCAGTCAGTCCAATAGAGACTGTCCTCAAATACTGTGATAGCAAACGGGTGCGGGAGGCCTGAAAGGGGAAGGAAAGAAATACTATAACTTTCAACAAAATGAGCATAGGAACGATCTGTGAGATCTTATAGATCTGCGGTCAAGTTTTAGCTAAACAGGGAACATCAATTATTCATCTAGTTAATTGCATACTCTCGCACCTTGGCTAATGACGGCTTTGCGGTTGGATCCATCCAAGTCAGAACGCTCGATAACATGGTGCTTTGCATCCACCCAGTAGATGCGGTGACCAGCATAGTCAATGGTCAAGCCGTTGGGCCAGAAAAGGTGCGTGTCGGCAATAACGCGCCGGTTGGACCCATCCATGCTGGCAAATTCAATGCGTGGTACGTTACCCCAGTCTGTCCAGTAGATGGTGCTAAACAAAAATAGAATCAGATTTTAACTAAATACCTGCTGTTTCGTTGAGCCTATACCAGTGGTAAATGACCCTTTATGTGCACAGAGGTATGGGAAAGAATTATCTCAATTATGAGTTCTTATACAAAATGTTAGTGCACACAAAGGAACATTGCCAGAGAGCTGCCATTTACATACCCCTCCATGGGGTGTAGAGCAATAGCTCTGGGTTTCTCCAGGTTGTTCCACAGGAGGACCCTGCGATGAGAGCCATCCAGATTGGACACTTCAATTCGAGATGTTCCAGAGTCTGTCCAGAACAGTTTGTCATTGATCCAGTCAATTGCAAGACCCCCTGATTCAAGAACAGAGAAGGACAAGGTCAAAGCAGGTTCCCTATTCTCTGTGCCAGTTTATAGTAGAGCATATAACAATATGTAATCACTGCCATTCCCATCTCCTACACACCTGGACTTTCAAGACCAGTAGACACCACCTCTTCCACATTACTGCCATTGAGATTGGCCCTCATGATACGGTCTAGAGTGACATCAGACCAGAAGACCAGCTCGTGCTCATGGTGGAAGTCCAAGGCAATGGCATTTTCCAGGTTATTGAGGAGAAGAGTGTATTCCGAGCGGTGAGGAAGGACCTGTCGGATGTCAATTCGATTGGCAAAAAGTAAAACCGGCTCTGGTCCTAAAGGAGAGAGAAGAGGGAACACCAAAATGGTCAAAGGAGGCAAAAAAATAAGAGCTGGAGGAACAATTGTGGTCAACAAGTGGTCTTTTGGTTATGCAGTCTTAAAATGGGCATTTGTGGAAAGATCCACTAAATTAGATAATCCAACATGGTGGACCAAATTGGGATGATTTAATCATTTGGCCCCTAGGCCTACCATTGAATGGGGGCCTATGGAAACTTGTCAGGAATGCACTGCATCAATATCCTCACTAAACAAGATTTTCAGCCAAATTTCAATCCATACATGCAACGATAAGTTGCTGACTTTGCCTGTGCTTGGCTAGCATACTTAGGTTTGAGGCAATTTGAATAAGAGACTGGAATATGAATAGGAGAGGGACTGAATAGAAAGAGGAGTAATAAAAAAATAGCAATAACTATTGTACATTTATATCCTTACAGAGCATTTGTTTTTAGATGGGGTAGGTGATCCCTATTTGAAAGCTGGAACGAGTAAAAAGAAGAAGGCAAATAATGCTAAAACTATAAAAAAAGAAAAAAGAAGACAATCTGAAAAGTTGCTTAGAATTGGCCATTCTAACACATATTAAAGGTTAACTTAAAGGTGAACCACCCTTTTAATTTTAGTAAGTTTTCATCTAAAGTAACGTGAAGATAAACCGATTAGTTCCTTGAAAGCAGTGGTTCCCAAATTGTGGGGCTGGACAACCCTGGGGGGCACAGAGCATTGGCTAGGAGAGAAAATTGCTTTCCTGGAAGATTTGGGGTGAACACAAATTTGATGTCCTAGATATTCTTGAATTGATGGCTGAAAGTCTGTTTCAGCAATGTTTTCATATGTCTTTAACCTTGTTGAGAGCTAAGAGGTCCTGGCCAAATGTTGGACTTCAGAGGAGGGCTTGAACCAAATACGCCTGGAAATTACTGCATTAAAGAATACATATAGTTGGATTGATTTATCCAGAAGAAAACCTGCATTTAACTGCTTTATACAGACTCCCCTGGGCCACAAAGTCACTTGGGTTGGCCTAACCACGAGGAAGACCATGATCTAGTAGCAAGTAGAAGATGAAACAGTTGGACATCCTTGGATAATCTTACCAAGGGCCTTGCAGCTTCGTTTGTCTGGTCGTAGTTGGTATCCGACTTCGCACCAACACTGGAATCCGCCCTGGGAGTTGACGCAGCCTTGACTACAGTAGCCTTCCTCAGCGCACTCGTCCACGTCTGAAAGCGTCAAGTTATGTTAGTGATGATTGATAAAGGAACCCCTCAATATCCAACCCTGCACCCAAAGAATGAGCTAATTGTAACGCCACCATAAAGAGTAACATCCACACTAAGAATAACTTTATTTGCAACATGACAAAAATCCTGGCTCCTTTGTTTGGAGTCACAAAACAAAGAGCTTACTCATTAGTATTTGCCAAAATCGATTTAAATTTAAATCCTGTATTTAGGCTCACCCTGGCATGATCTCCCATCGTCCCTCAGCCTGTATCCCGTTTGGCACGTGCACTGCACCAGTCCCCGCACCGTCTGGCACTTCTGTTCGCAGCCTCCATTTTGGTGGTTGCAGTTTTCCTCTCCGGTGCGCGGCCCTGAGGATGGAGGGCGAAAGTTGAATATTAGAAGGACGTGATCTATTTAATGGGTGCTGGATACACTGTAGGAATGGTGGTTGGGAAGAACTTACGGCAGTTTTGATGGGGGCTCTCGTCGCTGCTGTCCCCGCAGTCATTCACTCCATTGCAAAGTTTCCGTTGCCCAATGCAGCGTCCATTACTGCACAGAAACTGGTCCTGCGCACACTGAGGAGAGCCTTCCAGGTAAAAAATAAAAAAAAAAAAGCAATGTGGATAAGTCTGGCCAGAACATACAAGGAGAAGGTTATTTTATTCCCTTGTCCTACTAAAAGGCTCAGTGTTTTTCTCATATAAAACCCCAAAATAATACTCTGCATCACCCATAAAAACACTGTATCCGTATGCCCATTCTGAAAATCAGCAGGACTCTCTTTCACACCCTTCTTGAGGAGCAGCCGATTTCCTTCACAAGAGGGTGGCCTCAGGTTTAGGACTTTTTGAGGATCAGCTGGCCTCTAGGTCATGCTGTTTTGAGGAGCAGCTGACCATCGCACTCTCTGAACATTGCTGGTCTTGCATCTCCTTAAAGCAGCAGGGCCCTTGTTCATGTCCTTCAGTTGACTTCTTAGTCATTCCCATTTAAGGATTAGCTGGTCTTGCATGGTCTCACCTTTGCTGGTCTCACAGTCTACCTCTGTGTTGAACCCACTAGCTGGCCTCTTGTTTGTGCCCTTCCTAGGATAACCTGCCTTTTCTCTGTTGCCCCCTGTGGAAACAGCTGACCTCTACTTCATCCCACCCTATATTATCAGCTAGCCTTTTTAATACCTGCTTCCTTCACTCCTCTTTGGTCTCTCATTGTCCTTCTCCATCCACCCCATCTTTTACATGCTCCCCAGGTACGTCCCTTCTGTATCTCTATCCCCCTTACCAGTTTTCTCGCAGCCTCTCTCATCACTGTTATCTGAGCAGTCGTCCTCCCCATCGCAGCGCCATGAAAGTCGGACACAGCGACCTGAACTGCAGCGGAACTGGTCGGTCGTACAGATGGAAGTTGCTGGAATAAAGCAAATACACATTGACTTCCCATATGGAACACAAACTCTACGGCTGATCCCATAGGCATCAAAAAGAATCCCACCACCACCGTGACCACCAATAGCTGATCACCCCCAAATCCCACTCTATAAGACCTGAATGCTAATGGCTTACTGCAGTTCTTCTCATCTGATTGGTCGTCACAGTCGGAGTCACCATCGCAGCGCCACCCAGAGTTAATACATAAGCCGCTGTTGCACATGAATTCTCCAGACCTGCAGGGTTGGTGGGAGGCTGAAAGAATTGGAAAATAGTATATAAAGCAACAATCCTGCCCTAGGGCACCTTCCCAGTTGCACATTTCTCCTCTGTCTACCCTGCCCTGCATCTCTCCCTGGGTAAGTGGATCCAAACTGTTACAGAACTCTCATTCTCTGTACTTCCTATTCATGGGCTGCTCTCCTTCCACTGGTCAGGCAGGGTTGGCTTCTGACAGTGATAAATTAAAGGGAGGAACACCTTTCCTTGGTTCTAATGGCAGAGTAAAGATGGTTGA